>NC_091766.1:60367939-60992939 GCF_029378745.1 Bos indicus | reverse complement strand
ACAGTTCAACAGATATTTAATTCCAAGAATATCTCATATTTGAGAGAAAACTTGAAACCACATTTTCTTTTTTTGATTCTGCCTAACTAAAAGCTCTGTTGCATTTCTGTATTTACAAAGGCCATCAACTTCAAAGGAAGAATTCTGCCTAGCCAAAAGGTTAAAATTTCTTGTGTGTAGCAATTTCCAGTTCCACAGTATAAGATGCTACACACTTGAAATTTTAATCTATTGGCTAGACAGGATTCTTCCTTCCATCTACCTTCTCAATCAATCACTGGAAAAATTCGGACCATTGGGAATATGTCTCTCTTTTTGATTCTGAGAGTCTTCTGCAAAAGTCATGGCTTCATATACACTATAAAAAAGAAGGTTTTCTTCATCCTTTTTGCAGTACTCTCCCCGGGCCAGGGAGTCCCTCACAGAGGGATTGCATTGAGCCAGCAGAACCTGGATGCCAACAGCTTCATAATCTCTGCGAACTTCTTTCAGTGTATGGATCCCTGCTGTATCTAAAAACTGTATTGCACTACAGTCAATCACGATTGTATGGAACTCTAAGGGATCATGGGAAAGTTGCACTGAAACTTCATCCTGGATTCCACTGGGTGTTACTGTTTCCCTTTTGATCTTTCTCTTTGCTGCCTTCCTCTGAGCTGCTTTTACTAAGACTGGGTTGAGAGTTTTTTTGTATAAGACAGACTTAAAATATTCTTTGTTTACATAGTAGAGAGGGGCCACAAAGCGGAAAATCTTGATGCCTGACTTGGCCTGAAGGTTCTTGTAGGCAGACATGGACTCAAAGACTTCAGAATCTTCCACCAGGCCAAGCAATGAAGCCTTTGGCTTCTGAGTGCGGAGGATGACACAAAACATAGAAAAACAAACCCCAGTAAGCAGGCCTATTTCAGTACTGATCAGTGCAGAGGACAGCATAGTAACAAACCAGATAACTGTGTCCATTCTGCTAATCCTCCACATCTGGGGCAGATCCTTAAATTTACATAGGGCTCCCCGGAGATTTACAATGGTGATCACACCAAGGACACTTTTCTGCAGGGAGAAGAACAAAGGAGCTATGACCAAGAGGACCAACAAAAGAACCAGAGCTGTCATCACACCAGAAACCTGAGTTTGACAGCCTGTGGATTCCTTCACCAGTGTCTTTGCAAGAGCTGCGCTAGTAGTGAAGCAGTGGAAGAAGGAAGGGATGATATTGCAAAAGCCGATAGCGTACATTTCCTGATTAGCTTTGACTGTGTAGCCATGTTTCTTGGCAAACATCTCAGAAAGTGATACAGTGATAGCAAACCCAATGATAGCAATAGCTATTGCATCTACAGCCACTCTAGGAATTAAGTTCCAGTCAGGTGCTTTGGGTGGCATAAACCCAGTGGGAATATGCCCAGCAATACTGGTGCCATATTTCTCATTCAGTTTTCCAAAATGAGAGGCTAATGTGGCTGCCACAATAACAAAGAGTTCAACAGGAATCGGTGCCTTAAGCTTGGACTTGAAGCGCTCGTTGAGTTCTTTGGTTGGCAAAAGAACCAAAAGGCACAAAAGGCTGGTGATGAGATCACAGATATTGGTCTTACGGATGTTTCTGAAGACATGTATCCAAGTAGTGATGAGTGATCCCACTCCAGCGCTCCGAGGAAGGCTGAGTCCGAGGAGGTACTTGACTTGAGATGTAAGAATAGTGAAGGAGGCACCAGTGACAAATCCACCCAGCAAGGCATCAGAGAGGTAGACTGAAACAAAGCCCACTTGAAAGAAGCCCATTGCTACCTAGAAGAAAGGATATACAAGTGTTAAATATAAATGGAAAAGACCTTATAAATCCTATATTCCCCTAGTATTTCTTTGTGTGGAGACACTCTACCAGAGCACCACAGAATGTCAGAGCTAGAAACAAAAACACAATCATTTATCAATTCTCTCATTTTACAAAGAGAGGGCTCATTTTACTGACACTCAGAGGCCTGAACAAGTTGCCCAAGGTCACAGTGTTACTAACTAGCCCAGACAAGAAGTCAGGATTCCTACTTTCTTATTCAATGTTTCTTAAACTTGAATAAGGTTCAGATTGCTTTGAAAAATAAAAAGTTTCCCAAGGATCTATGAGAAATCATAAAGATGCAAACTGGAAAAATTCTAACTTAAAAAACATTTATTTTTCTTTAAATCACGTTATCATTACTGTAGAAGTAAAGTTTTTACTGATAAAACAAAAAACTAGATTCACATCAAAATGGAATCACACTTTAAAAATTATAGAACTCTCTTTAATCTAACTTAAAACTGAGAACGATTTTCAGCCTATGTATATGTGGTTATACCATACTGCCTTCCATGTTAATTCTACATCCTCAAAGATATAATATTTTATTTCTTTTTCCTCTTCCCAATTAATTCTTCCTCAAAATTCTATTGTACCCTTCCTCATTCTTGGTGAGGCATACTAATGAAAAAGTAAAAATGAACTCAGGACACGACTCTTCTGTTCACCAGCCTCTTCTCCCTCGCCTCCTACCCAGGCACCTAATAGAGTGAGCTACTCTCCTGCGCCCCATATTGGTTCAAAATGTCTCTAACAGAGAAGAGGGTTAATGCTGGCACTGGGTCCTGAATGCCAAAAGGCACAGGCATGATGGTAATGGCAGATCAATGGATTCTGTGGAGACCCAAGAACTTCATTTCTAATCCTTCTCCTGGCTGATAGTATGAAATAGAGGTCCCCAACTTGTTTCCTCCCCAACAGTCCGAGAAAACTACAAACTTTAGTGAGAGTCACTGACTAGAGCAGCAATTCTAAAAGAAAGGGGGAAGTCACCTACAGTTTAAAAAACTTGCACTCTTCCTCTCCCAACCCCCAGTCACCCTCTTGCCTGTTAGTGCTGACTCTGCCAATAACCAACCACAAGTAACTTCAAGCAAATCTGATAGTTCTTATTATATAAAATTAAGAAGTTGAACTAGGTGGTCTGAGGTCCCTTTCTGGTCTAAATTTTTACAAACAAATAATTAAATTCTGGCTGACTGACATTCACTAGTTAAAAGGCAGGCTGAAGTTGAGAAAATAGAAGCAGCCTTATCTTACTTGTGGAGTCAAACCAGGGTTTAAATTTTGGCACTACCTCTTCCATATCCTGTGCACTCAATAAATGATAGCTTTAATTATTATGATTGCTAAGATCCCTGACAGAACTGAGACTTCATGTATAGTGATTTCTTTGCCAGAAAGAATCACTTATTCCATCGTTTCTTACCTGATAAACTCCAGCCACAAAGGTTACAGTGCTGCCAACTATAATTGCATAGCAACTTCTGTCACATGTCTTGTCTGGTATCTGGTTTACCAATGAGCTCTCATTTGAAGCAGCATGGACAGTGTCATAGCCAGCTATGTATAGTTCTCGGTCAACTACTTCACCAATCATAAGGCACAGTATTCCAAAAATGCCCACAGAGATGTGACGGGAGGTACCCAAAATGAAATAAATGAGGCTGGCAAAAAACGATGTGTACAGACCATAGATAGGTTCTTGGCCAGCCAAGAGAGAATAAGCGATGGATTGGGGCACCAATAAGATGCCCACAATCAAGCCAGACATCACATCTCCTAAAATGTTTTTCTTCAGATCATATTTTGGGAGCCACTGCAAAACAGGAAGGAAACCAAAAATGGTATTTTTGGCTTTGGTTGAACTGCACTGGCAGCTCTTCTCTAGTTTTTTGATAACAAACTTCTTGAAGTTATTATCTGATTTCTCTTGAGGCTCCAAATGGATCCTAGGGTGTCTAAAAAGATTACTGGGCTCAAACTGCCAGAAGTCATTACGTGATTCCTCTTCAGGCTCCAGATGGATCCCAGATGGAGCTCTGTACTGGTCATTTCCTTTAACTGAGTCCTTGGGTGAAAGGTCATTTTGATCTTCATTTTTCAAAGACATTTCTGGAGACAGATGTTTCAGCCTCCTATCCCAGAGAAAACAGCAGGGTTAACTTAATTCTGTAATTCTCAGTACGCACATATTTTAACAGTCCTACTTGTCATGCATGAGAGTTAAGAGGAGTTCAATTTGGGGGTAGGTATCTTTTGTTCACGTTCCTTAGTTGAGCCTCATTTTTCTTGACCCAGGAAAAAAGAATCAGACCGTAAACAACCAAGTTAAAGCAAACAATTTACGGAGTACAGGGCTGCCCAAAAGTATAAACTATCAAGGATTCTCCCCAACCTCTGCTGGCACCTTATGCAGTTTTTTCCTTCAGGGTAGCCCATCTACTCCTTTCTACCTGCTACTATCTTACTTTCAGGTTTTTTACTCTGAGGAATTCTGCAAAAGAGGTTCTGGTCTCAAACCTTGACAACTACCTTACCTGCAAAAGTCCCTGAAACAAGGAAGATGACTGATTTTTTTTTAGAGGTGGGGCCCTTTTAAAATAACCTACTAGCTGTTGAAAATAAACAGAAAAGAAATGTGAGTGACAGAGTAAACTTAAATGTTTTGGGAAATTAAAAAAAAAAAAAAAAAAGGACAGGATGCCTTTGGATCTTTGAACAACATATTCTAGTTTGGTAGAAAAGAAGAGTCAAGTTGATAAGGGACTGCTGAAGGAAACAAAGCACCAGTGTGGGGTGGACTGATGGGGCAGGTGTCTGATACGTGCTCTGAAAGGTTTTGGTCTACTCATTCTACTTTGTGTAGTAGAGAGTCACATCTGTCCTGTGTGCAGGATCTATAAACATGCAAAGACAGATTTGCTTTATTATTCCAAGTACACACTCTGAAACATAAGCTGAACGGAGGAATGATGGTGCCCAACACATCAACTTGGAGGGTGATCCAGGTGACCCTGCATCTCTGGGTCCTAAAGCACAAAACCAGGGCCATACGACCTGTCACTAAAAACTATAGGAAAACATAGAAGGTAGAAACAAGTAAAGAGAGAGGAGGGACAACAACAGCAAAAATAAGTCTTGTAGTAAAAGAGAAGGAAAAAGAAACAGGCCTTCAGAGGAACAGAGTGTCAACTGGCAAATACTTCACAAATCAGTGTCTTTGTGTTAGCTGTTTGCAATGGCACCCCACTCCAGTACTCTTGCCTGGAAAATCCCATCGACAGAGGAGCCTGGTGGGCTGTGGTCCATGGGGTTGGTAAGAGTCAGACACGACTGAGCAACTTCACTTTCACTTTTCACTTTCATGCATTGGAGAAGGAAATGGCAACCCACTCCAGTGTTCTTGCCTGGAGAGTCCCGGGGACCAGGGAGCCTGGTGGGCTGCCGTCTATGGGGTTGCACAGAGTCAGACAGGACTGAAGTGACTTAGCAGTAGCAGTAGCTTAGAATGGCCATCAAACTCTTGCCTACCAAGATCCTAACCATTTTAAAAATCCAGTTAAAAATTCTTTCTCTTCTTCAAAGCACTGACCAATCTTCCTCAGCCCAAATGAATCGTAATTAACTGGCACTTCACGCCTGTACTACAGTACTAACCACACTCTTATATTAAGGAAGAGTCTCCCCAGCTCCTGGGGGAAAAGATATCTTGTTCATCTTTATAATCATCAACAATGTACAGTAACTGTGAGACAGCAGGCTTACAAAATGTTTGAATGAAGGAAAGAATAAATGAATAAACAAATTTATGAGTGTGGCCAATAAGAGGTAAAATAATATTAAATACAGAGAAGGCAATGGCACCCCACTCCAGTATTCTTGCCTGGAAAATCCCAAGGACGGAGGAGCCTGGTAGGCTGCAGTCCATGGGGTCGCTAAGAGTCGGATACGACTGAGCAACTTCACTTTCACTTTTCACTTTCACGCATTGGAGAAGGAAATGGCAACCCACTCCAGTGTTCTTGCCTGGAGAATCCCAGGGACGGGGGAGCCTGGTGGGCTGTCGTTTATGGGGTCGCACAGAGTCGGACATGACTGAAGTGACTTAGCATAGCATAGCATAATATTAAATAAAGGACTCAGGGAGTTTTCCATTTCAGAACTGACAAAAAGATAGGCCCTTGTGAGGTTCCATAAGCCTAATATTGCCAAGACGCCATAATCCAAGACCCATGACCCATTCAAGAACATAGTATTTGTAAAAGCAATCCACATTAATTTTGGTTAGGATAAAAGGACTATAGCTGGTCATCCCACTGAACAAGAGTAAAATAACAGTTACATTGATGGTCTTGTTAAACAAACAAGGAAAAAAAGAACAGATTTAGATGACTGCTTACCTGAGCAAGTCAATCAGACTGATGAAAACACACAGCAGCTCTTCATCCCTCAATGCAACTGGTCCATACCTTTCTTCTCACTTTCTACTTTCAGGCCAAGCTTGCTTGAGTGCATTCCTTACATCATTCTATTTTGGAATAGCTCTTAGTGATTTCTGGGTCAAAAGGCTTTTCCAAACCTAAGGTATGCAAAAGAGGCATAAGAAAAACTAATAAAATTCCAATCTTGCCCTATATGACAGCTAGCTGGAAAGGAAAAGGTAAAAATTAATAATAGAAGTGTGACAGAGTGAGGAAACTGTAAGGAAGAACTGAGATGAAATACGAAAAGTGAGAAACACAGTAACAGAGATAATGAATGCCTCTGACAGGACCATCAGACCTGACAAAGCCAAAGAAAGAATCGATGAAACTGAAGATAGGTCGATAGACATTACCCAACCTAAAACAGAGAAAAACAGAACTTTTAAAAAATCAAAAACAATAAGAGAACATTCAAGAGTGGTGGGGTGTATTAAATAAACAAATTTATGCATAATTAGAATCTCAAAAGGGGAAGACATAGAGTGGGAAGAAGGAATATTTGAAGACATAATAGTCAAGAATCTTCCAAAATTAATGACAGACACCAAACTACAGATCCAAGAATCTCAGAGGATACTAAGGACAAATATAAAACGAAACCAAACAACACAGCACCATACACCTACACAGATTGTATTCAAACTGCTGAAAACAAAGACAAAAATAAAATTCTGAAGACAGCCAAAGGAAGGGAAAAAAAAAAAAAAAACATGCTAAATATAGCAACAAAGATATGAATTATAGCAGACTTCTTTTTGGAAACCATATAAGCCAGAAGATGGAGTGATACTTTTATCACAGAAATATAACTGTTAACCCAGAAAAAAACATTTTTTGAAGGATGAAGAAGAAATAAAAACTTTTCTCAGACAAACATGAAGAGAATTTATTGCCAGCAGACCAGCACTACTACTACTACTACACACACATACACCAGACAAAACTCAGGTGTGCACAATACACAACAAAGAAAGTCTAGAAAATGGAACACATGAAAATAAAATTTGTTTTTAATTAAAACTCTTTAATTGCTCTAAAAGATAACTGCCTAAAGCAAAAATAGAAATGCATTTTGTTTATAGCACATGCAAAATAAAAAGCATAAGAGTACAAATTACGGCAGGCAGAATTAAGAATTCTAAGATCTTGTACTATATATGAAGTAGTACAATACTATGAAGGAAGATGTATACTGTAAACTCAAGGGTAACCACTAAATTTTTTAAGATATAAATAAGAAGCTACTTGTGGAGATAACATAGAATTGTAAAAAAAATTCTCAATTAACCCAAATGAAAAATGAGACCCAAAACAGAACACATTGAAAATAGCTGGTAACAGTAGAATTTAATTCAAACATATTAAAAAAATCACATTTAGTGTGAATAGTCTACACATACCAATTAAATAGATTGCCAGATATGACTTAAAAAGACCCAATTATATGCTGTCTATAAGAAACCCACTTTAAATATAAAGATGCAGATTATAATAAAGTGAAATGACTTACAGTAATTCATGTAGCTTGTAAGTAACTTAAACAGATAATAAAATCCAGATTTTAAGACTCTAAGAATAGCTCTTTTTTTGAGCATGTTACTATCCATGTCACTAATTAGCTTTCTTTAACTTCACTTATCTCTAAACACTTTGAAATTCAGGTACCCTACAGATCCCAGTTTCACCTACTTGCTACCCAAAATGACCTAGCACTGACACCAACAAACTTGTGTCCAACTCTCCTCTGTATTCATGGCCGTGGTCCTTTCCCATCTCCAGCTCTCAAACACTGAGGTGGAGATAAAACAGGTATTCACTCACAAGCAGTCCTAGAAGTGGAACTGATTTAGCCATCAGTTTGAATCCAAAAACGATCTATAGCCTTTTACTGATCCTAGTTACCATCTAGAATCCTTCTCAAAACTACTTTTTTCCCTTTTTTCAAGCCTATTTTAAATCCACCCCCCCCAAAAAAAACATTAAAAATTATCTTAAACTAAATTGTAGGTATGATCTCTGTATGGATTAAGCTCCTTAAGAGCAAGTTTCATTCTGGTTCATCTCTGTATCCCCTACTGTGTCCAAGTATATGCTTTCCAAAACAGGAATGAAAATATTTGCTAAATAAATAACTGAAATACAGAAAAGGTAGGATGCAAAGCAGTATTTATTTTCAGGTGGAAATATCTACTTTGGAAATAGCTACATTTTTCAAGTATCCTTTTTTTTGCACAAAAATCCTCTCATTCCCTCAAGCCTGTTACTGCTTAATTATAGTATTCACCAACTGCTTCATGAAAATTAAGAAATTACAGTGTTTATCCTTGAAATATAGCCGATAGCCAGACCCCCCATTTTTAAAAAGTTGGAATACCTACTCTATATTCCATGAAATTTAATAAAATAGGATTCTCCTGTATCATTCAGGATAATATCTCCCTTTATCAACATTGATGTTTGACAGTGAGGGATAAAAAAGGCTCAAAAGGAAAACTCTTGAACCTTTCACATTATCTTGCAGGAACTGGAGAAAAATAACCAACAAAATATTTGAAAAATACATTTACACATTCATATATTAAAGTATAATGGCAGTTCAGGCAACACAGAAAGAACATTTCTGTACTTCCTTCTTTGATCAGGCACGTGAAGTTGGGACTACTTGGTTCTCTTTTTCTGGTGATGAAACAGCAGCCCTGGCACTGTTTTCCATGTGAATTACTGATTCTGGGAAAGACTGAGGACAGGAGGAGGAGGAGGCAACAGAGGATTAGATAGCTGGACGGCAACACAGACTCAGTGGACATGAATTGGAGCAAACTCCGGGAGACAGTGAAGGACAGGCAAGCCTGGTGTGCTGCAGTCCATGGGGTCGCACAGAGTTGGACACAACTGAGCGACTGAACAACAACAAAGAGCACTGGACTAAAAGGGAGGGACATCCCTTCCATGTAAGCCTGACCGCACTCGGCCAACTTCTTTTTGGAATTTTGCAGACATAAGAGAAACAATGTCTACTTTTTGGTTAGTAATTATAGCATATTTTAACCAATAGTGTATATAAAACAGTTTTTCAATTTGTGAAATTGAAATGCCTTTTTGGAAGGCAATAGTCTTCAGAGATTGGTAAAGTCTCCCTCTGAAGCATAATGATTCCATATTCATGCTTTGCTCTACTGTACTTTAGACTCTAACTGTATATTCTCTAACTGTATATTAGACAACTCACTGTTAAATACACTCGAAGCTGCCAACTACTATGATCAGAGCATCTAAGCAGGGAAGAAACCTGCAAGAGATGAACAGTTTAGCAAGGCTTCAAGGGAACAACGTACCTACCTGGGCTCTGAAGTCTGGGTCAGAAATGAAAGAATGAAGACTTGGAAAATGGATGAGGGAGAAGAAAACACAAACAGCAATAGTTCTGGGGTTGGAGGGAAAGAATGAGAAATTAGTATGACACGTTTAAACCACCAGGTGCATATGGAAGGTCAGTGAGACAGAAAGCGGCAAAGGTACTGTAGGCTCGGTATGCCCGGTAAGAAAGGCAGACTTTCTCATGCAGACAGCACACAAGCCCTGGAGGTTTCTGAGAAAATCACTTACTGTATCACTCATTTGATAATAATTATCTATTATCTCATTACATCTTCTGTTATGCTATTTAATTCTTTTTCAACTAAGTAATTAGTATTTTACTTTTCTGCCCTTTATGAATAAAAATTAGTTTTAAGATTATTTAAAAACAAAAAAACTAAACCATAAACAGGTAAAACCAAGACAGAGTCTCCATTTACACAGTTCCATCTGATCCTCTAGCTCACTGTTGTCAGATAAGTTCAGGGAAGATCACGACATTGTACAGCCTGGGAAGCTAAAAGGATGAGCTAAAGCTTCTGTATCTAGCTCCATCCCATCCATGGGTACCTACAACCAGGATGGCTCAGCCCTGGCCACTGATCCAGCCCTCTGCCGCAGACTAAGAAGTTCAAGTACTATGAGATGAAAATTCAGACCTGTCTTTGTTCTGTGGGCCTGCACCCCTGCTTACTCCACAAATGTTCCTAAGTGTCAACAAGCCTTTCAAGGATGGACTGGTTAACTTTCTATGTGAGCTCCTAGAGACTGAGTTCAGTTCAGTCGCTCAGTCATGTCCGACTCTTTGCGACCCCATGAATCGCAGCACGCCAGGCCTCCCTGTCCATCACCATCTCCCGGAGTTCACTCAGACTCACATCCATCAAGTCAGTGATGCCATCCAGCCATCTCATCCTCTGTCGTCCCCTTCTCCTCCTGCCCCCAATCCCTCCCAGCATCAGAGTCTTTTCCAATGATTCAACCCTTCACATGAGGTGGCCAAAGTATTGGAGTTTCAGCTTTAGCATCATTCCTTCCAAAGAAATCCCAGGGCTGATCTCCTTCAGAATGGACTGGTTGGATCTCCTTGCAGTCCAAGGGACTCTCAAGAGTCTTCTCCAACACCACAGTTCAAAAGCATCAATTCTTCGGCACTCAGCCTTCTTCACAGTCCAACTCTCACATCCATACATGACCACAGGAAAAACCACAGTCTTGACTAGACGGACCTTTGTTGGCAAAGTAATGTCTCTGCTTTTGAATATGCTATCTAGGTTGGTCATAACTTTTCTTCCAAGGAGTAAGCATCTTTTAATTTCATGGCTGCAGTCACCATCTGCAGTGATGTTGGAGCCCCCCAAAATAAAGTCTGACACTGTTTCCACTGTTTCCCCATCTATTTCCCATGAAGTGATGGGACCAGATACCATGATCTTCCTTTTCTGAATGTCAAGCTTTAAGCCAACTTTTTCAATCTCCAGTTTCACTTTCAGCAATAGGCTTTTTAGTTCCTCTTCACTTTCTGCCATAAGGGTGGTGTCATCTGCATATCTGAGGTTATTGATATTTCTCCTGGCAATCTTGATTCCAGAGATTGAGTACTGGTCTCCTTATCTACTCCGAGCTAACCACTGTGCTAAACACAGTGCATCAGAACCTAGACTACAAATCTAGGGGTCGATTTTGCTTTTGTTCACCCCCTCACATGCCCCTCCCCCTCACTCCCCGTCTGCTCTACCTTAAATATATCCATCCTCTCCCCACTGTCCGTAGTATCTGGAATCCAGTTACTTCTTACTTCCCTCCACCATCAGATCTCAACTGGGCTACTCCAACAGCTAATAATATCTAAACCCTGTCCAACTCTCCACCCTCATTTCCTACTGGCCTTCTTGCTGTTATTTGGAACATGCCAAATACATGCCAAGTTTGTTCCAGGCAGAGAAGTTGAGCAAGTGCAGAGACCTTAATAAGGAAACACACACTCAGATCTTGCAGGCCTTTTCTCATTCTTCAGGCCTCAGCTTATATATCATTTCCATATAATGGCCTTCCTTGACCATACCAAATAATACTGCCACTCCTCTCAAAAATCCTTATCTGGCTTTATTTTCTTCACAGAACTTTCATAGACTTTTGCAATTATATTGTGCATTTATACTTATAAAAAATGTTATTTATAGTCTTTTTCATACCTACTGTATCCCCAATAAGAACAAAGCTTAGCACATAGCAGGAGATCAATAAATTAATATGAAAATGGATAAGAAACCCAGTTTCTACCCACAATCAGTGGGTTAAGACAGATTTATAAACAGATAAACTATAACACTCTAAGTGCCATAACAGAGGTTTGCCATACTCTGAGAATAGAGAATAGGCTGTAGGTCAATGTGAGGAAGTTGCAAAGTAGGTAAGAAAAGAAAAGAAACTCAGGCAAGTGGAAGGTCCCAGAAAAATCCAAGACCCAGGAAAAAGTCACCTAGCTTGCCAGATTTCTGGAGTGAAACTGCAGAAGGTAAGACTGGAGTGCAAAACTGGTCCTTATGTAATCCCAAGAAGCCTGGACTTCATCCTGTAAGCTATGGCGGAAAGGACATAAACTCCAAGACAGGGCAGGAAAGGAGGTTTGATATTTCAGAGGTGCAACTAGACAAAAGATGATGCTTGCAGAAAAGGGATACATCTAAGATGAACTCTGAGGTGGGCCACATACAAGGATAGTGCATGGGACTGTGGAGGACAGAATGGAAAGACAGGAAGCAACAAAAAGGTTGCCTTATATGTCATAGGTTTGAGATTTTTAGATATCCAAATAAGGATATCCAGTAAGCAATTAGGAATGGGCATTTTGGGGACTTTCCTGGTGGTTCAGTGGTTAGGACTCTGGCCTTCCACTACAGGGATCGTGCATTTGATCCCTGGTCAGAAAAAAGAAAACTGGGGGTGTCAAGCATAGGAGAGAAGCCAAAATTGAAAAAAATAAATGAGGAGGGGAAGAGAACATAGATCATCGGCACATAAACAGAATCTCATTTTTCTCTAAATTCTCATTGTTTGGATGTTCAATAAATGTCTGTTGAATATACATTTTATCTTTTCAACTAGATTAAAAATTATTCAAGGAGCTACTTTATGCTTTTTGTGAACTCTCACAATACCTTGCATAGGACTGAGCACCCAAGAGGCATGTACTAAGTTTTCTGTTGATGGATAGATTGGTTTTTTTTTTTTTTTTTTAATTATTTTAACAAAAAAATTTTTTTCAAAAATAATTCTTAACTTTTAAAACTTGATTGTTTCTTTGAAACATAATTGATGCATTGCATTGGGAATGTAAAATGGTAAAAACACTGCAGAAAACAGTTTGGTAGTTACTCAAACAGTTACACAGGATTACTATATAACCCAACAATTCCACTCCTAGGTATATCCCCCAAAGAACTAAAAACAGGGACCAAATACCTGTACACAAACGTTCACAACAGTATTAGTCCCAATAGTCAAAAGGCAGAAATAACCCAAGTATCTGTTAATAGATGAATGGAAAAAAAACTGGTCTAGGCCACACAATGAAATATTACTTAGCCAATTAAAAGAAATAAAGCTCAGATACTCTTCATCTACAGCAAAGATGAGTGAAAGAAGCCAGACACAAAAGGACACATACTATATAATTCCACTTATACTTAATGTTACTGAACATTTAAAATGGTTAATATGGCCAATGTTATGCTATATATAATTTAACATATACAAAACCAGGAGCGAGCAAAGCATTGCATCTTACACTATACATGAAATGATATAATATCACTTGAAGGCAAACTGTGATAGTTACAGATGCTATAAACTCTAAAGCAATCCCATTAATAACAAAAAGTTATGGCAAATAAACAATGGAGATAAAATGGGATCACAGAAAATAGTAAATAATCCAAAAGAAGACAGAGAAGGGTGGACTTCTCTGGTAGTCCAGCAGTTAAGACTCCATGCATCCAATGCAGGGGATATGGGTTTAATCCCGGGTCAGGGAACTAATATCCCACATGCCATGTCGTCACAGGCAAAAAAAAAAAAAAAAAGACAAAGAAGGGGATATAAACAGTTATTATATAAAATAACCTCTATCTAACGTTTGTGGAAAACTTGAGAAGTCTTAACATTAACCTAATATTAATGTGAACAAAAAGTCTCTTTTCCTAAGTGGAAAATCTCAGTTAAACTAGGCTGGAATAGGTGTGGACTGTGTTGCTTGGAAATAATTTTCCAGTACTCACACAGCTTTTAAGCAGTAGAATCATGATGAGAATCAAGACCTATCTGATTCAAGCCTACTCTGTCTCTGAACAGCTTATTTTGAAACCTTTCAAATATTCAGAAACGTTGAATGAATGATACATGAACACTGGTTATTCATAACTCACCCGCTGAACAATTCACCAATTGTTAATGTTTTGCTATATCTGTACTACTTTTGCACTCTTTACACATACCAGTTAGTTTGTTTGGTAATTTTTCTCTCAACTATTTGAAAGTTGCAGACACACTTCAGCCTTAAACACTGAATAGAACCAATGTTTTTAACCACCATCCCATGCTGCCTCTTCTTCAAAAGGAGCATTCATTAACAACATGACATCAAATCATTTGGATACACTCTTCAAAAATCTGCAATAACTCTCTACCTTCTTGAATACAGTCAAATAACTTTAGTCTTCTCTCTGTGAATAAGCCTGCAGCTGCCTTTCTCTTGTTTCTTTTCATGCACCAGTGTTCCAATCACCAGTCCATGAAAATACTAAACAGCCTTTGTCCTTTGGGGCCCTTGCTCATGTCATTCCTTAGTCTGGGATGCCTTTCCCTTCTGTCTCCATCTGTCTTAGTCCTTTTTCTAATCTTTTAAGTCCCACCTCAAATGCCATAGAAGAAGGGGGCTGAAATTTCACAGGCTATGTTTCTCCAACAAATGACATGACATTTAGCACCCAAGTCGCTCAAGTTTACATGTCTCTCAAACACGAGTACCATTTCAGGACAGACACCAAGTCATCCCAGTGTCTACATACCCAGAATCTAACGCAATGCCTCCAACTTGCTATGTATGGCTATGATTTATGTTTATTGAAATGAAGAAAAAGGTGAAGTTCCAAGTAAATATAGTGAAGACCAAAAAAAAAAAAAATTCCTGGACTTCCCTGGTGGCACAGTGCATAAGAATTTGCCTGCTAATGCAGGGAAGATGGGTTTGATCCCTGGTCTGGAGAGACTCCACATACGGAAGGGAAAGTAAGCCCGTGTGCCACAACCAATGAAGCCCATGTGCCTAGAGCCTGTGCTCCCCAAGAAGAGAAGCCACTGCAATGAGCAGCCTCCGCTTACCACAACTAAAGAAAGTCAGTGCAAAGCAACCAAGACCCAGAGCAGCCAAAAATTTTTAAAAATAAATAACTTAAAAAAAAAACCTTCCTGGGGCTTCCCTGGTGGCTCAGTGGTAAAGATTTTTGCCTGCCAATGCAGGAGATGTGGGTTTGATCCCTGATCCATGAAGATCCCACATGCCTCCGAGCAACTAAGCCTGTGCGCCCCAACTATTGAGCCTGTGCTTTAGAGTCTGTGCTCCTTAATAAGAGAAATCACTGCAATGAGAAGCCCAAGCACCACAACTAGAGAAAAGCCCGAGCAACAACGAAGACCCAGCACAGCCAAACTTATATAAATATTTTTTTTAAATTCCCTACTTTTCAGTTATCACAAATGATTAACAATGTCCATTAATTCTGTGATGTAAAAAGAACCACCACCATAAGGCTTACATCAGTAGTATAAGCACTATAATATATTCTTTCTCTTATAAAGCCCATTATAAGACAAAATAATAAAATACCCAAGAGGAAAATAACTTACTGTAAAACCATGGTAAAATAATTAAATAGTTCCTTGCACAGCACTATATTGCTTTCAAAAAATTTCACCTAAATAAGAAAAAAAGAAAAAAAATTTTAATAAAAATTTAGTAAGATTTCATCAGCATCTTCCACTTGCCTCCTCAGTAAATCTGAAAATAGAGTACGAATTCCTATTCTCCAGTATGAGAAAAATCAAAGTTTAGTCACTTGTTCAACTGGTAGAACCAGATTCTCAATCCTCATTTTCCAATTTCCAAGCTTAGCTCTCTTCTAAAACACATGGACCCCAATTTTGTTTCCTTGCTAAGAGGTCTTAGGAGCTAGTTATAAGCAGTAATTTTGTGGCCAAGTACTCAACTCATTTCTGAGTCTATTATTAATTTTGATAATTAATGCAGTTTGCAACTGTATCCCCTGTACCTTAAAAGTGTACAGCACCTAATAAGAGCTTAACAAGTATTTGTTAAGCAAATGGATGAATAACAGTTTATGAGCTATGTTGGTAAAAAGGGAATTACTCCTCCCTCTCCACCCTCACACACCATAACCAAGTTTGTGTCAAGAAATTAGTTTGGGAAGCATCTATCTGACGGTTTATACCCATTAAAAGTAACATCAATTCTCAAAAGGACCCCTAGTGAATCTAATTTAGATCTTGTCAAATCCCAATACATCATCTCTAGATCTTCCTCCAGGAAGCAGCAAATTATATTACAATGACACCCAACACGGAGATCTGTTAAGATGGAGATTCTCAGACAAACCCAGGGGTGAGATTCAAGACAGCCCCTTGGGTGATTCTGAGTAAGTAGACTGTGGGCCATATTTCAAGAATCACTAGGTATGTTCTGAAGTCAGAAAGAACTCTAATCAGATCCCAGCCACACTGTTCAACATCTGTATGGCACCAAGGGAAAAAACTTAATTTTACTCAGCATTAATTTCTCACCTGTAAAATGGAGATAACATTACATAACTTGCAGTGTTGTTTTAAAACGAAGCCAAGTACCTAGCACAGTGCCTAGCACATAGCATTTGCTTAAAAAATGACAGCTACTAGTCTTCATCCTTTGAGATTACTGAAGAGGAAAAAAAAATGGACTTATTTCTTGCCAACAGCTTTGGCTCTCCATTTCTCATTCACTCAACTTTTGAAGACAAGAACTTCCGCTTAACTCAATATTTGATATCACATTAGTTCCAGATTTCACATAAAGAGCCCCAGGAATGAGGAAAAAAGGTTCTAGAATGAGTGCCAGAGAGGAGTGCCATTAAGTCTTGAATGCTTCTAACTCACCGTAGACCAACAATCTGCGCAAAGAAGGGGCCCAGTCTAATAGCCTATGAGTCTGAAGAGCTGGGTACAAGTCCTAGCTCTGCAAATGACTTGCTGTGTGACTTTCAGCAAGGCTCTGTCCCTTTCTGTGTCCTTTCAGTGTCTCCATCTCACCAGCGAAAGGATTTCAACTTCAGTCTATGAATCTCAAAGAAGTAGAGGTATGATTTGTACTTAACCTGGTATGTAGTTTTTAAAACCAAGAAATCAAGTCCTCTCTCCTGTCCAAGGCTCAGTTTACCCATCTGAAGTGGTAAGGGTGGCCCTCATCTCCTCGGTCCTGCTCCCAGATATCGGGGTTCCGGATGGCACAAGGAGGACTCCGGAGGAAGACCCGTGCCTTCACCTACGAGCTGAGGACCACCCGGCGCATTAGATGGGATGAAGGACGAACAGACCTCAAGCGCAGGAGCTGGGTCGGGTTCACTGGATGGGGATGTGGGGCTTCGACGCTAGCCCTGCCTCCGCCCCTGCCGACAGAGGAAATAACCCCGAGGCACGCCCACCTCTCACGGCCCAGCCACGACTGCCCGCAGCGACCGTTGGCGAGGGCTTCCTCCCACCACAACGTGGGACACAGGCGAAGACGACTCCAAGAGGAGCCCGCTGACCGCGCGGAGGCCAGAACTGCTCACTCTCCCCGGTCTCCAGTCCCTCCCCTCGCCTCACCTCTCGAGTCTCTGCCGTACCGTGCGACCCGGCTCCAAGGCGCGTCCTCCGCCGTGGCGGGACTGAGGCGGTAGCGTGGCGCGAGCGGAGGTAGCCCACTGCCGGGCCGGGCTCCCTTTAACCCACCAGTTCCCTTGCCCGCCCATCGCCCTGCCCCAGGAGGAGGTGTGGCCCGGCTGGGCGGGACTGAGGCAAGCGGTGAGCAGGCACCCGCCGGGAGGTGAGGAAGGCGACTATAGAGCGAAAATTCAGCCTGCGCCGTCACGTGGCACTGCGACAGAGCGACGCGGCTATCAGCCAATGACGCGGCCAGAACCGGCAAGAGTGCCGCCCCCAAGCCGCTTTCCTCCTCGCGATTGGCTGTACTGTACAGAAGAAGCCACGCGTTCCTGATTATAAAGGAGATTTTGCCTGTTGGAAGTGGGCAGATCAAGGTTCCTCCGGCTTAACCTTTAGGGTAATGCGAGGACTCACTATCGGGCGAGACGTGGAAATGCTCTAAGGAGAGCTTAAACTGTTCTTCCTTTAAGAGGGGTATCGTTTTCATCTTCGACTTTTTGGCACCCCCCCTCTTTTATTGATAGAGAAAAAAAGTGCTCCGACTCTTTGCGACCCCGTGGACTATATAGCCCGCCAGGCACTTCTGTCTGTGGGATTTCCCAGGGAAGAATAATGGAGTGGGTTGCCACTTCCTTCTTCAGGGGATCTTCCCGACTGAGGGATTGAACCCAGGTCTTCCACATTGTAGGAAGATTCTTTGCCGTCTGAGCCACCAGGGAAGCCCACTGAGAGAGAAATGGAGGTCCTATATGGGAAAAGGTCTGCAACAAAGTAAGAGGGCCTCTTGCCCCAGTTTAACTTACTCTCGACCGAAGGTACCAAAACCCAAAGGTTCTTTTAAAGATGTAAATGAGTATATAAATATGAAATGTAATTCCTCCGTGGCTTTCCTTGACATTCATAATGTGAAATTTCTCCCTATGCCCCCAAAGTCCTGAATGTTCTGGGCCCCGGCCCCTTCCTTCTAACGTCGCAACTCTCCTTCCCTCAGCCCTCTCCACCCATCCTAGCCTCCTTTGCCAAGCTTGTTCTCTTTCTCGACCTAGACACTGACTGGTTCCAGTACCTGGCCTCTACTTATTTCTCCAGTGTCAACCTAAAGACCTGCCTGCCCTTTCCTTGGTGACTGTCCTGCTAGTCACTTTTTAGCATGTAGTCTTCATTTAATTATGTGCCACAAATTAGGCACTATCCGATATAGATTATACATTCATTTGTTCATTTTCCATCTTGTATTGCCTGTAGGGGGTTCACAGACGATTGCATAGAATGACAGGATAGATGGGAGTGAAAGAAAACCAGTGAAGGAAACAAAATGGTCAACTTGCTTTTCTTCCCTTTTCAAGAACACATTCAAGGAACTCCATTTCTTACCCTGAGATGAGCCTCAGGTTTCTGTCACCCACCAGATTCAGAACTTCCAGAGTCACAAGCCATATCAGGATCAGAACACCTAGGTTCTGCTCCTGGTACAATCCCTTAGCAATGAGGACAAATCGAATAATCTCACCTTTCCAAGGGTAATTAATGGCCCCACACTCAAGAGTCAGTAAGACAATGGGTGTTAATGTATTTTGTCCACTCCTTATAAGTTGCAAAACAAACAGAAGACAACAGTTAACAATTTCTGGTTATTTATTTCTGGATGCACAAAACTTCACATTTATTATCTTATTTAGGCCTCATAGAAGCTTTTGTGGAAGGAAATGGCAACCCACTCCAGTATTCTTGCCTAGAGAATCCTGTGGACAGAGGAGCCTGGTGGGCTGTCTATGGGGTCTCACAGAGTCGGACATGACTGAAGCAACTTAGCAGTAGCAGAAGCTTTTGAGGGGGTGTTATGTTATGACTCTCCCTTTATCAGTGAAGAAATGGGACTCAGAGATGTTAGGTGACTTGTCCACAGTCCCACAGTTATTAATAAATGACAACAGCATGATTTCAACCCAATTATAGCTGCCTGCAAAGCCCACTCTTAACCACTACACTTACTGTGTTAGTCAAAGGTAAGACTCTATCCCCATCCTTGTGTGTAATAGATACCACTAAAGACTGGTTTAATATAATAACGGCTATCATTTTCTCTCTCTTATTCCATACGTTCTCATCAACTTTTGTTGTTTTTGAGTTGCTAAGTTGTGTCCCATGGACTATATAACCCACCAGGCTCCTCTGTCCATGGGATTTCTCAGGAAAGAATATTGGAGCAGGTTGCCATTTCCTTCTCCAGGGCATCTTCCCTACCCAGGGATAGAACCTGCATTTCCTGCATTGGCAGGCAGATTCTTTATCACTGAGCCACCATGGAAGCCCCTCATCTACTTTGTAGATGAAGAAATTGCAGCTTGGAATATTGTTACTTAACAGAGCCACTCAACTGACAAGTAGTGGATTCTGAGGTGGGACAGGGAGGGGTTTTCTTTGTTATAGCTGTCTGTCTCCCGAGCCTCTCATTGGTGCCTTTCAACCCCCTAATTCAGCATCCAGGCTGCTATTTAATGTTGTGGTCCCCTCACCTACCCGCATACAAATCTCCAGGGGCCTCATACAGCTAGACTTTGGTCCACCATTCCTACTGTACCTTCATCATGCTCCAGTTCTCTGTGGCAGGAATCTTAAGGTGTGAAACAGATAACCAAATCCCTGCTAAAGGAGAGCTGGCTAAGTAATAATCAGCTTTTCCTCAATAACAGCATGTCAGCAGCCCAGCCAGCCAGAACCCAGATCTCTTCACCCCTCCCAACCAGGCCTGAGCATTTTCCATCCTATTGGTCTCAGGGTGCACAGAGGTAACTGGCAGCCAGAGGGTTGTACATTATAACCATTACTCTGTCCCAAACTCTTTTCCAAAGAATAACTAATGATGTGTTAACTGGGGATGTTATGGGCCAGCAAAGTCATCTCAGGTTAGGGATTACTTCAGGATTCAGTTCTTCAGCCCTTCCTGACTACCCACTCTTCCAGGAAGGACAGGTCACTTCCTCTGAGACCCCACTGTTGAGTGGACTGTTCCTGATTTGCTATTTGGGATTCATTTCTGCTGATACAGCTGTTTTGCTTTTTTCATTTTCTTTTTAATTTAACTTGATTGTTCTTAGGCAGAACTCACTGGTAGCTCAACTGGTAAAGAATCTGCATGCAATGCAGGAGGCTCCAGTTCGATTCTTGGGTCAGGAAGATCCCCTGGAGAAGGGATAGGCTACCCACTCCAGTATTCTTGCCTGGAGAATCCCATGGACAGAGGAGCTTTGTGGGCTACGGTCCACGGGGTTGCAAAGAGTCAGACACGACTGAGCAACTAACACTGATTATTCTTACAAATAGGTAACATGTACAAGTAAACAAGTTCGAAATATCAAAGAGTTTACAATGAAAAGTAGATCTCTCCTACACTATCCATTCTTACCCCAGCATCCCTTTCTGGAGGCAAACACAGCACCAGCTTCCTGTGTTGCCTTCCAAGGTAGTCTAACCAGCAGTTCTCTACTCTGGCTACACATCAGAATCTCTTGGGAAACTTTTAGAAAATAAAAATACTTTGGTCTCATCCTCAGTTATTATGATTGAGTTGGGAAAGAGTGGGCTCAGGCATTGATGCTTTTTAAAAGCCCACCAGAAGATTCTAATATACACCTAGGGTTGATAAGCCTATCTGTGCATGTACAAGACTCCCCCAATCAACCAGTCACTCTCATATATACTTAAAAAAAAAAAAAATGGGCAGGGACTTCCCTGGTGGTCCAGTGGTTAAGAATCCATCTTGCAATGAAGGGGACAGACAAGGGTTCGATCCCTGGTCAGGGAACTAAGATCCCATATGCCTCAGAGCAACTAAATCCACCTGCTGCGACTACTCAGCCTGCACGCTCTGGAGCTCGTGTGCCTCAACCAGAGTCCATGCACTGCAGTGAAAGGTCCCACGTGGAGCTCGTGTGCCTCAACCAGAGAGTCCATGCACTGCAGTGAAAGGTCCCACGTGGAGCTCGTGTGCCTCAACCAGAGAGTCCATGCACTGCAGTGAAAGATCCCGTGTGACAATGAAGATCCTGCATGCTGCCACTAAGACCTGACACAGCCAAATAAATAAATAAATTAAAAAAAAAAAAAGAAATGGGCATACATTATTATTCTATACTCTTAGAAATTGATAATACTAAATTTTGAAGATTCTTCCATCTCAGTGCATAAAGAGCTCCTTTATGACTATCTACTGCTAAGTAACAAATCATTCCAAAACTTAGTGGCTTAAAATACCAATCGCCATTTTTGTTATTTCTCATGGTTGCTGTGGGTCAGAGGTTTGGTAAGAGTTTCCATGAGTGGTTCTGGCTTGGATCTCTCATAGAGCTATATAGTCAGATAGTGGCTAGAGTGGAGACAGGGAATGAAGAAGCTGAAGGCTGAACATCTCTCTTCATGCAGACTCAGGGCCTCACCCTGTGTCTCTCTGTATGGGCTAGTTTAGGCTTCCTCACGTCATGGCAGTTTCAGGGCAGTCTGTGCTTAAATGACCTCTGAAGACTTCAAAGGTTCCAGTAATAGGAGGATTCTGTATAGCCTTTTAGGATCTGGCCTCAAAAGTCACATACTTACAAGTCTCAATAAGAGACATGTCCAAGTCACATTGTGAGAAGGACATGTCGGGTGGGGAAGGAATATCGCTGTGGCTGTCTTTGGTCATAGCAGCTGCATGGTATCCCACTCTTTAGGGGGACCATCATTCATGTAAGCAGTGATGGACATTTATATTGTTTCCATTCTTTTTAACTAATTAACTTAACCATGCTGGGTCTTAGTTCTGCCATGTGGGCTCTTAGTTGTGGGATCTAGTTCCCTGACCAGGGATTGAACCCGGGCCCCCTTCACTGGTAACAAGGAGTCTTAGGCACAGGCCACCAGGGAAGTCCTCTCCACTTTTCCTCAGCTCCCTCTCCCCCAGTTCCTAGAGGGGGCTTGGCGCTTCTTGATCACTTGCCTCTCAAGGATGCTGTGTGGCAGGATAGAAAGTAACTATTCTCAGACTCAAGGAGAGATCCTCTCTTCTTTTTGGCCTTTGAGGGAAATTAGACTGAATCATCCCAGAGAGGGAAAGAATGGAGGAGGAAAGGAAATTTTTGAAAGCCTCTGCCAAGAGGCCTAGGCTTGGCAGGATCTTCGAGTGGCAAGGACCTGGGGCCTTGTCCTGCCCTGGGGAGGTGGGAAGGTTTGCCATGTGGGTGCCTTTTGGTAGCTCTGGGAGCCTGAAGCCATAGCAAGAACCCCAGAACCCTGGCCAAGAACACCACTGTTTCAGGGGCATTATCAGTTTGGACAAGGGGCACATGTGTGGACACAGAATGGACAAAATAAAGGTTACAGGGCTTTTCTCCAGCTGAACTGAGTTAGACCAACAGGCCTTCACATGACCCTGGGGTGGAATGATGGTCACAGTAATTATTGAGATTGGATATCCTGCCAGCACTGTGGGATGGGGGCTTGGAATATATACAATTTGATTTGGAGGAAGAAAAGAAATGTGATTCTTACACTGGGGGTGAAGCAGTACAAGTCACCCTTGCTATAATATTTAGGTACAGAAAGTGATCTGTTATTTGGTGTTTCATAGTGATAACAAACCCCAGCATTCCAGATTTGTTCTTTCAGGATTCTGAGCTAGGTGCTGTGAGAAATGGTCATTCAAGATGGAACATGATCTCTGCACTAAAATACTGACTTTCTCAACATTTCTTTACTTAAATGCTTTTATTTTTGGATAGCCAGGACAATATCTTAAAAGATTAGTAGTTGAAATTGTTCTTTCTGTTCATATTTTTATTAAAAGATAAGACAATAAGAAAGTGCACAAAGATTTAGCAAATGTTCTTTAAAAATACCAAAGGAAAGAAAAAAAGAAGGAAAAAATCAGCCTAAATAACCAATAGTTAGAAATATGTTAAATTATGGTACAGCCACCCAGTGGAACTCTGTGAGGCCATTAAAAGTCATGTGGTAATGGAATATTTAATGGCATAGAAAGATGTTTACATACATGTTAAACAAAATATCTAGGGACTTCCCTGGTGGTCCAGTGGTTAAGACTCCATACCTCCAATATAAGGACCAGGGGTTTGATCCCTAGTTGGGGAACTAAGATCCCACATGCTCTGTGGTGCAGGCCCAAAAGTATTAAACTACCTTTATGGGCTTCCCTGGTGGCTCAGATGGTAAAGAATCTGCCTGCAATGCAAGAGATCTGGGTTTGATCCCTGGGTCAGGAAGATCCTCTGCAAAAGGGAATAGCAACCCCCTCCGGTAGCCTTGCCTGGAGAATCCCATGGGCAGCAGAGCCTGATGGGCTACAGTCCATAGGGCCACAAAGAGTCAAACATGACTGAATGACTAACATACACTTTTTACTGAGAAGTAGCCACAAAGAAAGTTCTATACATACACTGCCACTAAGCCTCACCACAGTTCTATAAAATAAGTATCATTATTATCCACAATTTGCAAATGAGAAAATTGAGACCAGAGTTTAGGAAACTGTTTGATCCCTGTTCAGGGAACTAGATCCCACAGGCCTCAGCTAAGAGCTCACATGCAGCAACTGAAGATCCCAGCACAGACAAATAAATAAAAATGAATATTAAAAAAAAGAAGAGAAAATAAAAATGACGTAAAGGTTAAAATGCACCTAAGGAGAAAATAGTGCATGGCTCATCCATCACCCAGGTTAGATCCTCAAAGTAAAACAAAGAGAACTTCACAGACTAGCCACGCTTTGGAGGCAGACTCAACAGGAAACCCACGTAGCTGAATAAAGGCATGGCATTACGTCAATGTCAGGAGGCAGGACAGTGAGGAACTGACATCAACTCTAGGTCAAGGATAAGAACAAATGAAATATGGCAGACAGCCAAGATTAAGTATAAAATGAGGGTGTGTTTGTGTGTGTGTTCGGTTGCTCAGTCGTGTCTGACTCTTGATGGCCCCATGGACAGTAGCCCACCAGGCTCCTCTGTCTGTGGAATTTTCCAGGCAAGAATACTGGAGCAAGTTGCCATTTTCAACTCCAGGGGATCTTCCTGACCCAGGAATAGAACCCAAGTCTTGTGTGTCTCCTGCATTGGCAAGTGGATTCTTTACCATTGTGACACCTGGGAAGCCATAAAATGAAGGTGGAGCCCAATAAAATGAGGCTGGAGGCCATTCCAGCAGTTCCAAGGTGGGGCCAGGAAAACTCTTCCCTTCTATGGCTTCACAGAGGTTGTGTGGTTTGGCAAGCCAGAGGTGAAAGTCTTCCTATCAGGAAATGGAGGCTGTCAACATGTAATGCCAGCGAAAGGTCCTGAAGGGGGACACTCAATGCCCAGTGACGTAAATTACCCAGGCTGGCAGCACTGTTTCTCAGGCCCTGTCTCCCAGTCAACCAATGTGTCTTCCACATGTTTTTCTTGCGTCTGTACCCACTTCCTTCCCTCCAGTTTCTCAATCCTCATTCTAAGCCAGTTCCTTATTCCTCTGGGAAAATTGCAAATCAACTATACTCCAACAAAAATTATTTTTAAAATATTTGCAACCACGTCCTTACTGATTAACAGGAATCATCTTCCTATTTAAATGCTGATATTTGAATCCTCTGCCTTGCCCTGGGCTTACCTACCTTCGATGACAAGGACTTGACTATCTTTAAGGTAATCCAGTTAATCTTTGATAGTTATGATAACTAATGATGATTGGATGACTACTATTAAATTGAACAGTCTGAAACCGCTGTCCCTAGAGGACAAAAATAGTCAAAGAGGAGCAATTTTATATGGTTCAACTTAACATGCACTGGGTACATAGCTGCACATTACACAATATATTATTTCATCTCCACAAACACCATGTAAAAGAATTCTAATTTTACAGCTAAGCAAAGTGAGGTCCAGGGATATTGAATAATTTACACACCACCTCTTAAACACTATGGGTATTGCTTTTTTTCCTCACTGCAAGGCTTGGGCTATCTTAGTTCCACAACCAGGGATCGAACCTAGGGCCCTGGCAGTGAGAATGCTAAGTCCTAACCACTGGACCGCCAGGGAATTCCTTGGTGTTGCCTTATTATAATAACTTTTGTCTCTGACCTACTGGCTTGTCTGGCTCTCTGGTTCCTCCACTCCGAATAATCTTTCAGAGCCTCTTCCTAGTTGAACATCCTTGGTTCCCTCATCATTGCTATTAACACAAGTGATGAACAGTGGGGGCCTGTGGACACCATTTCACCCAACACTAGGAATTGTGGTGGCCACTGACATACAACACAACCCATTCCCATTCTAGCAGGTCCTGAATTTCAGGCTCCTCTTCTTTCTAAAAGGTGCTTCACAAAATACCTTTCCACACATACCTCTCCTTCACCCAGTTGATTCCTTGCTGTGCCCTATTTCTTTCTTTTATTCCCCCCTCTTTACCTCCAAACTCAGTGTCTTAAAACCACCTGTGGACCCAGCAGTTCCACTCCTGGGTATATACCTAAGAGAACCAAAAACACATGTCCACGCAAAGACTTGCATAGCGAAAAAGTGAGAACAACCTACATGTCCACCAACTAATAAATGGGTAAATGAAATGTGGTATCTATATCCATCATAATGGAACATTATTCAGTCATAAAAAAGAATGAAGCTCTGTTACATGTTGCAGTATGGATGAAACTTGAAAATATTATGCTAAATGAGAATGGTCATGTTGCAGGAAGGGGGACCCCTTCCAGGGCCTGAAACTGGGCTCTTGTCTAACACTCAGAAATGAATTGTCTGAGGAGACACATGTGCTGACAAAGCAAGAGATTTTATTGGGAAAGGGCACCTGGGTGGAGAGCAGAGGGTAAGAGAACCCAGGAGAACTGCTCTGCCGAGTGGCTTGCAGTCTCGGGTTTTATGGTGATGGGATTAGTTTCCGGGTGGTCTTTGGCCAGTCATTCTAATTCAGAGTCTTTCCTGGTGGCTCACGCATTGCTCAGCCTGGATGGATGCTGGTGAGAGGGATTCTAGAAAGTGGACGGACACACGGTGTCTCTTTTCGACCTTTCCCGAACTCTTCCAGTTGGTGGTGGCTTATTATTTCTGTATTCCTTATCAGGATCTCGTCATAAAACAACTCATGCAAATGGTTACTATGGTGCCTGGCCAGGGTGGGCGGTTTCAATCAGTGTGCTTCCCCTAACAGACACAAAGGCCGCACACATATCGTATAATTCTGTTTATATGAAATGTCCAGAATAGATAAATCCATAGAGAAAGTAGATTAGTAGTTACCAGAGGATGAGAAAATAGATTAGTGGGGGCACAACATAAGAAATACACTAAAAACCACAGAATTATACCCTTTAAAAAGATGTTTTTATATAATGTGAATTTTATCTCAATAAATACATATTTTAAAATCACCTATGATTTGAGTCATGTAAATTTTCAAAGCCTTCCAGTTTTCTTTTCAGTGAACTATAGATCTTGGGGTAGAGATTATGTTAAATAAATAGCTCCAGCTTTTCTTCCGGGAGGATCCTTTGGCAAGGCTTGTGGTCAGAAACAGAGGTCAACCATCTGGTCAGTCTTCCCTCACTCCAGCCCGTTTGGAGTCCTGGAACCGGGAGCGCTAGAGATAATGTTATTCAACTCTTCTGTTTTGTTCTTAGGAAAATCAACAGAGCCTTGAGAGAAGACAGAACCTTTTCAAGGTCATAGAATGAGTCAGTGGCATTGTTGGGCCTGCAGTCCTGTTTTCTCCTTTCAGGTAGAACACGTTTGTGTATAGACTGGACTACAGAAAGCATTCTCTCCTACGCATACTGGTAGCCCCTGTTTCCAATGAAAGAAGCTGCAAATTTCCTTCACTGACATCTGAAATCAGACCCATTGAACAGGCTTATAGGAGGTGAACTGATGCAAATACTAGCTTATCCCTACCTAGCCAACAATTAGCACTAAAGTTTGTTAGCAGATTTGACTGTCTCATTCTGGCATATTGAAAAATAAGGTAAAAATAGATTTCTTGCAAAAGAGTTGCTTATATTCCCAGCCAGAACTAAGCCCGGTGGGCATATGACAGGAAGGACTTGGGCTGGGCTGTTTGAGAGACTTTTTAAAAGGGGCAAAGCTTTACTCCTATCCTCAAAGACTTTGAGTTTGATGAGAGTACAAATGTATAGAAATAACACAGCCTAGAATGTAGAAACTCCTATTGACATGGAAGCAGACCAATAGTTTGGAGTTCAAAGTAGAAAGAGTCTTAACTGGAGCATAAAGAATCCATGGTGGGAACAGCATTTGGACTGGGTGGTATGGGACAGGTCAAGGGCTCAGCAAGAATGAAGAGGCAAAGTCAGAGAGAATGAAAAACACTAGGGTGGAGCTTAGAGTATGTATAGAGAAACTGTACAAAATAAAATAAGAAGGAATACTGGGGCCAAATTTTGGAGTGCTATTTATGTCAGGATTAAGAAAGATTGCTCAATTTTTTGAGGGGCTCAGTAGGGGTAAGAACAGCCTCACACACTCTGATAGAGCCTCTTGGAGCAAAATTTGCATTATTTATTCAAACTCTTAGATAGCTTCAAACTCTTTGGGCCTGGGGTTTCACTTCTAGATATTTCCACTAAGAAAGGTAAGTGTTCATTACAGCATAATTTATACTACTAGAAAATTAGAAACAACAGAGCAGTGGAGCAGTTGTTCTCAATAGGAATAATTTCATCTCAGGGGACATTTGGAAATGTCTGGAAATGTTTTTTATTTCCACAATTTAAAGGGGAGGGAGTGCTACTGGCATCTAGTGGGTAGAGTCCAGGAATGTTGCTAAACATCTTTATAGTGTACAGGACAGCTTCCCACAACAAAGAATCACTGAGCCCAAAATGCCAAGGTTGAGAATATACATATGGATATAGATAGGTATGGAAAGGTTTAAAAATATACGAAGAATATTGGCGATGGTAATATCTGCGATTATGTTTTATTTCAATTTTTTCTTTTGTGACTTCTGTACTTTCTAAGTTTTAATCAAGAATATATAGGACTTTGTGGGACTTCCCTGGTGGTCCAGTAGTTAGTTAGGAATCTGCCTTTCAATGCAGGGGATGCAGGTTCAATCCCTGGTTAGGGAACTAAGATTCCAGATGCTGCAGGACAACTAAGCCCACATGCCACTACTAGAGAGAAGCCCATACACCTCAGGGAAGACCCAGTGCAGCCAAAAAAAGAAATATAGGACTTTGAATTAGTCAAGAGTAATATAATTCAGGTTGAGTCCAGGGAACAAAGGTTTAAGTCCTGGTCTGAGTCCAAGAATCAGGCGTGCCAACATCTAAGGGCAGGAGAAGATCTATGTCCCAGCTCAAACAGAGGGCCAATTCACCCTCCCCTCATCTTTTTTTTTTTTTCCTATTCAATCTCCTGATGGATTGGGGGATACTCACCTGTGCTGGGGAGGGTAAAATTCATTACTTTGTCTAATGACTCAACTAATCTCTTCTGAAACACTCTTAATGACAAACCCAGAAGTAATGTTTTACTAGCTACTTGGGCATCCTTTAGCCCAACTAACACATAAAATGAACCACCATGAACATCATTTAAAAACAACATTACTGAGCATCAAGGATTATGCTAGACAGCCTTGCAAAGCCTCAATAATCAGTCCTGACAGGTGCCTGCCCTCACTGGAGCTCACAGTACAGAGAAGAAGACACAGAGCAGACAAACATAAAACCAGAAAACACGTTTTAATAGTGAAAAAGGAAATAAACGGATGATATGACAGGCAGGAATTGGGGAGAGAGTGACTGGGGCTCCCTGAGATAAGACAATTAAGGGTGACTAAGGAAATGGCAACCTACTCCAGTGTTCTTGCCTGGAGAATCCCAGGGACGGGGGAGCCTGGTGGGCTGCCGTCTATGGGGTCGCACAGAGTTGGACACCACTGAAGCGACTTAGCAGAAGCAGCAGCAGCAACAGCAGCAGCATGAGCTGAGACCTTGAGGCTGAGGAGCTGGAGAGCCAGGGATTCACATTCCAGACAGAGAGCTCACGTTAGTTATGGTGGATGTGTTTGGAAAAGTTATTGTGAGATCCACCAGACCAAGGGTCATCTGTATACACAGTGTTGAATAGGCACAGTATCCTGAGAATTAATTAATTACACTCTATAATAAAGGAAGTGATCTATTAATACTTTCCTTTAAAGTTCACTTACACAGTTCAAAGTGCCAACCACAGTCTATGATCCTACATTGCACAGTATTTATAAGACAGGTGTGCCAGGCTCTTATATATGTATATATATCCATAGTCACTACAGTATATTTCATCCAGAAAGAACGCGCTCTTCTCTTCCTGCCCTGGTGGATTCGGAGAGACAACCCAATGAGGATTCTGGTATTTTGAGCCTCACTGGAGCTGATAAAATCCACAGTATTGTGTGCGTTTCTGACTGACAACCCAAGAAGATACTGGCTGCAGCCAGCAAAAGCACCCTAAAATGCCAAAACAAAGATCAGGGACTGAAGGACAGTAGAAGGTTAAGCCTCTACGGAAAGGACAGAAACAAAAATGTTAACTAAAGGTTACCTTTGAATGGCAGGATTATGGGTGATTCTAAGGGCCTTCTTTGTGTATTTTCTACAGTAAACATGTGTATTGTAATAGGAAAAAAAACTATGAAAGGTGCTGTTTTTATAAAGTGAAAAGTGAAAGTCACTCAGATGTGTCTGACTCTTTGCAACCCCATGGACTATACAGTCCATGGAATTCTCCAAGCCATAATACTGGAGTGGGCAGCCTTTCCCTTCTCCAGGAGATCTTCCCAACCCAGGGATCGAACCCAGGTCCCTCTCATTGCAGGTGGATTCTTTCCCAGCTGAGCCACCAGGGAAGCCCTGTTTTTATAAAGGTCCTTCAAATTCAGAGATGTAATGTGGATATTTGGCCCATAATGTACACAAGGGAAGCAGGTTCAGTGGTGAGCATGCAGAGGGAAGCCGTGTGTTAGGGGGATCCTGGGGACAGAGGTGAAGAAGAGTGGGGTGAGGGGCCAGGGACAGGAGGTGGATACCCAGTTCCTCTCAGCTCTAGCCATTTCTGCCACAGAGAAACTGGATACGGGGTTGTTAGATCTTCTGATTCTCTGAGAGAAGCTAAACGAAACTGTTAAACAGTAAACATGGGCTTCCGTATCAAATGTTAAAGAAAAATACCACACAGGGCAAAGAAAGCATCTTTATAGCAGTATGATGTCTTGTGTTACCAGTTTGCAGCCTCTGTGCTTGGTGTTTTCTTTTACTTGATCTCAATGCCAGTTCTGTGCCAAATTTTCTTCTCCTATTAGCGGACCAAGGTGAAAAGAGAACACTCACCTCTCCCATCTGGGGCCCAGAAGCACCCAGAACATCCTGATCCTCATAATCCTTGCTCTGGGGAAATATTAATGATTTAATCTCCCAAGCTCACTCACTCTGCTCTGCAGCCACACCAACGAGGTTCACAAACAAGACTCAGAGAAGTCTAGGCCAGCCTCACCCCCATCTACAGAAATAGGCAGTGCAATTCCCAGCCATGGGCGAGGTGACGGCAGAGGAAGTAGAGAAGTTTCTGGACTCAAATGTCAGCTTTGCCAAACAGTACTACAACCTGCGCTACCGGGCCAAGGTCATCTCAGACCTGCTGGGACCCAGGGAGGCGGCCGTGGACTTCAGCAACTACCACGCGCTGAGCAGCGTGGAAGAGAGTGAAATTATCTTCGACCTCCTGCGGGACTTTCAGGACAACCTGCAGGCCGAGAAGTGCGTCTTCAACGTCATGAAGAAGTTGTGCTTCCTGCTGCAGGCCGACCGCATGAGCCTATTCATGTACAGGGCCCGGAACGGCATCGCAGAGCTGGCCACCCGGCTCTTCAACGTCCACAAGGATGCTGTGCTCGAGGAGTGCCTGGTGGCGCCTGACTCGGAGATCGTGTTCCCCCTGGACATGGGAGTGGTGGGCCATGTTGCGCTCTCTAAAAAGATCGTCAACGTCCCCAACACAGAGGAGGTATCCTCTTCCCCATGGGAGTGGGGGACAGGGAGGCATTATTCCATGGGGTTTGGAGGGGAGGTATACGGGACAGGGAGCTGTCAGCCACCAAGACTGGGCTGGTGACCACTTGACACTTTTCTTTCTTTTTTTACTTGTCTATTTTTTTTTAATTAATTTATTTTTCGCTGCTCTGGGTCTTCGTTGCTCTGTGAGGGCTTTCTCTAGCTGCTGTGAGTGAAGGGCTGCGCTTCCCTGCGGCCTGTGGTGGCTTCTCTTGTAGGCGGAGCTTGGGCTCTAGGTCCTCCGGCTCAGTAGTTGTGGCGCACAGGCTTAGTTGCCCTGTGGCATGTGGGATCCTCTTGGACCAGGAGTAGAACCTGTGTCCCCTGCATTGCCAGGCAGATTCTTAAGCACTAGATCACAAGGGAAGTCTTTCTATTTGTTTACTGATAACTTTTTATTTTGAAAAAAAAAATCAGAAGAGTTTAAAATACAGTACCAAGAACTATATATTGTTCATCCCAATTCATCAACTGTTTATACCTTACCCGGCTTCCCTCGTGGCTCAGCTGGGAAACAATCCACCTGCAACGTGGGAGACCTGGGTTCGATCCCTGCTTTGGGAAGATCCTCTGGAGAAGGTAATGACTACCCACGCCAGTATTCTGGCCTGGAGAATTCCATGGACTGTATAGTCCATGGGGTCTCAAAGAGTTGGACACGACTGAGCAACTTTCACTTTCACCTTACCACATTTGCTTTATGTCTCCATTTTTTTCTGATCCATTTGGGAGACAAACACAGACAATGTGTCCTTTTAACCCCAGGAATTTTTCTGTGTATTTTCAGAACAAGGACATTTCTTACATAGCCAAAGTACAATGATCAAACTCAGGAAATGTGACAGTCGTTACAATACTATTATCTAATGAACGGTCCATATTCAGTTATTTGCGAGTCATCTCAATGATGCCCATTTAGCACTGTCTCTTTAGTTTCCAATCTGAAACAGTTTCTCAATCTATCTTTGTTTTCCATGATGCTGATGTTTTTGAAGGATATAGGCCAACTTGTTCTGCAGAAACGTCCCTCCATTTGGGCTTGTCTGCTGTGTCTTCATGTTTAGATTCAGGCTATGCATTTCTGGCAGGACTATCACAAAGGTGATGTTATTTTTACTTTGTGCCTTGCGTCAGGAGACATAGGCTGGCAGTCATTACGGAAATGCTAAACTGACTACTTGGTTAAGCACTTGGCTCTGTCTTCTAAGAGTTTAGTGTTCTGTGAGATTCTCCTGGCAGCTCTGACAAAGACTTCTTTGATCACCTACAGGAAATCATTTAATGCAGTTTTCCCCATAACCATCTGCCAAAGTCCACTCCTACTCATCCTTCCGATCTTAGCTTAAAGTTCACTTCCTCAGGGAGACCCTCTCAGATCCTTCTGTGAGTTTCCTCCCTAAAACCATTTACCACAATAAGCCCTGGAGGCCAGGGACCATGCCTGCCTTATTGTCCACTTTATACCAAATGTTTGTCCACTTTATAGCAATTGCCCACTTTATAGCAAAGGTTTGGCACAAAGCAGATGCTCAACAAACACTTAGCAAAAAGACTCACACTCAGGTAATTTTGCAATAATCCCTTTAACACCTGTCTTACCCCAATATTTGCCCTAGGCTGTCAAGGCCAATGTTGGTCTCATTTATTGCTGAACTGGCCTAACCAGAAGCCTGTGTTCAGTCATTCCCAAGATCCAGCCTGGACATTTTGTGACTTTGTGTTCCCCTTACCTCTGACCTAATTTCAGATTAAAGGTCTTAAAATTAAAAGTTGGGGAGGTATGGGGCTTCAAAGATCATCTCATCCAGCTGACTTGTTTAATGGATGAGAAGTCTGGAGTCAGAAGATCTTGAGAAGGGGCTTGCCCAAAGTCACCAAGGCATCAGAGCAGAGCTTCCTGGACTTCACATGCACAGATGTAAGAATTCCAATGGATCATCTTTTTGACTTGGGTTCCTTTTTTGAAAAAAATTAATTAATTCATCATTTGGCCGCACCAGGTCTTAGTGATGGCACGAAGGATCCTCTAGTTACGGCATGGGAAAATCTTTAGTTGGGGCTGGCAAACTCTTAGCTGCAGCACATGGGATTTAGTTTCCTGACCAGGGATCGAACCCTGGCCCCTTGCACTGGGAGGACAGAGTCTTAGCTACTGGACCACTAGAAAGTCCCTTGAGTTACTTGGCAAGATGAAAGGCATAGACTTGGGCCTTTGTGGAACCTGGTTTTTTTTGAAGTATGCTGGTCTAGATCTCCTATGGGATTCCTCTCTCCTTGGCCCTCCTAGGGTAAGGGTAATTCTGCACCCAGGGAACTTTCCTGAGGACTCATTCAACTGGATTGGAATCTGTTCTCCCTTCAACTCTCTCCAGACTTCAACTTCTCTCTAGACTGTAGCCAACATGGGTTGTCACAGTCTTATAACTGATTATCCCTGTTTTACAGATGATGAAATTGAAATCTTTTCTCAGTCACACAGTAAGCGGCAGAGCAGGGATTTGAATTCAGGCACTGGGACTGGTGCCACACCCTTTCACTGCTCTGCTGTTCTCTACTTCCTCGTGACCTATAAAACGAGTACATTAAACTAAGTGCAGTGTACGAAAAAAAAGGTCCTTTTAAATTACATGGCAGAAAATTGAGATGTTAAGCTTTGAGGTCAGATCTGGGTGTGAATCAAGACTCCCTTTCTAATAACATAGCCTTGGCAAACTCTTTAGCTTGTTTGGGGTCACTTCCTAATTTGTAAAATAGAGGGAGAAAACCTAGCTTCTCTAAGTGTTGTTGTAGGATAAATGAGATAATTCTTTCTCCTCTAGCAAAGTTCTTAGCGCATAGTTTAGGCTCTTACTGACAGCTTCTGCTCCTTGTTAATATCGCTATTACTTTGTTGTTGCTGTTAAGGAATTTATTCTATGGAATAGATGCTGGACCAGGTCTGTGTGGGGCTTGGAGAGGAATCCAGTCTTGCCTTTCTGGAGCTTTCAGTTTAGATTCTGTTTGTGGGAAAGACAGAACAGAGGTGCTGAAAACTTCTATGGACCCTGGTGTTGAGGGACTGAGGATTTAAGTAGACTCTCTGATCCTAAAATATCCCTGAGAGTTTGATGAACCCCTGCACTAAGCCTGCTGTTTCTTTGTCAGCCCCAAAGTTCACCCTGGACGGGATGGCTGTGTTCCCGGGAAGCTTTCAGGCCAGGCAGCCCCCTTGGTGTGTGCCTCAGGCCTGGAGTGATGTCATTTCAGGTCAGCAAGCCTCTGTCCTTCAGTTGTACATATCTTCCTCCTTGAGATATCATACTTTATTGGGGTCTGTGGACAGACACTGGGAGCTGGATGGAGAAGAAGCAGGGATATGGTGTAGACTGGGGGGTGGGTGGTCCCTGAACCACTGATAAGTGATACTCTTAGCCTTTAGCACACTTCCCATCAGCCCCCACCAAAACCTGAAAGTGGTTGTAATTACTGCATTGAAAAATGTGAAACCATGAATGGGTTTCCCATGGTTGTAATGTGGCTCCCATGCTCTGACACATTCTTACTTATCCTTGGGACCTTCTCGGGGGCCACTTGTCATTAGGGCTACCAGATATAATGTAAGCTGCCCAGTTGAATTTGAATCTTAGATAAACAAAGAGATACTTTTTTTTTTTTTTTGGCTGAGCTGCATGGCATGTGGGATCTTAGTTCCCCAAGCAGAGACAAAATCCATGCCTCCTGCGATGGAAGTGTGAGTATTAACCACTGGACCACCAGGGAAGCCCCAGAGAACTATTTTAGTATGTGTTTTGTGCTAATAACTGTTAAACTGTCAATAATCAATGCTGTGACTGGACAAGCCCATGTGGTTCTTATGATGAATGCAAGATACCCTTTAGCACTAGTGATCAGAAAACTTTGAAAAAACAAAGGCTTATTACTTATAAGACCTGGAAATTACATTGCATACCTGGGGCTGTACAAGGAGGTCTCATGTTAGAGAGGGAGAGAGTGGGCTCTGGCCTAGGACTTTCATGAGGGTTGAGGGTTTCACAGGCTCACTCTCTATTAGCGAGTTTAAAACATAAGAGCAGAAATTGAAATCTTGGTGAGAGAAAATAGAAAGCAAAAAGTGGCTCCAAATGATCAGTTATCAAAATCAACCAAGATCTTTAAAACAAAAGAGTCTCAGTGTGAGGAGGTGGCATGGCTCTTTAACTAGTGTGTGGCTGACAGTGTGTCTATTTGAGATAGGCAGATAGCCATCTTTGAGGTGGATGTCAGCAATCAAAGCCTAAGTCATACACTCACATTACAAACATGAAAACAAACGACTCCCAAGGGTGTCCAGCTCACACTACAGTACACCCTATGCAACACATGATATACTAAGAAAGCTGTTTCCCTGAAATTCAAATGTGATTAATCCTGTGTTTATTTGCTAAATCTGGCAACCCTACTTGACATTCAGTGTGTGTCTGTGTATTTATTCTTTACCCTTTCTCCTTGGGAAAGCCCACAAGGCTTGTCTGTTCCTGCGTATCTTATTCACCACTACTGGTCCCCAGACCTAGCCCAGGGCCTGGGACAGAGTGGTTCCTCATTACAGTTTATTGAGTGAATTAATAAGTCATGGCCCTTTCCCAGTGGGCTGTGATATTGTGATTTATAAAAAGAAATATTTATTTGTTCTTTGTCCTGGTTCCTGACACAGAAGTGACCCTTGTAATTTCCTGAGTGAATAGAACCATCTGACACAGAGCTCCTAAATCCCTTGGAGTTTCCTGGGTGGTAGGTGGTCTTTTGTTCTAATGAGAGGACTCTTGGTGGACTCCCGGATGGGGACCAGAAAGATCAAGCCTTGATTAGACACTTGAAACCTTCAGCCCATCCTCTATTCTCTTAAGAGGGTTTTCCAGGTGGCCCTAGTGGTAAAGAACTCGCCTGCCAATGCAGGAGGACATACGAGATGCAGGTTCAATCCCTGGGTTGGGAAGATCTCCTGGAGGAGGGCATGGCAATCCACTCCAGTACTGTTGCCTGGAGAATCCCATGGACAGAGGAGCCTGGCAGGCTATGGTCCATAGTGTTGCAAAGAGTCGGACGTGACTAAAGAGACAGCACACACGCACCAATGCGAGAGACTCAGGTTTGATCCCTGGGTCAGCAAGATCCCCTGGAGAAGGAAATGGCAACCTACTCCAGTATTCTTGCCTGGGAAATCCCATGGATAGAGGAGCCTGGCAGGCTACAGTCTAGGGGGTTGCAAAAGAGTTGGACACGACTTAGCAACTAAACAACAACATTCCTGTAAGAGGGGAGAGGGGCTGGAAATGGGATTAATAATTGATTATGCCTTTGTGATTAAACTGTCATAAAAAACCTCAAAAGTACAGGGTTCAGAGAGCTTCTGGGCTGGTGAATACATGCATGTGCTGGGAGGGTAGTGTACACCCCAACTCCAGGGGACAGAATCTTTGGCACACAGGACCTTTCTGGATCTCACCTTATATATCTTTATCTGACAGTTCATTGGTACACTTATTCTATTCTAAGACTGTAAATGTAAATACTTTCCTGAGTTCTATGAGCTTTTCTGGCAAGTAATCAAACCCAAGGAGTGAGTCACTGGAACCTCGATTTACAGTTAGTGAGGCAGAAGCACAGATAGCAGCCTATGACTTGACATTGGCATCCGAAGCAGGGGCAGTCTTCAGGGACTGAACCCTCCAGTTGTACGTTCTTGTTCTCCAGGTAAACAGTGTCAGAACTGAACTGAATTGTTGGATACCCAGCTAGTGTCAGAGAACTGGTCAGTGTGGGGAAAAAAGCATCTACATATCTGGTGTGCTAAGTGTTGTGAATATGGTAGTTATGTGAGAGTAAAGGAAAACAGTGAGTTTCTCCTAGACGGTGACAATCCCATTTCTGAAGACTGAAGCTGAAAGCACTGTCATGTCCAGAGGCTCTTACATTGGTTGTCCTGCTCTCCTTCCCGCCCTATGACACCTGGAACCCAGCATGCCAGGCCAGAAAGAAAACTCAGAGAGGACCCGGTCTGACATGGTGATTTTACCGAAGAGGAAACTGAGGCTCGGAGAGGTTTCAACTACTGACAGGCTCATGAAGCCACTCAGAGGGGCCCCAGGATACCATCAATCCTCTGGGGGCTTTCTTCACATTATGGCTTGAATTGTGAATTCATGCTTTACATAATGTCCCCATTGTACAGTGATAACCCACTGAGGACAGCCTCCCCTTTCTTACGGGTCTTGGCAGACCCAGTGCCTCTCACAGACCCAGTGCTCAGTAAATATAAGTGGATGAATGAATCAATCCATCAATGAGCCGATCAGTGTATCAGTGAATGAATGAATGAATGCAGTGACTGTGCCATTTACGAGCAGGAGAATTGTCTATAAAACAGGGAAGGAGAGAGTTCTATGTGACAGGGAAGATGTGAGAGTTAATGAATTGTCTGGCTCTGGGCCTAGTACATCATTGAAAGTGAAAGTCATTCAATAAATAGATATCATGGGACACACTGGAGCTTGGCACAGAGGATGTTTGAAAAGAGAAACTGGGTTTCCAGGAATGAGAAGCAGTCTTGAATTACTTTGGAATAAAATCTAAGCTCTTCCAGTGGCCTCCAAGGCCCTGTCACATAAGGCCTCTGCCCACCTTTCTGAGGGGCTTCCCTGGTGGCTCAGATGGTAAAGAATCTGCCTTCAATGTGGGAGACCTGAGTTTGATCCATGAGTTGGGAAGATCCCCTGGAGAAGGAAATGGTTATCCACTCCAGTATTCTTGCCTGGAGAATCCCTTGGACAAAGGAGCCTGGCTGGCTACAGCCCATAGAGTCACAAAGAGTCAGACACAACTGAAGCAGCTTAGCATGCACGTAGGCACGCATGCTACCTCTCTGACTTCCTTGACCTCCAATCTCCTCACTAAGCAGGCCTTCTTCCTGTTTCTCAGATCAGTCAGTTCATTGCCCCCTGCTCCTTGGCATCCTCCGTGCCCTCTGCTTGGAATACACTTCTGGCTGGCTGGCTCTTCTGAGCCTTCACTCTCTGCATTGCCTCTTAGAGAAGCCTCCCTACCTGCCAGGACTGACCAGAGCAGCTTCAACCTACCCCCGCTACCATCACTTTCTATAGCATCATCCAGTTTCTCTTCTTCAAAGCAGCTGTTTACTTGCTTTTTGTCTGCCACCCCATTTGAGTGGAAGCTTTACTAGGGAAAGATATTCACCCGTCTTGTTCATTGCCTAAACTGCCTGGCATATATTAAAGGCTTTCTGTTAATGCCAACTGAATGAATGAATGACTTGGGCTTTCTTCTGCTCGACTTCTGATTCCTAGGCTTTAAAACAGATAGGTTAGTGACTTTCCTGGTGGTTTAACAGTTAAAACTGTGTTCCCAACGCAGGGGACCCAGGTTCAATCCTTGATCAGGGAACTAGATCCAACATGCTGCAACCAAGAGTTCGAATGCCACAACCAAAGAAAAAGATCCCTCATGCAGCAATTAAGACCAGGCATAGCCAAACAAAAAGTAAATAAAACAGTTTTAGCAGGTGGCCTTTAAGGTCCCTCCGCCGCTGATAAGTTGAGGTTCTATGACACAGCTGAGAACACTGTATATGCTGAAAATATAAGGATGCCAATGATTATACAGACACCAGTCAATTGGCAGCTGTGCTATTTGTGAGAAAGTTCTAGGGCTGAGAACTCAGTGGGAGAGAAGGTACTGGTGGCTTTAGTAACATTGGCCTCAGATGCAGGTAAGGCCCAAGTACTGCTTTCCTTGACAGAAGTGAATACTGAAAGACTGAACTGACTTGATGAAATGAATCTGGGCATGTCTCACTCAGGCTTGTATTCATCAGTTGTCCTTAGAGAGTGACATGGAATACCCTTATGGTTAATACCTCTTTAGAGATTTTGCTTAATCCTCCAACACTAATTCAAGTTGAGCACTACAGGCTTCTCTTAATTCCTTTACCCTTCACCTGGTTTGAGAGAACTTCATCGACAACAGGGCCTGTTTATTTAGTCCCACTCCAACTGGAAGAATCCCCAGATGCAGAGCACCACATTCTAAACTTCTGCATTGTGGGAAAGTTCTAGTTCTAGCACAGCTGTGTGAATTGGCTCTGCAAAATACACTTCCTTCTCAGAACAGCCTGAACTGTACACATCTCAGCTGGCTTGTGTTCCCAGCAACGCTGACTGTTGGGAAACCTCACAGTGTGACCAAGAAACAGAAAGGTGGATTCTTTTGGATTTAAGACAACAATTCACGCTCTGTCCCCACTTTCTGACCACCCAGACTGTACCGCCCTATACTGGCCTCCAAGTTTGCCTTCGGGGTGGGGTGTAGGAGGTGTGTGCTCCTCTGCACTCATACTGCTTTGAGCCAACCCTTATGTCCTGTGTTACTATTAACACAGGACATCTGTGTTAATTCTGTGTGAATTCTGTTAATTCTGTGTGATTCATCTGTGTGCTGGCCTGAATTTTAGTCTTCCCTCTATCCCCGGTGCTTAGCATAAGGCCTGACACAGAGCGGGGCTTCCGTTAAGATTTGTGGAATGGGGATATTCATTGGATTGGCTGTGTGGTGCTAGAACTGGATCGCAAAAAAAGTTGAAAGTGGACTTCCCTGGTGGCCCAGTGGGTAAGAACCTGCCTGCGAATGCAGGGGGTACAGGTTCAGTCCTGGTCTGGGAAGATTCCAGATGTCTCAGAGCAATTAAGCCTGTGAGCCAGAGCTACTGAGCCCAGACTCTAAAGCTCACGAACCACAACTACTGAGACCATGTACTGCAACTATTGAAGGCTGAATGTTTACAGCCTGTGCTTCATAAGAGAAACCACCACAATGAGAAGCCCATGAACCGCAATGAAGAGTAACCCCCACTCGCCACAACTAGAGAAAGCCCACATGCAGCAATGAAGACCCAGTGCAGCCAATAAATGAATAAATAAAAGCTGGAAGTAACAAATTCTCTGGTTCAAAGACCCAGACCCAGGTCTACACTTATCCAGGCTTCCCTGAAATGAAGCTTCCCTGGATGAAGCAGCAGAGCTGAGGGCAGTTTCTCAAATCACATACACACACAGTAATAAGTAATGTTAATCTTGAGTTTCAGTTTCCCCCTTTCTAAGATGAACTACTAATGGTCCCATCTCTTGGGTTATTGGGAAGAATACAGTGAGCTGAGGCAGGCAAAGCGCCACACGCAACACCTGCTGGCAACTGTGCTGATTCTATTCACTAAGGTCTTTTCCTCACTCAGGTTTCTGATTTACATTTAACTGTCATCAATGGAAGAGAGCCTTCTCAAAATCTTCCTCCACAGACAAAGCCAACCCTCCACCTCCATCCTTGGGTCCCTCCAGTGCTTTGCTCACATCTCCATAACCCTTCATAAGCTGTATTTCAGACTTTCTTCTACTGGATTTTGGAGGCTTCCAGGGTAGAAATCATCTATAATAGCCTCGTCCCTGATGAGGAGTAGATGGAACTGGCTTCATTCTTTTGTCAACAAGAGAACGGGGAGCCTCTCTACCCCACCTCTACAACAAACTGTGGAAAATTATTAAAGAGATGGGAATACCAGATCACTTTACCTGTCTCCCGGGAAACCTGTATGCAGATCAAAAAGCAACAGTTAGAACCGGACATGGAACAACAGACTGGTTCCAAATTGGGAAAGGAGTACATCAAAGCTGTATATTGTCGCCCTGCTTACTCAACTTCTATGCAGAGTACATCATGAGAAATGCTGGGCTGGATGAAGCACAAGCTGGAATCAAGATTGCCATGAGAAATATCAGTAACCTCAGACATGCAGATGACACCACCCTAATGGCAGAAAGCAAAGAGGAACTAAAGAGCCTCTTGATGAAAGTGAAAGAGGAGAGTGAAAAAGCTGATTTAAAACTCAACACTCAAAAAATGATGATCATGGAATTTGGTCTCACCACATCATGGCAAATAGATGGGAAAACAATGGAAACACTAAGACTTTATTTTCTTGGGCTCCAAAATCACTGCAAATGGAGATTGTACCCATGAGATTAAAAGATTCTTGCTCCTTGGAAGAAAAGCTATGACCAACCTAGATAGCATATTCAAAAGCAGAGACATTACTTTGCTGACAAAGGTCCATCTAGTCAAAGCTATGGTTTTTCCAGTAGTCATGAATGGATGTGAGAGTTGTACCATGAAGAAGGCTGAGTGCCGAAGAATTGATGCTCTTGAACTGTGGTGTTGGAGAAGACTCTTGAGAGTCCCTTGGACTACAAGGAGACCCAACCAGTCAATCCTAAAGGAAATCAACCCTGAATATTCATTGGAAGGACTGATGCTGAAGCTGAAACTCCAACATTTTGGAGTGATGTGAAGATCTGATGTGAAGATCTTTCCCAGCATCTTTCCTGATGCTGGGAAAGATTGAAGGAAGGAGGAGAAGAACACAACAGAGGACAAGATGGTTGGATGGCATCACTGACTCAATGGACATGAATTTGAGCAAGCTCCAGAAGACAGTGAAGGTCAGGGTTGCCTGGTGTGCTGCAGTCCACGGGGTTGCAAAGAGTCAGACATGACTGAGTGACTGAACAACAACAGCAACCATGGGCACCTGGGGCTCTGGGTTGTTTTCCTGTCTTTGCTCTTCCTCTGCGCACTCATACTTGTCTTTGTCTACCTTCAGGATGAACATTTCTGTGACTTTGTGGACACCCTCACAGAGTACCAGACTAAGAACATCTTGGCTTCTCCCATAATGAATGGGAAGGATGTGGTGGCCATAATCATGGCTGTGAATAAAGTGGATGGGCCCCACTTCACCGAGAATGATGAAGAGGTAAGAGTGCTTAGGAACTGGTGGGCTGGCCATGCCAGCACATTCTCCCAGCTCACAAATCCTCTGACCCTTGCTATTTGCCCTGACCTTGGCTTTCCCCTCTGTAAGACAAGGAAGTTAGTGGTCTGATGATCTGTGAGGGAGGCAGGACAGGATAATCATTAAGATGTTGGGCTTTGGAGATAAGAATGTAGGGATAATGGTTCTGGTTCTGCTAATATCTGTTTGGGCACGTTTTTCTGAACCTCAGATTACTTATTTGTAAAATGGGGCTGGTTTTATAGTATCTTTTATAGAGAGTATCTATAGTGTCTCTTGAGGTCATTTGTGGCCATCAGGATAACGTATATACATGACTTATCATGGGGCCTGCAAACTCAATGAACAGTAGCAACTTCTCATGAACACACTTCTAATAACATTAACATTCTACATTCTGTGAGTTTTACCCTCACATAATGCAACATTTTATGAGTCAGCTTTCCACGATCCATCTGCTCAAACTGTCTCAGATGAAGCTTTGAAAATATTCAAACTTATCAGCTGATGGTAGAAGTGGCCAGAAGAGGAATTTCTCCTTCTCATCTGTTTCTCCTCATGCTGTTTGATTTTCAGATTCTTCTCAAGTACCTCAATTTTGCAAATCTAATCATGAAGGTGTTCCACCTGAGTTACCTGCACAACTGTGAGACTCGGCGTGGCCAGGTAAAGGGCTTGACTTGAGGGAATGGACTGGACTGAAGGTGTCCTCTTCCTGAAGCACTGATGTGCTCAGCTAGAAGGCAGTAGTGACAGGAGTGCCTGGGAAGTATCGTGCAGTCTCTCCCAGCATCCCTGGGGTGCATGAGTCATGATGTCTGTAAAGCTGTAACCCAGAGTGACTGCACGTATAAGCTTTCATGTCAGCCAGCTTGTACTTGAATCCTTGCTAAGCCATTTACCAGTTCTAAGACCTTGAGCAAACCATTTAACCTCTCCAAGCTTCAGCCTCCTCTTTTGAAAAATGGGGATAATTACGGGATAAAGTATGTAGGATACTTGGGCTCTGTCAATGTTTGTTATCATCGTTGTTATTAACAACCTAGGAAATAAAAGAATTGGAAAGAGTTGGATCCAATAGCAGCTGCCCCGTTATTCACCACTCTGAAGCTCAGTTTCTCCATCTACAAAACAGGGACAGCTATTCTTGGTTATTATGAGCTGCTGTTGAGTGCCTCAGGAACACTAACTGTGTTTTTGTATTTCTTCAGATACTGTTGTGGTCTGGGAGCAAAGTCTTTGAAGAGCTTACAGACATTGAGAGGCAGTTCCACAAAGCCCTGTACACAGTCCGCGCCTTCCTCAACTGTGACAGATACTCTGTGGGGCTCTTAGACATGACCAAACAGAAGGTGAGAACACTTAAGAGCAGACATTTCCAAGAATAGGTTAAATATATAGCTGCTATATATCAGGTGGAACCCAGCCTTGTGTCATGAATTTGGTTGCACAGGGAAATGGCTGGCAGGAGGTAGATGGTTATGAAAGGTTTTTCACAGGTCTTTTACACTGAGGAGAGGAGTACCAGCCTCTACAGAGGAAAAGTCATTCCAGGGCACAGGGGAGGAAAAATAACCTATATCTTCCCTAGTCCATAGGGAAAAAATGAGCATGTGAGAAGAAGGCATGATGAGGTGGTAAAGGTGAGTGATAAAGAAGTTTCCATGTAGGGTGAAAATGCAGCAAGAAGAAAGTTGCCAACTTCAGAAACTGTCAGAAAATACACTCAAAGGTGGGCAGAAACCTTTCCTATGGTGAAAAGACAACCCTCAGAATCGGAGAAAATTATAGCAAATGAAACAACTGACAAAGGATTAATTTCCAAAATATACAAGCTGCTCATACAAGTCAATACCAGAAAAACAAACAACCCAATCAAAAAGTTGGAAAAAGGCCTAAATAGACATTTCTCCAAAGAAGGCATACAGATGGCTAACAAAAACATGAAAAGATGCTCAACATCGCTCATTATTATAGAAATGCAAATCACAACTCCAATGAGATACCACCTCACACCAATCATAATGGCCATCACCAGGAGGTCCACAAACAATAAATGCTGGAGAGGGTGTGGAGAAAAGGGAAGCCTCTTGCACTGTTGGTGGGAATGTAAATTGAAGATGGAAGATGATATGAAGATTTCTTAAAAAACTAGAAATAAAACCACCATATGACCCAGCAATCCCATTCCTAGGCATATACCCTGAGGAAATCCAAAAGTGAAAAAGACACATGTACCCCAATGTTCATTGCAACACTACAATAGCTAGAACATTGAAGCAACCTAGATGTCCACTGACAGATGAATGGATAAAGATGCTGTGGTACATATACATATAATGTAATATTACTCAGCCATTAAAAGGAACACATTTGAGTCAGTTCTAATGAGGTGGACAAACTTAGAGCCTATTATACAGGGTGAAGTAAGTCAGAAAAAGAAAGATAAATATTGTTTACTATTGTAATATTGTCCATCCCTGGTGGTCCGTTGGGTAGGACTTGGAGCTTTCATTGTCCAGGGCCTAGGTTCAATCCCTGGTTGGGGAACTAAGAGCCTGAAAGCCATGTGATGCAGCCAAACAAACAAGGAATCTAGAAATATGGTGCCTATGAATTTATCTGCAGGGCAGCCATGGAGAGGACACAGGGTCGGGGGCGGGGAAGAGAGGGTGAGATGTATGGAGAGAGTAACATGGAAACATATTACTTTATGCAAAATAGATAGCCAATGGGAATTTGCTCTATGACTCAGGGAACTCAGACAGGGGCTCTGTATCAATCTAAAGGGGTGGGAAGGGGAGGGAGATGGGAAGGAGGTTCACGAGTAGGGGGACATAGGCATACCTATGGCTGATTCATGTTGATGCTTGACAGAAAACAAAATTCTCTAAAGCAATTATCCTTCAATTAAAAAATAAATATTTTTTTAAAAGAAAATATAGATGTAAATCTTTGTGGCCCTGGATAAGGCAATGGTTTCTTGGATATGGCATCAAAAGCACAAGTAACAAAGGAGAAACAGATAAATTGGGCTTCATAAAAATTTAAAAGTTTTGTGCTTGAAAGGACAGTAAAGAAGAAACCTTTTGAAAAGACAAGTATGTAAAATATAAAAAGAACTCTTAAAATTAGGAGTATAGGATTAACAGATACAAACTATTATATATAAAATAGACAGGCAATAAGAATTTACTGTATAGCACAGGGAACTATACTCAGTATCTTGTAATTACCTACAATGGAAGGTGGTCCACTGGCTAAGACTCTGTGGTCCCAATGCAGCGGGCCCAGGTTTGATCCTTGGTCGGGAACTAGATCCCATGTATTGCAACTAAAAGTTCGCATACCACAGCAAAAGATCGAAGATCCCGTGCATGCAATGAAGACCAGGTGCAGTCAAATAAATAAATAAATATTAAAAAAAAATAAAATAGTCATGATACATTTGTTAGTTTAAAAAATAATGGAAAAAATATATATATACTAATCACTTTGCTGAAACTATCACAATATTGTAAATCAACTATACTTCCATCTTTTTTTAAAGTTTGATGTTTGCTGATGAAGGGGAAAACAAAAATCTCTTACTACTCAACAATAAAAAGATAACCCAGTTTAAAAAATAAAATAAATTGCTGGGCAACATGATAATCTCCCTTTTTTATATAATGCTCTACAAACATAATTCCATAGTAGTACATGTGGATTTTTAAATAATATATGTACATATAACAAACACACAGAGAAAAGCACTATTACAGGAAAATAGTTCAGTGAATTACCACAAAGTGAATATCCCACGTAACTACCACCAAGATTAAGGAATAAGAACATTACTGGCGCCTCAGAAGCCCCTTTCTTACCTCTCTCTAGTAACTCCCATTCCTTCCTCCTAAAAGGTAACCACTCTCTGACCTTTAAAGCCACATTAGTTTTTCCTAATTTTGAAATTCATATAAATGTAATTATACTCTTTTGTGTCTGACTTCTTTTGATCAAAATTTGGATTGTAAGATTCATTCTTATTGCTCATCATAGTCATCAATTTTCATTAATTAGTTCATTAATTTTCATTCTTGTAGAATATCCCATTATATGAGTAATCCACAAAGTATTTATTTATTCTACCAGTGATAGTGATTTGAATTTTCCAGTTTGGGCTTTTATGAATATTGCTATCATGCACACTCTAGTACATATTTTTTCAGTACACATATATATTCTATGGTTCCTCTTTCTATAATCTGCTTTATTTCTTGATTTTTCAGTTAATCTGTATCTTGTACATGCCCATTTATTTTTGTTTGAACACTAGAAATCTGTATAAAATATTTTGGAGATGATTTGAAACTCTTGGCAATGTTATATTCCTCCAAAGGGTATTTATGTTACTTCTGGTTATAAGTTGAAACAAAGGCAGAGTATCTGAATCTAATCAAGGACTGAGCCAATTTGAAGCTGGTCTTCAGTTTTTGTGAGGGTTATTCTGTTTCTGATTCACTTTTACTCCTAGAGTATAAATCTTTAGGAAGGACAGGCTAAAAACCTGGGTTGCTTTCAAGGATGTCTCCTTTTTGGCAGGTCCCAAATTTCAACCTAGTCCTACTAGCCAAGTAGGTCTACTGAAAGTTTTGCACACCTTTCCAGTTGCTCCACATCTTTGGTGTCAGTAAGAGGAAAAGTTGAATCAGGCATCAGGCTCATATCTCTGGGCTTCCCTTCTCTGTGAGATCTTGGCCCATCAAATTATTGCTGCCTTGCTAGCGCTATGATTCCTTCACATAAATGTTTATATACGCATACACACATACATATACAGAGTCCAGATTCATGATAATTCTCAGTTGGAGGATTGGTTTGCAACAGACTGGCTACCATTGGTAGTAGTAGAAATCCTCTTTTTTTGTTCTTTAGTCCACATAGATTTATCTCATTTTTTAAAATAGTATTGGTATACCATAATTAGTTTATCCTTTCCCCTATTTCTGGGCATTTAAATCATTTCTAGATAGTCTTGCAATTAAAGGCAATGCTGTAATGAACAACCTTGGAGTTAAATTCCTGCCCACTCGACAGAGACTATCTATAGGACAAAGGTGTGGAAGTAGATTACTAAGAAAAAAATTTTATTTCGCTTTCCCCAAATTTTCCGTCTAAAGGCTAAATCATTTTATACTCCTACTTGCACTGCATGAGAGTTCCCTTTCTCCAAACTCCTGCCCCCAATTCTGTGTATCATAAATCTTTTGTATTTTTCCTACTTAAACAGGCAAAAATGTTATTATTCTTCTTTTCTAATTGTTTTTTCACTGATTATCATAGAAGAGTAAATACATTTTGTATATTTATTTGTAATTTAACTTTTCTTTTTACATACATTGCCCAAGTTTTTCTGTGCAATATATTGCCCATTTTTCCACCTTTAAAATTGAATTCTTTGTCTATTTCTTATTAAAATATGAGTGCTTTATATTATATAGATTATGTATGTGTCACCTAGCTGCAACCATATTTTCCTTTTCTGTGGATTATATTTTAACTTTGTCTATGGCATCTTTCATAATACAGAAGATTTAAATTTTATGGCTTCTGTGTTTTGAATTTTGTTTAAGAAAGACTTCTTCAACCTGAATACTATAGTCTGAAATAACCTTAATTGCTTTGATTAATACATTTTCATCTTTTACTCATCTTGAAATTATTAATATGTTATAAGGTAAGGATAAATTTTGTGATGTCCTCATAATTCTCAAGAGTCCATTTTAAGGTGCTCAGTTTGTATCTTAAAAGATCAAAACACAGCTCTAAGCTGCAGCATTCTGCCCTCTGTTTCTTTTGAACTCTCCCTCAAAAGGGAAAGTCACATTTAAATGAGAATATCCTGATTTAGTCATCCCCAATAGATGGAACAATCTAGCAATTAGAAGTGGGTTGGGTTGCCTATAATCACTCTAAGAACTGGTTCTCTTTCCCCTCCCCGCCCCCTTGCCCCACCCCAGATAGCTAAATTCTTAACTGAAGTATTGACATTATGAAAAGTGTCAATAAAGGCCACTGAATTGTACAATTACGCTGGGCGAGTCACAAGGTGTATGAATTATATCTCAGGAAGGCTGTTTAGAAGTAAAAGAGAGAGAGAGAGACGGGACAGAGGACGGCAGGCACAAACACGCCCCACATTCCAGCGCACCCTCTGTTGACATCTGCTTCTCCTGAGGACAGTCTTCAAAACCGTGCAGTGTTTGACCTCAACAGTGTCAGCCTGATATTCTTCTTCTGGTCTCAACATTTGTGTTCTCTTTTTGTTACTGTTTTGATTCTTACCCTGGCTACCTTACTAAAGTCACTCAAAGGCTTAGTTGTCTCCTCCATGAGATAGTAGATCCTCTGGGCATGAACTGTACCTTGTCTCTATCCAGCACGAAGCATGTTGTGGAGCTTAGGTAGGTCCCCAGCTCTCATTTTCACCCAGAACTGAATTGCTTCCTGTTGTCGACAGTCAAGAGGAAGAGTCCAACTGGGCAGAAGGGTGAGGACGTGAAATGTGAATTTCATGTGGACTTCATTTGCCATCTGCTTGCCCTCTGGATGATGTAAGAGCAGACAAACCACCATGACAAATATTTTCAAATGAGAGAGAGAGAGAGTTCAAGAAGCAGAGGGGCTTGACATCCTGCCCATGGTAACCCAGAGTGAGCAGATCACTGTCTCTAAACACAGCAGATAAGTGAACAGAGAGGCACTGGAGGACAGGGGCCTCTTCCTCAGACCCAGATTTGGCCCAACCCAAGTGTGCAGCAGCATGTGTTGCAGAAAAACCGGAGGAGAAGCAGCAAGGAAGCCTGTGTGGCGTCCTAGTCAGTTTCCTCTCCTGGGGCTGCGTGACCATGCAGAGCCTTTGCTGGCCCTTTTCTCTCCTCTCTCTGCCCCTGTCTTTGCCAGTTATCTTACAGGTGTCATCCTTTCCTGTTGAAGCTCAAAGGTCTATCTGTCCATATTTGGCACCATTGCTTCTCTTTCCTTATTTGGAAAAAAAAATTTTATTATGAAAGCCATACATTTAATTAAGGAAGAATCCCGAGAAAGTCAATTGTTAATGCTTTGTTGTGAATTCTTTGAGAGCATTTTCTATATAGAGTTAAACCATTGGGGGTCACATGATCTATGCATCTATCACTTCACATTTTTTATTCATTGATGTATCATGGACATCTTTTTAATCAATACATACACATCTGTAATTTGCTTGTTACTAGATGTACCATCAGAGAAGGCAATGGCAACCTACTCCAGTACTCTTGCCTGGAAAATCCCGTGGACTGAGGGGCCTGGTGGGCTGCAGTCCATGGGGTCGCTAGGAGTCGGACACGACTGAGTGACTTCACTTTCACTTTTCACTTTCATGCATTGGAGAAGGAAATGGCAAGCCACTCCAGTGTTCTTGCGTGGAGGATCCCAGGGACGGCGGAGCCTGGTGGGCTGCCGTCTATGGGGTCGCACAGAGTCGGACACGACTGAAGCGACTTAGCAGCAGCAGCAGCAGATATACCATAATTGATTTTTTTTTTATTTTTTATTTTTTTCTAATTTTATTTTATTTTTAAACTTTACATAATTGTATTAGTTTTGCCAAATATCAAAATGAATCCGCCACAGGTATACATGTGTTCCCCATCCCGAACCCTCCTCCCTCCTCCCTCCCCATACCATCCCTCTGGGTCGTCCCAGTGCACCAGCCCCAAGCATCCAGCATCGTGCATCGAACCTGGACTGGCAACTCGTTTCCTACATGATATTTTACATGTTTCATTGCCATTCTCCCAAATCTTCCCACCCTCTCCCTCTCCCACAGAGTCCATAAGACTGTTCTATACATCAGTGTCTCTTTTGCTGTCTCGTACACCGGGTTATTGTTACCATCTTTCTAAATTCCATATATACCATAATTGATTTAATAAGTCTCCTCCTTTTGGATACTTCGTGCTCAGTCACTAAATCATATCCAACTGTTTGTGAACCCATGGACTGTAGCCCTCCAGGCTCCTCTGTCCATAGGGCTCTCCAGACAAGAATACTGGAGTGGGTTGCCATTTCCTATTCCATGGGACTCTTCCTAACCTAGGGACCAAACCCATGTCTCCTACATTGTAGGCAGATTCTTTACCACTGTGCCATTGTAGGTTTTTTCTAGTTTTTCACCGCTATAAATGATACTGTAAGAAACATTGTTCTAGCTAAACATTTGATCACATGTTTAGCAGGTATGCAAGGTAAATTTCTTGGCTATAGAGTCCACTTTTTCCTTCTCAAGTCCCACAGCAGAGGAAGAATGAGGTTGCTCTTGCTTAGCTCCCATTCTTGGTTATTGATTAGACAGATCCAGTTCTGATGATACTGATATATTTCAAAGCACAGACACAATTGACTTTTTCCAAGTCTAGTGAATCTTGCAGCCCTGCCAAGCTTAGGTTCCACTGAGTTCTTCACATCTTCCAAATTTCAGTGATAGATGACTCATCCAGGTGAGTCTTATTTTCTTAATCTCCTTTTTTGATCTGCTTTCAAGACACATAATTATTGTTTTTCTCAATCCTAGGAATTTTTTGATGTGTGGCCAGTCCTGATGGGGGAGGCTCCACCCTACGCTGGTCCCAGGACTCCGGATGGAAGGGTAGGTCTCCCTCTGGCCTGTTCAGTATGAACAAATGTTTAATGAAATATCATGTAAGGCACTGTAGGCCCTGCTGAAGTTTCTCTACCACATAGGTATTTATCTCTTCTGGGTTGGGTCGTCACCTTTGAAATTATGGTAATTCCTCACGATTGCTCAAGCCCTGTATTTTGCAAGGTGTTTTTAATATCTCCCTGGAGTTTCACAACAACCTGGTGGGACTGACAGAAGAGGGAAACTATTCTTATTCCATAGATGAGGAAAGAAGTCCAGAAAGATCAAGCAACATGCTTAAGGACTCACTCAGCAGAACTGTAGATTATTAAAGATGTAAATAATCTCAAAATCGAATATAGATGTACACGTTGATAGCCGGAAAGTCATTTCCAGTCAATAGATATATATGTTTAGTTATGAAAGTTTTTTAATTCTTTATTTCCAACAAGTGTCTAGATTCTCAGATTCTTTTGAAAAGGTGGCAGACCATTCAAAACTGCACAGCCCCCCCACCCCCATCCCACAGGTGAAATTTGATTGGAGCTGAGTAGCAGCTGCCTCCTTGCAACCTGGCCTGAGCTCCCTAGTTTGCCACAGTCCCCCTGACTCCCTCTTGTGTACCCCTGGCTGCCTCCTCTCATTTATGTTTCTATTAGGTCTCCCTTGGCATTTCAGTGTGCAACCTCTGGCCTCCTACTATTGCTACATTTTAAAGATGAGACATAAACACTTTAGAGAAGCTGTAATGAAATATGTGGGGATGCAAAGATGAAGCAGGGTAAACAGACCCGGCACTCAAATGGCCTATAGAACCTGTAGAATGACTTTAGCTGAGGCCACATAGAATAAGTAAGCAGCATAGCTGTGTCCTGAATTGAGCTTTAGTCCAGTCATCTTCTCACAAAACCTTCCAGGCTGTCTGAAACGGTATACCATTTCTGCTAGGAGGCCTGATTCTCCCTAGCCAACACTAACCCTACCCAAAATAAAGGACAGTGTGTGTGTGTGTGTGTGTGTGTGTGTGTGTGTGTGTGTGACAGACTTTATTTAACCTTAGTTCAAACTCTAGGTATTCAGATTAATACCCTGGCTGTGTTAGTTTTCATTCCAATCCCAAAGAAAGGCAATGCCAAAGAATGCTCAAACTACCCCACAATTGCACTCATCTCACACGCTAGTAAAGTAATGCTCAAAATTCTCCAAGCCAGGCTTCAGCAATACATGAACCGTGAACTTCCAGATGTTCAAGCTGGTTTTAGAAAAGGCAGAGGAACCAGAGATCAAATTGCCAACATCCACTGGATCATGGAAAAAGCAAGAGAGTTCCAGAAAAACATCTATTTCTGCTTTACTGACTATGCCAAAGCCTTTGACTGTGTGGATCACAATAAACTGTGGAAAACTCTGAAAGAGATGGGAATACCAGACCACCTGACCTGCCTCTTGAGAAACCTGTATGCAGGTCAGGAAGCAACAGTTAGAACTGGACATGGAACAACAGACTGGTTCCAAATAGGAAAAGGAGTACGTCAAGGCTGTATATTGTCACCCTGTTTATTTAAAGAGTACATCATGAGAAACGCTGGGCTGGATGAAGCACAAGCTGGAATCAAGATTGCAGGAGAAATATCAATCACCTCAGATATGCAGATGACACCACCCTTATGGCAGAAAGTGAAGAGGAACTAAAAAGCCTCTTGATGAAAGTGAAAGAGGAGAGTGTAAAAGTTGGCTTAAAGCTCAACATTCAGAAAACGAAGATCATGGCATCTGGTCCCATCACTTCATGGGAAATAGATGGGGAAACAGTGGAAACAGTGTCAGACTTTATTTTTTTGGGCTCCAAAATCACTGCAGATGCTGACTGCAGCCATGAAATTAAAAGACACTTACTCCTTGGAAGAAAAGTTATGACCAACCTAGATAGCATATTGAAAAGCAGAGACATTACTTTGCCAACAAAGGTCCATCTAGTCAAGGCTATGGGTTTTCCAGTGGTCATGTATGGATGCGAGAGTTGGACTGTGAAGAAAGCTGAGCACCGAAGAATTGATGCTTTTGAACTGTGGTGTTGGAGAAGACTCTTGAGAGTCCCTTGGACTGCAAGGAGATCCAACCAGTCCATTGTGAAGGAGATCAGCCCTGGGATTTCTTTGGAAGGAATGAAGCAATAGCTGAAACTCCAGTACTTTGGCCACCTCATGAGCAGAGTTGACTCATTGGAAAAGACTCTGATGCTGGGAGAGATTGGGAGCAGAAGGGAAAGGGGACGACAGAGGATGAGATGGCTGGATGGCATCACTGACTTGATGGACATGAGTTTGAGTGAACTCCGGGAGTTGGTGATGGACAGGGAGGCCTGGCGTGCAAGAGTAGGACACGACTGAGCGACTGAACTAAACTGAACTGTGAGCTTCATATACACACCAGAAAAGATTTCAGCCTTGGAATTGACAATGTCTGCTGTGCTTTATCCAAAATGACCTTTATAATCTGCCGCTGTCCAGTTTCAAACTACTATTTTGCCCATACAATTTCATGTTTTCATTTTGGAAGACTGAGTCTGCAAGACTAACATCACGTGCTACTGTCAGAAAACTGTTTGGGGACATTTTTCCTTTTTAAGTACAGCTTGCTGTATTGACATAATTGAGATGTTACTACTGAGTTTTCATCAAATTCACATATGAGCTGGTTTTGTTTCTTCCAGAAATTTAGAATTTTAGGAACTAGGGTAGAGACCATTCTAGCTTTCAAATTCCACCAACCTCAGTTAGTTTCAATTTCCTGGGCTGCTTTAATATTCAGCTCTCTGAGCTGAGCCCTGTGGTCAGAGGTCATTTCCAACTCCAGAAGGCCTAGAGAAATATCAGGCCCTATCTAACTTATCTGGTTCTTCACTCTTGAGGATCCCTATCTTCAAGATTGAACTGAAGATGGAGGAGAAGACACATTTATATGTTTGAGTGAGGCCCTTTGCTGTTCAGTTGAAACTACCACATTGTTAATTGGCTATACTTCAATATAAAATAAAAGGTTAAAAAAAAAAAAAAAAGATTAAACTGAAGAGGACATTTTCTCACTAAATTCCAGCCTAAAAGGGATGCCCATCATCTGATCACTTCAGAAGCTTTAGTTTCACTGAGGTGACCAGCACATTCATGGGCAAAACTTTTCTTCCCCAAACCCTCCTCCACCTCACGCAGCAATGACTCAGTCCTTGCAAGAGTGTGAGATGTCAGGTTGCAATGGAAAAGGCCAGAAGACAAAGAACTTTGGTCTTAGTGGGTTGCTAGCCTGTAGGGTGAGCTTGGTCAAATAACCCCTTAGGGTCTCCACTTTCTCTTCTATGGAATGCTGTCACCGAATTTATCTCCAAAGGCAGTTTGATATTTAGGACACAGTTGATGAGGAAAACACACAGAGGCCTGAGCCGGGGCCCAGACACAGCAGGACAGGACTGGACAAAAGCAGATCTTCTGGAAAGAGCATAGGGTTGAAGGGAGAAAGACTAAATTCAGGTCCCTGCTCCAGCAGCTGCCTGTGTAGCCTTGAGCGCCTCTCTGAGCCTCCCTTCCTCATCTGGAACACTCAGGAAATCAAGCTGACCTAGGCAGCCCATGGTAGCTAAAGCGAATCACACTGACTTGGTAGGCACTCCGACAACGATGGCAACGTAAGTCTCACTCTCTGCCGGGCGCTTCACCTGGAGTCTGTAATATACTCTTCTCATAAGTTTATGGAGGAGGTATCCAGGTAGCTCAGCGGTAAAGAATCTGCCTGACAAGCAGGAGACATGAGTTCAATCCCTGGGTCAGGAAGATCCCCTGGAGAAAAAAATGGCAACCTACTCCAGCATTCTTGCCTGGGAAATCCCATGGACAGAGGAGCCTGGCAGGCTACAGTCCATGGGGTTGCAAGAGTTGTATACTATTGAGTGACTAAACAGCAACAACATTCTCTTTATGTCTATTGGATAGTAGAGGACATTAAAGGCTTAAAGGGGAAAAACCATTTACACAGTTTCAAACCCTGGATGCTTTTCTTTCAGGTAACTATCATTGCAGTCAGGCTGTTTAACTTCCCCTGTTGCCTTCTAACATCACTCTCACAATTGATCTGCCATGTTCACGCTAGAAACACAGTTTCTGTCTGGATTTTGACCAATTAACCTCCCTGAATCTTGGGTCTGAAGCTCTCCCAAAGCAGCTATACTTCACTTCATCTCCTTTTAAAAATAAAGCATTGTATGTGTGTGTGCTTTCATTATGAAAAACAGCTACGTAGTCTTCAAAAAAAAACAAAAATGGCACTTCTTTTAAAACTGGTATATTTCCATGCATGATGATCTGGCTCTGGCTATATCTGGCTCTTTCAAAGACCCTGTGTTACAGTGTCAGCTGCTTAGGTGCAAGGTGACAAAGGCACTCATTGATGGCTTGGTTTTGATTTTCCAAAAGCGGGTGGACTCATACATGAATATGGCCTTGAAAGTAACTTGGCTGAGCTACAGCGTGTGGAAAAAGTTTTATTTATCTAGAGAACACTGATTTTTCTGTTGCTCTCTGCGAAGGTAAAACTGAGTCTTATGTAAGTTTAAAAGAAAAAAGTCCATCTCTCATCTTTCTGAAGGAACCTGGTAGAGACCTCTGGGTAGGGCAGTCCACCAGGCTCAGAGAGCCAGCAGGTTGCCTGGGGAACAGTGAACAGCCCAGGTCCAAGGACAGATGACCATGAAGCAAGAAAGCCATCTCTCCAGCCAGAGGAAACAGCTCTGCCAAAGGCTCAACAGATTTCTAGAATTGCCCATAGGATATGACTTCATAGTTTTAAAATGTTCTTAGCACAATTTGTTTATATGTAGTGAAAAAGTAATACATGAGAACAGAGAAGAGCTCACACCATACAAAAGGGCAGAGTACAGAAATCCAGCCTGCCTTGAGGCAGGTAGGCAGCCACTATGTGTGGTCTATCTTTCTCAAATGTCTATGGATATTTCTGTATGTACATATACAAGCTGGGTTTAGAAAAGGCAGAGGAGCCAGAGATCAAATTGCCAGCATTCATTGGATAATAGGGATTCCCAGGTGGTGCTAGTGATAAAGAATCTGCTTGCCAATGCAGGAGACATAAGAGACAAGGGTTTGATCCCTGTGTCGGGAAGACCCCCTGAGGGAAGACATGGCAACCCACTCCAGTATTCTTGCCTGGAGAATCCCATGGACAGATGAACCTGAAGGGCTATAGTCCATAGGACTGCGAAGAATTGGACATGAATGAGGCAACTTAGCACTGGATCATAGAGAAAGCAAGGGAATTCCAAAAAACATCTACTTCTGCTTCATTGACTACACTTAAGCCTTTTTCTATGTGGATCACAACAAACTGTGGAAAATTCTTCAAGAGATGGGAATACTAGACCACCTTACCTGCCTCCTGAGAAACCTGTATGCAGGTCAAGAAGCAACAGTTAGAAGTGGACATGAAACAATGGACTGGTTCAAAATTGGGAAAGGAGTACATCAAGGCTGTATACTGTTACCCTGCTTATTTAACTTTTAGGCAGAGTAATCCTGGGATGACTGAATCACAAGCTGGAATCAAGATTTCCAGGAGAAATATCAACAACCTTAAATATGCAGATGACTGGCTCATGAGGTTGGCTGGAAGTACCAGGCAGTAACGGCCACCCTGGAGGAGAAGAGAAAGGAGAAGGCCAAGATCCACTATCAGAAAAAAAAGCAGCTCATGAGGCTATGGAAGCAGGCCGAAAAGAACATCGAGAAGAAAATTGGCAAATTCACAGAGGTCCTCAAGACTCATGGATTCCTAGTCTGAGCCAAATAAAATTGACTGTTTATTCTTCAAAAAAAAAAAAAAAATGCAGATGATACCACTCTAATGGCAGAAAGTGATGAGGAACTGAAGAGCCTCTTGATAAGGGTAATAGAGGAGAGTGAAAAAGCTGGCTTAAAACTCAACATACAAAAAACTAAGATCATGGCATCTGGTCCCATCATTTCATGGTGAGTAGAAGTGGAAAAAGTAGAAGCAGTGACAAATTTTATTTTCTTGGGCTCCAAAATCACTTCAGATGTTGACTGCAGCCATGAAATTAAAAGATGCTTGCTCCTTGGATGAAAAGCTATGACAAACCTAGACAGCATATTAAAAAGCAGAGACATTACTTTGCTGACAAAGGTTCATATAGTCAAAGCTATGGTTTTCCCAGTAGTCAGGTATGGATGTGAGAGTTGGACCATAAAGAAGGTCGAACACCAAAGAACTGATGCTTTCAAATTGTGGTGCTGGAGAAGACTTTTGACCGTCCCTTGGACTGCAAGGAGATCATTCCAGTCAATCCTAAAGGAAATCAACCTTGAATATTCATTGTAAGGACTGATGCTGAAGCTGAAGCCCCAGTACTTTGGCCACCTGATACAAAAAGCCAACTCATTGGAAAAGCCCCTGATGCTAAGAAAGATTGAAGACAAAAAGGGATGAGGACAACAGTGGATGAGATGGTTAGATAGCATCACTGACCCAATGGTCATGAATTTGAGCAAAATCCAGGAGATAATGAAGGACAGGGAAGCCTGGTGTGCTGCAGTCCATGGGGTCTCAAAGAGTTGGACATAACTTAGTGACTGAACAGCAACAAATGTATGTATTCCACCACCACCCCACTTTGACAAACGTGATGATTCTATTTTGTGCCTTACTTTCCCACCTGAGGATATTTGGCATCTTTCCCTATCAGCACAGATACAGCTCTGGAGACAAGCACCCACTATGCACAGGCACTGTTTTTTAATCATCTCCAAGGGATGGACACCAGCTATCTCTAGGCTTTTTAAAGCAGTCTGGCTGAGAGCCCTAGGTGGGGAAAACAATGCTTTTACCTATGTTTGGGTATATATCTATAGGGTTTATTAGCATATGTAGAATTACTGAGTCAAAAATATGGCATTTTAGTCTATAAAAGGCTATTCATGCTTACTATCCACCTATAGTCTTAGACTCAAAGCTGGAATGGGCTTTATGGATTCCCCAGTGCAGTGTTTTAAATTCCCGGATTATCTTTAGACACCTAGGTTTCCACAGTGGCTGCCTCAGCGAGGGGTGAATGGGGCAGTAGAGGACAGGACAGGGAGTGAGGGAGAACCCAGAGATGCAGGATCTCGAGGTACCAGACTCTACTCCCATCAGGGTGGTGTTGCTTTCCTCTGCTTTCTAGGAGTAGGGCCTATGCTTTGTGAGGAGAAAGAGTTCTGCTACTTGATACTGATGATAAACAAGTACCACCCATCTTACAGCTGGGGCCCAGAGAGGACACCAAGTGGAACCAAGACCAGAGCCTGAGTCTTTGCACTGTAGATCTATTCCTGACTCCATTTCATCATGCTTCGGGGGGCATCTGGCCTCCCCTTCCATGCTTCCTGCTGCAGGGAGTTCCTACCTACCCTGGAGCAGCCATGGGTGCTCTTAAAGGGTTCAGTCACTGTAGCTGCTTCAAACGCTGAGCATTGAGGGGCAGAGTGTCTCCTTCTCCCTCATGATCCTGCAGGTCACAATTGCTTCTCAGCTAGGCACCTTGACTAGATGAGGAATTTCTATTTGTGGAGGTTCTGGGTCAGGTGGCCTGGGTGGGCTCAGATATCTACATTTTAAACTCTAGGGTGATACTTCTCAAAATGCCTAAGTTAAGGAATAATTTTTTAAAATTTCCAATTCATTTTGGACTAATACTTTTCATGATATGATAAAAGTCTATATTTGAAAAAATTGTCTTCTAAACATTTTAGAAGACATACAAAGTGTTAAGTCTTTTAAAAATTATTAGTTTCAGCAGACATAACCTAACTCAGTCAAATTGCTATAAAATTTTCTAAACACTGACTGCCAATTTCTGTTTTTATCTCATCATAGAATAGTAATAAATAGTGTACAGACTGGTACCAATCCAGGGACTGCACTTTGAGTAAACCTGTTCTAGGTGAGGGTGATACAGAGAGGAATACACTATTTAAGCTGATGAACCTTAAGTGATACAACAGAAAGAGCTCTCAGCCTGGAGTCAAGGGCCTAGGTTCTGATCCTGGTTCACTGTCTTATAATAAATGTGTCCTTTCCCTTCTCTGGGTCTCAGTTTTTGAATTTGTAAAATGCTAACATGCCTACCACATGTAGGTGTTTAGACATTTTAATAAGGTAATGGATTTTTCCCCAATTACATTTTTCAAGTAATTAAACAGATCTACTGTAAGAGACGGAGAAGGCAATGGCACCCCACTCCAGTACTCTTGCCTAGAAAATCCCATGGATGGAGGAGCCTGGAAGGCTGCAGTCTATGTGGTCGCTGAGGGTCAGACACGACTGAGCGACTTCACTTTCACTTTTCACTTTCACACATTGGAGAGGGAAATGGCAACCCACTCCAGTGTTCTTGCCTGGAGAATCCCAGGGACAGGGAAGCCTGGTGGGCTGCCGTCTCTGGGGTCGCACAGAGTCGGACACGACTGAAGTGACTTAGTAGCAGCACTGTAAGAGAATGGGGGTTTTAATGGTGCAAGGAGATAGGAAGGAGGGAGGAAGTGGAAAGTGAGTGGGACGCATAGGGCATGATTGGGAAGGCAAGTCTGAAAGAGCTGATGAAACAGAGAGAGGAGCTGAGTGAAGGAGGAAGGAGCTGTGACCATGAAGCTGACTCTGCATGGAGGATGGCTGGGTTAACGATGATGCTAATGGGACAGGAGCCCCCTTCCATCTTCCTCTCTCACTAGACTCCAGTAGTAATCTTTTCTCGTTGTACTGAACCCCAGGCCCCCTCGGAACACTTTCTACTCCTTTTTAAAGCCCCAGATCCCAGCCCCTGCCTGGCCACTGTGAGCTGGCTCCAAGGAAGAGCAGGATGAATCTTGAGACTCAGCTGACAGTGAGCTCTAGGAGCACTGGGACACGGCCTCAGCAGGTCAGGCCAGTGCTTCTGGAAAACCACAGGGCACAGGGGAAAGAACAAAGCCTTTCTCAAGGACACACTCCTGCTGGAGTTCTGTCTCAGACTCTGAAAGTATATATTTCTCTCTCTTCTGCCTAGGAAATCAACTTTTACAAGGTCATTGACTACATCCTGCATGGCAAAGAAGACATCAAAGTCATCCCGTAAGTCTCTTCTCCAAACATGCAGAATCGCAGGCGCATTAGTGTCCATAACATACTCATTCAAAAATCAACGCTCACCAAACCCAAGAAGGCCACACACTCAGGCAGAGCAACAAAGAGACAATGCAGAAGGGTGGGAAAGATCATGCAGGCTGGAAAATGAGGCTGGATTCTTAGTCAGCTGCTGTGAGTTCAAGTCCCAAGTTTCATTCCATAGAGAGGCCACTATGGAATGAGACCATGGATCTGATCAGGGCTTTTCAATGGTTTTCTGTTGGAGGCTCATCTGGGGCCTAAGGCAGAGGGTGAGGGAAAGGCAGGAAGTTAGCAAAGGAAGTGATTCAGCCTCCAAGGAAAGCTTGCTGTCTAGTGTCTTTTTTTTTTTTTTTTTTTTCTGGTTGCACGATGTGGGATCTTAGTTCCCCAGAGATTGAATCTGTGCCCTCATCAGAATTCCCCTCTAATGTCTTATGTGATCAAGGAGGATAATGCTGCTGCTGCTGCTGCTGCTTCTGCTGCTGCTAAGTTGCTTCAGTTGTGTCCGACTCTGTGCAACCCCATAGACGGCAGCCTACCAGGCTCCCCCGTCCCTGGGATTCTCCAGGCAAGAACACTGGAGTGGGTTGCCATTTCCTTCTCCAATGCATGAAAGTGAAAAGTAAAAGTGAAGTCGCTCAGTCATGTCTGACCCTCAGCAACCCCATGGACTGCAGCCCACCAGGCTCCTCCATCCATGGGATTTTCCAGACAAGAGTACTGGAGTGGGGTGCCATTGCCTTCTCCAAGGAGGATAATGAAAAGGCTGAAATCCCAGAGGGTGAGGCCTCCCTGCAGGTGGTGGGGCCTCAAAGGCCATTTTAAGATTCCAACAATCAAGAATGTTTTGCATATAAGCTTGAACTTTTCGGCCAGGAGAGCATGCCCCAAAACTCAGTTGGCTTTTTACCTACTCGAATCCTCTGAGAGTGCTAGGAGCCATGCCCACAGTTCTATCTGAGGCTTGGCTCTTTCCCAAGTGAACTTCAGACACCCTGAGGCCAGAATCGGCCTCTGTGGAGAGCTTCACCTCTCCTCCCATTTCTGGTTCAAATGAAGAGATTTATTGCAAGTCACCTCAATCCTTAAACAGTGGGTGTGAGAGGCCTCAACTGTTGCCAAAGAATGTTGATCCTGATGAGGGATGAGAGATTGCTTTAAGTTCTGGAGTTTCTGGGTTTTCTCTGTTCAGTCCTGTTTACGCAACAACTAAGTCTTTTCTAAATTCATTTCTTTTTCTTTTTTCTTCTTGTCAACGGCATACTCTGCCCCCATCCTGTCTTCTGACCCCTTCTCTAGAGGTGCTGGTTTATCAGACTCATTGTCTGTGTTTGGAGTTATCACAGGTCACAGCATTCCCCATCTCACCACTTCTCACCAAGCATCACATCCTCTAGTCTCTGATAACATCCACCTTGCTGCCTTCTACGGTGGGGCTGTATCCACACTGAACTTAATATAAATTCCCAGAAGTAACTTCAAGAGATTATACTATGATGCAACACCAAAACAAAAAGCAGCTTTGAATGGCACAGAGACAGGAGAAAGATGCGAGATGTGATAAAAACCTAAATCTAAATGCTAAGAGAGCTCTGTCGGTATTCATAAATAATTTTAAGTTCAAAAAGCTTTGTATTACAGATTAACTGGCAGAATATTATCTCTCTCAGGTGTGTATAAGAAACGGTTCTTGGGAATTTCCTGGAAGTCCAGTGGTTAGGACTCTGCACTTGCACTGCAGGGCTCAGGCAGTTAAGATCCCACAGGCTGGGTTCTTCTAATAACTGATGAGCTCCATCGATATATGAAGAAATACCATATATCCTCTTTACAAGAGACCTAGCTAAAAGATCATACAGAGAAAATGAAAGAATGAACAAAAGATATGCCTCACAAATGATAATCAAAAGAAAACTGATGTAACTATGTTACTATCAGATAAAAATAGGTGTCAAGGTACACATTAGTAAAGATAGTAACTTCTTAATGATAAAGGGGTCAATTCAACTTGACTTTCTGGGAAGAATTTACAAATGTGTATATGCTTAATAATGTGGCCTCAAAGAGAAAGCAAAAACTGACAGAAACTTAAGAATGTATAGACAAATTCATGTTTGCTAATTGATACAGCAGACTAAAATAAACAGAATAGAGAATATTTAAATAAGATAATTACCAGCAATCTAATGGATATATACATTAATAGAACATGACATCTCACACCCAAACTACAGAACACTCAGTCTTTTCAAGAATACTTGTGCATTTATGATAACTGGCGATATAACAAACCATAAAACAAACCTCAAATGATTGAAATCATACAGAGATGTCCTCTAGTCACAATGAAAATATGCTAGAAACTAATAACAAAGAGCTAATTAGAAAAAAAATCTTTATATGCTTGGAAACTAGAAACTACTTTTATGAAAAAATAAAAAGGAATATACTTCCATATATCCATGGATGAAAGAAGAACTCAATGGAAATTATTATATTTTCTGAACTAAAAGAATGACAATATCACATGATATGTGATAAAACCAATGTGATGCAGTGAAATCATACCTACGGGGAAATTTACAGTATTACACTTTCATACTAGAAAATAATAAAAAAAATAAAGTAATAAACTGTGTACCAAAACTATATCAGCCAGGGCCCCAACAGATACTAGGTGTCACATTTAAATTAGGGTATTTCGGGACTTCCCTGGTGGTCCAGTGGCTCAGACTCTACGCCCCCAGTGCAGGGGGCCTGGGTTTGGTCCTGGTCAGGGGACTAGATCCCACAGGCCGCAACTAAGAGTTTGAATGCTGCAACTAAAGATTTTGAGTGCCACCACTAAGACCGAGCACAGTCAAAAAAGTTTTTTAATCAGGGTAAATCAAGGAGGGTTTATTTACAAAGGGATGAATTACAGAGGTGTGTATGGGTGGAATGAAGGAAACCAACCACAAGAGAATATTTTAGTAGTAAAGTTGTAAGCACTTCTGGGCCCCAAGGAAATTTCTAGAATGTGGTGAGGAGAAATACTCATATAGAGCAGGCCATCATTAGAGAAGTGCAGACAAAACAACCTCAGAACAACGCTGCCAGGGGAACCCAAGGAAATAAATAGCCTGACCTTCCTGTTCTACCGCCCTGTAGTTTTGGCCAGGTCTCCCCTTCAGTCTAAACTCAGTCAGAAGCTAGAAGCCCAGACACCCCGTTGATGAAATCCACATGGACTGGCCTCCCGTGACAGGGAGGAGCAGGTTGGAAGTGGCTCTGGAGGGGCAGACAGGAGCTATCCATCACATGATCTCAAGAAACTAACAACAAGCAAGCATACCCTTCCAAAACAATAAAGATAAGCCCAGAAATTAATTAAATATTAACAAAATACTGAACAAATGCCAAAAGTTGGTTTCTTGGACAGATTAATAAAATTGATGAATTTCTGGCAAGACTGACCAAGAAAAATAGGGACTCGAATGAACTGTATTAGAAAGGAAAAGGGTAATAACCACAATCATACAGACACTAACAGGATACAATAAAAGGATATTATGCCCAGAATATTTTAAATCTAGATGAAAGAGGCAAATTCCTATAAAAATAAAACTTACTAAATATAAATTACAAAGAAATAGAAAATCACAATAGTCTTATAACAGTAAAATATATTAAAACCCTTCCACAAAGACATTTCAGGCTCAGATGCCTTCAGAGATGAGTTTTACTAAATATTTAAGGAAGAAATAACACAATTCTCATACAAATTATCTAAGAGAATAGAGAAAAAAAAAGTGACTAGTATAAACTTGACACCAAAACTCAACAAAGTCTGTAGGAAAGAGGAAAATTCATACCAAGCTTACTTGTGAACCTAGATGCAAAGATCCTAAAAAAATTTTAGCAGATAATAACTAAAAAGGGTTATAAATCATGACCCAATTGAATTTATTCCAGGAATGCAAGGCCAACATTAGAACAATCAATCTATAAAATCTGTCACATTAACAGAAACACGTTATAATTATTTCCATAGAGAACTTTATTAGTCTAAAAGTATATATTTTTTTAATGTCTGAAAATACTAAAGCATTGACAGAGACATGGAGCAAAGGGAACTCTAATATACCACCAGTGGTGGTGCAAATTGGATTTTAGAAAACAGTCTGGCTTTCTCAAGTAAAGTTGAAGATATGCACATATTACGACCCAGTATTTCTACTCCAGAAATACCACATGGAACTGAGAGCACGCACACACCAGAGTGTTAGAATATTCATATTAGACTCACACTAACTGGGAGGGATTGGGAGCAGGAGGAGAAGGGGATGACAGAGGATGAGATGGCTGAATGGCATCACTGATTCAATGGACGTGAGTCTCAGTGAACTCCGGGATTTGGTGATGGACAGGGAGGCCTGGCGTGCTGCGATTCACGGGGTTGCAAAGAGTCGGACACGACTGAGCGACTGAACTGAACTGAACTGACTGAAGGGGAATGTCCATCAACAGTTGAATGCATAAATTATATACAATCTTACAAGGAAAAATGGTTTAAGTCTATCAAACAAATGAATTACAGCAACATGAAAAAGAAGTCCAACAAAATAATGCATGTACATTGAATGATTCTACCTGAATGAAGTTGAAAAATATGTGAAACAGGGTACAGGAAACCAGGTGGTAAAACTCCACAGAAAAGCAAGAATCCTAAAGTTGGGACAACCGTTCCCTTTGGGGTTCAGGAGAAGGTTGTGAGTGGGAGGGGCAGGTTAGGGGTTTCCAAGATGCCAACAGGTTGTTCAAGTTTCATAGGTATAGTTCCATAGGTGTTCACTTCCAAACAACTGAAGTTCTTAATACATTTTTCTGTGTATTTTTAGCAATAAACAAGTAAAAATATACCATATAAAATAAATATGCTATGCTATGCTATGCTAAGTCACTTCAGTCGTGTCCGACTCTGTGCGACCCCATAGACAGCAGCCCACCAGGCTCCCCCATCCCTGGGATTCTCCAGGCAAGAACACTGGAGTGGGTTGCCATTTCCTTCTCCAATGCATGAAAGTGAAAAGTAAAAGCGAAGTCGCTCAGTCGTGTCCGACCCTCAGCAACCCTATGGACTGCAGCCTTCCAGGCTCCTCCATCCGTGGGATTTTCTAGGCAAGAGTACTGGAGTAGGGTGCCATTGCCTTCTCCAATATAAAATAAATATATAAATCTAAATTGTGATATTGCTGTGTATGTTAGTCACTCAGTCGTGTCTCGCTCTTTGCGATCCCATGGACTATAGCCTGCCAGGTTCCTCTGTCCATGGAATTTTCCAGGCAAGAATACTGGAGTGGGCTGCCATTCCCTTCTCCATGGGATCTTTCTGATCCAGGAATCAAACCCAGGTCTCCTGCAATGCAGGCAGATGCTTTACCATCTGAGTCACTTGGGAATGAGGGATAAATAAGTATGCAAAGCACCTAGCTTAGTGCTTGGCATGTGGTAGGAGCTCATCCTAGGAGGGTTTCCCTCACTCTCCACGGTATTGAGCAACTCACTCTACATAAGGACTGGTGGAGGGAAATGATGGCATCTGGTTTTGCTCAGCAGCCAATAACCATCTGTTGGATCAATTTTGTCTCTTAGAGAGCATGAAATCCATATAACAGATTTGTGACTTTTTCCTCAATGTCTACATTTGGGCATTAAGATGCTTAGCCAAGATTTGGGGCTTGATCTTGGTGGGGGTGGTACTTGGAGCCACCAGAGGGAAGAGGGAGGATAAGATCCAGTTTCAAGTTTTTAGTCCATCTGTCCCCACCTCAAAAGTCACCACTGTCTTTGGTCTTGACAGGAATCCTCCTCCAGACCACTGGGCTTTAGTGAGCGGTCTCCCCACTTATGTTGCCCAAAATGGCCTGGTAAGTAATATAACATTGAAGGGGGAGAGTTTTGAATCAGTTTTTGAATCATTCTTCTTAATGTTGAAGAGTGAAGGGATTTCAGATCAAGAGAGTGGGAAAAACTATGGGAAGCATGGATCTCTCAAAGCCTGATTCTCTCGTTTCTCAACTCACCTGATGGCTGGTCCAAGGGGATGTGCAGAGAATTGACATTTGAATAAACATGAGACAGAGAAGTGTAAATCTCCCTGACAACCAAAGATACTTATGCAAATATCAGGGATAATGTCATGACTGGCTGGTCCACGAGGCTCACCACAGAGCAAGACCCAGCCTCTTATCCCAGAGACCTGGTTGCCCCTCCCAAGCTCCCATCCCTACCACATTTCTAACCACACAGTGGAGCTCAAATGCTGTCTCCCACATGCCCTACCCACAGGGTCCAGGGTAGCGTGACAGCATCCCCTGCCCTCGAGAGAAGGGCCATGGGTATTAGCAGCACATCACCCCTGAATCTAAGGCCACTCATAAAGATATAGAGGTATCTTTTCCCAGGCACACAGTACACAGGGCTGTTCATGTATCAGGGTGTTTATTTATTGGGCATTCTCTATGTGCCAGGTGCTGTGGTTGGCTGTGGGGATACAAAGATAGATGAATCAAATAATTGCTGTCCTGAAGCTCATCATCAAATGGGAGATATCTTTATGAACAGATATTTATATTATAATGCAATAGGGTCACAATAAAGATGTACATGGTATATTCTAGGAATACAAAGCGGGGTGGGGGGGCATCTAAACCAGCCTTTACTTTCCAGGGTGTTTTGGTATGAGTTGAGTTTTAAAATAAATAGGGGTAAGGCAGGTAGGGACCAGGAAGCAACATGGTGGAGAAAACAACACGGGCCAACAACTCGAGCTTGGAGGTTGGGAGCAACATGGTGTGTGCAGTTTGGAGTAGCTGGAGTGTTAGGTTTGAGACAGGAAGATGGCGAGAGATGAGGCTTGAGAGGGAAAAAGGGAGGGGCCAGACCACAGCAGCTTGGATGCTAGATCAAGAGGGTGGAACTTTAATCCACAGGTGACAGGTTTTTAAGTAAGAGGTTGACACAATAAATTTCATTTTAGAAAGAAAATTCTGAAAGCTCCCTGGAAAATAGGCCTGAAGAGACTTAAGATTGGAAGCAGAGAGAAAAGTATGTCATCACAAACAAGAGATGATGAACATCTCAACAAAGGCAGAGGCAGTAAAGAACACTAAACAGCCACAGAGTGCTGATGATAAGCCAGGCAGTAAATACATTTGGTCATTTAATACTCACGACTCAAACAAAGACGAGGTGGAGAGAGGAGGATCAGAACTCAATCTAACAGTGAGAGGGCTTCGTGACTGACTGTGAGCAGAGAGACAGGGAGAGAAGAGTCAAAGCCAACTTCAGATGTCTAGACTGGATGGATAATGCTGCCTCCAGGTTTGGATGTTACCTGCTGAGATCAGTTTCAGGTAAGGTGTGACAGAGACTTTTTTCAAGAGTAGGTGTCCAGCAAGTAGCTAAACAGATGACGCTGCCACTGTGGAGGTAAATAAGGGATGAAGTTGGAGATTCGTGTCCACAAGAGGTAGAGATTCATACTGACTACAATGCAGAAGATATTATAGTACAGAAAATATTATAATCCTTGACCATTTTGCTCCTAGTAGCAGATGGTACTTGAAACCATGAGTGTGGATAAAGTTACCAGGGAGAGGAACTCAATTAGGATATTGGAGGATGCCAACATTTAAAGATTGGGTGGCGGAAGAAGAGTGTGTGAAGATTCATTTTGATATTTGGCAAAACTAATACAATTATGTAAAGTTTAAAAATAAAATAAAATTAATTTAAAAAATTAAAAAAAAAAAAGGGGGGGAAAGGAAAATTGGTAGAAGGGTTCAGAAGTGTCTGGAGACCCAGGAGTGGGTAGTGTCATGGAAACCAAGGGAGTGGAAAATTTCAATAAAGAGAGAGAATACCAAATGCAACAAAAGTGATCCAGTGAGATAAGAACTGAAAATCCCCACTGGGTTTGGCAATTAGGTGGTCACTGATGTCCCTAATGAGAACAGGCTTGGTGGTAAGGTGGCGGGATAGGGGAGTGGGGACAGAAACCAGCAGGCAGTCTTCTGAGGTGTGGGTGGGTAATGAGAAGGTAGAAAATGCAAGAGAAGAAAGAGAAAACCTGGATGGTTACTACTGGGTAGGCCAAAAAGTTCATTTGGGTTTTCTGCAACATCTTATGGAAAAATCTGAACAGTAGCCCCATGGGCAGGGCTCTGGAGGGATCAGATAAGTATCACTGGTGCAGTAGAGTAAACTGGCCTAGTTGTCAGGAGAGAAATTTTGCAACATGCAACCAGAGCTACAGCACTTTTTATTTCTTCATCTGCTGTGACATTTATACCACAAGGAAAAACTCTTGCCTGGCAAAACAAATATAATCGTTTCAAAGATGTTTATTTATAGCATTATTTATATTAATTTTTAAAAACACATAGTTTTGTTCAGGACATAATCCAATCCTGAACAAAAAGGGGAAAGAAAATGGGACACCTTACTATGAAACTACAGTAACCAAAACAGTATGGTGTCAGTACAAAGACAGACTTACAGATCAATGGAACAGGATAAAAAATGCAGAAATACACCCACGAGCTATGGCCAATTAATCTACGACAAAGAAAGCAAAAACATACAATGGAGAAAAGACAGTCTCTTCAATAAGTGGTGCTGGGAAACTGGACAGCTATGTGTAAAAGAGTGATATTAGAACATTCTCTGACACCATGTACAAAAATAAACTCAAAATGAATTAAAGATCTAAATGTAGGACCAAACTCTATAAAACTCCCAGAGGAAAACAGAGGCAGAACACTCTCTGACATAAATCACACCAATATCTTTTTAGATCCACCTCCTAGAGAAATGCAAATAAAAGCAAAAATAAATAAATGAGACCTATTTAAACTTAAAAGCTTTTGTGTAGCTATCAGATCACATCAGTCGCTCAGTCGTGTCCAGCTCTTTGCAACCCCATGAATTGCAGCACGCCAGGCCTCCCTGTCCATCACCAACTCCCGGAGTTCATCAGACTCACGTCCATCGAGTCAGTGATGCCATCCAGCCATCTCATCCTCTGTCGTCCCCTTCTCCTCCTGCCCCCAATCCCTCCCAGCATCAGAGTCTTTTCCAATGAGTCAACTCTTCACATGAGGTGGCCAAAGTACTGGAGTTTCAGCTTTAGCATCATTCCTTCCAAAGAAATCCCAGGGCTGATCTCCTTCAGAATGGACTGGTTGGATCTCCTTGCAGTCCAAGGGACTCTCAAGAGTCTTCTCCATCACCACAGTTCAAAAGCATCAATTCTTCAGCGCTCAGCCTTCTTCACAGTCCAACTCTCACATCCATACATGACCACAGGAAAAACCATAGCCTTGACTAGACGGACCTTTGTTGGCAAAGTAATGTCTCTGCTTTTCAATATGCTATCTAGGTTGGTCATAACTTTCCTTCCCAGGAGTAAGCATCTTTTAATTTCATGGCTGCAGTCACCCCACTCCAGTACTCTTCCCTGGAAAATCCCATGGACGGAGGAGCCTGGTAGGCTGCAGTCCACGGGGTTGCTAGGAGTCGGACACGACTGAGCGACTTCACTTGCACTTTTCACTTTCATGCATTGGAGGAGGAAATGGCAAGCCACTCCAGTGTCCTTGCCTGGAGAATCCCAGGGACAGGGGAGCCTGGTGGGCTGCCATCTCTGGGGTCGCAGAGAGTCAGACATGACTGAAGCGACTTAGCAGCAGCAGCAGCAGCAGCAGTCACCATCTGCAGTGATTTTGGAGCCCAGAAAAATAAAATCTGACACTGTTTCCACTGTTTCCCCATCTATTTCCCATGAAGTGATGGGACCGGATGCCATGATCTTCGTTTTCTGAATGTTGAGCTTTAAGCCAACTTTTTCATTCTCCACTTTCACTTTCATCAAGAGGCTTTTTATTTCCTCTTCACTTTCTGCCATAAGGTGGTGTCATCTGCATATCTGAGGTGATTGATATTTCTCCCGGCAATCTTGATTCCAGCTTGTGTTTCTTCCAGTCCAGCGTTTCTCATGATGTACTCTGCATATAAGTTAAATAAACAGGGTGACAATATACAGCCTTGACGAACTCCTTTTCCTATTTGGAACCAGTCTGCTGTTCCATGTCCAGTTCTAACTGTTGCTTCCTGACCTGTGTACAAATTTCTCAAGAGGCAGATCAGGTGGTCTGGTATTCCCATCTCTTTCAGAATTTTCCACAGTTTATTGTGATCCACAGAGTCAAAGGCTTTGGCATAGTCAATAAAGCAGAAATAGATGCTTTTCTGGAAAAGTAACCACAAACAGAACAAAAAGACAACTCACAGAATGGAGAAAATATTTGCAAAGTAACCAACAAAGGATTAATCTCCAAAATTTACAGAAAGTTCATACAGATCTCTACCCCCCCAAAAAAGGAAAATGCAATCAAAAACTCGGCAGAAGATTCTAAACAGGTATTTCTCCAAACAAAGCATACAGACGGCCAAAAACATATGCTCAACATGACTAATTATTGGATAAATGCAAATCAAAACTACAATGAGGTTATCACCTCACACTGGTCAGTACGGCCATCATCAAAAAGTCTACAAACAATAAATTATATTCCACATGTAAGTGATTGTATGTGATATCTACAAAGCACATGCTATCAGGTATGTATGGAGTCTAAAGAAAGGGACACAAATGAACTTACACACAAAACAGAAACAGAGTCACAGGCTTAGAAAACAAACTTACTGTTACCTAAAGGGGAAAGGTAGTGGCGGGGGAGGGATAAATTCGGAGGTTCAGATTAGTATATATACTCTACTATATATAAAATAGATAATCAACAATGATCTACTGCATAGCACAGGGAACTCTACACATACTCCATAAAAACCTATACGGGAAAAGCATCTGAAAAAGAACAGGTCTATGGATACATAAAACTAAAAAAATGAAATACGAAGAAAAAGTTAATGTAAAAAAAGAAAATGGGACACTATACAGCTTCTAAAAATGACAAATTGTAGCCTTAACTTTCTCAAAGTTTAGAAATGACTCAGAAGTAAGGCAAATGGTAAGAAGTCATGTTTATACGGCAGCTTTCCTGTTCAGTAACCTCAGTTAATAATTCAAAACCATCATGAGCATGTCTACCTAACAAAAAGAATGTGAGTGCCGTGGGGCAAGGATGTGGTATTTTTGAAAATAGCATGCCCAGTGTCCTTGAAGTGTACTCTATCAAGGCTAATTAAAACCCCATCATTCCTCTCCATGGCTTTCAGATTTGCAACATCATGAATGCGCCTTCAGAGGACTTTTTTGCATTCCAGGTAAGTCATTTTTCATTTGCTATCTTAGTTACTTGGTATTTTTCCCCGCAAGGAGGATTAGAATACATTAAAATCTATCTACGTTATTGGGAAGCAATCTCAATAAAGTGAAAATGTGAGTACAAAAAAGTCATGTGCCAATGGAAGTGGGGAGAGAATTAATTTGGTAAATGCCAAGGTTCCATTTGATTTTAAGGTTTATAGCCTTTGCTTTCTGGCCTCAGGACCTTTGCTTATGCAGTTCTCTCTCTCACTACCATCTCTCTCACTACCATCTCTTGACCCTTCAATGACAGACTCAATGCTATGAAACTTTTATGAAGTTTTATTCTACTTCCCCTGGCTGAGTATCATTTCTGTCTCCTTAAGATGATCACAGAATCTTGTTTAGTATTCCATTTGATGTTGTCTGTGTGTCTTTTTAAAAAAATGTTGTGGAGGACACGGTCTGGGCCAGCCATTGGCACAATGCTCCGCTGGCTACAGAGGTGGACCAGACAGGCATGGTCTGTGTTTGCCAGGAGCTCATGACCTCATGGGGAGAGAGACATGTGGAGTGCTGGCCAGGACAACGGTAGAGGAGGGAATCTCAGGGGGGCCTGAGTTCATCCAGAAGGAATCAAGGACTGTGTCCTTGAGAAATTACATTTGAGCAGTAAAAAATGGAGAGAGGATTGCAGGAAAGAGAAGGCTTGTGGAAGGGAGAGTAGACCAATGAGCCTGAGGGGAGAGTGGCAGGAGGAAATTCTAGAGAGGGAGACAGAGGCCAGGTCACACAGGGCCTGGAAGTCCATGCCAAGGAGTTTGTATTTGTCACTTCATTTCCCTTCCCTCGTATTTTATGCTCCTTCCTTGCCTTTTAGACTAATTCTTCTTGGCAAAATATTGGCTTCCTTAGGTCAAAGGTTGTGGCTCATCTTTCTTAACATCTTCAGTTGCAGGTGCCCTGTCAATATTTTGAGTTTAGCATTCTAGATATACAGAAAACAAATCATGAGTGGTCAGAAAATAATGAAGAAGGAAATAAAAATGACTCATATAAATATTAGTGGCTTATGTGTTTACTCCTTAAAGAACATTATGAAAGACCTTAGGGAGAATATCCTTCCAAGGTTAAAACTGTATGCTTTGTGTTGTGATGTTGATCATATCAGTGTGACAAGGCAGGTTGTTGCTGAGAGTTGCTACCATGATTATAACCAAAAGAGAGCTTGGTCTTTACCCAAGTCATCTGATTACAGCTTACTCATATTCATAAGTCAAATCTGATCTTGTTTTTAGATCATAGTCTTCTATCTCCACAAAGTAGCCCAAGTGATGTTTTTAAAAAAACTTCTCTACCCCTCTCCTGGCCAGCACTCCACATGTCTCTCTCCTCATGAGATCATGAGCTCCTGGCAAACATAGACCATGCTTGTCCAAATAACTTCTCTCCTTAAAAATCTTTAATGCTTTTTAAACTCAAAACTTCCAGGCCCTGTGTGACCTGGCCTCTGTCTCCCTCTCTAGAATTTCCTCCTGCCACTCTCCCCTCAGGCTCATTGGTCTACTCTCCCTTCCACAAGCCTTCTCTTTCCTGCAATCCTCTCTCCATTTTTTACTGCTCAAATGTAATTTCTCAAGGACACAGTCCTTGATTCCTTCTGGATGAACTCAGGCCCCCCTGAGATTCCCTTCTCTACCCTTCTCCTGGCCAGCACTCCACATGTCTCTCTCCCCATGAGATCATGAGCTCCTGGCAAACATAGACCATGCCTGTCCAAATAACTTCTCTCCTTAAAAATCTTTAATGCTTTCCCATTTCACTCTTGATAAAATCTGCCTCCTTATCAGGGCCTTCTTAGGGAAGGGACTCCCCCAAGGTGAGGAAGAGAGTGGGGAGGAAGGCAGGCCTTAAACTCAAGTTTCCTGACTGACAGCCCTGCGCCCTTTGGACTATGTTCTTCATCCCTATGGGGTCACTCTCCTACCAGGTGATACCAGTGTCACAGAAATAATAATAACCATCATCTTGCCACCTTCAAAACCTTGGAACCTCTGAGCTGGAAGACTCTCCAACTCCAGGAAAGCTTTCTTGACTTCCTTCCCTTCCCTGGTTCCCACAGACACTGAGAGAATTTCCTGCATGCCATCTGATGGTCTCCTTACCTTCCAGATGATGGGCAACTTGAGAACAACACCTGTGCCTTACTTGCCTTGGTTTCCTCAGATTCTAGCTCTTGCACGTTGTAAAACATTTGATAAATCTGTAATGAATCAGTGGGAAAAGAGCCTAGAAAGTATCTAGTCTAGTTATTCCCATTTTTATAGATGATGGAAGTGAGGATCAAATAGGAAATGACTCACAAAGAGCACCTTCTAATTGACCAAGAAATCTCACCTCTATTTTCTCATTTGTCCCATGAGGCATAGACTCTTACGACTGTCCCCACGTATAGATGAGAAAATTGAGGCCCATGGAGATAAAATGACATGCCAAAAGGAACACAGACAGGCAGATAGGCAGTCAAAAGGTGCAGGTTAAATCTACTTGATGAGTTCAAAGTTACAAGTATCACCAGGGCCCCTGCCAAGCCAGTCCTCCACAGTCAGCTCCTGTGTCTGAAAGGGAAATACTGCCTCCTTGTACTGTCTGTGGGCATCCTTAGAGCCAGCAACACACAACTCACTGCCTGGCACATAACGGCCCTGATATCTTAGGAATGAAAATGGTATTGCTATTTGGCTTATGGAGCTCCCACCAGATGGGCAAAACTGTTCATGGCGTTTGGTGACTAAAACCAGGCGTAACCCAGCAAGGTCTAACCTGCCAACCCCTCGGCCAAGCAGGGTCACAACACAGCATGAAATCCATCATGGATGTCTCTGTAGCCTGGTACCCGGGCAACTTATTCTGGCTCTTCTCTTGCAGAAAGAGCCTCTGGATGAGTCTGGATGGGTGATTAAAAATGTCCTTTCTATGCCAATTGTGAACAAGAAGGAGGAAATTGTTGGGGTGGCCACGTTTTACAATCGCAAAGATGGAAAACCCTTTGATGAAATGGATGAGACCCTCATGGAGGTATGGTTTTTAAGGAGGCTTCTGGACGTGGGATTCAGAGGTGACTCTGGATGTGGGACTTCCAGAGCCACGTGGCGGGGACCTAGCATGCTGCTGTCCCAGCCCAGCAGGGATGGGGGCTCACCTCGTACATACTTTCCTGATCCGATGTTTTTGTTTGACTGTCCTCCTGCACTGCCTCTGTTGTCAAAGAAATCTATATTCCCTTCTTTAAAAATTAGCAAACTTTACCTTTTAGAGAAGCTTTAGGTTCACAGCAAAGTTGAGCAGAAAGCACAGAGTTCATTTATGTCCTCTGTCCCCACATGGGGACAACACATTCCCTTTTTGTGAAGCTGTTATGCATGAGGACGATGCTTTGTGCTAGAGCTTTACTCAAAGTGTATTCTCATCCATCATTTTATCTTATCCTCATGGCATCCCTTTGAGGAGGCCAGCACACAGCTAACCACACCTGTTTTATAGCTGAGAAGATAGAGGCTTAGAGAGTCTTGCCCCAGGTTACAGAGAAAGGACCAGACCAGAATGTTCTCCCTTTGATTCTTCCTTTCTTTCCTTTCAGTCTTTGGCCCAGTTCCTGGGCTGGTCTGTCTTAAATCCTGACACTTATGAGTTGATGAACAAACTTGAAAACAGGAAGGATATTTTCCAAGACATGGTGAAATACCACGTGAAGTGTGACAATGAAGAAATTCAGACAATCTTGGTGGGTAGTGGTTTTCCCGTTTCTCCTCAAGAAAAGGCTGTTCTGGGAACAGCTATCCCTCCCAGGGTTCAGTTCAGTTCGGTCACTCAGTCATGTCTGACTCTTTGCAACCCCATGAACCACAGCATGCCAGGCCTCCCTGTCCATCACCAACTCCCAGAGTCCACCCAAACCCAAGTCCATTGAGTCAGTGATGCCATCCAACCATCTTATCCTCTGTTGTCCCCTTCTCCTCCTGCCCTCAATCTTCCCCAGCATCAGGGTCTTTTCAAATGAGTCAGCTCTTCACATCAGGTGGCCAAAGTATTGGAATTTCAGCTTCAACATCAGTCCTTCCAATGAACATCCAGGACTGATCTCCTTTAGGAAGGACTGGTTGGATCTCCTTGCAGTCCAAGGGACTCTCAAGTTACCTCAGTCTTAAAACCATGCCTTGGCTTAACAGCTCTAGAAACTCCATTTTCCTCTGTGCTCAGGGCTGACTTGGTTGGTACTAGAGATGGAGTCACCAACCACAATTCCCACTCTGAGAGGAAGCTCTATCTGACAGACCAATGGACAATGGTCAGTTGCTCAGAGCCTCCCTCCGTGAGGTCAGCTAACCGCACCTATTTTATAGCTGAGAAGGTGGGGGCTCAGAGAGTCTTGCTCTAAATTACAGAGACAGGATCAGACCTGCTTAGGAGGTCAAACTTTCTGAGCAAAGAAATAGTTCAGAGGGTAGCGTCAGATGTTGGCAGGAAGCCATCACATAGTTTCATCGCTATAGAGTATATCTGGTATTTCATACCTGTCATGCTTACAATAGCCCAGTAAGATGGGCACAGTAAGGATTTTCACCCTATTGTAGACATGAAGAAATTGAGGCCTAGAAGGGGAAAGGAAGTTATCCCCAAATCACACAGCTCACTAAATAGTTCTCATTTAACATTTATCAGGATAATGAGCAAATTATCACTGTTATGAAAGGGCTTCCTTGGAAGGTAGGGAGCACCCTGTCATGGGAAATATTGCAACACAGGCTGGATGATCACATATCAAGGATGCTATAGAGGAGAATCCTACGTGGGTGGGAAATAGGATGACAGGCTTTCCAAGATATGTGAGAATCAGTGATCTACCATTCCTGGAATTTTGGACTCAAAAAGATCAAGATTTTAGAAAGAAACTGAATTAACCAAAGAGCATTAGATATGATACCCAGCTGAGTTCCCAAGACTTGTTGGGTTTATGCACTGCACAAGTTGAAAAAATATAAGCCAATGTGTTCAGAGGGCATTTCTGAACTAGAGTGGGTCGCCTTTCCCTTCTCCAGGAGATCTTCCCAACCCAGGGATCAAACCCAGGTCTCCCGCATTGCAGGTAGATTCTATACCAGCTGAGACACAAGGGAAGCCCTATGGAGGCATAGTGAACCAGTTAAAAGTAGGTAGACTGTGCTCTAGATCAAGAAATCTGGAACAAGTTATTGGGTCCAGGTTCCTCTCCCCCTGTAACACAGGGAAAACAGGACCAGAGGGGAAGGAACTTGGCTCAAGTCACATAGTAAGAGGAAAAGCCAGGGCCATGAGCAAGACCTCCAGGCTCCCAGTTAGTAATAAAAACAGTAAGAATGTCAACAGCATTATTTAACCCTAGCACTCACTATATACTGAGCACTGCTCTCAGTGATTTACATGCATTATTTCAATTTCATATACATTTTTTTAAATGACTTTGGATAATCTAATTTTAATCTGCCAGTTAAGTACTTTTAGTATCCCCATTTTGCAGATGAGGAATGGGGGATCCAATTGGTAGAGCTTGAATTTGCACGCAGGACTCCATGACTCCAAATCCCATGACCTTGAATTACTTGTCAATAAACGCTGAATGGGAGCCTCTCTGAGTTGGTAGCTCTGTTGCAAGAACTTTGGAGGAAGAAGAAAAAAGGAAATGGAAAAGTAGAGACATACTTTGACCTCAGATATAGTAAACTAATGTTTTTCTTTGCTCTTTCGGGCCCTGGCAGAAAACCAGAGAGGTGTATGGGAAGGAGCCGTGGGAATGCGAGGAAGAAGAACTGGCTGAGATCCTGGTGAGCTGGGCAGCAGCGCCGGTCCTGACCTGTTGCAAGCACAGGGCGTGCGTGCCCCAAGCATGTGTGGGGAGCATCTCTGCCAAGTGTGGCCCTTGCCACTCTGCTCTGATCCTTCCAGCAGACTCAGATCAGGGACAGGGCTGGTGGGGGGTGGGGTGAGGGAGGGACCAAGGGATTCCTCATGTGCTCCAGTCACTTGACTCCATGTTTCATACAGCAAGGAGAGCTGCCAGATGCAGACAAATATGAAATTAATAAATTCCACTTCAGCGACCTGCCCCTGACGGAACTGGAGCTGGTGAAATGTGGAATTCAGATGTACTATGAGCTCAAAGTGGTGGATAAATTTCACATTCCTCAGGAGGTGAGGTTGAAACAAACCTTTGGTTTCCCTTTTTTTCCCTTCCTTTCTTGCTTAAAAAACAAAACAAAACAAAAAAAACCTCAATCTGTAAACTGCCTTAGAAAGAGTGTACTCTCAGTTTTTAAGATTTAAAGCATTAGTCACATCACACAGATGAGTCATTTACCAGAAAAGAGACACATGGTTCTTCTGAGCTGTGATGTTTCTCAAGGTAGGTTCTGAGGCACTGAGTTCTGAAGGTTGTGGATAAAAGTGATGCCAAAAAAAAAAGTTCCTACAGTTCAACAGGGTGGGAAATGTGTGTTAAATCCATTTAGACAGGGCTTTTTCCCCTGCAGGATTCCTTAGGTGTGCTGTGCATCTAGAGGCATGGGGATGGACAGAAAAGGTGGAGCTGGGGGTGTACTGTGTGCAGAATTTCCCAGACTTCTTTGATTAAAGCAGCAGTCCTAACTGTGCTTTAAACCACATCAATATCACCTGAAAATGGATCAATGCCAGCACGGGTCCACCAACACCCACACATACACCCTCTTTCTCCCCCTCCTCTCTCCACTGTCTGTGAGGAATCAGAAGTTGTTTTAACAAGACCTTCCCATATCCCACAGCGATGCAGATATGCACTCAAGTTTGAGAACCACTGATCTCAACACACCTTTGGTTTTCTCTCCTACACTTCCTCCAAGCTTCTCCCAGGGCCTTGTTTCATAACCACGTCCATTGTCATAGTATCCAGCCGTCTGAAAGTGCTCTCACAGTCTTAGTGCACCTATTGCTCCTCCCACTGTGGTCCTGCGTGGGGACCGGAACACTGAGGGGCTCGGCCAGGCAGGCCCCCCTGCCCGCCCCAGTGCGGTGCTGCTGCCTTACAGTGTGCCGTGTGTGTGTTCGCAGGCCCTGGTGCGGTTCATGTATTCCCTGAGTAAGGGCTACCGCAGGATCACCTACCACAACTGGCGGCACGGCTTCAACGTGGGGCAGACCATGTTCTCCTTGCTGGTGGTACGAGAACAGGGGGACCCAGCGGCGTGGTGGGAGGGACCTCGGGCTGCTAGGGGCTCCCGCTACCCTGGGCACCTCAGTGCAGCTCGCCAGGCAGCAGCGGCATCATTCTTCTATTTATTGCCTTTTTAAAAAATAGACAACAAGAGTACATGCTTAGCATAAATGAATTCCAAGAAGTGAGAAGTATACAAAATAAAAAGTGAAAGAAAGGCAGCATTCTACTCCCACCCCCAAGCCAGTATTTGGAGAAAACCATGGCACAGCTCCTTCCAGGTTTCCCTCCAGAAGCATCGAGAGATTTGTTCACACACACATACACAAAATTTATTTTATTTATAACCAATTAAACAATATGATTCTATAATATGCTTTTTTATTTGAAACTATATAAATATATCAATCATGTTTTCCTATATATATATTTTATTGTGGTAAAACATATATAACCTAAAATTTACCATTTTTAGGTGCATAATTCAGTGGCATCAAGGACATTCACAGTATTGTGCAACCATCACTACTCTCCATCTCTAGAACTTTTCCAACTTCCCAGACACCCTGTCTCCATTAAACAACATTAATACAACTCCCTATTTCCTCAGTCTCCAGCCCCTGGGAGCCAGCATTCTACTTTTTCAGTCTCTATGAATTCCCTTTCTTATAGGTACCTCACCTAAGTAGAATCATACAGTATTTGTCCTTTTGTGTCTGATCAATTTCACTTAGCATAATGTCTTCAAGGCTTATCCATGATCTAATTTTATGACTTCATAGTATTTTGCATTGTTTAAGTAGATAACACTTTCTTTACCTAGCTCCCCTATTCAGAGAAGGCAATGGCAACTCATTCCAGTACTCTTGCCTAGACAACCCCATGGACGGAGGAGCCTGGTAGGCTGCGGTCCATGGGGTTGCTAAGAGTCGAACACGACTGAGTGTCTTCACTTTCACTTTTCACTTTCATGCATTGGAGAAGGAAATGGCAACCCACTCCAGTGTTCTTGCCTGGAGAAGTCCAGGGACGGGGGAGCCTCGTGGGCTGCCGTCTATGGAGTTGCACAGAGTTGGACACGACTGAAGCAACTTAGCAGCAGCAGCAGCAGCTCCCTTATGAGGATTGCTTTTGATCTTTCACTATTACAAACAATGCTATTATGTCCTTGGATGGACATACCAATGTGTATATGTGTGAGTCATTTTGTCTCAGAAGTTTTGGAGGTTTTATATTTCATTTAAAAGTGTTTTCCCATCCAGGTCACAACACAAATCTCTGCCCTTGCCCAGTGTCCCCATCCTCATTCCTTTCCCTCGTGTCTGGAGTGGTCAGGCCAGAGAAAGCACTGGGGCCTGGGGGCAGGAATTCTAGCCAGGCTGCCTCTGAAGGTGAAAAACATACCGCTTAGACGTGATTTATTTCTTAGAGTCACAAGTCAGCGGCACCTCCTCAGGGCTCTTTCCACCCTTGACTCCAATACCCGGCACAAACAAGGAGTTAAGTGAGGACAGCCAGGGAAAAATTCTTCTGAGCTGTGTTTGAACCAGTAGACCAGGTTTGGAAGGTTTGTTTTACCAGTCTGGACATGTTCCAACACCATCTAAATCCTCAAAGTCCAGGGCTGTCTGTTTCTCAACAATCATCCAGTCTGACACCCTCCACTTTAAGGCCCAGAGGGAGGTGGGACCAGCTAAGGTGACTCGGGAGTAAAACGACCCACCATCACCTTTGCCTGGACTGTCCCAGTTCTAGCACAGAAAGTCCCATATCCCACATCTCAGTCCTGGCAAACGTCTGGTCATCCTGTGGCACCAGGGGTTGAGCCAAGATCAGACCTGTGTTTCCAAGCACCAGGCCCTCCCCCTTACTCCTGCTCTCTCAGTCCTGCTTCCAAGCCCCCCACAAAAGGAGTGAGTAGCATCTCTGACTGCCCTTCCAGACCGGAAAGCTGAAGCGATACTTCACAGACCTGGAGGCCTTGGCCATGGTCACCGCCGCCTTCTGCCATGACATTGACCACAGAGGCACTAACAATCTCTACCAGATGAAGTGAGTCAGCCCTTACTGGCCCTTCTCTCTACCTCCTGCCTCTGGGATTGATTACCTAGATCTGAATGGGTCTTAGACAGACTCACTTGCCATGGGGAATTCCCACGGTCCACAGCTTCCCACTTCCTCCTATCCTTTGGTTCTGGGTAAACTCCTGTGATAGAATAATGAAGCTCAAATATGTCCACACCCCAGTGCCTGGGGCCTGGGGATATATTGCCTTACATTCAAAAGAAACTTCATAAACATGATTAAGGATGTTGAAATATAGGGATTATCTTGGGTTATCCAAGTGGGCCCCAAATAGTTAGAAGGGTCCTTGTAAGAAGGAGGTAGGAACTCAGGGAGGACAGAAGATGCTACACTGTTGGCTTTGAAGATGCAGGATAAGTCACAAGCCAAGGAATTAGGGGCCTCTAGAAGCTAGAAAAGGCAAGGAAACAGTCTCCTCTAGAACCTCCAGAAGGAAAACAGCTCTTCAGACCATTTTAGACTTCTAAACTCCAGAGCTGAAAGACACTAAATTTTTCTTGTTTTAAGCCATTTAAGTTTGTGGTGATTTTTAAGAGCAGCAACAGGAAACTAATAAACTTTCTCACTCTGCTCCTTCCTCTCCTACTGAACTAATTTAAGCCAAGATGTTAGTAACTGCTAACGATTCATTTATTCACCTTGGGTTTATAATGCACAAAAGGCCAGCATGGTAGGCCCTATGTTAGGCAAAGGAGGTTCCATGGTGAACAAACCAGACACAGTCCCTGACTTCACAGAGCTTATATCCTAGTCTCTGAAGTAGTGGCCAGGAACCATGGTCTTGGGAGACCCTCATGACCACCACGTGGACTGGCAGAGCAGGGACTAGTGTCGTACCCAGGCTCTGCCCAGGGCCCACAGACTGTAAGTCATGCTTCTGTGAGTCTTCTCAGTTTCTGCCTGCTGCTCCAAGGTTAGAGATTATGTTTACATTTTACCTTGTAGAAGGCGAAGTACTGATCTCAGTGCTTGGCACACAACAAGGGCTCAGCAAATATTTATTGAATAAAGACGTGAATAAATACGTTGCTTGTGGGAATCCAGTGACTTCTCAGAATCAGGTTTGGAAGATCTGGGGCTCGGCGATCTTTAAAGCACTAGCCCAGTGCCAGTGTCCATGGATGGCTATGGGGATGGGTCTGTAAAACTGCACATGGCATTGTGTTTGTGTCTTTTTCTGGGGATAAGGGTCCACACTTCTAGGGAGGCCATGTCCCCAAAGAGGCCCAGAATTAGTTATGGAGAAAGTTAAAGTATGAGAGCCAGGACACCTGCTATCTAGTCCTATTTCTCACGGTCGTACTGTGTGACAAGTCCCTTCTTATTCTTGCACTTCAACCTATCTGCCTGCAGAATTAGGAGGTGACAGGAATGGATGATGCCTTTAACCTTCATCTCTGCCATTCCATGTTAATCTTCTCTGTGTGTCTCTTTCTCTCCCATTCAGATCCCAGAACCCACTGGCCAAGCTCCATGGGTCCTCCATCTTGGAAAGACACCACTTGGAGTTTGGTAAAACACTGTTGAGAGATGAGGTAGGATGAGAGCCCTCTGCATTGGCTTTGGGGCCTGAGAATGAGTCCCCATCTCACAAGAAGCCTGAGTGTAGCCAGGCATTGGCCTGGACTGTCTCTCTGGTCACCTGGGGCAGCCATCAGGAATTGAATGACTTTACTGCCAGCATCACTTCTCTCTTCTCTCCTTCTCACATCACTTCTATCCCTCCATTTTCTCTTTAGAGCCTAAATATCTTTCAGAACCTCAATCGCAGGCAGCACGAGCATGCAATCCACATGATGGACATCGCGATCATTGCTACAGACCTTGCCTTGTATTTCAAGTTGGTATTTCTTCTCATTTTAAGAATAAAAATGATTAGGGAATTCCCTGCCAGTCCAGTGGTTAAGACTTGGGGATTTTACTGCCATGGGGCCAGGTTCTATCCCTAGCAGGGTAAATAAGATCCTGCAAGCTGTAAGGCATGGACAAACAAAAAAGAATACTGATTATTATAAAAATAATGAACACCACAGTTCTAATTGATTTAGTGAGTATTCTGTGCCAGGTACCGCACTTGCGCTATGGATGCATCCATTCTCACTACAGCTCTGAGTTAGTCTTACCCTGTTATACAGATGGGGAAACTGAGATCAGGGGAAGATAAGCTAAGATCAGATAATAAACCCATAGTAGAGTCTGAGTTAGAACCTAGGTCTTCACTCCCAGGCATTGGTTCTTTTTAAAAGTTACCTTTCTTTTTAAAAGTTACACTGCCATAATTAGCCTCTGAAACAACCAACATTAGAAGGCCAGGGGTTGCCTTATTCTAATATGTGCTCCTTTAACAAACTGGTGTGTTTTGTAGGAAAAGGACGATGTTCCAAAAGATCGTGGATCAGTCTAAGACATACGAGACTCAGCAGGAGTGGACACAGTACATGATGCTGGATCAGACACGGAAGGAAATTGTCATGTGAGTTGAGACAAGACTTAAACCCTGATTCCCTTAAGCCCAGGGTCAAAAGGCAAGATGCTATCCTGACAGGCCTCTCCGTCTTCAAGAGAGCCCTGCAAAACTTTTCATTCTGGAGGCCTCTGACACACAAAACAAAGAAGTTATGCCAAAACAGCACTGCAAAAATGATATGTTTACTCTTCATTCTAGCACAAAAATACAAGACAGTTATCTGTGGCTCAGTAAGTAAAGAATCTGTCTCCAATACAGGAGACCACCTGTAATGCAGGAGACATGGGCTCAATCCCTGCATGGGGAAGATACCTTGGAGAAGAAAATGGCAACCCACTCCAGTATTCTTGCCTGGAAAATCCCATGGACAGGGGAGCCAGGTGGGCTACAGTCCATGGGGTTGCAAAGGGTCAGACACGAGTGAGTGACTAAGAATGTATGCATGCATGCATACCTCTCTGTATACAAAAAGTACAAGATTTGAAGTAATTCTATGCTAAAATGCAGAATTTTGGTGGTAAAGTGATATAACTTTTGGTGATAAAGTTTTTGATAAAACACAGAGCATTAAACCAATTATGGTTTGAGTGATAGCTAAGTGTTACTCAGAATATATGGGCTTAATCTCTTTAGTGTTCCCTTATACATGGCAAAAGCAGGCATGCAATTCACAAGTTAGTTCCCTGGTTTGTGTGACATTCATAGTGCTTTGTTGGCATGAGGTCTGGTAATGCAACGCAAAGCTTTCTGGTGAATATCTTCTTTTAGTTTCTCAGTATGCTTCCTTGATTCACCTCAGTTGATGATGGGGTTAGAAATGCAAATTTGAGTCTTTTCATGACTACGTGGCGCAAGCCAATGGGTCCCCTGGCTTCCCTATGACAGGTCCTGGGTGATATTAAAGGAGACAATGCCTGACCCAGGACCCAGAGAACTGTTGTTTGTTTATCCCTAGATGCTTCTGCAGAGGTGAGGTTTAATCAAGTCACGAATTTCGCAAATCCAGAGAAGAGACAGCTGCTGGGACAGGCTCAGGGAAGATGGGGCCGGTTGTCTTTCCCTCAGCTGTGAAGTTGTCCAACCAAGCCTCCCCAAAGGTCCTCCCACCCTGAGGAGCAGTGTGACCTGTGCCCACTGAACAATGAGTCATGCTCTAGTGATAGCTGCTCCCAGGCAGACCAGGAGTTGCTCCACAATGTTTCAAAAATGGTGCTGCAGAAGGGCTGAATGAGTGGAAAGAACCCTAAGTTCTTGGACAGGGGGACTTATTACAAAGTTGTCTGTTCTCCCTATTTAGTTATTTATTTAAAGTGATTCCAAAGAAAATATCAACTTTATTTTGTGGAGAATTAGGAAGCCAATTCCAAAATCCTTATGAGAATTAAGTATGAAAAAGAGCCAGAAAATTCTGAGGAAAAAAGGAAATAATAGGGGCCAGCAGAACTGAAGATAGCTCAGTCCTAGGTATGAGCAGGAGAGGTCAGTAGACAGACTCAAAAGACAATGCCTGTGCTAAAAGTAGATTTTCTGCCAGTGGAGAAGGATAATTTCATAAATGGTGTTGGGCCCATGAGGTGATCTGATGGATTTTTTTTTTCCCTCAAGACCAGCAAGCAGTTCTCCAGTGCTCAGTGAACACTGACAGGCTGTCCTACAAATTTAACTCAAATCTCACACTATCTACCTGGAGATAGCGGCAGACCCCACAGACTAAGGGCTCAGCCTCACAAGACTGGCTTCCTTTCAGATGAAGCCAGTCCGGGTTGCCTGTGCTTCTGATTGCTCAGCTATAAACTGGAAGTTGCTGTGAACTCCTCCTTGGGTTTGATTAATTTGTTAGCATGGCCCACAGAACTCAGAGAAGCATTTACTTACATTATTAGTTTAGTATAAGGATTATTACAAAAGAACAGCCAAAGAGGTACATAAGGTAAAGGCCAGAAGGGTCCTGAATGCAGGGGCTTCCATTACTACAGAACTGGGGTGTGCTCATCCACGCTGATGCTTATTAAATCTTTGTTCAATAGTTTTTACAAAGCTTAATCTGCAGCTCCCCCCACCCCTTTCCCAGAGGCCAGCAGTTGGGCTGAAAGTCCGTCCCTCTATTCCATTGGTCTTTCAGGTAGGCTTGACCCCATCTAGGGACCCTACCCTCAGTCACTCTAAGTCACTTCATTAGCATAGCCCCAAAGGGGGCTTCTTGGGAAGGACAAGACTCTTGTATCACTAGGGAAATCTCAAGGGTTTTAGGAGCTCTGTGTGAGGAATCAGGGACAAAGAGGAAATATAGTTCAGATTCTGCCATACGTGGTCACAGAGGCAGACCCCTATTTCACTCCTATAGCAAATAAATTCAAGATGAATCAAGGATTTTAAAATAATGAGAAAATAAACTAATAATATGGAGAGAGGAAAAAAGCTTGGGAGAATTGAAAAGAGTAAGCTTTTCTAAGTGTGACATAAAATTCAAAAGTCGTAAAGAGACTGATAAATTTGACTAATGAAACTTTAGAGATTTCTGGACAACACCCACAAGAACTCAGAGCTAAAGTAAGAATTTAAATGGTACACCGGGGGGAAATATGTGTAATGCTTCTGACAGAAGAAGAGCTAGTTTCCTCAGTCGTGTTAATATAATTCAAGAAAAAGACTAATCCCACAGAAAAATGAGCAAAAGGCGTGAGCAAACATTTCCCAGAAAAGGAATTACAGTGGGATGTAAACATATGAAAAGATGACCTTAGCCACAGTGAGACAAATGAAAAATAAAACTACTTTGGGATATAACTGTTCATCCCTCCTATCGGCAAAGATGAAGTGCTTGCTAACACGTGGTGTTGGGCAGAGTGAGGGGCAACAGGCAACCCTATTCACTGTGCTGGGAATGTAAATAGGCGCAGTTTTGTTTCTTTGGTTTTCAATGTTGGCTTATACTTTTTTACCCTGACCACCCAGGGCCATGGCAGTGAAAGCGCCAAGTCCTAACCCCCGGATGGCCAGGTAACTCTTCAAGAGGTGCAGTTTTACGAAGGGCAATGCCTATCAAAATTGAAACCAGCCATACTCTTTGGCCCAGGAAATCCCAGATCCAGGATTTACCCTACAGAATTTCTCCCACCTGTGCTACAAGAAGTATGCATAGAGTTATTCATTGCAACATTACTTGTAACCACAAAAAATATTGAAAAAAACTTAAAAGACCATCATGGGGGACCAGGTTAAATACAATATATTATTTACACACAGTGCGGTGTCATGCAGTTTACAAAGATATGACATGAAAGGTTTCCAAAAAAATAAATAAATAAAGCCAGAAGCAAGACTTCTTGAATCATGGTAAAAGCCAACGTAGTCTTAAGCGGAAGCTCTTGCAAAGCCTTCCAAGACAAATACAGGCTTAGATGGTCTCAAGGGAATCCGTATTTTCTCTCTTTACATTATCTTCTGGAGAAAGTGCAGTAAGTGAGGCATGGTCAGTTCCTCATTCTTATCCCATGTGACAAAATAAAGACAAATTTGCCCTTTCTTGAAGTCTATAGTGTGAAGACCCCTGGGGCATCAAACAGAAGGACAATAAATATTGGTGTTTTCAAAGCTCCTTTTAATCATGGCGTTATAAACCCAAGGGAGGGCTTTGGACCTTCCCTGTCTTATATATTTATTTTGTTAGGGCGTTAGAAGTGGAAAGCTTTGTCCTTTGATTGTACAGTGGGGCAGCAGAAGCTGAGCATCTCTTATTTAGCACTCTACTTCCTTCAGAGAATGAACCTCATTCTCTGCTGTTAGGGATGTGGGATGGCCCCCTGCTATCAGGGCCATCAAAAAGGTAGCAGTACTTGATTTCATCCATGCTTCTGTCTGTCTATCCATCAATCTATCTAGTCTACCTACATACCTATCCATCTATTAGTAGCTCTGCCTTTCTTAGAATTAAGAATAAAAAATAAGGTGGGTGTCAGCAGAATGCATTCTAATAACATGCTTATATGAAATGAAAAATAAGGGTCAGATTCTTTCTGAAACAAGTCTTATTTTCAGGCTTCAGTTGACAATAAAAGACTGGCATTTCCAATTGTTACATGGCAGATATTTCCAGAAATAAATGAATCAAACTTGAAGGTTCAAAGTTTTGATGAAAATGTTGCTAAATGTTGTGATAAGATAAAAGCACTTAATAAAAAATACAGCACTGGGAGGGGGAGGGATAAATTGGGAGTTTGGGATGACATATATACACTACCATATTAAAAATAGATAACCAGCAAGGACATACTGTGCAGCACAGGGAACTCTGCTCACTCTTCTGTAATAACCTAAATGGGAAAAGAATTTGGAAAAAGAATAGACACATGTATAACTGAATCACTTGCTGTACACTTGAAGCTAATGCAACATTGTTAATCAAATTGCTCCAATATAAAAAAAAAAGTCAAAAAATATAAAACTGGAAGATATATTAAAGTGAATAGTGTTTTAATTGACTTAACATATTCTGAGTGTCTTGGGTTAACCAAAGTGCCACACAGAAAGTGTCTGGGGTACAATTAATAGTCATATGAGGAATCTTAGTCAAATCTTTATGGCACAATTCCCGGAAACTGAGGAAGTGAATGACTCTAATGTTTGCTTTAGACAAACTTAAAGGAGAATCTGATTAAACTGTCAACTGATAATGTGGAAGAATTTAAAGAATGGAATGATGTTGTAACAAAACTTTTTCCATTCCCAGGGTTTCTAAATGTTGCATCTAATTAGTCTGGCAGTATGAAATATTCACTAATTCATTTTTGGCCATGTCACATGGCTTAGGTCCTCAACTAGGGATTGAACTCTCCCCTTGGCAGTGAAAGCTCAGAGTTCTAACCACTAGACTGCAGGGAATTCCCCATGCATTAACTGATTAAAAAAAAAAAGTCCCATCCTCTCTATCAATAGATGAACTTCCAAAAATATTTGAGTTTTTAATAATTTCTAAAAAACAGGTAATATAGTTTATTGTATTGGTTAATCATGTAATAATAGTAACTCAATCCAGAACAAAAATTTTCTATACTTGGAGATCTATGGTCAAAGATGACAATATTTAGTTACATATTTTAATTAATGGACATATTTGGTTAAAAATCAGTATGCAAAAGTGATCAACACATTTCATATATATATTTGAATATCTGTGATATATATACAGTTATACACATATATAGATATACATACACACATACACACAAATATAAAACCTTAGGATAAACTCTGTAGGGGAAGTTAACTGGAAATACATGTTTATGGAGAAAAAAAGAATGCAAAGTTCCAGACTTTTGTTTTTAATTGAAGCATAGTTGATGTACAATATTATGTAACTTTGAGGTGTATAATATGGTGATTCACAATTTTTAAAGGTTATACTCCATTTATAGTTATTATAAAATATTGGCTATATTCTGTGCTGTACAATACATCCATGTAGCATATTTTATACATAGCAGTTTGTGTCTCTTAATTTCTTATATTGTTATTCCCCACTTCCCTCTCCCTACTGGTAACCAGTGTATCTCCAGTTTGTCCTTCATATCTGTGAGTCTGCTGCTGCTGCTTTTAACATGTTCACTAGTTTGTTGCATTTCTTAGAGTCCATGTTTAAAAGACATCATATAGTATTTGCCTTTCTCTGACTGATTTCACTTAGCATAATACCATCCAAGTCAATCTATGTTGCTGCAAATATAAAATTTCATTCTTTTTTATGACTGGATATTACTCCGTTGGATGGATGGATGTGTGTATGTGTATATATGTATGTACACACACATATACACATACATACCACATCTTTATCCCTTCATCTGTTGACAGACACTGAGGTTGCTTCAATATCTTGACAACTGTAAATAGTGCTGCCAAGAACATTGGGATGCATGTGTCTTTTTGAATTAGTGTTTTTTCCCCAGATATATAACCAGGAGTGGAGTTTCTGGGTCATATGGTTCTGTTTTTAGTTTTATGAGAAATTGTCATACTGTTTTCCACAATGGCTGAACCAATTTACATTCCCACCAACAGTGTATGAGTTCCCTTCTCCCCACATTCTCATCAGCACTTTTTTCATGATGAAGGTCTTCCTGACGAGTGTGAGGTGATCTCTCATTGCGATTTTGATTTGCATCTCCCTGATGATTAGCAGTGTTAAGCATCTTTCCATGTTCCTGTTGGTAATCTGCGTTTCCTCTTTGGAAAAATGTCTATTCAGTTCTTCTGCTCATTTTTTAATCAAATTGTTCGCTTTTTTGCTTTTAGGCTGTTTTGTTTTTTTTTTTTTGATATTGTAGGAATAGTTTATATTTTTGGATACTAAACTTCTTATTGGACATGTCAATTGCAAATATTTTTTCTCATTCTATGGGTTGAATCTTTGGTTTGTCAATGGTTTCCTTTGCTGTGAAAAAGCTTTTCAGTTTAATTAGGTCCCATTTGTTTACTTTTGCTTTTCCTTCCTTTGCTTCAGAAGACAGATTCAAAAAAAGATTGGAACAATTTATGTCAAAGAGTGTTCTGCCTACCTTTTCCTCCAGGAGATTTATGGTTTCTGGTCTTAGGTTTGTGTGTGCATGCTAAGTCGCTTCAGTAGTGTCTGACTCTTTGTGACCCTGTGGATTGTAGCCCATCAGGCTCCCCTGCCCGTGGGATTCTCTAGGCAAAGCCTTCTATCTCCTGCATTGGCAGGCAGGTTCTTTACCACTAGCACCACCTGGGAAGCCTTTAAAACTCTAGAATCTTAAAGAAATGCTGGTTCATTTGTTTTTAAATGGATGGTACACTGATGGTTGATATAAAAATGCTATGCTATTTAGATTTCTTTATATTTAAAGAATAATGAAACCATTTTATTTATTTTTATGATCATAATTATTTTTATTAAGCCAAAAACATAACAGAGCTTTACAGGGAGAACCCAACTACATTTAATTAAACATAAAAATATAGATTAAACAACAACAAAAGAAGCAGCCTATCACTGAAGACACATTAATACAAGAAAGTTACAAGGAACCCATTTAAGATTTTTGGAAGGTAACATTCTCAACAATATAAGTAATCTGGGTACCATGATGTAGAAGGAGGTAGTAATACTATTTGCAGAGTCCTTTCAATCTTTCAAGACTGGGTAAGTAAGTCAAGATGTCAACTTAAAAATGTACAAGAAGGTAAACACTTTTCAGAATTCTTCTGGTAGGCACTCAGTGAAAAATGTTCAAAGATCTATAAAGTAGGGTTCTCAATCTTAACACTATTGACATTTGGGAGCAATAAATATAATAGGGGCTCTCCTGTGCATTTAAAGATATTTAACATAATCCCTGGTTTCTACTCAGTAGATCCCAGTAGCAGCCCCTCCTCCTCAGCTGTGACAAGCAGAACTATCTCCAGACACGGCCAAATATCCCCTGGGAGCAAAAGTGGCACCTGGTTGAAAAGCACTGTTGTGAAGCGGTCTTGGGGCTGGTCCATCTATTAGGTGATTAGACACATAATTAGAGCTACTACACACCTGGGTATAGTGTACCTGTTACACACTTAGGGCTTCAGCTCCAGAGGGTCTGGTCTCATCTCTCTCACTAATTGGTGATTGACCTTGAGCAGGTAACTTCACTTCTCTGTGCCTGTTTCCTCATCTGCTCAAAGAGAGTAATGGTAGTATCTACCTTATGGGTTATCACAGGGGCTGAGCCAGGACACGTGGAGTGCTGTGCTGCATTGCTCATGGCAGGCATGGTGTCAGGCTTTTCCTGTGATATAAAGAGACCTATGTATTTTGGCCTTTGTCCCCATTTCCCAACACAGATTCTAAAACCCTTGATAGTGATGAGTCATAGACTTGATAGGAGTGTCTTTGGTTCTAAGGGTTTCCCTGGTAGCTCAGCTGGTAAAGAATCCACCTGCAATGCAGGAGACCCCAGTTCAATTCCTGGGTCGGGAAGATCCACTGGAGAAGGGATAGGCTACCCACTCCAGTATTCTTGGGCTTCCCTGGTGGCTTAGCTGGTAAAGAATCTGCCTGCAATGTGGGAGACCTGGGTTCAATCCCTGGGTTGGGAAGATCCCCTGGAGAAGGGAAAGGCTACCCACTCCAGTATTCTGGCCTGGAGAATTCCATGGACTATACAGTCCACAGGGTCACAAAGAGTCGGACACGACTGGGCCACTTTCACTTTCTTTTGGCTCTAATGAGGCAACTCTTGGTGGAACCCTAGAGGGCTTCAGGATAGGTGCTGATCACTAGAAAGACAAAGATTTCATTAGAAGCTTGAAACTTTCAGCCCCAGCCCAACCTCTGGGGAGGGGAAGAGGACTGAAGACTGAGTCAGTCAGTGGCCAATGATTTAATAAACCATGTTTATGGGGCAAAATCTCCATAAAAACCTATGAAAAACAGTTTGAAGAGCCACTAAGTCAGTGAACACATCGACAGGCTGGGAGGGTGACATGTCTGAAAAGAGCGTGGAAGCTCTGTAGGCACTCCCAACCCCATACCTTGTCCTGTGCGTCTCTTCCATTTGGCTATTCCTAAGTTATATCCTATGGACTTCCCTGGTGGCTCAGACGGTAAAGCGTCTGTCTACAATGCAGGAGACCTGGGTTCGATCCCTGGATTGGGAAGATCCCCTGGAGAAGGAAATGGCAATCCACTCCAGTACTATTGCCTGGAAAATCTCATGGACAAAGGAGCCTGGTAGACTACAGTCCATGGGATCGCAAAGAGTCAGACATGACTGAGCAACTTCAGTTTCACTTTTCACTTTCAAGTTATATCCTATATGGTAAACTGGCAAAGAGAAGAGTTTTCCGAAGTTTTATGAGTTGTCCTAACAAGTTTTTAAACCTGGGGTTCATGAGAACCCCTTGCCTCTGTAGTCAAGTCAGAGGTGTGGTAGCCTGGGGCTCTGATACTTGCAACTGACTTCCAAGGTGAGGGCAGTCTTATTGGATTGAGCCCGCCAACCTGCAAAATCTGACGCTAGTCAAATGTTAAAAGTGAATTGTATTGAATCGAATTGAATCAGAGGACACCCAGTTGGTGACAGAATTGCTTGTTTTGAGGAAAAAACCCAGCACTTGCCTCCTCCGCTCTGATTATCTGGGAGGGCTCCGGTTGGTAACCTTCATCTTATTTGAGGTCCACACCTCAACCCTTGAGGTATCTTTTTTTTTTTCCTCCTCATCCTGAGGTATGTGGGCTCTTAGTTCCCTGACCAGGGATCAAACTCATGCCCCCTTCAGTGGAAGTCCCTGCAGAATCCTAAGCACTGGACCACTAGGGAAGTCCCAACCACATTTGAGTCTCCTGCTTTGCTGTCTCTTGGGTCACCCTAATGCAGTGTGCTTACTGTAGGACCAGGATGTGACAGTACCTTCAGAATCAGGGCATGACATCAGTGATGCCATCCAACCATCTCATCCTCTTTCGTCCCCTTCTCCTCCTGCCCTCAATCTTTCCCAGCATCAGGGTCTTTTCCAATGAGTCAGCTCTCTGCATCAGGTGGTCAAAGTATTGGAGTTTCAGCTTCAACATCAGTCCCTCCAATGAACACCCAGGACTGATCTCCTTTAGGATGGACTGGTTGGATCTCCTTGCAGTCCAAGGGACTCCCAAGAGTCTTCTCCAACACCACAGTTCAAAAGCATCAATTCTTTGGCACTCAGTTTTCTTTATAGTCCAACACTCACATCCATACATGACCAATGGAAAAACAATAGCCTTAAATAGACGGACTTTTGTTGGCAAAGTAATGTCTCTGCTTTATAATATGCTGTCTAGGATGGTCATAACTTTTCTTCCAAAGAGAAAGCATCCTTTAATTTCATGGCTGCAGTCACCATCGGCACTGATTTTGCAGCCCTCAAAAATAAACTCTGTTACTGTTTCCCCATCTATTTCCCATGAAGTGATGGGACCAGATGCCATGATCTAGTTTACTGAATGTTGAGCTTTAAGCCAACTTTTTCACTCTCCTCTCTCACTTTCATTAAAAGGCTCTTAAGTTCTTCACTTTCTGCCATAAGTGTGGTGTCACCTGCATATTGGAGGTTATAGATATTTCTCCCAGCAATCTTGATTCCAGCGTGTGCTTCATCCAGCCCAGAATTTCTCATGATATACTCTTTAAATAAGCAGGGTGACAATATACAGCCTTGACGTACTCCTTTCCTGATTTGGAAACAGTCTGTTGTTCCATGTCCAGTTCTAACTATTGCTTCCTGACCTGCATACAGATTTCTCAAGAGGAAGGTCAGGTGGTCTGGTATTCCCATCTCTTGAAGAATTTTCCACAATTTGTGGTGATCCACATAGTCAAAGGTTTTGGCATAGTCAATAAGCAGAAATAGATGTTTTTCTGGAACTCTCTTGCTTTTTTGATGATCCAGTGGATGTAGTGATGCTTCCTAAGGCCCACTTGACTTCACTTTTCAGGATGTCTGGCTCTAGGTGAGTGATCATACCATTGTGATTATCTGGGTCATGAAGATCTTTTTTGTACAGTTCTTCTGTGTATTCTTGCCACCTCTTCTTAATATCTTCTGCTTCTGTTAGGTCCATACCATTTCTGTCCTTTATTGAGCCCATCTTTGCATGAAATGTTCCCTTGGTATCTTTAATTTTCTTGAAGAGATCTCTAGTCTTTCCCATTCTATTGTTTTCCTCTATTTCTTTGCATTGATCATGAAGGAAGGCTTTCTTATCTCTCCTTGCTATTCTTTGGAACTCTGCATTCAAATGGGTATATCTTTCCTTTTCTCCTTTGCTTTTCACTTCTCTTCTTTTCACAGCTATTTGTAAAGCCCCCTCAGACAGCCATTTTGCCTTTTTGCATTTCTTTTTCTTGGGAATGGTCTTGATCCCTGTCTTCTGGACAATGTCACAAACCTCCATCCATAGTTCATCAGGCACTCTATCAGATCTAATCCCTTGAATCTATTTCTCACTTTCACTGTATAATCATAAGGGATTTGATTTAGGTCATACCTGAATGGTCTAGTGGTTTTCCCTACTTTCTTCAATTTAAGTCTGAATTTGGCAATAAGGAGTTCATGATCTGAGCCACAGTCAGCTCCCGGTCTTGTTTTTGCTGACTGTATAGAGCTTCTCCATCTTTGGCTGCAAAGAATATAATCAATCTGATTTCAGTATTGACCATATGGTGATTTACATGTGTAGAGTCTTCTCTTATATTGTTGGAAGAGGATGTTTGCTATGACCAGTGTGTTCTCTTGGCAAAACTCTGTTAGCCTTTACCTTGCTTCATTCTGTACTCCAAGGTCAAATTTGCCTGTTACTCCAGGTATTTCTTGACTTCCTACTTTTGCATTCAAGTCCCCTATAATGAAAAGGACATCTTTTTGGGGTGTTAGTTCTAGAAGGTCTTGTATGTCTTCATAGAACCATTCAACTTCAGCTTCTTCATCATTACTGGTCGGGGCATAGACTTAGATTGCCGTGATATTGAATGGTTTGCCTTGGAAATGGACAGAGATCATTCTGTCGTTTTTGAGATGGCATCCAAGTACTGCATTTTGGACTCTTCTGTTGACTATGATGGCTACTCCATTTCTTCTAAGGGATTCTTGCCCACAGCAGTAGATATAACGGTCATCTGAGTTAAATTCACCCATTCCAGTCCATTTTAGTTCACTCATTCCTAAAATGTCAATGTTCACTCTTGCCATCTTCTGTTTGACCATTTCCAATTTGCCTTGATTCATGGACCTAACATTCCAGGTTCCTATGCAATATTGCTCTTTACACCATTGGACTGTACTTCCATCACCAGTCACATCCACAACTGGGTGTTGTTTTTGCTTTGGCCCTGTCTCTTCTTTCTTTTTGGAGTTATTTCTCCAATGATCTCCAGTAGCATATTGAGCACCCACTGACCTGGGGAGTTCATCTTTCAGTGTCCTATCTTTTTGCCTTTTCATACTGTTCATGGGGTTCTCAAGGCAAGAATACTGAAGTGGTTTGCCATTGCCTTCTCCAGTGGACCACGTTTTGTCAGAACTCTCCACCATGACCCGTCCATCTTGGGTGGCCTTACGCAGCATGGCTCATAGTTTCATTGAGTTAAACAAGGCTGTGGTCCATGTGATCAGATTGGTTAGTTTTCTGTGACTGTGGTTTTCATGCTGTCTGCCCTCTGATAGAGAAGGATAAGAGGCTTATGGAAGCTTCCTGATGGTAGAGACTGATTGAGGGAGAAACTGGGTCTTGTTCTGATGGGCGTGGCCATGCTCAGTAAATCTTGAATCCAATTTTCTGTTGATGGATGGAGTTGTGTTCCCTCCCTGCTATTGACCTGGGTCCAAACTATGGTGGACTTCCCTGGTGGCTCAGCCAGTAAAGCATCTGCCTACAATGTGGGAGACCCGGGTTCAATCCCTGGGTTGGGAAGATCCTCTGGAGAAGGAAATGGCAACCCACTCCAGTACTCTTGCCTGGAAAATCCCATGGACGGAGAAGCCTGGTAGGCTACAGTCCATGGGGTCGCAAAGAGTCAGACATGACTGAGAGAGACACTTCACTTCAGTAAACTATGGTGGAGGTAATGAAGATAATGGCGAATAATATTTCCTGATAAATAGAAATTATAAGAATTCCAATTTTAGTACCCATAGATTGATATTCTTTAATAGAGGGTCACATTATGACATTTGTAGGTGGGTCATAGGTACTTTTTGCCTTAATGGCTTCTTCCTCCATTTAAATAAATAAAAATCATATTTCATGACTGTTAATATAAGTGCAAATATAATCCAGGCTTAATTCATTCTTCATATATTCACTATTACTATTTTTTTTAAATAAACTAAAATTTAAATATTTTCACAAGTGCCTAAAAGTATCCTGAACCCTACTTAGGCACTACCTTAGAGATAAGTGACCCTGTCATTTTCTTTTTTTTTTCAGCAGCTCATCCTCCCCTTCCCCATCCACCCAACCATCTAGAAATGAATGTTAAGAATTTAGAATCTGCCCACACTCTGTCTGTGGAGTGTTTTTCTCTCAGGGCCACTCTTGAGGGTCACTTTTGAGACAGACCACATGTTGTCAATGGAATGTGTACCTCTCTAAATAAATCCACTTCTTACCTATCACTTTGTCTCTCACCAAATTCTTTCTCCATGAGACATAAAGAAGCTGAACTTCAGTAAGTCCTACCACCAGGAACTAAGGCCCCCACCCAGGTGAGGGGTGGAATGATAATGTGGACCCTCCTGACTCCAACCAAGTGAAACTTGGACTCAATCTTTGCTCCAATTCTGTGCTGAATTCTGCTCTACTCAAGCCCCCTCAGAAATACGCATGTATCCATAGTTTAAAATGCCCCCAATTTTGCTAGTTCAGGGAGACACGGCTTTGGGAAAAGATGCCCTGGTGTTCTCCTTACTTGTTGCAACTAATAAATCCTTCCTTCTCCACCCTTTTCCCCACCCGTTAAAAGAATTTTAAAAGTTTTTTGCATTTGAATCCAAAGGCAACCACTGTGCTAAACATGTTCTTCTAACATACATCCTGCAAATAATGGAATAGTGGCCAAGACTTTGTATATAGCTGTTGTCAAGCAGCAATTAAGAGCCACTTAAAACCCAGTGAGCTCATTACCTCGGCTCCAGCGTCCGCTGCTACCTGGCGTAAGGTGCTCTCTGTGTTCAAGAGGGTGGAACTTTGGGAAGGACCAGAGGGAAAGTATGAAAACCATGAAGACACCAAAAACACCGCAAACCGCACAATTCATAAACCACAATGGTGTGGGGCCCGTCGATTAAGAGCTACTTTAATGGTAAATGCCTACAGGGCTGCTCTCAGTCCTAAGTCCTCTGCAATCTCTCCAGGGCCTGACATGCAGTGAGCACTCAGCAAAGGTGTGCTGGGTGAGTTAACAACTTCCAACCCCACTCAAGCCCCAGGCCACGAAGCCCAGGCCTCAGCAGCGCATTTTTGGTGGCCAAGCACCAACTGATCTTATCTGTGGCTGCTTTCCCATTGCAATGATGAAACTGAGTAATGCAATCGAGTCCACATGCTCTGCAAAACCTAAAATATTTGCTATCTGGCCCTTTACAGAAAAAGTTGGTGCCTCCTGGTCTCATGTTTTACAAATTAAAAAAATGAGGCTCAGAGAGACAAAGTGACTTACCTAGTGTCTCATGGGCAATCGTGGAGCATCAACCAGGTCACCCTATCCCCCTCCCATACACCCACAGCTTTCCTTGGCTCCCTTCAAACTTCCCCCACAGGCTACCCACTTCAGACCAAGGCTAATTCCAGGAAGAGTCTGAATGCCTCGCAAGGGTGCCTGGGATGCTTCCAGGGTCACGCTTCGAGCTAAGGGTCAAGGAGAAGCACTGCTGAGCATCCCAGCTGAGCAGAAGTAATGTTTGCTTTGGGCCTGGTGCGCAGGAGCCCATCCTGGTGCTTAATATGATGCAGGTGATAGTGATGAAGATAAGGCCCGTGGTAGCACTTGTAAAATCATCCTATGTATTGGTCACAGTAACCCCTAGGACAGATATATCGCATTGAGCCCATGAAATTGCTGACTTTCAACTGCTTTTTTTTTTAACTTTTTTATATATAGCTGACGAACAAGGTTGTGATAGTTTCAGGTGAACTGCAAAGGGACTCAGCCGTACATATCCATGTATCCATGCTCCCTCGAACTCCCATCCAGGCTGCCACATAACATTGAGCAGGGTTCCATGTGGTGTATATTAACAGTAGGTCCTTGTTGGTTATCCATTTTAAGTACAGCAGGATGTACATATCCATCCCAAACTCCTTAATTATCCTGTTCCCCATCCTTCCCCCTGGCAACCATAAGTTCACTAAGTCTACTACTCTCTGTTTTGTAAGTTCATTTGTATCATTTCTTTTTAGATTACACATATAAGGAATGCCATACGATATTTCTCCTCTGACTTACTTCTGTCAGTATGACGATCTCTAGGTCATCCATGTTGCTGCAATCGACTGTTTCTGACCCACAAAATCAGAATTTTGTACGACCCAACCTAATGTGATTATCTTGTTTCACCAAAGATCAGAAAGAGCCTCAAAGACATAAGTCACTTGTCCTGGATATGACAACCAAGGACAAGAGTGAGGATCTAATTGCTCGGTCTGACTCCAAAGCCTTGCACTGAATTTCATACTGTTTAACTTCACCGCCCTCGCCCCCCTCCCCCTGCAATTGATGACTCTCACCCACCTTGAGGATAAGGTTCAAATTTCTCCGCAAGTCTTTAGGACTTACTCTAGCTCTCTTCTGCATAATAACCACGGGGTCCTCTTTCATCCTGACACTGCCGTCTTCCTCACTCTGAATGTCTAATCTATCCCCAAGCCGTGCTGAGTTTATTTTTAAATGCCTGTCTGTCTGGATACTTCATTGTATTGCCACATCCATCTCTTGTCTGGACCCTTCAGTGGCTTCCTAACTGGGCTCCTGGGACCTCATCACTGAAACCACTGTGTTGTTCTCTGCAAAATGCAAATATGACCCCTCCCCCACTCTTCAGTGACTCTTCCTGTTGCTCTTAGTATGGAAATGTCCCCACACCTGGGTTTTGGGTCTACCCTGTTCATCTCAGGTCCCCTCAACCCCTCTTCCATCTGCTCCCTGAGCCCCTCCTTGCTTCCAGGCTTCCTTCCACAAAGGCCTTTGCGCTAGATGTTCTCTCTGCCTAGAATGTGTTTCCCCTCTGCTCCTTACGTGGCTCCCCACAGGCCTCTCTGGGTCCCTAATGCCTAGCATAGCATCTTGTTCACAGGCTTCTCTGGGTCCCTAATGCCTAGCATAGCATCTTGGCCAAGGAACACCTAAGGCCACAGTGCTGACGTGAATGTAATGCCTTGTCTTTAGGGCACGAAGCTTGGGACTGGCTTTTCTGGTGTCCAAGTGTCCCCCACCCCCAGCGCCCATCACATGCACATACCAAATATCTATCTATAAAACACTTAGGTGTTTCCCTAACTCCTGGGAGTAATTGTCACATGCTTTCTTCAGCCAGGGAAAGTAAACATCCAGAGCTCTCCTGAGTATGTGGACACTGACAGGTAACAAGGAACCAGTGACTCCTGGATGCACAACCAAACATTCATTTGCTTAATGTGTTTGACAGTAAACGTAGCATGTTGACACTTAACACTGAGCATCAGGCATGTGTTCTGATGTTATTACAAGGAATAAATGTTTTCCTATGGGACTTCTCTGTGGCTCATATGGTAAAGAATCTGCCTGTAATGCAGGAGACCCAGGTTCAGTCACTGGGTCAGGAAGATCCCCTGGAGAAGGGAACGGCAACCCACTCCAGTATTCTTGCCTGGAGAATCCCATGGACAGAGGAGCCTGGTGGGCTATAGTCCATGGGGTTGCAAAGAGTCAGACACAACTGCACGACTAACACTACCACTAAATGTTTTCCTAAGAAGATGTATGCATTCCTGAAAGCTTATTTACTCAAATAATTTTTTGAGTTTTTGAGGGTTTACTTAAAGATAGTTAAACTTGTTAATATTTCATAACTCTTAAGGCCTCCCAGACCAGCTTATGTAACCTATGCCAGATACAGCTGGTTCACTGTAAAATCATCCAAGTGCTAGTTAGGTTCAGAGCCCCAAGCTTCTCCAACTGTCCCCCACAGTCTCTGCCCATCCTCTCACCAAGTGGGGTTGACTCTCCCACATGGAGTTGATCCCATGCTCTCCCGGCCAGGGAGCTCAGGCCCTCCTGCTGTCCTTCCTGAACTGCTGCAGCATCTCTCTTTCCTCCCTCCCTGCCTCCCTCCCTCTCTCTGTTCTATCTTACAGGTGCTGCCAAGCAGCTCTGATGAGTCATGATCCGACCCTGCAACGTCAATGCGCTCCCTGCTTATTGGATACACCTGCACTCCCCGGCATGGGATTGACACCCACAGCACATGACCCTGGATTCCCCTCCCAGACTTCACGCCGCTGTGCCCCATCTCTGAAATACCTTATCAAATTCTCTCCTCTTGCTCCCATTCTTTTCACATGTCCCTTCCCTTTCTGTCTTATGTCATACCTACCTGTGTAACAATACCTGTCTTACCTTCCTATTACTGTGAAAGTACTTTAAGAGTTTATCTTTTAATCCTTTCTTTCCTCAGTCTGTTCCTCTACTTTTTAACATAAGGCTTCCTCACAATGACCAGGGTCGTCCTTCTCCTTTCATCATTCATTACCTGCTGGGGCAAAAAGTAGTTCTCAGGAGAGGAGCAAAAAACTCTTAGATAATACAGTGATCTGTGGCCCTGCAGAGGCACAGTATGTCCATGTTATTAAAATTTCTCGGTGAAGTGGTTATAGGAAAGATGTATAAAAAGGTCCTTTGACAATAGATCAGGGAGGATAAAGAGAAAAAGGTTGAGAAATACGGTTCCATTCTAGTCAGAAGGAACTCTGAGGATGTGATGAGATTTAAATGAAATTGCTATTTATAAAATGCCTAGAACAGCGTGGGGCACATAATGTATAGAAACCCAACATGTGTTCCTGATAATTGCCAGTTTATTGTGCACGTGGGCTTCCCTGGTGCTTCAGACAGTAAAGAATCTGCCTGCAATGCAGGAGACCCCAGTTTGATCCCTGGATTGGGAAGATATCCTGGAGAAGGGAATGTCAACCCACTCCAGTATTCTTGCCGGGAAAATTCCATGGACAGAGGAGCCTGGTAGGCTACAGGGTCACAAACAGACACGACTGACTCACACACACACGTTGTGCACATAATATATCTAGGCACCATGCTAAGATTTTTACACACATTATCTCATTGAATCTTGCACTCACTCCATGAAGAAAGTAGCAGTATTATTACAGACAAGGAAACTGTGGCCCAGAACTTAGTTTAATTGCTTAATGCCAAACTCCTAATAACTGACAAAGGCAGGATTTAAATCTGTTTGACTACAAAACCTGACCTTCAGATGCAGTTGGGCATTGACACCTCTGCTCACAATGGGATGAGGCCACCTACTAGTAGGGGCAGAAAAAGAAGAGATAGATGGAATCAATCAGATATACAGCACTGACTGCCTCTGGACTGATGGTTGGTGTCCTTGTGTGCAGGGCCATGATGATGACCGCCTGTGATCTCTCAGCCATCACCAAGCCTTGGGAGGTGCAGAGCAAGGTACGTACTCCTCCTGTCCTCCTGTCCTGAGAGGAGGAGCATCCCAGTCCTGGTGACAGCAGCTAATGCAGCTTGGATTCTCTAGCTGCTGAGGCAGCCCACTGCTCCATCATCCTCTGGCAAGATGTGGCAATCTCTTGTGATGACATATAGTGGGGTGGTAGGGCAGGATTGGGGTGTTTGTGCTGAGCTGGAAGCCCAAGAGGGATGGGAGCAAGGTGGGAGGACCGGGGCTGAGACCTGACTCCATGGAGGGCGTCTGCCTGTTGCAGGTGGCTCTGCTGGTTGCTGCTGAATTCTGGGAACAAGGTGACCTGGAGCGCACGGTGCTGCAACAGAATCCCATTGTGAGTAGAGAAGGGACCTCAGCCTGATACTGGGCGTGTGATCTTGTTCTGGTGGAGAGCAGTGACCTGGCCATGATGGAGAGATGTGCCCCTTCATCCTTGACACACAGATGTGTGACCTTACCACAGAGATGAGCTTCCCCTAACGCAGTGGTTCTCAAAGTGTGTTCCCTGGAGACCACATCAACCTTGTTACCTGGGTACACATTAGAGATGCAAATCCACAGACCACTCCACCCCCTCACCCCCCGTGCACACCCTGGACCTACCTGCACAGAAACTCTGGGGGTGGGTCCAGCAACATGCTCCCTACTAAAGTTTGGAGACCCTCCTCTAAGGTGTATCCTTGGCTCAGTCAGCTCAGTAGAGATGGCCAAAACTTAGATTTCCCTTTCAGTTCCGACAGTCTAGGAGTCTACCTCCCATGGCTCTGTGCTAACAGCACAGACCATGCAAGGGGAGGACCTGTCCAGCTGTGAATCTATCTATATTGAAAGTAAACTTGGCTGGAATGGTCCGCTGGCTCCCCACCAGACTCAGGGAGACCAGTGAGAGGGTTTTTGTTTTGGAAGAATGTTTCACTTCATAGGTAGGATGGGTTCCCTGCTGCATCAGCCCAAGAGGGGCCCAGTGCAATTAACTCTCTCTCCCCCTGACAGCCCATGATGGACAGAAACAAGGCGGATGAACTCCCTAAGCTTCAGGTCGGCTTCATCGACTTTGTTTGCACCTTTGTCTACAAGGTAGGTCCTTCGCTTTCTCAGGCCCAACAAAATGTCTCTGATGAGCCTGCTGCTGCTGCTGCTAAGTTGCTTCAGTCGCGTCCAACTCTGTGCGACCCCATAGACGGAAGCCCACCAGGCTCCCCCGTCCCTGGGACTCTCCAGGCAAGAACACTGGAGTGGGTTGCCATTTCCTTCTCCAGTGCATGGAAGTGGAAAGTGAAAGTGAAGTCGCTCAGTCGTGTCCGACTCTTAGCGACCCCATGGACTGCAGCCTACCAGTCTCTGCCGTCCATGGGATTTCCAAGGCAAAAGTACTGGAGTGGGGTGCCATTGGGATTCCCAAATGATATCAGGAATAAAAAACCCTGGCAAGTGACCTGTGAGTACTACTTTACAAAATGCATCTCACCTCCAGTGGTGTTTGGTTGTCAGGACAGCCCCATAAGAGCTTCCGTGACTTTTCACCCAGGCCAGAGCCTGCAGCTTCACACATCCTAAGTGAAAGCTGCTCAGTCGTGTCCGACCCTTTGTGACCCCATGGACTCTACAGGCCATGGAATTCTCCAGGCCAGAATACTCGAGTGGGTAGCCTTTCCCTTCTCCAGGGAATCTTACCAACCCAGGGATCTAACCTAGGTCTCCCACATTGCAGGTGGATTCTTTACCAGATGAGCCACAAGGGAAACCCAAGAATACTGGAGTGGGTAGTCTATCCCTTCTCCAGTGAATCTTCCTGACCCAGGAATTGAACCTGGGTCTCCTGCATTGCAGGTGGATTCTTTACCAACTGAGCTATCAAGGAAGCCCAGAGTTGTTCAGTAAATTGTTGTGGGTCAAATGATGTATCATCTTTTCAGGCAGAGACATGGGGAGCATAGCAGATACATGTCCAGCTAACTTCCCCAGCTGGTGGGAATATGACAGGTCACAGTTACTCAATTGTCGAAAGATACTCTGAATTTTCTCTTTGAGCTCTGGCTCAACGTTAAAGTCTCCCTCTTGAGAAACCCACCATGCCCCTATCCATATTATCTGTGCCACCATCCACCTCCCATTGGTTATTTTTATTTTGGCTATGTTACACGAGGAGACAGATGTCAGAGAGGAGAAATGACAGGGCCAGGACACAGCATCAGAGGGGGAGCCTGACCCTGTATTTGAGGGCTCTTTCTGCTGCGTGAGGGCTTTCCTGATAAACTCATTGGTAAAGAATCCACCTGCAATGCAGGAGACCCTGGTTCAATTCCTGGGTCAGGAAGATCCACTGGAGAAGGGATAGACTACCCACTCCAGTATTCTTGGGTTTCCCTTGTGGCTCATCTGGTGGAGAATCCACCTGCAATGCTGGAGACCTGGGTCTGATCTCTGGGTTGGAAAGATCCCCTGGAGAAGGGAAAGGCTACCCATTCAAGTATTCTGGCCTGGAGAATTCCATGGACTGCATAGTCCATGTGGTCACAAAGAGTCAGACATGACTCAGCGACTTTCACTTGAGCTGCAGCCCTTCTGCCCGCAGGGGGCGCACGAGTGCATCTCTGATATAACGCAGACTAACCAGGATCCTCCAAGCAGCAGGCCGGGGTAGCTGATGCTCTCTGTGATCATCAGTAATATACAAAACAGTGGGGACTGGGCTAAGAGCCTTACGTGCATTATCACAGCAACTCCATGAGGTACTGTTCCAATTTCATGGGGACCTGCCCAAGGTCACACGGCTGGTGGCAAAATTGATCTGAGCACAGCTAGCTCTGGCTGAACTCTGAAGTGGACCCTGGATGTGCCATTCTCACCTTATGCAAATCTCTGCCAATCTGCATCTCCATTTCTTCACCCAAAAATCTAGGAGTGAGGAGTCTCATTGTCCCACCTGGCAGTTTTCTGAGGACCAAAGGAGACACAGAGCATCATAAACTGTCACGCGCTGTGCTTAAAGGCATTATTTTTATTCTAGGGCTAAGAGACCTTTAGAATCCTTGTCGCATCTTTGTGCCCCAGACCTTGTATTGGGCCAAGGTCACCCCAGTGAATGAGCAGAGATGTGCCTGCCTCCCCAGTGCACAGCTCCGGAGGCAGACTAGCAGAGGGAGTCACTACAGTGAAATGTGATGTGGGAATGTAAGGTTTGGAGAGCTGCTAATAGAGGACTCGACTTACCTTGGGGATCAGAAGAGGCTTCCGAGGGGAAGTGATGTCTGAGTAGAGCCCTCAAGGGAAAAGAGGGGGAAGTTAGAGAGTTCCAGCAAAGCAACGAGCTGGTGTGAGGCCCAGACAGAGATCTGGAATGTCCGGAGGGTTCCAGTTGGTGACGAGGAAGACCACTGGGTCTGGGAGCCTTGTGGAGTTAGTGTTCCATCCTGAAAGCCAGGTGGTGCCACAGGAGGGTATTACGCAAGTGAGGTATGGGACCTTGTGACTGAGGGCCCTACAGTGTCGTCTCCAACAGCACTGGGTGATGGAAGCGGCCACCCCCTGGGGACGCTCACTCCAGTGAGGGCATGACACACTGCGCCCTGCCCGGAGACCGGATCCCAGGGCTCTGTGCCTGTGCCAGAGGCTCTGTCTCTTGCAGGAATTCTCCCGTTTCCACGAGGAGATCACTCCCATGCTGGATGGGATTACCAACAACCGCAAGGAGTGGAAAGCGCTTGCTGATGAGTATGAGACCAAGATGAAGGGGCTGGAGGAGGAGAAGCAGAAACAGCAGGCAGCCAACCAAGGTTTGTGGAAGGGGGAGGATGGGGGGGTCCCAACCCCACACACACTGGGTGCTCACGACCACAGAGCCTTACACACGTAGGCCCATTCAGGCCACTCCACAACCCAATTGCCCCCATTCTACATATGAGAGCACAGAGGCGCGCAGAGGTGAAGTGTCGTGGTCAAATCACACCGTTAGCAGTGGCACAGCCTGGTTCCCAAGATTGAGGGTCCCAGCAAAGGAGCCTCCCCTCTAATCCTCCCCAACTGCCCCTGACCAGAGTAGGACAAAGTCCAATAAGAAAGGGGTGGATGTAGGACCTCCAAAAGCCCTTGAGTTTGCAACTCCTGGTCCAAACAAGGTCAGAGGGAAAGCCCGCTGCAGCCTCCTCTCACCTGGTGTGTTGTCTTTCCTGTCTGATCACAGCAGCCGCAGGAAGTCAACACGGCGGAAAGCAACCTGGGGGCGGGCCTGCATCCAAGTCTTGCTGCGTCCAATAGCAGAGCGAGGACCCAGGGCCCAGGCCGGCCCCACCCTTCACCGACGAGAGCACCCAGGCCGGTGGGAAACCATACGCCACCTGCTCGAGAAGTCAGAGTTGTGGGGTTTGAAAACTGAAAGAGAATTTAGTTTACATCTTTCCTAGTGGCTTTCAAGCCTCTTTTTCAGCTGTGAGAACTTTTTATTGAATGACAACCAACATTTTAGCTTTCACAGACTCAAACATTAGTGCCAGACTCACCTGCTTACCTAGAATCTTTTGTGTTCTTATACTTTCATTTTATAGTACACAAATATGCAATCATTCACAAAAGTAGAGAATTACACAATGAATTGACTCCTACCCATCATGCAGATTCTAACATCAGGATTTTTGCTGCATTTGCTTCATCTGTCCTTTTAGAGTTTTCTTTTTTTCTTAGCTGAAATATTTAAAAACAAATTCCAGGCATATCATTGACTCCTCCATTATGCATCTTTTAAGATGAATGGGTGTTTTCAAACATAATCACATCATGATCGCATGCCACACATGAACCCCTAATACCCAGTTGTGGTGGATACTGCGATGAGCTGCCCAGACCCTTTACTGAAGACCGTGGTCTCAGCAGTGATGAGCGCTGTCAACAGACAGCCCTCAGTCTCAGTCCCTTCGGGATTACCTCATCCGCAGGGAGAGTTTGCCTGAGGGTGGTGGCCTGCAGCCTATGACAGATCCATGCCAGGTAAGGCCTGGCCATCTTGGCTCAACCCAGGACAAGTTCTCAGCAATAACACACACATCCAAGGTGAAAGGTCCTGGAAGATGCCACTCTTCACTGCTCTCATTGGGAGTAAGTAAGCACAGGAAAATGTTTCAAGTTCACCCAAATATGGTACACAATTCAAGTCTCTTTTCCATATTCTCTGTTCAGAGACTATTTCAGAGTTGTCAACTGGCAAGTGTCTTTGCCTGAAACCATAATGTCAAAATATCTCTTTTAGCACATATATGTAGTGTGTTTGTGTGGAAAAGCAGATATACCAAAACAAGGGAGTCCTCGTTCAGAAGGTGGTATAGCTTTGTAAGTCATACTGGCAAAAAGTTGGTAATGGAACAATGTTATGGGACGCAAGTCTGAATGGTTCCTTGTGATCCATGAAAAGTATTTTGGAGAGGCACCCTAGGCTGAGGTCTTCTCTCAAGAGATGACCCTGAAACTAGAAGCCTTTTCCTCCTTAGTAGCCAGAGCAACACTCAACAAGCACACAGGACTCAATAAAGAAAGACACACCTGGGCAGAGCTGTGGGTGGTATTTTCTTTTTAATCTCCATAGTGTATTTGTTAAGTTTATTTATAAGCAGATCACTTCACTATTTACAGTACATGAGCATAGAGATTCTACAGTTTTTGTGATGTAAACAATAACTCCACAGTGGAGTTTGAGAAAAGAAGCCAGTTCTGAAGTATTTACAGACATTAAAATAGAACTTTATACTCACAGAATAATAATACATAGAGCAATTTGGTTAAATTATCTATGAAACTATAGAATCTGACAATGTACAAATACAGGAAAACATTTTCTCATTTAGAAGGTAAAACAGATAAATCACACCAGAAATAAAATAGGGACGATGACAACCACAATAATTAAAAGCAAAGAAGTTTTCTTCCTTGCCTCTCACGGATAAAGTATTTATATAAATAAGGACACAACCCAACAAAATGGAAAAAATATATAAAAAATCCTCTACCAATTAAAAAAAATAGCAAAACTAAAAACTCGATTCTCAATCATTAGCAGTGTCCTTTAAAAAATTAAAATTTAGCTTTCTATTATAAATAACAAAGCAGATGTGTCCCTCTGTGTAGGTGAAATTCTTGCACCTTTCTCAAGAAATGCATCAATGTAATTCCACACACACACACACACACACACAAACATAGGTGTGCACACGTGCAGACACACACACACACACAGCCTTGCACTCACGCACCCCAGGCTGTAGTTACCTTGTTGAGCTTCCTAATAAATAATGCCCCCTACGGTAGTACCCCTGGGGATACCCAAACCTCACAAGGTGAGCCATTCCCTGGTTTGACCCTGTTACAGAGCCGGGGAAAGCCCTGGCTTTCTATTGCTCAGAATTCTCTAGGCTGCATGATCACACCAAGAGAAAAGGATTTGAGTCCAAGATTTGGAAATGCTGGAAGGGACCATAGGGACCACCTTGCCCAGTCAATTAAGGCTAGCTACAGACATCATCTCTTTAGAAACCTGGGGTGGGTGGGGGGAGGAATCTTGGGTTGGTTTCAACATTAGCAGCCGCCTCTGGAAGAAGCAGATGCTCCAAGCCAATGCTAATGCTAGTATCGCAGCACACGGAGGTGAAGGGGGTGGGTGGGTGTGAATTTCCGGAGCAGACTGCCCCAAGTCAGACTTCTGGATGGTCATCTTCCACTGAAACCATTTGGAAATCCAAGTGGTCCACTTCCCTGGTCCACTGACCACCCTGACCACACACCCCTTGAGATTTCCAACCTCTTTCTGTTGGAATCAGAACATTCCTCAAGAAACAAAGTTGGGAGTAGTTTATGACTTTTTATTCCTAACACAAAAACATTTGACAAGATTTTTAAATACAAAATACAAAACAAGCAAACAAAAGCTGTTTGGCTATTCGGTAGACCATATCAAAGGCCACGGCCAGGCCCCCCACAGAATCCTCACGCACAACCTCTCTGCTTGTCCTGAGGGTCCAGTGGGGGCCACCTAGCAGAGGTTCACTTAACAAGGTCAGCAGCTGGGCTGCCAGTATTGCAGTTACAGTAAACCCCTCCTTGGCACTTGGGCCAGGTCCACTCATGTTTCTGCTGCCCTCAGGAGAGCTAGTGTATTTTTCAGTCTGAGTGGTTGCTTCTGGGGCTTCTGACTGGTGTTACACTGGGCTCTAAACACACAGACAGTTCGCTCATGTCCTTGCATTTCATTCCCAACATTGGTGTTGGACTGCAAAGTGGTCGAAAGGCTTTATTTGCCTTCTATCTGGGTAGCTGGTGGATACAGTCTTCGGCCACTAGATGGCGACTAGACATTGATAAGGCAAAGTGCTGAGGTGGAAGCTGACCAATACCTTCAAAAGTCACCCATGAGCGAGGCTGGCAAAGTGGAGATCTCGAGGATCCTTTGACAAAACATACAGCACAGAGGGGGTCCTGGCTAATACCTTTTGGAGGCGTTATTGAACAGCCCAGGGACTGACCACCTACAAAACCCTATTCTCCGAGCCCCCAGTTTGGGCAGTTGGATTTCTGTGCTGCTTCTGAATGTGCAAGGCATTCTGATGAAACGGAGTTTTCTGCAAATCTGCCCCACAAAATCTCAGAGCCTCAGCTACCACTGCTACACCCTTAAAGAAACAAAAAACCAAAGCTGCCCTAAACATATGCAGTGTGATCCGTGCCTCCTGTTGCCCCGTATGTTTTACAATCATTTGAAACAAATGTGTGAAAAGTACCTAAGTTAAGCTGTTTTGCAAAAACAAGTGTATTGCTAGTATTGCCTGACAGCAAGAGAGAAACAGCCAAGAGGTCACAACATTCAGATTGAAAGCTGTTTGGTGGGGACGATGACAAAGCTAATATGAGATCTGACATCACCACCCAGCCAAACTGGGGTTTAACTTCTCACCATCCCCACCAGAAACTATGGCTTAGATCTGTCCTGGGGAGCTGGCCTCCTCATATAAGGTAACTCGGCCAGGACCATGTGGATTTGAATTCCCTGCTAGTTGGTAACCTTGCAGAGAACTCTCACCCTGAACATGAGCTGGGCACAGCCAGAGAATGGAATTGGTTTCATGAGTTAATGATGGCTTCCCAGTGCTCCAGGATGGGAATCTTAGCCCATCAGAGGTGAAAGGGACTTTAGTGCTCAGCCCATCCAATACTCATTCCCATCTGTAAATGAGGAAACAGAGGCCCAAGATCACATAGCAAGTAAGAAACATTGGGTTTCTCACTTTTAGATGGCTTATAGGTAAGTGACTTGCTCTGCAAACCCATTTCAATTGGCTGCACTGTCTTCATTTTTTTTTTTTTTTTTACAAAAATAGGTACCAGATCAAAAAGCATTGCTCCATTTTTAGGACTGGCCCTAGGATGGGCTCTCCCTCGGCTGATGTCTATGAAGGCATCTCCGCCTTCCTCCCTCACCAGCCCCTTTCCTGGCCCCCTGTCCCAATGCCTAGGAGACGACCTCACATCGCCCAGGGAGATCCATGTTTGCCAGTGTAGAAACATGGAGCCAGGCTTAGTGTCATGGGTTTCTCAAAGTACTTTTATTGGTTTAATGCAAAGTCAGCCTCTGCCTGCTTCCTGGGCATTCTACAGCCGGCTCCCAGGGGCCCTCCGCTCTATGTCTGTTTTGAGCCAAGGGCATCTCTATGCACAAAGGTTTCCCAGCTCCCGAGCTCTCCCTCCATTTACCCTGTACCCCTGGACTCAGCAGACAGTTCTGGAGCCTATCTATGTGTGCAAACGTCTCAGGGACGTGGGGCCCAGATTAAACATATTGCACATAAGCACTAACCGGTTTCCTTCTGCCCCGATGGGAAGGATCCCTCTTCTTTGGCCATTGAAACCATTAGGTTCACTTTATTTGCTACTATACATTCAACTTCTTTCCTTGGTCATGTCTGAGGACAATTGCTAAATCACAAACGGTAAGAAAAGACTGCAGTTTCGACATGAGTGAGTCAGATCAACAAATCCTTTGGAGTTGATTCTGCTTCACAGCTGGGACATCCCATCACTCTAGCTGGGGGCTCGGCTGTCATTGCAACTGAACCCAAGGCCTGGGATTGGGTTTCAAGCTGTCCATGCAGAAGGGCTGCACTGTCATGCTGTCCCTGTCCCCTCAGCGTGCATACTGCATACGCCTAGAAGAAATCGCTCTCCAAACATCAATACAGGCTTTAGGCGAGACAGATTTCTTATCGCATCTCTTCCCACATAAGGACCTGAGTACTGAGTCTTTGCAGTTCAGAGCATCCCCCACCCCTTCCTCTTCCCACCCTGGAGCTCCCAAAGCCCCGCCTCTCTCCTGAGCACATTCCACACACAGGGCTATGAGAGCTCACAGCAGCTGCAGACACCTGGCTGGTGCTTTGTATTGATACCTCAAAGCAGTGTTCTGACTGGGGGTCAAGGTGTGATGGGGAGAAGAGGGTCAGGGCCTTAGCTGCACTCCATCCACTCATATTCTTTACCTCTTTGATGCATTTTCCTTCATTAACCAGAGCCCCCGAGAGCGAGGATTCTGATTCAGCCTTGTACCGACTGAGGAAGGAGATGGAAGAATTCCACTTAGCATTTAGATGGAACATATTTGGAAAACACCAGCACGGCACAGAGATAGACAGTACAACCTGCCTTGTGTGGGCGGCTACCAACACAGTCTACTGTAAGCTTGCATGGCAATCACACGTGAACATGACGGAGAGCAGATACTAGGACACAGCTACAGTGAGATGGTTGCCAGTGGCAGCTGCTCCCTCTGGGGGACTCCTTAATTTGGTAGGAAAGAGACCAAGGTTGACTGGTTTTCCTGGAGAGACCTTGGAATCTCCTTGGTAAATAATACACAGCACCGAATGAGTCTTCGGATGGAGGTTGTCTGCAGGGTTGGTCACCTTTAGAACTTGTATCCTTTTACATATGGGATGGTGAGAAGAAACTGCTTGATGCCCTCGGCAGACACCCTCTCCCATCCGCAGGCCCCAGCCCCAACCTTAAGCATATCATGTCCCAGGACTAAACTCAAATCTCTGCTCAAGGGCCAGCGTCTGACCACCTTCAAGTGCCTTGTATTAATCTGAAGTGAAAGGGTGGCTTCCGCTGACCCAGTAGAGGGAAGACACTTGTCTTTCACTAAAAATCTGCATTTTTTCACCCTAAGGTACCACCTGCCCATGGCAGAACCCCTGGTCTAGTGCAATCAGGGAAGAAGCAAACAGGAGAGGCTTAGAGATCTTCTAGTCCAACCCCTCCTAGCACAGAGACTTAGGGAGAGGAAGGGACTCTGACTTATTTAAGTCACAGAGTTAATTCTTGGCAAAGCCAGTACTCAACGCAGCTCTCTCCACTCTGAATGTATAGTTCCTTTCTATTTTTTCCACAGGATGAAATTTCAGTTTACTTGTTAGTGCAAATCAGGAGTTAGGGGAGGCATCAGGTGGATTTAAATTCTATTCCATTCCATTCCATCCCATCCCATAACAATTTACTGTGTGCCTACTGTGTGCTAGGCAGTGAACAGCTATAAAGGGAATTTATAATGTTCAGACTCGTGCCATGGAAAGTCTCCTTTCTGGTCTATCCTTATAAACCCTGCCTTCTCCAAACATATTCCTGTCCACTATTCCTCTTGGCCCCCACCTCCAAGCGGGATTGTGTCAGAGTAGTACTGGGAGTCCTGTGCCAAGGAATGGCTTAAGGGCAATTTTCTCTCATAGATCAGGACACGACAGAGAGGGATGGGCCAGCATGAAACCGGGCCACCACAGGGTTCTGTATGACAGAAAACTTTCAAAGATTACACCAGGATGTCAGATAGGTTAAACTCTGATCAACTAGTCATGACTGCTCAGAGCACTGTGATGAGGATTGTTGAGCATGACCAAGTTCAAAGAACATGAGTGCAGTGCTCAACTAGTTATGTCTGCAACTGGCCAAGGATGTGGGAATAGTGGCCCATGTGCCGTGTACTTGCTAGATACCACCTTAGAAGCCACAGCTGTCAGAGCTGGCAGGGATCTTAGAGATCAGCCTGCCTAATTCTCCTCCTTGGTCCATTTCACATAAAAGAAAACTGGGGTCCAGAGAGGTGAAGTGACCTGATACACAGGAACTCAGATTCCCTGCTTCTTCCAGTGCCAGTCTCCTCCAACCTTCTCTGTGGGCTTGAAGTATGCTCACCTCTCAGGAGAGGTTTATTGGCCCAGTTAAACTACTGAGGTATTTTATAATCTTAAGAACATAAATAGAAAACCCAAACCCCATAACTACCAATTGCCAAAGAACAAGGCTTGGCATTAGTAATAGATTATATCACTTTGTTTAGTTAAATGAGCCAAGTCAAACTTTTTTAAGCAGCAGGATCTTTTTTCTTTCAAATACAAAAACTCCCCAAGGAACTCTGATGTGTGAAAAAGACCAAGTTGGAGCCACTCTGTCTGAAGCTGAAGCAGTGCACTCTTACCCTGCCTAGCCACGCTCCCCCTCACAAATGGCCCCCAAGGAACCTCCTGAACATCCAAGGTAGACATGGCTTTGATACCCCTCAAGAACACAAAGTTTAAAATAAAACCCAATGAGAATGTTTTCTAAGTTGGAAAGGAGATTGGAGATTGTCTTCTCTATACCCATGCCTCACATCCCCTCCTGCTCCCTATTACCCCTGCTGCCCAAACAACTTCACAGGTGAAGAAAAGGGAAGTCAAGCTGAAGGAGGATGAGGTGGTAGCTGGCCCCAAAAGGGTGACTGCTCCCAGATCACCTCTCTGTATCACTCCAGGTGTGTCCCTGAAGCTCTGATGGCGTGTCCACAGGTGTAAGCACACCTCAGGACCCCTTGGATCAAGACTGGTGCCAAAGCCTGAACTTGCCCGATATTGACGAGGGAGCTGCCAACTTGCCCCCCAAAATGAGCCTGGAGGCGCCTAGACTGTTGTACTTTTCAGTTGAACCCACATCTACCAGTCCTTGCAACTTTGCCTCTTTACCCTAGCTAAGGCAGGAGGAGGGGCCTGGGCTGGGCCACTATAGTCTCACAGGTCGTGAAATCCTGGGCAAGTCATTTTGCCTCCTAGGGCACTGCTGGCCTCACCTGGAAAACAGGAATAATGCAGCTCACCCCACCTTCTTTCCAAGGTCTGAGGGGATCTGCGCACTCATATCCAGGCACAAACTCTAAGTGTGAGCTGGGCACCGACTGTAAACGAACCCCAGCTTGCTCAATGAGAGACAAGGCAGCGCTTGGCAGAACAGGCCCAGAAACAGGCCCTCTCTCCATCGCTCCTGATGGTGGCTGCGTGCCACTCCTCCCTGGTAACCAGGCTTCCGGCCGCCAGCACTTCTGGGGCATTCTGGTAAAGGGAGCAGTGCAGGTCAGTGGCAAACACCTCATGACAGTGCATAGTTAACAAAATCAAGGAAGCAATACAATAATCCCAGGCACAGGACATCTGAGCCATAAATACATTATTTTAAGGATATACTTTTTTTCTTCAATTAGAAGTGAGTTTATAATCCTGATTCTATTCACGAGTAACAATTTCATCATCACACACTACAGACGAGAAATGGTATGGTGAACACAGCTGCACGTCTACGAGGGGACGTCGGTCGGGGAGGAAGGGGAGGTGGGTGCCAGACCAAGCATCTGGCGCACACCCAGGACAACCGTCGGAAGCGAGGACACTAATGTGGCAATGGAACATCAACACCATGGAAACTCACAGACAGAAGCAGCTTTGTTCAATGTAAACATTGATTTTTTTTTAAAAGGACAGCAGTTCCGAGTCTCTCTCTCTCTCTCTCTCACGCGCTCGCTCTCTCTCCTTCTCATATACTTAATTTCTTTGAAAACGTAAACATTTTGGAAGGGCCTTGTCTGAGGTATTGAGGTATTCCTCGAAGGTTAAGGCTGTTATCAGTGCAGGCTCTGCTGGGCCTCCTTCAGTAAGCTGTCAAAATCCATGGCTTCGTACTTGGTTTTCACTGACGCAGGCAGGGCCTCTTCTGAATTAGAATCTGGGCGAGGGTGGAGGAGTCAGTGAGAGGGGAAGGCAGTGAGCGATTCAGAAAGCCTGCCAATCAGAACATCTGCCACCAGGGTCAGCCCCACGGAGCGGAGGTGGCCTGAGGTTCCAGAGAGCAGTGGGCAGTGGCTCTGCGCTCCTCCGGGCCACCTCTGCCATGTGGGTGGTGTCCTGGGGGCTCGGCTGCCCTGGTTGCAGGCTGGGGATGCCTGAACCAGAGCCCTCCCCCCAGGGCTCCTTTCCCGCTCCAACAGCCTCTAATTTTACTTCCCCTAATGGTTTCTTGCCCTTTAGGAAACCAGTGCAGAAGTCACATAAGGCAGACAACTACGATGTCCTCACTGCGTGGCTGGGGAACTGGGTCCCCACGGGGGACACAAAGTCGGGAGCACTGCCTGGTGGGGTGCCTCCGGGGTCTCCTGACACTCAGATCTGCACTATGGAGGCTGCAGCAGACTCTGGCCTACCACAAACTCTTGTCCTTCTTCACCAACTTGGCCCCAGATGGTGAGGGCATGGTGACAATATTGTTTCACTGTGACCCAGTTAATGGACAAGGCTGCTGCCTGTCAGGGCCACCATGGATGGCAGGGCGGCTGCCGACCCTGTGAGGTCAAAGAGACGGCAGCCGTGGTTCTGCCACCTGGCTGCGAGCACGAGACTGGACCTTCCAAGAGACCACGAGAGGCTTCATCTCTTTGGTACCAGTCCTGGCATAGGGCAAGATGGACCACAGGCCAGAAGGAAAACAAGAGGACAGCCTCCAGGCCAAGTGGCTGCCCAGTTATTCCCACCAGCATGGGGGAGCCTGGTCTTCCCCCATGGCTCAGGGGTAAAGAATCTGCCTGCCAATGCAGGAGACACCAGTTCAATCCCTGGGTCAGGACAATCCCCCAGAGAAGGAAATGGCAACTCACTCCAGTATCCCTGCCTGGGAAGCCTCATGGACAGAGAGCCTGATGGGCTATACTCCATGGGGTCACAAAGAGTTGGACACGACTCAACGACTAAGCAACGATGACAGGGCAGCCTGGGCATGGGAGCCGTGTCCAGAGGGGGCTTTAGGTTTCAATAAGGAGGTCACTGGCCCAGAGCTTTGGGTATGAGCGGGATGCACGGGGCCTGCATACTCACCATAGTCAGTATAGCGGGGCCAGCAGAAGTGCCGGAGCCCCCCGTAGCTCAGCTGGAAGGAGGGCTCGCTGCGCTTCCTCAGGGCGGTGCCATTCCTCAGGGACAGGGCAGCGTGCTCAGAACTCCGGTAGGTGATGAAGCCATACTTCTCGCCTCTGGAAGGAGAGGAAAGGGGGAGCGTGTCACTGGGCCAGCCTGGTGGACACTGTCAGACCACCTGCTACCCAGTGAGGGGCGGGAAACCATGAGTCATGAGTCAATGGCTCATGACTGTGTCGCACGGCTCCCCGATAGACATGATGACGGTCACTGGGTTGGCAATAAAGCACTAATAAGTGCTGGCCACCACCCATCGCCTCACGTGCTCTCAGACCCCCTGTGACCAGGAACTGCTGTCATCTCTCCCTCTGGGACGAGGAACAGGCTCTGAGTTCAGGATTTGCCCAAAGACAGGGAGCAGAGCAGGGACTCAAACCCAGGCTCCCTGCCGTGAAATCTGAGGCTCTTCATGGTCCTCTCTATTTCCTTCACAATCCCCATTTTTCAGGATCAGCCACACCTACGCTCCATCCTACCATTCCACACCCTTCAAAGTCAGCCTCAGCTGTCACTTCTTCTTCTTCTTTTTTTAAATTAAATATTCATGTATTTATTTAGGCTGTGCTGAATCTTCGTTGCAGTGCGTGGGCTTTCTCTAGTTGTGGCACTCGGGCTTCTCTTCTTGCAGCACGTGGGCTCTAGAGCACACGGGCTCAGTAGTCATGGCATGCGGCTTCTCTAGCTGCACATAGGGTCTCTAGTCGTGGCACACAGGCTTAGTTGCCCCATGGTCTATGGGATCTTAGTTCCCCGACCAGGGACTGAATGCATGTCCTCTGCATTGGAAGGTGGATTCTTAACCCGTGGACCACCAGGGAAGCCCCTCAGCCGCCACTTCTTTGGCTGTTAACCTGTCCTTCACCTTCCCTAACATCGCTGATATTGCATATACACCTCCTCCTTCACGCCTGCCTATTCAGCATTCTCTCCCTGCCCTCTGACAATACCACCCGGTGCTCAGCTGGGCTCAGGGCACCAGGGTAAGACACAAGACAGTGACCCTCCTTGGCCGTAGTGATTGTTCAAGCATGAACCTGTCACCCAAAACAGAACCCCAAAGATTCCATGCCATATCTTTGCTGGAACTCCTGCTTCCCTGGGTAGGAGATATGCTTACGGCTGGAGGTAACCACTCTGCTAGCATGAGGGAAGCCTGCCTGAGAAGAATGCCAGCGTGAGGGGGACCTAAAGTCAGATCTACACTCATCAGTTCCACAATCAAATGAATCCTGATCTATCGGTCTGCTACTCAGACTCCTCAAGGACAGCACCATCCTACCACTCAGCACAGGTAGAGTGCCTCACAAACACTTGACTGAATTTCGTTTCCTGACACCTCTCTGAACAAGGCCAAGGCTGGAACCCTCTGACTTTAAATATCTGAGACTCCTGCAGCTGCTGCTAAGTCGCATCAGTCATGTCCGACTCTGTGTGACCCCATAGACGGCAGCCCACCAGGCTCCCCCGTCCCTGGGATTCTCCAGGCAAGAACGCTGGAGTGGGTTGCCATTTCGTTCTCCAATGCATGAAAGTGAAAAGTGAAAGTGAAGTCGCTCAGTCGTGTCCGACTCTTAGCGACCCCAGGGACTGCAGCCCACCAGGCTCCTCCGTCCATGGGATTTTCCAGGCAAGAGTACTGGAGTGGGGTGCCATCGCCTTCTCCAGAGACTCCTGAGTACTTTTTAAATCTTAACAAATTGCACTGTCTACTTAGAGATTAATTTGCTTGCTTTGTTTTTACATGCTACCTTCATGGGATATCCTGAAGACTGCACAGAACGTAAACAGTTTAATTTGTGTCATGACTTTTTACAACAAATTATGACAAAAATACATATCATAAAATTTACTACCTTTATTATTTTTCAGTGTATGGGGGGTTCAGTTGTGTTAAGTATATACATGCATGCTAAGTTGCTTCAGTCGTGTTGACGCTATGGACTGTAGCCCACCAGGCTCCTCTGCTCATGGGATCTTCCAGGCAAGAACACTGGACTGGGCTGTCATTCCCTACTCCAGCAGATCTTCCCAACCCAGGGTTTGAACCCATGTCCCTTACGTCTCCTGCACTGGCAGGTGGATTCTTTACCACTAGGGCCACACTGTGTTAACTTACACTGTTGTAAGATGGATCTCTAGAAATTTTTCATCTCGCAAAACTGAAACTTTGAACCCATTAAACAACAATGCCTTATATCCTCTTCTCCCAGCCCCTGGCCACCACCATTCTGCTTTCCCTGTCTATGAGTTTAACTCCTTTAGATCCTCATGTGAGTGGAATCACACAGTATGCGTCCTTTGGTGACTGGCTGGTTTCACCCAGCATAATGTCCTCAAGGCCCATGTATGCTGTAGCATGTGACAGGACTGATTCCCTTCCTTTCAAGACTAATATCCCACGGCACGCATACACTTCTTGCTGATCCATTCTTCTTCAGTTGTTGTCAGCTCTTGGATATTGTGAATACCAGTGTTATGAACATGTATGTGCAAATACCTCTTCAAGATCCTGCTTTCAATTCTTCTGATTATATACCCAGAAGAGGAATGGCTGGGTCAAATGGTAATTTTATGGTTCATTTTATGAGGAACCCCCATACTATTTTCCATAGTGGTTGCACCTTTTATTGGCTCGTTTGGGTTTCCATAACATCGGTTGGAAAAACCCAAATGAACTTTTTGGCCAACCCACTACATTCCAACCCATAGTGCACAAGGATTCCAGTCTCTCCACATCCTCATTTGTTACTTTTCCATAGCCACCATAAGGGATGTGAGATGTGTAATGATTCTTATGTAGAAACTATTCTCACTGAAGTTTTTAAAAGTCATTATTAAATTAGAATTTTAAAACCTTAATAACTCAGTTTGCAAGTAATAACAGGAGATACTTCAGAATTATTTCAAATCTGACGAAGTTTTGACACCTAAGTTGTGCATTTATATGCAACCTATTCTTACAGATCTCCCGAGAGATGAAGCACTGCTTCCCTGGGTGAGTGGGACACAGGGCTGCAGCTGCAGAGGAACGGAGGGATGGAATAACATGGGGTTTGCAGCCAAGAGTGCAATACAAGTGTGCCTTCAGCCACCATGGGCTTTTGCCAGCCCCATACCAGCTCTAGGATGGAAAACCAGAAGCTGACACATGGGCTGCAGATTTGGCTCTACCACTAACTAGCTGCTCAGTTGACTTATCTGTGCCATCCAGAAAGGAAAGCAATAGAAACAGTAAGGCTGCATGTGTCATACGCAAGTTGGAAAACCGACGTGAGACAATGCATGAACGTTGCCTCGCACTTTAGCAGAATATCAGTACATGTTTGCGGCGATTCCTGGGCTGCACAATTGTTACTGGTCCCCCCTTCTCCTGTACCTAAGGGTAGGTTTGTCCTGGAAGTCTTCTTGGGCACCTTCATGTGGTGAGCCCTGAATGGGGACCTCTGCACACCCCTAACTCCCCTCCTCTGTGAGAGCCTGACTCACCTCTTGCTTCTCGTGAGCACCTGGCACTCCACAATCTCGCCAAACACTTCGAAGCGCCTCTTCAGCTCTCGCGAGCTCATGTCACTGGACAGGTTTCGAACGTACACCACGCGGCCTTCGCCCTGCCCGAGGGGGACACAGAGGGACCTGTCATTCGGGTGGTTTCCTAGAGCCCCCCAGATGGTGGGCTCCCACAGAGTCCTCATCCCCAGTCCATGTTACCCGGCTGAGCAAGTGACACCAGCTGGGGCTGGAGTCAGAGACAGGACAGTGACAGTCGCTATCCCAGAGGACCTGCCTTATGGGAGGAGGGGGCTGTTAAGCATCGGATGGGAGGTGGCCCGAAAGGAAGCGACTGCGTACTTGAAGGGAATGAACAGAGACTGGGCGGAGACAGGAGAGGGAGTCACTGCTACTAATGTACCTGCACACTGGGTAGCTTCTGTATTTGTTTGGAGCCTGACTTCTTCTGGCACTGGGGGAGGTGCTGAGGATGCTAGAGGGCGAGCACTTGCGGCCAGGTCGCTACAGGTCAGAGTGGTGGGGAAGACAACAGTGGGACCGGGGCATAAGGATGTGGAGCCACCGTTAGCTTTGGTTTTGCCAGGGTAAGCACCGAAGAATTGATGCTTTTGAACTGTGGTGTTGGAGAAGACTCTTGAGGGTCCCTTGGACTGCAAGGAGATCCAACCAGTCCATTCTGAAGGAGATCAGCCCTGGGATTTCTTTGGAAGGAATGATGCTAAAGCTGAAACTCCAGTACTTTGGCCACCTCATGCGAAGAGTTGACTCATTGGAAAAGACTCTGATGCTGGGAGGGATTGGGGGCAGGAGGAGAAGGGGACGACAGAGGATGAGATGGCTGGATGGCATCACTGACTCGATGGACGTGGGTCTGGGTGAACTCTGGGAGTTGGTGATGGACAGGGAGGCCTGGCGTGCTGCGATTCATGGGGTTGCAAAGAGTCGGACACAACTGAGCGGCTGACCTGAACTGAACTGAACTGATGTAGACACCGGTCACCTTTAGGAGCCAGGCCCCTAGACCTGCCCAGCAGAGGGGGTGCATCATGGAAGCCTGGTTGGGACCTCCCCCAACCCCCCACCATCATCTAGTGACTGGATCCAGTTAAAGGCATGACCATCGGAAGAGTGCCTTTGATTTGCTGGAGAAACTCCAGCTGTGCTCCTGGTGGGCAAGACCACCAGGGTCTGGTCTAGACAGGGTTTCTCCGGAACAGGGTAAGGCCAGCGATTCTCCAGCCATGCACCTCAGAGGGTGGTGGTCCACAGAGAGCACTGCTGTAGTCACAGGCATTAGATTTGTCCCCCAAGGTGGCCCAGTTCAGCTCCGTGTAAGAATGTAACCACCCCCTGCCCACCCCCTCTCTCCTCCCACCACCCGCCTCCTCCAGGACCTTGAACTCACAAGGCTCTTTCCAGCCTCTGCCCCCCGTCCTCCTGAACCTTTGCTTGGATGGCTTCTTCCATCCCTTGGGGCCTAGCTCTCTGAAGATGCCCCTCCCAGACGACCATGTAAATAAACCCTCCCCACAAGTCAAAACATGATTTGTTTCAGACATCTTAGTCGTGGCGTGATTAATTTCACAGTGCACCTCCCAATCTGTAATTACAGTGTTTACTGCTTTGCTTATGAGTCTGTCGTCTCTCTCTCCCTTCTGGCCCAACCATAGGAGTGGAGACCTTGTTTGTCTCATTCACTGCTGCCATCCAGCACCTAGAACAGGGCCAGGCATGCCACAACTACTGAGCAGTCACACAAGGATCCCAGGAAGTTGCTCCATGTGGTTTTAAGTACCTGCTTGCAGATAGCTGTGAGCACACCTCCGGGGTATGCACACCTCGAGCATGCCCTGCCCTGAAGTACCACGTTGTCGGGTGTTGGGGGTAGGGGGGGTGCGTGGGGGCGGGGTGTGGGTGTATGGAAATCCAGTGAGAGTCTGTCTGTGCTTCTGTCTTACTTTCCCTTCCCTCCTTTCTAATGATATAAGGGCAGTGACTCCAGCTTCCTAATGACTTTTCCCCGCATGGTGCTCTGCAACAGGTCCACCAGGCACAGCCTGGGCCTCTGGACTAACTCTGGGAGAGGACTAGAGAGTCGGGCAGGGAGGAAGAGACAGGCTCTCTTGGTCCTGTAGCCCAGATCACACCAGGGGACCCTATATACAGATGAGTAAACTGAGGCTCAAGGAAGTTGCTCAAGGTCACACAGAAGTGGAAGCAGGGCTGGCTCTGCTCCCTCATCAGTGCTCACCCCCTGGGCCCTGTCGAGCCTCTGATACTGAGCCCTAAATCCTCACCAATGGCACACCACCCCACCCCACTCCCAGACCAGTCCCTTGGCTGCATTTTGCACGTGCCACCTTTGATGCCTTTTGATGACCCTTATGCTTTAGTAAATGAGAGAAATACAACTATCTCCTGTAGGCCAGATGACTTCAAAGCACTTCGGGTCTCTGAAGCCCCCACACTTCCTGACGCCCCTGCTTGTCCCCGTTCACTCCGGGCTCTGGGGCCCCAAGTCACTTACAATGGCCTTTTCCCGCCGCTTCCTGGCATGCCGGACGCTTGGCGTTCCGTCTGAACACGACCCTCTGCTCTCACATCTGTCAGTGAACAAGCAAAGCAGACTCACTCACTCTTAGCAGGGACCACAGTGGGGCGGGAGGAGGACTTGCTCCAGGAGGCGAGCGATGTTTCTTCAGCTTTGTTAGGACTCGTTCATCAGTGAAGGTAGGACTGGGAGAGGGAGCCCAGCTCTCTGTCTCAGCGGTGAGCGCCCAGGGCCACATGTGGGTCTGAACATGTGATTGACACACGCCTTCCACACTGCTAACCATAATCCCTGTGAACCTTTCTATGCTGCTGGGGGTGGAAAGACCCTTTCGCTTCATTATGGTATTTGACCTGATAAAAAAATATCCTCTGAGGTCTCATGCTTCCCCATTTTTCAGATGAAAATCTTAAGGCTCAGGTTCAAGATGAAATTTTCCCCAAAGCTAAGAAGTGGGGAAGCCAGAGCCAGGGGGAGGTCTGCTGATTCTAGACCCATGGCTCCCCCTCCACTTTTGCTGTCTGGCCAGGCAGCAACCTTGGCCATCACAGCCCCCACACCCCAGGCAGCCAGTGGGCTACTCAGCTGGAGAAACCCCTGGATGCCGCACGCCTGCGTCCTCCCAGGCACCTGTCTGCACAATGCCCTCTCTTCCCAGTGGCCAGGCTGATGGAGGGGAAGGAGCTCAGCATGTAAGAGGGGGTTGAGTGCCAACTCTGCCACACACCGTGTGCATCCTTGGGAACACAGCAGAGAATGAGAGCAGGGGCTCCAGAGTCAGCTAGTATTCCAATGCTGATTCTACTACCTCTCTGCTGGTGACCCGGGACCGGCTACTTAAGCCAGTTCTTCATCTGTAAACTAAGGAGAATCAATTGTATTTGCCTCCTCAGCCATTTGGGAGGATCAAATCAGAACATACCTGTACATGCTTAGCCCTGGAATGGCTTGGTACTTGCTGGCTATATTTTTCTATTGAACCTCTTTGAGCCTCAGTTTCCTCATCTATAAAATGGGGTTGAAAAGCACTTGAGATTCCCTCAAGTGCCTCTGTGAAGCTCAAAGAGGGTAATAGAAAGGGATGTGACTTTCAAACTTTAAAGTGCTACATAATAAGAGTATCATTATCCACTTGCAGCAGCATTGGAAGTCTTCCCCCATGAAGAGCTGAGAGTGACTTGAAGGTGCTATAGGGCTTGTTAAACCAGCTCAAAGCCTTCCTGTTGATTGATGTTTGGTAGCAGAAGCAAAAGTAGAGAAATGCTGGTCTGGAGAAGGCTGATGACTAGTTTATCCAACTGACCAGCCATCAAGCTCTGCCAGGCAGCTGAGCAGGAACCAAGTTAACCAATTAACTTTCTCCAGTGAAAGCCAGCCTGAACTTAGCCCAAAAGTGAGAAAGAGGAAAAGGAGAAACTGTGGTGATTGAGAGAGGCCCCTGACTCTTGTGCCAAGCCCATGGGTGAAGGGCCTGAACAGGCCAGGAAGGGAAGGAAGCCAAGAAGCTCCAGCTCTGGCCTTGGGGGATGTGCTTCAACAGAAGAACCTTAGTAGCTTCTGAACGGACACTGCAGAAGAAACCAGCTAACATGAACACAGGCAGACTAGCTCAAAGTGATCCGCTGGGGAAAGGAGAACAGAGCTGAAAGGGGGGCTCAGAGAGGTCTGACAGAAGATGGCTCTGACTAACTGTTCTGGCTTATTACATAGACAGGCTTTTAGAGAAATTGCTCAAAATGAGTTTATTTTAAATAGTTTATTTCAGATAGTCCAGGGCTTCAGCACATTAGTGTCTGGGCCGGGGCGGGGGGGTGGTCCAGAAGTCCCCTAAAATCCAATGCCCAATTAGTTGTCTGCATACATTTTAATGGGGAAAGGAAGCTTTGTTTTCATCAGATTTTCAATTAAGAGCCACCAGTAGAGATAAGAAAATATAAAGAGGAATTTTTCTAAAGTTATCTTTCTACTACCTGAATTCTGTTTCTCAGAGTATAGCGCTCTAGCAATGTCATCATTACGCTGGAACTTATTAGAAATGAAATTCTCCACCCCCACCCGCGACCTACAAAACCTGAGGCTCAGGAGGCGGGGCCCAGCCACCAGCTTGGTAAGGAAGCCTCCCCAGGATCAGGCTTGCTGCACTGCTCTGAACCCAGGAGCGCCATCTGGTGGTCACTCAGGTGCATCTCGAGCAGAGAGTTTGGGACCTGCACCCACGCTCCTAAGGCCTACCCTCCAAAGAGCCAGATCCTGCTGTCATTAGGGAAGAGAAGAAACCTGTCTCCACCAAAAGATGCCAGACTTCCATTCTTTCTGCCCTGCGGTCCACAGAATTCTGGAACAGCTCCTTCTACCGTCCGGTTCAGTGAGCAAAGACGGTATAAGCAAACGCTCATGACACGTCATCTCAGTGCGAAGGAAAAAAGCTCTCCCACCCGGTGGCTGACTGCCGGAAGATTGCACAACTCTGCAGCACCGAGAAATGGGAATAAACCTTATCACTGTTTTAAAGACGGGTTTTTGGTGTTTTTTTAGAACACAAGTTAGAATTATGCTAATCTTTGTTTTACAAGTAAATGTCACATAGGTATTACACTGTATGGATGTGTTGACCCTTGAACAACACAGGTTTGAACTCTGAGGGTCCACCAACACTGGGGTTTTTTTCAGTAGTAAATACCACACTGTCAGAAGTTGCTGAATCTGCAGACAGAGTTACCTTGGATGAGGAGAGCCGACTATAAGTTATACACAATTTTTGACTGTGTGGAGGATTGGTGTCCCTAACCCTCACCTTATTCAAAGGTCAACTGTATATGTTTACACAAAAACCTACCCATTTTACAAATATAAAAGCAGAAACAGACGAATAAGGTCACAAAAGGCCAGAAAGTGCGTTTTCTTCCTCCCCTGAGGCCAGGCGATCTGGACCACTCCTCACTGGACCACACGGCAGGCTTCGCTTGGCTTCAGGACTTGCCCATAACTCCCCAAGGAGTCCACCTCCAGGGCCTCTGACCAGGACACAGGCCACACAGGAAGCTGTGGCCCTGGTCTCAGGGCTCCTCTCTCCCCTGACACCTCAGAACTGGAGGTGCTCAGCTGCCCACCTTCCATCCTAAGGCCACCCACCCATCCATACCTGAAGTTCCTCCGTGTGGCTGGTGACCGGGAGCGGCAGGATGAGGAGCCAGAGCTGGAGCGGCTGCGGGGACAGAGCCGCCGACTGGCCTTGTTGGGTGGGCTCTGGTAGGGGCAGTGGTCAGAGCGAGGGGGGCTGACCCCCGAGTCCTCTTCTTCATCGTCGTCCTCCTCCTCCTCCTCCAGGAGGAAGGTGCTCTCGCCACTGCTGCTGCTGCTGTCTTCAAAGACAGTGTCATACTCGGGGCTCTTGCAGGAGGCCAGGTCTTCATCCTCCAAGGCTGTCTCTAGAAGCCCAAAGTGCTTAGTGAGGCTGGCACGGATCTCGTGGTCTCTCAGCAGCGTGCTGTCTTTGGTGGGGGCACCAACATCACAGCTTCCGTCTTCTTCCCTGCCAGCGGCCTGAGCCTCAGCCCGTGGGGCCCCTGGCTGGGGCCAGTCCTTCAGGTGGGCCCCAGACGGCTCCCAGGACCTCAGCACCTTCCTCTGCAGGGCGCCGTCTGGCTTCAGCACCTGGCAGTAGTCATGGTCACCGAAGGAACAGGAGAAGGGGCGCTTCTGACCAGCCTGGGAGGCTGGCTGGGCTGGGGTATGCCGCAGGTGGGACAGGAGCTCGCTCCGCTCTGGGTGCTTCTTTGGCAGCTTGTGGGCAGCCTCGGCGGTGGCCCCGAGCTGGGGACCCTCTGGGGTGGGAGCTCTATCTTTGCCTGGGCTGTGCTTGATGTCTGGCTTGAAGGGGTCTTCCTCTGTGGGCTTGTACGGAGGCGTGGTGGGCGGAGTGAGTCCTACCCAAGCAAGAGGAAAAATGTGAGACAGATCATTTCTCCAAGGAGCACTGAAACCCTCCTTTGGGAGGGCAGAGAAACAGCATGCGTGTCACCACTCCCCAGACCCAGTGGAAGGCAGGCATCGCTAATCGATCACTGCGCTGCTGACTGAGCCTGGACGGAGCCTGGGGCTCCATCTTATACAGTCCGTCAACAGTTTTTCGGAGCTGGCATGTGATGAAATCCATTTGCCATCCCTTCTGTAGCCTCACAGAAGCCTCCACGTTATCTGAGATCTCTCTTCCTGCTTCCTGCTCCACATTCCATCATTCCACAAGCCCTCCCAAATGGTCATCCCAAATACCTCTGAAGTCTCCCAGGGTACAGAGGTGGCAGGTACCACAGGCCAAAACCTCCCATCTGGATTTGACCACCACAGTGACCTTAGGGGGTCCTGAAAGTGACCTTAGCCTTCACCCTCACCCGGGTACCAGAGGGAACTTGCCAAAATGCCAGCGATCTCTTCCTTTCTGGGGCTCCTGGAGCCTTGAGGAACTGCATGAACCCCTTCAGCCCGACATTCCTTTTAGCCTTTGATGTTTGCTCTTGCCTGGCCCCCAGTTCTGCCCCACAGCACCACCATGTGGCCGGTCTCCTCCAATGCACCTGTACCTCCGCTTTTCTGTGCCTTTGTGCTCATGCCAATTCTGCTCCCAAGAATACCCTTCTGTCTTGTTTTTGTCTCCTCCACTTCTATCACCCTGCAAACGCAGCTAAAATGCCTGCTGCTCTGGGTACCCTTGCATCTTCTCAGGCCTCATCCTGCCCCTCCCCATACCGTCCCTTCCTCTATGTTCCCAGAGCTCTTGCAAGGTCTTTGGAACAAGCCCGTATCAAACAATACTTGTCATGGTGTGAGTCTGGTTCCCACATAGGACTGCGGGCTGCTTCAGGGGAAGATACGTGTCTCATATCTCTCTCTTTTTTTTTTTTTAACATCAGGTCATGTGCCAACTGTCGGTAGCCAAACAGCTGAGCCTGGATCCTGACTCTCCTTATAACTCTCTCAATGGGAATCTCAAGATCCAGCGTAGCCTGTGCAGTGGTGGCAAGGAGGGCTTGTTGGGGTACCCCCTTACTCCCTGAGGTGCTTCCTCCCCAAGGGCACCTCCCCATTGAGCCCCTAGCTTACCTGCCGTGCCACAGAGCTCTACCGCCAAGGTCTGCTCGAAGCTCTTCTTGCCAAAAGGAGGGTCACCGGTGGGGCTGGAGGACGGGACGGAAAGACGCCAGTCAGCAGCAGGTTCCACCTCCCCGAGCACGCCAGGAGGGCAAGGGCACAGCGTGACAGATCCTGCTATTGCAGCCCACGAAAGTGAGGCCTGGGGAGAATTTGCAGGAGAATCCCCATCCTGGCTGTTAGAGGAATTCAAAGCTATACAGCTTTTAGGAGACACAAGAGAAATCTGAGGGCAGTGGAGACAGGATAATCATTGTCAACCTCCTTATTTACCACGGAACAGCTGAGGCCCAGAGAGCAGACACTTGCCCAAAGCCACAGCACTGTCAGCTTTTCCCCATGAAATTCTCCATCTCCTAGGCCTGCAGAGATCAGCTTCTAAAACCAAACTGCCTACCAAGAAAACCCAGCTCCTGAGAACCCCACATGGTAATGAGGGCAGGGGTGTGTGGGGACAGGATCAGGCTCAGGGGCCAATGAGCCACCCTACACCCAACCAGATAAGGTCTCACGGAATAATAAGTCAACAATTCCCAGAAATCTACCTTTGCGACAAGGCCAGCATGAGGCACCTGGGAGAGTCTGAAAAGAAGACAAAAGAGAAAAATAAGATTCTTCAACACGGCGTTGCTAGAGAGGATGTTTCCCTCTGAACTGCATTGGTACCAAGCACAGCAGGCATGTGACCCAAAAGCCTCTGCCATTTTTAGGGACAAGCAGGAACAGCTCAAAACCTTCATTCCCCAAGACTCAGCAGACATTTACAGCTGGCAGGGCTACTGCTTTGGCAGCGTTGATGGGTACTAGGGCGACCCCTTATGGCCAATCAGTATAGCGCGTATGGTGAAGCATTCCAGCTTCCAAGGCCAGCATCTGTGGCCTCAGCCCCAAGAGATGCAGGACTAACTAGCTGACTAACCATTAGACACCTCTGTGCCTTTATTCCATGTCTTAAAACAGGAATTACAACAGCACCCACCACATAGGTTTCCTATGAGGATCAATGGGGATAATCTGTATTAAATCATAGACCAAGCCTGGCAGAGCAAGTATAAAATAGATGACTGCTGTATTATTATCCCCACTCTTGCTACCATTTAAAATTCAACCTCATTGTGGAGCTGAATTTAGAGACTCACACCGTCCATCACATTGTTACCCAGGAAGTCTTCTTTAGAGGACTTATCACAATTTGTAAATACTTTCCTTTCTTGCTCACTTTATGATTGCCTGTCTCCCCCACTGATACACAAGCCCCAAGAACGCCGGCATCTTGCTCCTTGTTCATTAAGGACGCCTGGCCCATGCATGATGAGAAACTCAGAGATGCTCAGGTAACTCCTGAAGGTCTGCCCAGCTAAGCCCATTATACAGGAAGGAAAGTTGAGAGCCAGAGAGGGAGAGGGGTTCGCCCAACCTGGAGCTCCTGGCTCCAGTGCAGTGGGGTCTGCCACACCTCAGCCCCGCCCCCTCTCTCGGACCACCGACTCCGACTACCTCTGGAAGAGAGCCGTGGGCAACTGGGGTCCTCATCTGTATCCCCACACCCGCTCTCACAGGGGCTCTCCAGAGCCGGGATCTGGGGTCCCCGCAGGAGCGGCTGGTCTTGGCCACTGTCCTCATCAGTGGGGCTGCCAGGCTCCCCCTCCACATCATAGGCTTCGGGGGCCAAGCGCAAGGGCAGAGGCCCCTGGGGCTCTGCAGGGACCATGGGCTCATCGGTGAACGTCAGCCAGGGGCCGAGCTCGGGGTTCAGTCTCCTGGAACGCCGCACGGGGCACACAGAGCTCTCCGGCTTCCTCCCCAGCTTGGTCCACGGCAGGCCGCGCCCTGGCCTTTTCCGGCCCCATTCCTCCTCGTCCTCTTCCTCTTTTTCTTCTTCTTCCTCCTCCTCTTCTTCCTCCTCTTCCTCCTCCGGCTGCAGCCTGGCCGACCTGCTGACGTGCCCTTTCACCTGCAGCCTCAGCGGGCGCAGGCTGGGTCTGGGCCCTGAACTCTTGGATGAAGGTGAGACCCTCACCTCCTCCACGAGGCCCGGGTGGCCGGCGGAGGCCTGGCTGTCCTTGGGCCGGGGCCGGGGCGTGAGGGAGGCGTAGACAGGTGTGGCCAGGCGGTAGGGTTTGCTGACATCGCAGAGGACATCTTGAGCCAGAAGTTCCCTCAGGATGGAGAACTCGGTCCAGGCGGCTTTGGAAGGGTGCTGGGACCGAGGCCGGGGTCGGACCTGCTTGGCGGGGCTGCTGCTGGGCTGGGGAGCTGGCTCTGGTGCCTGTGTGGGCAGCTTCCTCTGTGGGAGGCAGTAGGTGTGCATGTAGCGGATGAGTTGCACCATGGCCTGCATGTCCTCCTGGGAAACCTGGGCGCTGGGGTCTGTCCTGCCCAGCGCTGGTGAGTCCCCGGGGGAGGCTGGAGCCAGCTGGGGGCTTGGGCAGTCCTCGCCCGCCTCCTCATCCTCCTTGGTGGGGAGCCGGGGACTCAAGGATGGTGGTGGCTGCAGGGCTCTATCCGGGGACAGAGCTTTAGCCCGGGGGCAGGATGGTGCCGAGGTGAGGTGCTTGTGTAGCTCCGTGCAGCTCCGGCTCTGAGGGTGCGGCGTGGGGGCCTTCCTGTCTTGGGGGCCGTCCATCTGGAGAGGGAAAGAGGCCACAGTGAGGAGGGAGACCCGCACGGCTTCTCCCCGCTGCCCACAGCTGCACCATTGGCCAGGCCCAGCCTGTCTCTCCAGGATGATCATGCTGGGTTTCATTGCTCCATCCCCGGCTTCCAGCACAGAACCCGGCACTTGGCAGCACTCAGGGGATGAGGATGAAGGAACGGCCAGCCTCCTAACAGGGACCCCAGCTATGGATCCCGCCCTTTCCAGGTTTACCGCCAAAGCCCTGTTCTGACTACCCTGCTCCCCTGCGCGGAGCCCTCGGTGAGAGCGCCAAGAAGTACATTAGTGGCTGCTTGGGGCTGGGCGTGGGAACAGGGACTGACTGTAAATAGAGACACTGGGGATCTTCCTGGGAGGATGGAAATGTTCTAAAACTGGATTATGGTCATGGCTGCACAACTCTGTAAGTTTATTAAAAATCACTGAATCATACTTTTAAAACAGGTGCCTTTTATGGTATGTAAACGGCACCTTCATAAACCTCTTTAAAAGGAAAAAAAAAAAAATTCAGTAGCTTTCCAGTGCCCGTGTAGTAAAGGGGAAGCCCCTGGCCAGGGGTGCTCTGCAACGTGGCCCCAGCCAACTGCCCTCTCCAGACTTCTCTGCCTTCACTCTTCTACACAGGGGCTCCACCCCCAGAGCAACCGTCTCTCTGCTGAGCCCAGGCCAGCTGTCCTGCTGTCTCTCATGCCCCCTCCCCCGGCAATGCTTCTGAACCTCCCAGAGGGCAGGCTGGCTCACAGAGGGGCTTAGCTGCCGCCTCTTTGACGTGAGGGATGGCCGTCTCTTTGGGGAGGCCAGCCAGGGCAAGTAGGGAGGGAGCACAGGGAGAGGGTCCCCCCCTCCCCCACCTTCAGGGAGACCAGGAGGGGACAGGCTCCTACACTGAGCTACGATCTGAGAAAGATGCCCTCCTGAGTCTGCCTGACACTGCAACAGTGTCTAGGAACAAGAGGAAGGGCTGAGTGCAGGCTCTGAGTAACAGGAACACTGGGAAGTCACCTTGGAAACCCCTCCTTGGAGGTCTCAGAAGATGGAGCCCAAAGAGGGAAAAGGATTTGCTTCCCTCCTGGGTGTTCACGATGGTGCTTTCAGCTCTCTGATGCGCCCCACCCCCAGGAGAAATTCAAACTCCTCCTTGTGGTCTCCATGGTACCAACAAAGATATTATGCTGGGTTCTGTCACCTCATTAGAATAAGCTTCCTGAGGGCAGGCCACAGCCTCCTTGTCCCAGCTGTAACTCAACATCTAAGACTGCCTGGAACACTGAGGTTGAGTTGGCTTTTTTTTTTTTTTTTTTTTAATATATATTTATTTGGCTGAGCTGGGTTTTAGTTGAGGCATGTGGCATCTAGTTCCTTGACCAGATTGAATCTGGGCCCCCTGCATTGGGAGCGTGGACTCTTAGCCATTGGACCACCAGAGAAGTCCCTACAGTTCACTCTTGAACCAGACAGGGGTTCTACACAGTGGAAAATTCACGTGACTGATATAGTCGGTCCTCAGTACCCACGGTTCCTCTGCATCTATGGATTCAATGAACTCAGATCCTGCAGTACTGTAATATTTACTACTGACAAAAATCCACGTAGAAGTGGCCCTGTGCAGTTCAGACCCATGTAGTTCAAGGTCAACTGTACATGAAAAAGTCCAGGGCTCTATCTAGAACCCCGGACCAGCCTAGGTTTCAAGTAGTGTCCAGCACATCAGCAACAAGGGTTGTGTGAGGAGCAAAGAGTGAACTATGAATGTATTGAACTTGACGGCCTCTAACAAGAGTGGAAGGGTGCACCCCCTGCCCAGAGACCCTCCTAGAGGAGTCCTGGGTGGGTTTGGGGGCATGTGTAGACATACCTTGACACAAGGCCGCTGATTTCTGGACCTGAGGCCTGCCTGGCGCCATGCGGTCCCTTCCTTCTGGCTATCGGAGGCCGAGGTTGGGTAGGACGTGGCAAGAAGGAGTTTCTGCAGCTGCAGGAGGAGCAGATGGGAGAAGCCAGGGCTGAGCTACAGCCAGAGACACAGGGAAGCACAGCTTAGGGAGAAGCTCGGCCTGGAGCCAGACCCCCAGGATGACCACACTCTGACCCCATCATCGTGGGAGCGTGGAAGACCACAGGGAGGGCACTCAATGGCCTAGGATACACTAAGTACAGAAAGCAGGTTGTGTAGCAATGCCAAACAGACACAAGTATCCCAGTAAAATGTTAAGTCCTTTTCAGAGTGAATAACCCAAGAGAAATATCTATGATCTTCAGAAACCCAGACAGATCTCGGGTGATGTCTACCCACGCTACCACTGAAATATGATGCACATACTTGATTGGGACTCTCTACACACACTTGTAGTACACACATGCACACATACACGGTCTGGATGGTGAGGTCCCACAGTGTTTCTTTGGTGTAGGATTTTAGCTGATTTTCCTCTGTTCTTTTTGTTTAATCATATTGTTTAGAAAATTGATTCTTTACTTTAACAAGTAATACTTGGAAATGGTAAAAAATACACATACCACAAATACTGACGGGTAGACAACGGGAAGCTAGTCTCCCTCCTGTCCAAGGTCCCAGAGACAACTGCTATTAACCACCTTCTTGTGACCCTTTCCTGAGGTGGGACTCAGAAATATATACATACACAACACAAGAATGCATATATGTACACATCACCTCCAACCAAGCCAGCTGTTTTCACACGAGTGGAAGCATCCTAAGCTGATGCTTGTCTGGCTTTTATAATTTTTCTATAAAAGTTGATAAGCTTTTCACACTTCTACACCCAGAGGAAAGGTGCTCAGTGTATTCCAGCCAACAAAGCAGGGAGCTGAGCGCACCTGGGGGTTTCGCCGGTGATCCTACCACAGCCAAAGCTGAGAACAAGTCAGGAAGCTGAGAGGTTTTTGTTTTAGCACTGAGTGTTTCCTCAGGAGACATGACCCCCCAGTGGGATTGCCAAGGGCCCGGGAACCACAGAAAAGGCCACTCCCACTGCCCTAGGAGCTAGAGAAGCCACACGACCCTACCGAGACCCCAAACCAGCATGTGCATGTCTGTGATTCTCTGACATGGACAGGAAAAGATGGTCATACCAGAGCAAGGGACCTGGTTCTAACCCAGTTCAACCCAACTCACTGTGAGACCTTGGGTGAGTCCTTTTCTCCTCCTGGCCTTGCTTTCTCCAAGGTTGTGAGTGTGCATGGATGTGCGTGTGCATGTGTGTGTGTAAATCAGGAGCAGGAAGACTAAATAATTGGGTCTTTTTTGATTCAGGGGTCCCTGTAAGAATACGAGAGAAGCTGCTAGCCTCAGAAAACACACACGTATGCAGAGGTCCATGGGTTCTGCACGTGGACTCTCTGGGACCCATGACTCCAGGTTAAGAATTTGTTTAAATTCTCAGGGCCTTTCTAGAACTATGTTGGAATGTGGGGAGTCTAGACGGCAAGTGTCCTGTGTGCCTAGCATAGTGCCTGAAACAGAAGTACAGCAAGGCGTGAGAGGGAACAACCAACTGGCGACCAGCAGGGGTCGCTCTCTACCTCCCTACTCAGGTGTGGCTCCTCTGCAGAGTCCTATTCAGAATTCCTCTTGTTACTACCACAACCATTACTACTGGGCTCCCCAGGTGGTGCAGTAGGAAAGAATCCACCTGGCATGCAGAAGACGCAAGAGATGTAGGTTTGATCCGTGGGTCGGGATGATCCCCTGGAGAAGGAAATGGCAACTCACTCCAGTATTCCTGCCTGGAAAATTCCATGGACAGAGGTGCCTGGTGGGCTATATAGTCCATGGGGTCAAAAAGAGTCGGACGTGACTGAGTGACTGAGCACACACGTGCTCACACACACAAAGTATTACTACTACTAATACTGGGCTTCCCTGGTGGCTCAGCTGGTAAAGAACCTGCCTTAAGTGCAGGAGACCTGGGTTCGATCCCTGGATTCGGAAGATCTCCTGGAGAAGGGAACAGTCACCCACTCCAGTGTTCTGGCCTAGAAAATTCCATGGACTGTATAATCCACGGGGTAGAAAAGAGTCGGGCATGACCAAGTGCCTTTCACTTTCACTTTTCACTTTTCCACTACTACTACTACTACTACTAACACCATGGCTGACGGTTGTGACTATCACTTAGATAGCATTTATTGAGCCATTTCTTTGTACCAAGCACTGTTCTAAGTGCTTTACATTATCTGCTGTACTCCTCCCAACCGCCTTTGAGATAAGCACTACTATTAACCCCACCTTACAGACCAGGAAGCTGAGTCAGAGAGAGGCACAAGAGCATTCACTGGTGGGGCTGAGATTCAAACCCAAGAGGTCTGATTCTAATCAGAAAGGACGCTCGACCCTCATCAGCAGGAGCATAACATGGGACTGAACACACTCTAGAGTCTGGCACGCACAGGTGCTTATTAAATGTTCCACACTGCTTTGGGGAACATGAAGTCAGCAGGAGAGAGGGAAAGCAGTCCTGGACTAGGAATCAGAAGACCTGGGTTCTAGCCCTTGCTGGCACGTCAACTTGTGTGATCCTGGGAGAGGCCCTCACCTCCCTGGGCCTCAGTTTCCCCAGAGGTGCACTTTATGATCACCAAGGGCCTGTCCAGCTCTAACTCTCCACAACCGAAGATCCCTGCCACCTCCAATAGGCCCTGACTTTCCAGCTAAGTCTCACCAGCCCTAGGAGTGCCAGTGATGAGGTAAGGAGCCCCAGACAGATGAGCTGGACTTCACAAGCCAGTACATCTGGGGTTCTGGCACCTTTAGCCTGCGACAAGAGCAACTGCTTTTGGCAACTTCTGAAATCCCTTTGGAATCTGAAAAGGCTGAGACCTTCTCCCCAGAAACCTGCAATGCCATGTGTACGTTTCCACATTCCACGTGGATTCAGGTAGCATTTAACTTTTGCTGGTTAGAGTATGAACCGGTCCAACCCCTTTGGAGGTCAGGCTAGAAGTACTTGTCTAAACTGAAAAACCACATACATTAAGACCCAGGAATTTGTTTTCTAGGAATGGATCCACTTCCTCCTGGTGAAGGACACAGTCTAAAGTAATGGAACAATAAAAGAGTTGAAACAATGCACATATCCTCCAACCAGAGGATTAGTTAAAGAAGTTATGGTACCTTCTTATGAGGGAACACTATGCAGCTGACAAAAAGGATAAAACAGAGCTACCTCTGTTCATCTTAAAGTTTCCATGCCACACAATTCACTGAGAAAAGCAAGGTTTAGGCTGTGTGTAATGGAGGCTCCTTTTTGTCATTAAAAAAAAAAGTAGAAGAGGAAAGTCACACAACAGATCAGTAACCATGGTTACATCTGGGGAAAGAAAAAGCCATTATGAGATGGGTAAGGAGGTTTTGCTTTTAACTCTCCATACTTCCTGCTTGCATTTTTCACTGTGTGTATATGTGTGAAAAAGTGAAAGTGAAAGTCAGCCGTTCAATCATGTCCAACTCTTTGCAACCCCATGGGCTGTAGCCCGCCAGGCTCCTCTGTCTATGGGGATTCTCCAGGCAAGAATACTTCCATTCCCTTCCATTCCCTTCCTTTCTCCAGGGGATCGTCTCAACCTAGGGATGAAACCCAGGCCTCCCATATTGCAGGCAGATTCTTTACTGTCTGAACCACCAAGGGTCTGTGGAAAATATTTGCATTTAATTTCAAGGTTTAACGCACACTTAGGGTAAATCCATGAAATCCCAAAGGGCCTACAGAGTCGCAGGTTAAGCCCAGGGAGGCTGCCCACCACCAGTCCAGGCTGTGTGCCCTGAACCCTTGCCGGTGATGCACAGAGATCCCTGCAGGACCTAGAGCTGGTTTCCCTGCACCCACCACCCCTACAACCACACACCACATCTCAGGCCACCACCATCACTTCAGTTGGAAACAGATTCTCACCAGCGAGAGCTCATCCACCTCAGGGGCCGAGGCAGGGGGCCCCTCCAGAGAGGGGCTGGGGGGCGCAGAGGAGGGGATGGGTGATGCAGAAGCACAGGAGGGTGTGTCTCCATCATCCAGGGCTGGCAAGGCAGCCAGACTCACAACATCTTCAGGCATGTCATCCAGGGTTTTGGTGAGCGCTGCCAGGAGGGCCTCATTCTCACTGTCGATTATCTGCAGCGAGCAGAGAGGCAGAGAGGCGACACGGTTAGCCAATGCCTTGGGCTCAGCGACTTTGGATAGAAATCTGCTCTGTACCTGCAGCTGCACCACCACCGCCATCATCCTCCCGCCAAACCTGCTTAGATCTTCCCAGTTTCTTAGGAAGCAGATGCCAAAGAAATGCGCTATGGACTCTAAGAATCAGAGATTTTCGAGCAGGTAGCAGGTGGTAACAGGAAGGGCCTTGGCTTAGGGTCACATGCTAATCAGGGGACACCCATCCCTTCCTCCAAGGACAGTCACTTCATACCACAGCCTCCTGTGTCCAAACTCCTGGACAGAGTACTGAGGCTGGTCTATGCCACTGGCAGCCTCAGGTCAGCCTCTCTGACCCTGGGGCCCAGACAGCTGGTGGAAAGACTGGAAGCTTCAAGGTTCGACCGTGACAGTGACGAGCAGAGCAACAGGACAACAGCTGCCATGCCCCTGTGGGCTCCCAGGGCCCACAGCCTCATTCACTCATGGATGGGCAGGGCGGTTAGTGTGGTGGCTAGGAGCTTGGGATCTGGAGCTGGGGTGGATCCCAGATCTCACATTTACCAACTGTAACAACAGGACCTACTTCATAAGGCTATTGTCAAGGACTAAGTAAATATATGTAAGATGCTTGAACACAGGGCCCGGCACATAACAAGCACTCCTTACTACCACTCCCATCACCACCACTGTTACCACTGCCACTATGACTCCTGCCATAAGCATGACAGTGACAGTGAAGGTGACGATGACAGCGGTGGGGGGTGAGGGCGATGACGATGGCTGTGGCGGGGGCAGTTCCTCCCCTCCCCTCCCCGCTCTTCCTTCTCCTAACACATACATACTACTATGTGCTTGGCGATGACTGGAGACTGGTGGTACAGACTGGTAGCTCACGGAGTTTACCCTCCGGTGGAGAAAAGAGTTAAACAAGGAAACAAAACTAGATCATTTCAGAGAGTGAGAAAGCCTGGGAAAAAAAATAAAAGGAAGCTGTGATGCAGAATAAGAATGCGGTAAAGATTTATAGGCTATTTACAGCAGTCAAAGAAGGCTGCTCTGAGCAACTAATACTGAAACTTAGGCTTGAAAGATGAGAAGGTACCAGCCAGGCAAAGAGCTGAGGAAAGACGATTCCAGGCAGACTGAAAACCTAATGCCAAGACCAGGGACAAAGGGTTTGGCTGATGAAAGAAATAGAAAGGCTTCGTAAATACTGCCTCAGGTAAACGCCACAATAACCCTTGTGGGGGTGGGGTTGTTGTTCTTCAGTCACTCAGTCATTTCCAACCCTTTGTGACTCCATGGACTGCAGCACGCCAGGCTTCCCTGTCCTTCACCATCTCCCAGAGCTTGTTCAAACTCATGTCCATCGAGTCGGTGATGCCATCCAATCATCTCATCCTCTGTCGATTCCTTCTCCTCCTGCCCTCAATCTTTCCCAGCATCACGGTCTTTTCTAAGGAGTCGACTCTTCGCATCACGTGGCCAAAGTATTGGAGCTTCAGCTTCAGCATACGTCTTTCCAGTGAATATTCAGGATTGATTTCATTTAGGATGGACTGGTTTGATCTCCTTGCAGTCCAACAGGCTCTCAAGAATCTTCTCCAACACTACAGTTCAAAAGCATCAAGTCTTTGGTGCTCAGCCTTCTTTATGATCCGATTCACACATCCATACATGACTATTGGAAAAACCACAGCTTTGACTATGGAACTTTGTCAGCAAAAAGTCCACTATCATATTAGATGGTGACTGCATCCATGAAATTAAAAGATGCTTGCTCCTTGGAAGAAAAGCTATGAAAAACCTAGATAGCGTAAAAAGGGGGGTGGGGTACTATTCTAATTGCCATTTTGCATTTGAGAAAGCTGAGCCTCATGGAGGTTGACCAACATGTCCTGGGTGCATTTAATTCATTCACACAGCAAATCCGGGGCAGAGGCAGAGCTGACACAGAGCACAGCACACACAGATGAACTGACAGGCTTCCTTCTCTGATGTCTCAGATCTCTGACACGAGGGTCTGCATGCACACTCCCAGCTCACCAGCCCTGCACGGAGATCACCCTGCTTCCAGGTGAGGCACTGAGCGTCTCACTCAGTAAAGCCCAGCTACTGGGCTTGTGCTGGCAGGAGGCCTGTCTGTCACATGATGTCTTAACCAGCGCTCTTTCCCATCCCAGGTCAGGCTGTTTATCCTTTCTTCAGGAAGTTCATCTGAAATACACATCCCGTGACGGCCTTTTGGCTGTACTAAATCTGTTTCAGGCCTTGCAGCCAGAGCAGCAGCTGAGTAATTCGAAGGGGGACATGGGGAGAAGAGAACAAACGTGGGTGTGACTTTGCAAGACAGCTAAGAATAAAAGAAAGGTCAAAGGAAGGTTTCAGGTTAGCCTGAGCTGGGCCCCCAGGATGGAGGTCCAAGGGCAGGTCCAGGAATTCCAGTTCAGGAATGCAAAAGAGCTCAAGGGGCAGCCCCAATCCCCATCCACAGGCCGGACCCCCAAACCTGTGTTTCCAGAGCAATCAGTCCAGCCTGATGGGGAGTTAAGATCTTGGACATGGGGCTCAAGGACTACTCTTGGGGTTGACTGGGGGGCACTCTACCACTGACAGGGTGACCTTGGGTAAGTCATTTCCCATTTCTAAGCCTTGAAGCTTTGGGGGAAGACCTGGTCCCCAGTCAGTTTCCCTCCAAGGGTTACTAGGGAGGCCGGTCTGGAGGCAGCCACACAAGGGCTCTGTGAATTGTTTCTCGGCCTAGCTCAGTGCCTGGGGCGTGGGAGGCTCCAGGCAGATTTGATGAATGGAAGAATGAGTGAACCAAAAATGAACTCTGACCACTGGGGAGATTAGAGTCTCAAAGAACCCATTCCAGAGGGAAGTGATTCACAAGTCATTCAGTGTCATCAGCACTGGAAGGAAGGAGGGGTCAGGCTTTCACAGCCAGAGGAAAAAGGCCCAGAGATATTCTGAATTATCACAAGTATCAGAGCTGGAAGGGCCTGTGGGGGTCACACAGTGACCAGGGAAGTCAAACATGCAGCTTGTGGGTCCCATCCCTCATGCCCCCACCCACTGTTCCTTCCATGCCCTTTCTTAACACAACCCTCCAGGCAACACTGTGGATCATCTGGGTTGGAACTCACAGGGAAGCCTATTTGCCATTCTTTTTTGGGGTGGGGGGAATGAAGGTCCAGGAGAGACTTGTCAAGATCACACAGCAAGTTGGGAGGCAGGTAGGGAGGATGGTCAAGGACTTACTAGGTACTCGGCATGGTGCTGAAATGAATACCAGATGGTAGAGACCGCCAAGGAGCCCCAGCAGGTTACAAAATGACTAACAGAAGGCCTTCCCACTCTGTCCTCAGCCCTCCCTTAGCAGCTCCAGCTCGGAACAGCCAGGTGGGGTCAGGGAAGAGAGTCCGGCCCTGCCCTCGGCATGGTCCCATCAGCACCCCAGGATAATACATCACAGGGAGCCAGGCCGCCCCTCTCCTCTTCCCAGGCCCATTAGCTCAGCTCTCCCAGCTCTGCTTAGAAACGGAGTGCAAATTAATGGAGAGTTAATCAGCTGAGGAAGGGATATTAATAGGCTCGTCCCCACCCCCAATCTTCCTGAGCGTTCTGAGACTGGAGAAAAAGGAACCTTCAAGAAACCAGAGGGAGAACCTTCACTCTGAGCACCTAGAGGGGCCTGAGGGAAAGACAACAGAACAGAGTTCAGGCTCCCAGGGCCAGAAGAACACTCAGAGACTGCCCCCATTCACGGGGGTGCAGGAAACCCAGGAAGTCACTTTCCCTTCCTTTTGTCTGGGGGTAGGTCCACAGAGGCTAAAAGGACCCAGTGGCTCTCTCCCTATAACAGATTAAGGACCGCTGATCTAATCCGTGCTCTTTCCTCATTTCTCACCTGGGGAAACTGAGGCGCAACAAGGAGGAGCTACTAGCCCAAGGCCACACAGCACATGGTGACAAAACCAAACGCCTGCCTCTTCCAAAAATGTTTACTAAGTTTAGCCTACGGTGGCCCTGGCCCCAGTACTCTGGGCACACAAACAGAAGGTACTGTCCCTGCCTCCGGGGGCAGTTGTCAGCTCTTTATGTAAAGATAGCTGTTCTCCACTCTCCGGGTCTGTTTCCATAGCGATGGTGCCACCTGACTTGTGAGAACATGGCTTTGACTCAAGGCAGCATGCCTATACAACTGCCACTGGTCAAGTGAGGACTCTGTCCCAGTCAGTGGCGGAGGCGTATTAGAACCTCTGGGCTCTGAATTCCATCAAGGACTCTGGAATGGGTCATGTCTGGTCCTTGGCAGGAAAGAAAACATTGCAATCAGTTTCTTCATTCAACACCTATGACCGAGTCTTTTCAATTCAATGTGCAAGGGCCTCACAGAGGAACAAAATACTGCTTGCCCTCAAGGAGCTTGAATTCTGAAGGTCACATGCATGCACAGGATGGGAGCCCAGAGAGGAAGTGACTGACCACCTGCCTTAGGAAGAGCTAACGTGAGAGCTGGGTGTTGAAGGATGTATTCACAGAAATATTTGTTAATTATTTAACAAATAAAGAAAGTGCTGGTCTCTGTGCACAGCCTGGGACCATGACAATTTACAGTGCTGTATCAGCCCCCAAGCTCCAGGGGTGGAGAGGGGATCGAGGAGGAATCAGGCACCGATCATGTAATCACCCTCGCAGAGGGGCACCGGGGTGTGATGGGTGGCGCAGGTTATGGAATGCAGGGCATGAAGGGGAGAGAGGCAGTGTACGCAGAGTTCCACCACAGTCCTGACCATCTCTGAAGATTCTTCTGCCTTCCTTGCTATGCAAAGAGCCCAAGGGCCACACCAGGCTGACTTGTGTCTGAGGCCATTTCATGCACATCGTAGGCTCCTGGCAGGAGCTTACTAGTGGGTCTGGCCAGTCTCTGAGTAGGCAGGGCCTGTACAGTTTAGGTGGGGATGGTCTTTAAGTTGCTAAGTGAAAGTCACTCAGTTATGTCCAACTCTTTGCAACCCCATGGACTATAACAGTCCACAGAATTCTCCAGGCCAGAATACTTGCGTGGGTAGCCTTTCCCTTCTCCAGGGCATCTTCCCAACCCAGGGATCCAACCAGGTCTCTCACATTGCAGGCGGATTCTTTACCAGCTGAGCCACAAGGGAAGCCCAAGAACACTGGAGTGGGTAGCCTATCCCTTCTCCCGGGAAAAGGATCTTCCCGACCCAGGAATCGAACCAGGGTCTCCTGCGTTGCAGGCGGATTCTTTACCACTGAGCTATCAGGGATGGTCTTTAGGCAGCATCCAAATCCCTCTCGCTCATCAGTTCTCTATAACCTGAAAGCATTTCCTGGAAGTTGGCCCCACTCTGAGGGAGGGAATAGCAGAGTGCAGTTTGCCCCATTGTTGTGACAAAGAATGGAGGCCCTGGATGGAGCCAGAACCAGACCGCAGTCCTGCTGATCGTCACACAACAGCGAGGGGGTTGGGTTCCTGCATTAGAGTAAACTTACACTGACCCTTCCTAACTGTGTGGCCTTAGGCAAGTTACTTAACCTCTCTAAGCATCACTTTTCTCATCTGTAAAATGGGTTACTGATAATTTTTGTACTGATAGGTTAGAATAATCTTGGGGAAAATCCAACTCCTTCCCTGGTGGCTCAGATGGTAAAGAATTTGCTTGCAATGCAGGAGTCCCAGATTCTGTTCCTGGGTCAGGAAGTTCCCATGGAGAAGGGCATGGCAACCCACTCCAGTATTCTTGCCTGGAGAACTCAATGGACAGAGGTGGGTTACAGACAATGTGGTTGCAAAGAGTCAGACACAGCTGAGCCGCTATCACTTTCACTAATATGACCCAGAAGAGCAGGCATAATCTGGCCCCTGCCTAGCCTATCCCCACCCCCCATTTCCTGACACTTTCCCTTTAGCTATTGCCCTCCAGCTCTTCGGCTCCCCAACACAGCAAGCTTTCCTGCTTCCTGGCTCTGGGATCACCATGAGGCTCCTTTGTCCTCCTTCAGCTGAAGCATCTCTTAGAAAGGACTTTCCTGACCACCCAGTTTCTTCAGACGCTCCTCATCCCAGGTTTATTCTTATTGTGCCCATGTCCCTAGTGACCACTGTTTGACTATGTATTACCTGATCTAGGGTCAATCTTCCCTCTAGACCGTAGAGTCCACTGTTGAATGCAGTGTCTGACACACATACGGAGCTCCATAAACATTTCTAGAAGGAATGATACAATTTGTCAGTGGAATTATTTGAGATGATACTCTTGGCACACTGACTTGGCACATGGTATGTTATTATTGTTGTTATTGTTATTACTATAATTATTATTATATTGTCAGACAGGCACAGGGAGATATGCATTCTTCCTCCAGTGTTTATATAGGAGCATATTTCAAGTGAAGAATAATAACTCCAAATGTACTCATCACCCAGTTTCAACATGGTTAATCTTATTTCACCTATTACTCTCCATGCTGCACACCCACACATGCAAATGCATGCAGGGATTGCTTTATTCTGAAGCAAATCCCAGACATCACATTATCGCACATTAGAGGCCTTCTTAAAGGAAACGTGCCTCCAGGACTGTGGGGCTCACAGGGGAAGAGGCACAGATATAAACTGCAGGTCCTGGCATTGCTTCTTCTTAAAGACCCTCTATGGGAGGGGGGAGGGAGGTTCAAGAAGGAGAGAATATATATAAATATAAATAATTATGACTGATTTGCATTGTTGTACACCAGAAATCACTACAACACGGTAAAGCAATTATCCTCCAATTTAAAATTTTTTTAAAAAATAAAAATAAAGAAAAAACAAATAAATAAAGAACCTCTAGGTACCAATGGAAATATGGAGATAAATACACTCCTGCCTGAGAGTTGTTAATAAAATTAAGTGAGTGAACATACATACACAGGGACAGTCCTGCCACAGAGAATGGGAGTCAGTCCCATTATGGTGTCAGCCATTATGGCGTCAGCATGGTTATAAAGCTCTGGCTTAGGAGGCAGGCAAACTGGGTTTCAATCTAGTTCAGCTACTAACAAGGTAAATCACCCTAGGCATGTAGCTAAATTTCTCCAAGCCTCAGTTTCCTCATCTGTAAAATGAGGAGATAATCTCACTTGCTTCACAGAGTGGGAATGAGAGTTCAGTGTGATCATTCAAGGAAGGGAGGAACTCGCTCTAGCTCACAGAGAGACTCGGTTCTGACTAGGGGCATGGAGAAAGTAGCTCCTCCCAGTCCCCACTTCCCAGAGGCGATAATACTGCCTCTGAGAGGGTGAGAGCTGCCCAAGACCAAGTGCAGACCCAGGACAACAGACAGGGTCCCAATAGCTGTAGTGGATGAAGAGTCTTCTTTGCATATGCAAGCGGAGAAGAAGGTAACTCAGGGCAGCCAGGCTTTCAGGGGCAGAGAGAGGCACGGGTGAGGCAGACGGTGGTGAGGTTCGGAGGGCATACCTGGAAGAGCTCCAAGTCATCAGGGCTGTACTCGCTGGGGTCAGTTTCGGAGTTCTCTGGGCACCACTGCAGCTCCTCAAAGCAGGTGGCTGAGTCAAAGTCATTGGCATCCAGCTGGGAGAGGTCGAGCTCAGGAAAGTCAGCACAGAGTTGTTCCTCCCCAGATCCCCCACCCTGAGGAGACAGGTAGAAAGGAGGTGGGTCAGAGCTGAGCCTGGCTAGACCCAAGAAGGGACCCTCCTACTTAGGATACTGGCAGTCTGAACCTTTGGCTGCCTTTGTCTAGGGCCTGATTTTGCCAAGTGACCAAGAAATGCAAAGATCTACTTCATCCTCTTGCAATTGTTGAAACTACCAGGAGGTAGGTCAGGCTCTAGCATTACAAATGCCCCTGCCTGCTATATCTTCCCTTCTCCTCCACACTCCCATACACCCCTCAAAGCCCTGCCCACATAGGACCTCTTTTCTCTTCCCAGAAATGTTTGGTTGAAAACTTGATTACAACCTGTAAATAGAGAACTACTCCTTTCTATAACTGTTCCCATTTGAAAGGGGATTTCTAGAAGGCAACAATCCTTCTATATGAATAAGGAAACAACAAAAAGCAAGAACTGACATCATTGAGTGATTGCTGCATTCTAGAAAAACACTCAAGTTCCCAGAAATAATTGTCATGTCTAAAAGGGTAGACGATTACCCATCAGCAGACAATAGGTAAGTAAAAGTATAACCATCTATATCATGGAATACTACAGTGCTGTTGAAAAGAATGAGGGCATTATGTATGTTATCATATCATACATGCATATCATGTTAAATCTAAACTGCAGAACATTGGCAGGTAAAATACTATCCCACACGTGTAAAAAGAATGAGACACACTCAAGCCACACACTGTTGATGATAATACATATGAGAATACAGTGCCAATACATAGGAGGTTTAGAAGGCCATAAGTGGTGGGTGGGGTAGAAGAGAGTCAGGAAGGACCTGGTAACAGCACTGACTAAACGGGTGCTTCTCAGAGTGTGGTCCCAGCAGGGGCAGCACCACCCGGAACCTGATGGAAACAATGCAGATTCTCAGCCTAACCCAGACGATAGACTCAGAAAGCGATCACTTTCTCACCCTGGTCTCCCAGGTTTAACAGTTACCAAGGGACTTCCCTGGGGATCCAGTGGTTAAGACTCCAAGCTTCCAATGCAAGGAATTAAGATCCTGCATGCCACTGGGAGCAACCAAGAAATTTAAAAATTAAAAAAAAAAAAAAAAAAAAGTTACCAATAGAAGGGTGCCTTGCAGATTCAGAAACAGCCTGAGCTGGGGGAGGCTGACACAGAAACAGGATACCATAGACACTGGGGTCCAGCGTCTATGAATCACAATCCCCATGTACCAGCTGTGATACCTTGGGCAAGTCCCTTCACCTCTTTGAAGCTCAACTATCTCGTCTGTAAAATGGGACAATAACATCTGCCTCATACGGTTAATATTAAATGAGGCAATGCTATAACTTGGCTTGGTAAGTGCTCAATAAATGGTAGCAAGCAGGAATGGTGACAAATTTTAAAAAATAATATAAAACAGAGTTTCATGGCAGGCAGAGATGGGTGGAACCTCCTTTGAGAACAGAAAGAGGCCTGCGTGACACTGAAGAGAAATAGGTTTTATCCAGGCCTTTTCCTTAATTGTTACCACTTACTAGGCCTCATAAATTATGAATAAATGTATATTATTAGCTCAACTTGACACAGGAAAAAGGCTTTTATCTGAATTTGGGTCAAATGTCTTAATTGGCATTTTGCAAGAATCCTGTACACCCGGGCGGCACCAAGGCTGGTTCTCGCAAGCAGCCAGTCCCTGCTTTCAGGCCAGGTAGCACATGCCCAGAGAGTGCAACTCCAGGGACACTCCCAACCGTGCCTGCCCTCTATCTGCCTGGTCTTCCTCCGAGCCACATGTGTTCAACACTCCTGGGAACTAAGCCCTGTGTCACTCGGTGAGGATTCTCAGCCGCCTCCTGGGGCTGCCTCCTCCTCCCCTACTGAGTCGGCTCATGGGGGTACAGTGGTCTTGCCTGTTCTAAACAGACGTTTGGTTTGTTTTCAGTTTTTGGCTGTGAGGAACAAGCCTACAGTACTTGTGTACAAGTCTTTGCGTGATAAAGACTCATACATCATGCAATTTTCTCTCTCTTGGGAATTGCTTGCTCATATGGTAAGTGTCTGTGCATGCGTGCTCGGTTGTGTATGACTCTTTGCAACCCTATGGACTACAGCCCGCCAGGCTCCTCATCCGTGGAATTCTCCAGGCAAGAGTACTGGAGTGGGTTGCTATTCCCTTCTCCAAAGCATTGGTGAACCTTGATAAAACTACCTGAAAAACTGCTCTCCAATGTGGATGTGCCATTGCCCACTCCCACAGGCTGTATGGAAGTTCCTATTGTTCCAGGCCCTCATTAGCACTTGGTTTTGTCAGTATTTAAATGAGCCGTGCATGATAGCAGGGGCCTGCAAACCTTATATTAAATGCTACTATGAGGCAGGCCCTGTGATGTATAAGACTCAGTGCATTCCTTTATGATTTGCCATCTCAGTGGGAAAAGAAAACACATACATATTTCATTACAGATTTTGTTAGTGCCACAGCGGAAACAAACCAGGTGCACTGATGGAGGACAAGAGAGGGAGGGGAATCTACTTAGATGGGGTTGACCAAAGGCTTCCTGGAGAAGCCAACGTCTGGTTTGAGATGTGAAGGAGGAGCCAGGCAGTTGAAGGTGTGGAGAAGGTTTCAGGCAGAGATCCAGGTGGGGACCAAGCCTAGAGTGTCGGGCACTGCCCACAGGCCAGTGAGGCTGCAGCTCAGCCCTGGAGTAAGGGGAGGGAGAAGATGCCTTCAGAGAGGCAGTGGAGGCCAGCTCAAGTAGGGACTGGATGGATTTGGGTCTTATGCCAAGTGTGATGAGGGCGGTGGCACTAGTGGTAAAGAACCCGCCTGCCAATGCAGGTGACATGAGACATGTGGGGGTTCAATCCCAGGGTTGGGAAGACATCTTGGAGGAGGGCATGGCAACCCACTCCAGTATTCTTGCCTGGAGAATCCCCATGGACAGAGGAGCCTGGGGGGCCACAGTCCATAGGGTTGCAAAGAGTCAGACATGACTAAGGAGACTTAGCACACAAGCATGCACATGGTGGGGGTGGGGCCAGTGTAGAAGCAAGCGGGTGGGCTAGGCTGACTAGCATCCAGTAGAGACTCAGGCGGGAGGGCTGGGAGGACTGAGGCCCTCCACTGAGGGCCTGTGGAGCAGGAGGAAAGGCCAAAAGCAGAGACACAAAGATGCTCAGCAACTGGCAGCTGGCTGGCCAGCAAAGCCCCCACCTATAAGCTCTTTGGGGAACTCTTTATATATTCTAGAATCAGCCCATCCTAGTAACTCAGAGCAGCCACCTCTGTAAGACTTGCCTCTTGAATCTTATAAACACGTTTTAAATCAGAATTCCAGAATTTCAGATCAGCAAGGAACCAGCTGTCCCAAGACGTTGTCCAGGTCTTTGTGGACAATTCAGGAGACCCCTTTCAGAACCAGACATGGTATGTGTGCACAATGCATGTGTGTGCAAGGAATTCAGACTGAACCTCTGAACCTCTTAACCTTTCGTAGACACAGCTAAGAACTTCTGACTCGCCTTCACTTGGCACATACAGACACTGAGGTCCAAGGAGGATAATGGATTAGCTCAGGGTCATCCAATGAGAATCCTTCCTGTGAAAGCCATGCCACTGCCTTTACAAAACACCATCAAGGGGCCATGACCACTGCACTTAGTGATTCACAGAGCAGCTCGACACACTCACAGTGTACCTAGGACATAAAAACAAAGAAATCTCAGCTTCGCGGCCTTGTCGATTAGGGCTGAGGCCACTCTCTGGCTAAAAACCATTAAGCGTTGCATTAACAGTGATTTCTCTGGCCCTCTCCATATTTCGAGAGGCTTTTGGAGGGGTGCTTCAGGTGACCTAAAGGGCCTCTAATGCGGCCGGCTCCTGTAGGCCCCACTCACAGAATGGTGGGGGCAGGGGCGTCAGAGCACAGGCTGGCCACTATGACTGAGCGCTTTCTATACACCGTGGGCCAGGCCCAGTGCTTCATCTGCATTCTCTCACTGGACTCCTCTAACAACGCTGCCGGTGCACCGTGGGCCAGGCCCAGTGCTTCATCTGCATTCTCTCACTGGATTCCTCTAACAACGCTGCAGGTGCACCGTGGGCCAGGCCCAGTGCTTCATCTGCATTCTCTCACTGGATTCCTCTAACAACGCTGCAGGTGCACCGTGGGCCAGGCCCAGCGCTTCATCTGCATTCTCTCACTGGATTCCTCTAACAACGCTGCAGGTGCACCGTGGGCCAGGCCCAGCGCTTCATCTGCATTCTCTCACTGGATTCCTCTAACAACGCTGCAGGTGCACCGTGGGCCAGGCCCAGTGCTTCATCTGCATTCTCTCACTGGATTCCTCTAACAACGCTGCAGGTGCACCGTGGGCCAGGCCCAGTGCTTCATCTGCATTCTCTCACTGGACTCCTCTAACAACGCTGCAGGTGCACCGTGGGCCAGGCCCAGCGCTTCATCTGCATTCTCTCACTGGATTCCTCTAACAACGCTGCAGGGCAGGTGTCACTGTCCCCGTTACCACCAATGAGGAAACTCTGAGATCCCGTCAACTGTATTGGTCTGCCAGGGCTGCCATAAGAGAGCACCACAAACTGCGTGGCTCAAACAACAGAAATACTTTGCCTCCGCGTTCTGGAGGCCGGAAGCCTGAGATCAACATGCTGGCAGGGGTGCCGCCTTCCGAGGCCTCTCTTGTTGGCAAGTGGATGGCGTCTTCTCCCTGTGTCTCTCTTCCCATCATCTTCCTCCTACACATGCCAGGATCCATGTCCAAATTTCCCTAGATTAGGCCCACCCTGATGACCTCATTTTAACTCGATGACCTCTGTACTAGAGACCCTATCTCCAGATAAGGTCACATTTTGAGGTAATGGGGATTAGGAGGCCAACATATCTTTGAATGGTGGATGCAGTTCAACCCTTAGCACCCAGGGTCCGAGAAACACAAAGCTGAGATTCCAACCCTGGGTCTCCTGGCTCCCTGCACAGCCTGTGCCATTGTCTGACATCCTGCTTCTGAAGGTGAGAAGGAACTTTTAAAATCATTTCCTCCTATTTATGGGCTTTCCTGGTGGCACAGTGGTAAAGAATCCTCCTACCAATGCAGGAGCCACAGGAGACACAGGTTCAATCCCTGGCTCAGGAAGATCCCCTGGAGGAGGAAATGGCAATCCACTCCAGTACTCTTGCCTGGAGAATCCCGTGGACAGAGGAGTCTGGCAGGCTACAGTCCTTAGGGTTGCAAAGAGTCGGACACGACTTAGCAGCTGAGCATACATGCATGCATTCCCATTTATGGATGGGGAGACAGAGCTTTGGGAAAAGTCTGAGAAAGACCCAAGTCACAGGGTTAGCTTGCAGCTGAGCAGGGACAGGCCTGGGGCCACACGTGCTGTGCTGTGCGCTGGCCCCAGGCACAGAGCCCCCGGTGGTCCCCACCACAAGTCTGCTCACACCACTGCGGCAGGAACACCTCTGGCTGCTGCATCACCTGTACCCATTCCTCCAGCAACATCACATCCCATATCTAAGCAGGCTGCGGCTGCCCCAAGCCAGGGAGATAAACACTCCTGGCAATGGATTAATGGTGCTTCATCCAGGTTCACATAAGTGCCTTCATTGGAAGCTTGTGCATCTTGTCAGAAATCGATTCCCTGTTTAAGACAGAATGCCTCTGCAGGAAAAATTGGTGGCTCCACTTTCCAGACTACACTCAGCAAATCGCCTAGCTTAGCGCGCCTGGCCAGAGCACATTCTCAGAGTTATACCTGGTGGAAGGAAGCGGGAGCGGGGAGGGGCAACTGCACTAACAGAACCTGGGTGCTGGGCCTGCCCGCAGTCACTATGCATCCTTCAGTGGGTTGCCTCCTCTCTTGGGTTCTCACTGCCCCCTCTGGAAAAGAGAATATCAAACACACAGACCCTATGGACCCATCGTGCTCAAGCGATTGATATAATTTTGTACTTATCTAGTTTCTGTGATCCACATAGACTTTGGGATGAAGGCAGAATAAATAAATGAAATTTATGGAGGGGGAAACAAAGGTACAGAAGGAAGGTCTGTATTAACATGGAAAGAGGCCCAGACAAGAAAGACAAAGGGCTAAGCCTGGCTTGGTTACTAACACTCATCCTTTGAGATCAGGACCTAAATTTTGTAGCCTCAGTTTCTATCAACAAAATGGGGATAATAAAAGAATCCTACTTCACAATGTCCTTACAAAGATAAAACAACACAGGTCTAGATACCCAGTGAATGGTGGTCACAGATATAGCACTTAGAGTTGACATTCAAGTGACATTCACAGCTATAATACCTTCCCAGAAGGCAGGAAGGTAGGCAGTGGTCAATGTTCCCACTGCACTGATGGGCAGAGCAGGGCCTCTCAGAGGGTCAATGCTTCAAGAACTCGTCTCCTGACCCATCCCCTCAGTCCTAAACCTGACGCCCTCAATCCTGTTCCTTCAGCCTGCACCAGCCCCCACTCCAGTGTTACTGTGGCTCGTGGTTTCCCTTGGAGGATGACCTTGCCCTAATGGACAGACCACACTGGCTCGCTCTGGGCCTCACACACTCCTTGACTGCCATCTTGGATGCCCTAAGCACTGCCCTACTGCCCGCTTGGAGCCTCCTTCACTGACAAAGTTGTATTTGAAGGTCTCAGGCAAGTTTTCCCTTTTAAATGATTGGGCATGAGATCTATTAGGGGTACAGGTATGTAGCACTGGGCTCACCTTTCCTGCCTCCCTAACCGTGGCAGACACCACTAATCAAACACCGCTCTACTTCCCAATGAGCCCCAAGCATTTGCAACGAGGAGCCTTCACGGCCACTGCTAATCCATTAGACCCAGCCTGGTCTAGACCTATGAGCCTGCGCCTCTATTTGCCTTCTAGGAAGGGAGGGAAGTAAGTACGCAGGAAGTCCCCACAGGGTCATTTCACTATAAAGATGTTTTCCTTTTTCTCCTCCCATCTCTGCTATTTGGCTGGCCTCCCACCCATTCCCCTTCCTAATGTGGAAGCCCACTGATCTTCCTTGAGGACATCATCCCTCCTCCCAACCCAGTCAGTCCAGGTGAGTACAGTCTGGCCAATTTAAAGGGTTTCATCCAGTGATGATGGCAACTGGTTCATAGCAGTGGTTCAGGGTGACCACCAGGAATGTGCTGGAGCATCTGGACAAGGGTGCCCAGCTGCTTGAATGTAATTCTGGAGACACTGAGAGACATTTTTGCTTCTGCCTGAGAATGAAGCCAGCACAGGGAATGCAGAGCAAAGAAGCAAAGAGAGATGTATTCCTGAGAAAAGAGTGTAAACACTTGGATCCAGCTGTGCCTGAAGCCAGTCTAGTCCCTGTTTTTCACAAATATGTGAGTGAATAAGTTCCCTCTCCAGATTAGGTGCCAGCTGGAGTTTATCATCTACCAATGAAAAAGTTATAATTGATTCATCCCTCTTACAACCAAAAGAAAAAAAATCTAATCTTCCCACTGTCTTCCAAATTAGTACAAAACTCCTAAAGATGCTTCCAGGAGAATAGTAGGAAAAGTAATTGATTTTTAGACCACAAAGAAATACTACCAGCCTCCTCTGAAATAAGACTCAGGAGTCATAGACACAAAATTAAGCTCCAGGAAGAATAAGTAGAAAATGCAGGAGCTCTGAGCCAGCCTAAAAGAAAAAAACATTCTGAGCTTAAAGATAAAGCAGACCATTGAAAGGATCTTTTACCGAGACACTCAAGGCTAAGTGTCTCAAAACATCATGGAGGCCCTTTCCACATGAAAGCGTCAGTCCCAGGCCTGCCGAGGGCAAACTCAGTGACATTCAGCCCTTTTCAACCAGGTCCCAACCCCCAGCCACACAGCTGCCCACTCAGGGCTTAGGGTAAGGTGATTTGATGGAAGATCACCAGATCTGGTGGGAGTGGGTCCTCCAACCCAGAGAGCAAAACAAGTCCAGGGCTCAGAACTGGGCTACAAGGCCAGGCCAGACCCAGACAACCAGAGAGGATGACAAGTTAGTTATCAGTGACCTTGAGAAGGCAGCTCTGATTGGTAGACAGATGAGCAGGAGGTGGGGTCCCTGATATTTCAAAGCACCAATCGGCCCTGGGTCAGTCACCTTAGGACGTGAGGGAGCAGTCAGCTTGGAGCTCCTCAAAGTTTTCATCATTTTGGGCAGTTTTCTGTTACTTGCCATCAAACCTAATCCTAATCAGGCCTTGTCAGGCCTCTGGTACAACAGACGCTTCCCTAAGCAACAGGCCGGGTTAATCCACACTCTTCATCCCTTCCTGTAACAACACACATTGCTAAGGCCCACAGTGCCCCAGTGTCTCAGAGACAACCCTCCAGGTCATCTACACACCTGCCTCCAGTGTCTGGGTTGTTTGTTCAATGTCGGTTGTGTTTTCTCCCAAACACAACTATAATTACAGACTTTTTGGTTTTTGCTGTGCCATGGGGCATGTGGGACCCTAGTTCCCAGACCAGGGATCAAACTCATGCCCTCTGCAGTGAAAGTGCAGAGTCCTAACCACTGGACCACCAGGGAATTCCAATCTTTACAAATTTTATTATTTTTTAAAAATTATTTGTTTATTTGGCCACACTGCACAGCTTGCAGTTCCCCAACTGGTGGGTCAAACTCAGGCCCACAGCAGTGGACGCATGCAGTCTTAATCACTGGACCACCAAGGAATTCTGATAAGTACAAACTTTAATGAAATGGTTCATCAAAAGAAAATATGAGGATAAGAGAAGAGACTTCAACGGAAACTAAGTTGAAGGCTATGGAAGGAGTCAATAAAATTGAGCTGTTTTTGTGTTGTTTTTTTTTTTTTTCCTTAAAAAGAAAACACAAAACCCTGCTGTCAAATTACGTGTGGGTGAATTAATAGTAGAAGATTAGGAAGACATTGGCAAGACTCTGAAGAATCTGCACTTAGATTGCTTGACGGGAGTCTAAATTCTTCATCCAATTGAGTGCATCCCCAGTCTGGAAACAGGAGCCCTGGCAGTGTGGGCGTGGACTAGGCAGAAGAGAGCTCGGGATTTCAGTGCCAGCAGCACAAGCAGTCCCAGAGCAAAGACTGGTAATAATGAATGTGCATGCCATATGGCTTCATTAAACAACCTAGGTAGGTATTAGGTTTTATGGTTTTGTGCTTTCACTGACTTTGTCTGAGGAATTCCCCTCTCTGGCCCTCCACCTACCCCTCCAACCCCCAGCTGTAGTTTCCACTCTTTATCAGATAAGGTGACTATTATACATGAATTGCAGCCTCCATAGCACAGAAAATTAATCTCTACAATGGACTCCCAGATCTGGGGCTTTAGGCACTGGAGGAACCTAGGGAAACACTTCCAGAGACAGAAGACTCTTATTTTGCAGACAAGGACACTGAGGCAGAAAGTCTCCTGGGACAGGTGTTATCTTAGTCATATCCTTTCTTCCTCCCTGTTGCCTTCCAGCAGCCCCTTTGCCAGCTGAGATCCCTAAGATCTCTGAGAGCTGTGCCTGAGCAAGGTGGCCTAGGGTGAAGCAGCTCCTGGATGTCCTGGCAGGTGGCTGGCACCGAGGTCTTAGGGGATGCCATCAGTGCCCCACCACCCATTCTGGCACCTGCCAGGCGGCCCAGGCTGCCCCTGGCTTGGAAAGCTGGTGTTTTGTTTATCTGAAAAGCGTAAAGTGTACTCTGTGACACGAGCGGACGAGTGAGTGAGGGTGTTCCGGGGCACTGCCATTCGCACACTGTGCTCCCCTACAATTGCTATCAATTTTCTGCACTTGAATTCAAGGGCCTCTTGAACTCAAAGGAGAGCGGCAGGAAAAGCGCTTTGTAAGCTGCGAAGTGCGTGCAGGTATCCACCGGTTGTTAAGACTGGTTGAGGCTGGCCCTGGCTGATCACCTGCTAGTTGCAGGGCGTCCCCTAGCCTCTTTCCATCTCCAGGGACCGGCCTGCAACACAGAACGGTTGTGTGGCTTGAGTTTCCACCCTGGGGCCTCTGTGCCGGCAGCTCCCTCGGCCTGGGAAGCCTTCTCTTGCTTTCATCTGCGCACAGCTGGTCCTTTCTTATCAGCCCCAGCCCAGATTAAGTGTCCCTCTGAGACGAGCCTTGCTGACCACTGTATCCTGAAGTGGCTGCCAACCTCTCTCCCATCACCTACTCCAAGTTCCTCAATTAGCACTTTTCTCTCTCTGATGTCCCCCCACCACTTTTGCCGGTATTTTTTTTAAATTGTAGTAATATATACATAATATAAAACTTTACATTTTAACCATTTTTAACTGGGCAATGCGGTGGCATTAAGTATATTCACACTGTTGTGTAACCAGCAGCAGCACCCCTCTCTAGAACTCTTCCCCGTTTTTCATGTATCTACTTGTATATGTTACCTCCCCCAGCTAGGAGTTCCATCCGAGCAGAAGCTTGTTCCCCGCTGTTTCCCCAGCCCCTAGCAGAATGCCTAGAATGTAGTGGCTGCTCAATAAACAAAGTGACAGCCATGTGGAAGCGCCCTGTAAAGGGTGGTGCTCAAGAGCAAGAGAATGTAACCCGGACATCTTTTCCATTAAGTCTCGAGACGAGGGCCAACTGCCCGGCAGCCTCAGTTTCCCGATAATGACTTTTGTCCTACTCTGTGAGGGCAAAAGCCCAGGAACTCCTTTTCTTCCCTGGTTCCAGGCCCCTTTGAGAGGCCAAAAATGAAGACACACGATCACACAGGCCACCTGACATTGACACTCACCATTTCAACACATCAGCTCTACCCAGAGCAACGTTTTATCATCACTGAAGGGCAGGCACAAAAATAGATGGCGAGGATCAAATGCTGCCCTCGGCAGTGGTTGCAAGGCCCTGGCATACGAGGACTTGAGGCCTGGGAGGCAGGGGGGTCCTCTGTCATAGGAGGGCACAGACACTGGAAGGTGGAGTCATGGCTGGGATTTGGCTGAGGTGCGGGAGGTACCAACCTCAGGCACCAAACATCCAGCAATCGAGACAGGTCATATTTGATGTAATATTGTGAAAACAATCAAAATTAATGCCCGACCCCCAATCCAGGATGAGCAAAATATCAAAACGCTAAATAAAGACAAGGTCAGTGGTACTGACTTCTCCTTTTGCTTCAGACTATTTGGCTCCGCATGGCAGTCTTCCTACCTTTAAAAGATGTGATATTATTATATTCAAAATGGATATTTTGGCATCGACTATTAACAAATTAACTAACACTAACTATTGCAACATATTTAAAGTGTTGCATTAAAATATGACTTATCTTGATTACTGAACTTTCTGTCATCTCAACTTTTGTGCCTGAGCCACGTGTCTCCTTTGCCTCACAGTGCTGCTGCTATTGATGCTAAGTCGCTTCACTCGTGTCGGACTCTGTGCGACCCCATAGACGGAAGCCCACCAGGCTCCCCTATCCCTAGTATTCTCCAGGCAAGAACACTGGAGTGGGTTGCCATTTCCTTCTCCAATACATGAAAGTGAAAAGTGAAAGTGAAGCCGCTCAGTCGTGTCCGACTCTAGCGACCCCATGGACTACAGCCTACCAGGCTCCTCCGTCCATGGGATTTTCCAGGCAAGAGTACTGGAGTGGGGTGCCATTGCCCCCTAATCCTAGTGAGAATGAGTGACTGTATGTTCTGGTGACTGAAATGAGACTGGATCCTGTCTTAGATCCCTTTAGTCTGGGGGCTCGGTTTCCACATCTCTACAATGGAGCCCATAACCCTACGGTGTTCCAGTCCTGTCCAGTGAGGCATTTGGGACTCTAAAGTGCTATCTATAGGTGAGGAACTGTTATCACATTTTTATCAAAGGCCATAAATGGTCCATGACCATGGTGAGCAGCATTCAGCTTTGAGGTGAGTTGCAACAAACTTGCCTGATTCATAAAGACAGGAGTGAAGTTTGCTAAATGAATAGGTTTTGCTTAAGAAAAGAGATTAGAGCAGATTCATGGTTCTCCCAGCAAGCAGGACCTCCTCTCCCATTCTGATTCCTTTACTGGATGGGAAGGAAGGCAGAGGGCTACAGTGAGCCCTGGGAAAGCACCCACTCCTTGCAGCTGAAAACGGACAACCCCTCAACTCCCTGATCACACTGCAGGATCGCTGTCCTTCACCATCACATTTTCTGGAGTTCCCTCAAAATCAGAATATGTTCAAGAGCAGGGGAGGAGGGACTGGCATGTGTCAGCTACCTGAGGGTATGAGAAGGATGAAGAAATGCCTGGAAATGGACAGTGGTGTTATCTGTACACAGTCGTGAATGTACTTAATGCCCCTGAATTGTACGCTTAAAAATGACCAATATTATCTTATGCATATTTTACCACAATAAAATTAAATGCTAAAAGTCCCAGAGACCTAAAATAAAGTGCCTGGCCCACTCCTTCTGGAGGAGTTCTCTGGGGTCCTACGGTGTCCACGTTCTTTGCTTCTATTTATGTGTTCCTTGCCGTGGTTGGCAGGAGACCCGGGGGGAGCTGGGCCAGAGCTCAGCTGAGAAGCCCTTCTGCCTGTTCACACTGTTATAAATAACCCAGAAAGAGGCAGAAAGAGGGGTCTGGCATGAGAGTGAAGGTCAGGCAGCCCCTTCATGGCATTTGAGGAAATGTCACGCCCATCGGGCCAGCAAGGTACCGGCTCACATCTCCAGCCCCCACGCTGCCCAGGGCTGACTGTGGCCATGCTATCGTGCCAGGGAGCATCACTCCCACTCTGGAAGGGCAGCCCCAAGGTGGCCGGCTCCCGGAGGTTCAAACAGAGAGGAGACCATGGGGTGAGTTGGAGGAGCAGAGAATAGCTGAGGATCCCCCAGCCCAACGGGCAGAGGGTGAAGTCAACTTCCCAAGAACCCAGGGCAGGGCTCAGCCACCAACACAGCAGCCTTGGCTTGTCAGCCAATACACACAGCCCGTGGAGGGAGAGATGACTCAGCAACACGCAGCCCACAACTGCCCCTGCTGGGGCTGCTGCACAGCGTGGGAGCCGGGAAGGGCCTCACAGCCCATCTGGTCCTGTGGTTCCCACGCTGGGCTCCCTGGGGAAGCCCCTGCATGCTCTCCACCCCCGCAGCCTGCCAGCGCCCTGGGCTTGGAAGTGGGAGGGATGATGAGGAAGCTAATTAATTAGGTTTTCCATTTTTATTAACTAAAAACTACACAGTGGCAACGCATCATACTCCTATTTAACCTGAGTGAATTCAACATTATAAGCTTGCCAAAAACCAAATACACAGGAAGCCAAATTTCTGTTTCTTTCTTCCATGTTAGAAATACGACGACATTATGTTTTGCACATGAATTTTATACCTCCCCATACCCACACACTCATACCTATTATTCACATATGCTATTTTGTCGGCAACTTAAAGGCTTTACTGGGTTCATTTGAAATCTCAGACTAAGAAGCCACTTTCCAAGTAGGTGGTATCTACTACCAGCAAAGTGGGTATTTCCACATGGTACAGATGCAGAAGCTAAGACCCAGGGAGGTAACATGACTTTGCAAAGCAGAATGTAAATGTTGGAGAGTCTTTATGGGCTCAGGAAGCCCAGGAAAGAAGGTGCTGTGTAGACCACAGAAGATACCACCAAAGCTGGGGCTCGCCCACCATCCCCAGGGAACTGGAGGCACAGCTGAGACTAGGGGCTGTTGCTCACCCTCCTGCATTTGCACGAGCCTTCCCCAACTTGTCACCGCCCTTGACAAAAACCCAAAGTCCTCACTGGCCTATGAGGCCTGGCGCAGCCTGGGCCTGCCTCCTCTCGCACAAATTCCTGGGCCCTCTCACCCTTCCCATACTGCGAACACAGCGGCCTTCTTCTTCTCCTGGAGTGAAACTCTCTCAGCTTGGGCTCTCCACCTATGACACATCTGTCCTGCCTGGTCCCAGGTTACTTATCCAGCATTGGGTCTCAGTGAGAGGCCTTCCCCAACCCCTAACCCGCTATGGATCATGTCCCCATGTGTTATGCACAGCATAAACCCAGAGACTGTCTGTCTGTCTGTCCCCTCCAGAATACCAGCCGCAGGAGAGCAGAGGTCCAGGCTTGTCCTCTGTTGAATCCCGGTGCCTGGGACAGTGTCAGGCACAGAGTAGGTGCTCACTAGATCTTTGTGGGATGGGTGGAGGTGGGCCTGGGGAGCAGAGCTCCAGTTTCCCAGGTCAGTTCAGGCAGCTCTGCCTCACCATGCTATGAGTCCTGCAAGGCCTCCCTCTCATGCACCCTCCTTTCCTGGTGGTGGGGGGGAGGGGGGGTGTCCTTCTCCATCCATTTATTCCTTAAGGAAATACATTTCACAGAGGTCAGATGATGAGAAACCCAGACCCATGGCTCCCAGATAAAGCTGGTGGGAAACAGACTCTCTCTGGCCCCAGCAGGCCCTCCCTGGTCATGTGGTCAGTGAGGGCCCACTTACTCACGTCCCCCAGGCCCAAGGCACTGGCTCTCTCCAGCCACAGGCCAACCTGTCTCATGTGGAAGTGTGTTCACCGGGTGTGTAAAGTGAATTTTTGTCAACTAAATCATACCTTTCCATTCCCTTCTTCTTAAGTAACAAGGAGGTGGTCCACAGGGTGATATCACCACTGGTTTCCCAACCAGAGCCAGGGCCTTCATGGTGGAATAACAGGCACCAGAGCTAGGAAAGGGGCACCATCTAACAATGCCTGGTTACCACCCAGCCTGCAGGGAAACAGGCTGGAAGCGGGGGTTCTCCAAGACAGAAGAGTGAGGTCTTTCAGGGAGTGAAGTCCCTGCCATGGGAGCCCACTTCTCTGACCTACCGGGCTCCTCCCACCCTGCCAGGATTAGGGGTCTCAGGGCTCATAAAAATCCTTTACGCCTGTAAACTAGACATTCTCCCATCTGACCCTTACAATAGGGCAGAGGTTAAGCCATTTTTTTCTGATGGGGAAGCTGAGGTTCAGAGAGGGGAAGTAACTTGCCTTAAGTCACGAAGCAAGTTAAAGAGAAGAACAGGACTAGAACTCCCAGACCTCTGCCTCAGTTGAAGCAAAAATATCACTGATTAGGAGCAGCAATCTTGAACTCTCTGCTCAAGTGGCATGGGACCTTGGACAAGTCCCTCCACTTCTCTGAGCCTCAGTTTCCCTATATTCCAAAACTGGTTAGGCTTGGAGACCACGGTCAGTCAGCTGGGCTTTGGGACATGCAGGGTCAGCCTATGATGTCCTGGGCATGGTAGGAAAGCCTTAGCTGCCCCATTGGCAATTCCCAACAAGGGGGAGAGGTGGAGGAGATGGAGGTGATGACCACTGCAGGAGGCATCACATGGGGTGTGTCTGTAGTGGTGTTGTGAGAGGGCACGTGGAAGATCTGCTAGCTCCTCACTCTGCTACTCAAAGTGCAGTCACGGACCAGCAGCATTGCCCAGCCCTGGAGGTTGTTCAATTCTGCAGAATCTCATGCTGAAGCCTAACACCTCCTGAATCAGAACCTGCATTTTAATAAGATCCTTCGGTTGATTCATAGGCACATTAAAGTGTGGAAAACAAAAAAATTTTAAATCAGAAGACCAATTGTAACATGTGACCTTCAGTTCAGCACCTAAATCCTCCGAGCCCCAGCGTCTGCATCTGTGGAGTAGAGATAACAGAGTGTACACCTCAGGGGACTGCTCTGAGCGTTATGTTAGATCGCGCATGCCAACAGTCTAGCCCAGTGCCCAGCAGGTAACAGCTGCACACACTGCTAGTTCCTTTCCTTCCTGAAAGGCCGGAAGGAAGAACGCCTCTGTTTCCATTCCAAGTCCTGCCTGCAACATCTGGGAGGCGAGGAAAAGACCCCCGTGGGGCAGCAACAGATGGGGACAGGGTGGGAGCAAAGGGAGAAAGGAGGAGGGCAGAGGAAATGAAGAAGCAAAATAAAAACAAGCAACAGAGACCATCTGAATCCCCAAGAGGCAGGCGACATGTGAAACCCAGAGACACAGCCATTTCAGCTCACGTCAGAGGATAAAAGGCTGAGGGTGGAGGGGCAAGGGCCACGGGGCTGTGTCCCCTCAGGTCACACACGGCCCCTCCAGCCCAGCTCTGAACCAGTTCTTGTAGCCAGGGTGGGCACAATGCCAACTAAGGGTCACTGGAGCAACCAGACAGAAGCCGGGGGGCTCGGGCGGAGCCCCGAGAAGGGTTAAACTTGGCTGGAGAACACTGATCCAAGGGTCGGTCAGCCCAGAGGAGCTGGACAACAGGGGGCTGGGCTGTGTGATTTTTGGCTGAATGATTTAAACTCTCTGGGCCTCAGTAAAACAGGAGGTGGTAATAATAGCCATAGGGATCCTATGAGGATTTAATGAGAAGGGCTTGCATTGTGTCAGATGCACGGTAAGTGCTAAAAAGATAACAGTCATTCCTGAGATTACTACACAGGAGACCTGAAGCAACTGCTGGAACAGATGCAGCCCTTTGGGATTCCAGAACTTCCTCTGTACCCCATCGCTGTGCGAACCCTTCCAGCTCAGACTGACCCAGTCCAACCACTATCAACTCACAACTTACTGGCAGCCATGGCTTCCTGCTTCTACTCCAGCCCCCTCCAGGCTGCTGGGCAGGGGGCAGCCATAGCCAAGTGCTTTCAAGTCGCAGATCCGACTGTACTGGACCCTGTTTAAAACCTTGCTTGTTCCCAATTCCTCCCAGATAAAGACTCAAACTCTTCAGGAGGCCTTTACCATTCTGCATGATCTGGCTTCTCTCTACCTGTCCAAAATCATTTCCTGGCATTAACCCACAGTCCACCCAACTTTCAGCCCCACTGACCTTCTCTCCAACACTAGCACTTGCCAGGACCTCTCTCCCATAAGACCTTCGCATGTGCTATTCCCTCTGCCTGGAACATAATCCCACACATAGATGCTTTGTCTAGTTATCTCGTATGTAGCCTCCACTCTTTACCTCCTGAGGAAGCTTTCCTTGAGCCATGCAGACTGCAGAAGGAGCCTGGCCTTCTGGAGGTCCTGAGCCTTCAGAGCTTATCACAGTTGGTAATTAAACATTTACTTGCATGGGCATGTTATTATTGCTCACCAAGGTATCCTTGGGCTTCCCTGGTGGGTCAGTTGGTAAAGAATCCACCTGCAATGCAGGAGACCTGGGTGTGATCCCTGGGTTGGGAAGATCCCCTAGAGAAGGGAATGGCAACCCACTGCAGTCCTCTTGCCTGGGAAACCCCACAGACAGAGGAGCCTGATGGGCTATGGTCCATAGGATTGAAAGACTTGGACATGACTTAGCGACTAAACCACCACCACAACGTATCCCTGGCACCCAGCACATAATAAGTGTTTAATAAACACAGAGAATAAATGAACAACTCCATTCTTGGCAACCATCTCACCGCCCTCCCCAGTCCTAGGAAGTCCCACCTCACCCCTCACATCTTTCCCTAGGCCTTAATTAACCCTCTATACACACATGGGACAAACCCCAGGGCTGCCTGGTCCTCAGCCTCTACCCCTGACCTGCAGGACCAATGCCAGAGATCCGAACGTTTCTAGATCTGATTTTCTTGAAAGCAGCTTTGGGCTATGGCCAGGGGAGGCGTGCACCGCCGGCCTCGGCAGTAAATGCTGATGAAGCTGTCTGGACCAGCTGAGCTGAGATCAGGAAATGCCAAGATTTAAAAGCATCCGGAACCCATTTATTTATTGTTGTTCTTGCACTTCCAGGCTATTTTAAGCTTCAGATCGATCAGATCCTTTCTCCAAATATTGCTCCAGAAACACCCACCACGCACCTGGCCCTACCTGTCAGGGCTCAGCTGCCCCCTGCCCCATCTGACACACCACCCTGATGACAGCAGAAACAAGAAGCTAGTCTTGTTGATTGGGTACCTCTGTGAGCTGTAAGTGAAAGTCCCCAAACATCTCAAAGGTAGGTTGTATTAGCTCCATTGGGAAGATGGGGAAACTGAAACTCAGAGAGGTAAAGAAACTGGCCCAGGGTCACACAGCTAGAAAGTGCTGGAACTGGGATTCATCCCCAGATCATCCAAATTTAAAGGTCAGCCTGGGCTCCTAACCACTCAGATTATTGCTTCCCTCATTCCCCTGCCACAGCTTTTCATACACACTGTGGGGTTTCTCATCTCGCCCATGCCCTTCCAGCCACCTGCAAGGACCAGCAGAGTTCTCATGCCGTGAGTCAGAGCCACCAACCCCCATGCGTGCTATATGGGAAGGTTGCCAAGCTGGGCTGTTAAGAGAAAAGGGGAAGTTAACGTTATATGACCATGTTTATTTTTTTAAATGATGCATGGGTGGGAAGATGGACAGATGGTTCATAGATTACCAGCTGAGCCACCAGGGAAGACCAGATTATTGCCAGAAGGACACAAAAGAAAGCACCAGGAGTTGGGGGGTGGGTTTCGGGAATAAGGAGTTGATTGGGGATAAGGGATGTCAGAGAATATCTGCTTTCTATGTTGCGTCTTTCTTTACTCTTTGAAGGTTTTTATTTTCATTGATCATATACAGGCTTCAACCCATCCTTAAAAGGCCAATTCTGACTTCCCTAGTGGTCCAGTGATTAAGAAACCACCTGACAATGCAGGGGACACAGATTCCATCCCTGGTCTGGGAAGATTCCGCATGTCTTGGAGCAACTAAGCCCATGAGCCACAACCACTGAGCATGTGCTCCGCAACAACAGAAGCCACCGCTGTTCACCGCAGCCAGAGAAAGGCTGTGGGCAACAACAAAGACCCAGTGCAGCCAAAAATAAAACAATAAATAAATAAACGTCCATTCACATACCACCTCCCCCATGGAGCCTGCCCTGATCTCCCCTACTTGTCTCTCCTCTGCATCCCTACCACATTCTGGCTGCATCTCTCAGGGCAGTTAGGCCACTGAGCCTGCGTCTTCAATGTGCACACACCCAAGGGAGTCCTCAGCCAGGCAGGAGCCTGGGTCATTGTCCTGAGCCTCTGGGGTCTCCCCCAACACTGAGCCTGAGCCTCTGCTGAGGCAGGGGTGCAGAGAGGCCTGCCAAAGGAACAATTATGTTGCTTTCTAACTTGGTCCATGACCTCCTAAAGCCAAGGAAGTTGGAAACTCTAAAATGGAGCTGGGGGATGGGGAGGAGAGAAGAGGAAAGCAGAGAATCAGAGGGTAAATTCAGCTCCTGGAAACCTGCCCGGCGCGCATCCCTGGGAAATGACTCAAGCACGGCTGATGCCAGCAGACAGTCCATTTGGGCCCTGAGGTCACCAAACCTCATCACAGCCCTGCTTATTAAATATAGAGGCGCATGAAATAAAGCCACCAATCTGGTGTGGGGCTCAGAGGAAGGCGCAGAGACAGGGACGAGAGGCAGGGAGTCTGCCCCGACTCCCCACCCTTGACTAATCACCCAGGAGGCTCTGGGCTGTGGCTGAGACTGGATCCTTCGGTCAGACTTGGCTTCTAGCCTTGGCGAGAACTTGGTGACAGTCCTACTTCACCTCCCACGCAGCAAGGGGGTTCCTGTCCCCCTCAGCACCCACCCCTGCCTGAGGACCAAGGAGAACTCGGTAACCTGTGGCCCATGATAATCACAACCTTTGGTGAGCCTCCCTTTTATGCCATGCACTCCACAGCCATCTCATTGATCCTGCCCAACCAAGTAAAGAAAGGCAGACACCATCCAGTCCATTTTACAGACAAGGAAACTGAGTCTCAGTAATGTAAGTAATGTGCTTGAGATCACACAGCCAAGTTAAGTGATATTGGAACTAGATCAAGGCTGCATGGGGGAAAAGCCAGAACCAGAACTCCATTGGCTGGAGCTATGGGACCATAGCCACCGGGGGCTAGAGGCCTCAGCTTTCTCATTATCTCGGGGCTATTGGCCTACAAGGCAGCCTAAGAATCACTGAGTTGAGGCCATGCCTCTCTGTCTCTGATCACATACCCCTGGGGGCACAGTGGTGGGCTGAGACATACTCCAAAGGCACAGGCCAGGTGAGGTGCCTCTTCTCAGAACTCCCTCAGATTTTCCCTCCCAAGACCTGGCATAAAAGAAAGTTAAATTATTCACTAGTAAGAAAAAATTTCTTCTACTATAAAAAACAAGAGTATGCTAGGGACTAGAATGTAAAAGCCATAATAATAGTTTTTGGATAAAATAACAGTTTTTATGCTGTGGCTTCTGTTTAAATAGGTTGTAGGTTTAGCTGACAGAACTACATTGGAGGCTGTGGCAGGACTGTTAAGAACTGTGGGATCAGATAGATCTGCATTAATTGGGGCTCAGCCACTCAATCAGCTGTGTGACCCTGGCCTGATCTCAACCTCTCTGAGACTTAGCTTCTAAATTGGGAATGATAAAATCATGCTTGCAAAGTAGGAGTCCTTAACCTTTTCTGAGTCATGAATCCCACTGACAGTCTAATAAAGGCTATAAACTTCTCAGAATGTTTATGAATGCATAAGATAAAATAAGTGAAATATTTTTAAATGCATAAAATAAAACAGGATTATTTAGGAAATCAACACTATCAAAATACATGTATAAAATATTAAAAAGACTAAATTTATGTTACAGTAATATAGCAGGCTTCCTTATTACTGTAGTGAATAAGATGTAGTAGCAAGTGTAATAATCACCAGTAATTTCAAAGTAGCAATGCGTATAAGTATTCTTAGGTATCCGAAAAAACTGTAATGTGATATGAATATTATCTGATTTCCATCAGTGACAAAGTCAAGGTACCACTAATACTTCTACGGTTTGCCACCTACATTCACAATGGGAGGAAATGCTAAATTTCACTTGGAGGTTGGCAAAAATAAAGATGTGATTTTTTTTTTTCATCCAAGTTCACAGACCTCTGAATTCTATCCCCTGGGGTTAAGCAACTCAGTTGTAAAGCAGTCTACCCAGGGCCTGGCATATCCTGTGAATGTTCTTCAGGGTAGCTGGTTCAAGCTATTTCAGACTCTGCCCCCAGACATGACAGGGTCTGTTCCACCTGCATGCCATTAGGAGTCCTCTAGGGGAGGGGCTTGAGCAGCCCTGCGCCCATCAGGGGCTCAGGGAGGGATGTGGGTCATGCAAAGCTGTTAGGTGACTAAGGAAAGCTCTCAAAGTTAATCCAGAAGCTTAGGGCTGGCAGAGGGTTAAGCCCCAGCTAGATATGCACTCAGGCTGTCTCAGCTCAAAACAAGCTGCGTCCTTCCATGCATTAGCGCGTCCTCAACCACTCTGCAAAGCAGCCCTTTCACATCCTACCTTCTGACAACTCCACTTGGGTGGCTTATTGGCATCTCAACCTTATGTCCAAACAGAATTCTACTTGCACCCAAGCCAGTTTCTCTGCAGTTTTCCCAGTGTCAATAAATGGCAAACCCTTCACCCAGCTACTCAGAAGAAAACCTGGGGTTCTCTTTCCCTCACTGCCAGATTCAATCCATCAGTCCTGTCCACTCCCTCTCCATCTCTGCTGTCACGCATAACCTCATCACCTCCTACCTAGGCTTTTACAGTGCTGCCCAACAGGACTCCATCCCACCCCAAGTTCATCCTCACACAGTAGCTCAAATAATCTTAAAAAAAAATGTAAACTAGATCATGTCACCCACTTCCCACTCAAAATTCTCCAAAGATTCTCCTATTGTACATATAAATCCAAACATCTGTGGCTTCGAATGCCTTTGCCTAGGCTGCCAGCATCCTCTCTGGCTACTTACTGCCTTGATCACCACGCCCCAGGCATCCCAGCATTCTTTACATCAGAGGGCAAAGTAGTCACTGCCTCAGGGCCTTTGCATAAGTTATTTTTGCATGGCTGGTTCCTTCCTGACGTTGAAACCAAATGTGACCTCTTCGGAGAGGCTTTCCCTGACCATTCACTATAAAGTGGTTACCCCTCCCCACACCCTGGCAAACTCTCCATCACATGGCTGCGTCTCATTTCTTCATGACCCACGTCACTGTCTGAAATAAACTTGTCCATTCTGTTGATGTGTTTGTTATCTGTCTACCTGCACTCGAACAGAAGCTCCTGACTGCTGAAGACTAGTCTGTGTGTCTTGCTTCCTACTATGTTGGCACACAGTAAGCACTCCTCAGATTTTACTGAATGAGCTTTTTACTGTGTAGGGGAAATGGGCTGAGTTCTGGGCAGGCACTATGTCATGCAGTCCTTACAGCTGCTATTCTTTCCCTTATACAGAGGCGGAAACTGAGGGGGCCCAAGGAGGTTTCCCAGCTAAGGTTGAGGGCTGTCTGATCCTAAAGCCGGATTCTTTATCACTTCATCATACTCTTAAAAAAAAATAAAATAAAATTACCCCTTCCCACTCCTCCATCTTCTCCAAAAGTCATCCCCAAAGAGAAGACCAGGGATGGATGCTTCTACAGAAAGATGCAGAAGTGCAGGGCTGCACTGATGGCATTCCAGGACTCACGATGCTGTGACCTCATCCTGCTCAGAGGCTGTTCCCCTGCTGGACTGCTCTGCCCACGGAAATTGGCTGGCAGGGATGTGGCACCCACACCTGGACTCACATTGCCTGCAGCACCTTGGAAACTCCTCATGGCTCCTTTCTCCTCAACTGCTTTTTCCAGGCCTCTAATCTCCAGATCAGGTTTCCAGAGCTGGGAGTGTTGTCTGCGTAGGAAATTCCCCAGGCAACACTGGGGCAGGAGGGAGACCTACCTGAGAGGCTGGAGATCTCGAAATCAGAGCCACAGAACCCCAAGCAGGAAAAAAAGCCTGACCGCCAATCAGTCCAACCGCTCGCCTTATGCTTTAACCAAACAATAGCTGCAGGTGCCTCATGGGATAGGTTCCCTTATAGTTCCATTTCACAGATGAGGAAACTTGAGACCCAGAGAGGTTTGCTAATTTCCTTGGAGACATCCAGCTAAGTAAGTCGTTAAGCTGGGATGGGAACCCAGGAAATCTGACTCCCTAAGCCGTGACATTTAACCTCCATGCTAGAATAAGAACAAAACCCTTTTTGTTTCAGAGCCTCACCAAAGGAGGCACAAGTGCCAGAATTAGCAGAGTGAAAGGGGCCCTTAGACAGACCTGGCTCTAGCTCTCCTATCTTCCAGTGGAGGAAACTGAGGTTCTGAGCCAGAGAGTCTGACTGCCCCTCTGACTGCATCAAGCTGCCTCTGGTGAACTCCACCCAGCCCCAACGCAGGCACCACACATCGCAGGCACCACGCATCGGTGGACAGTGACCCCCACGAAGGACCAGCTCCAGGAGCACTCGCCCCTGGAGTCCGCATTCCAATCGGGTTAGAGCAGGAAGGGCAGGTGCTGGGCAGACAATGCTCCATCCGCAGCAGGCGGGAGGCAGCTGTTATGCAGGAGCTTGCCTTAAACAGAACTCCGTTTCCATTTTAGCCCTGTTGCCATGGGATGGGTCTGGCTGGGACAACGGCCTCCTTATATAGGGCAAAGCAGAAATCCTTGCCCCTCTTCTCCTAATGCAAAGGCAATTAACACAGAAAAAGACAAAAATAAGCAACGGCTCTTTAGAGGCAAACACATCTCTTTGCCATGTTACTGCTTAGAGGATTTTGCTTGTGTGTGTGTGCGCGTGTGTGCGTGTGTGTGTGCGCACGTGCGCGTGCACGCACGTGCGCGTGCACGCAAGAACACACATGGGGGCATGCACACACGCATGCCACTGAACAGCAAATCAGAACAAAGCGCTCTGGTCTGGATTTGAAACTGAGGGCTGCCACCACCATATGCATCCGACAAAAACCCCTTGCCTCCCCAGGCCTCAGTTTCTCAGTCTCTCCATATGGATAGGCAAGAGTCAGATGAGATGCCGGTAACACCCTTCTTGGCCTTAATATTTTACAATTCTATGAAATGCAGATGATCTGAAACCTTTTCCATTCATTAAAGAATCAACATGTGAGGAACAACACCATCAGCCAGTCTGTCTGGAAGTTCTTCCCCAAGAGACTGCACTCCTCCACTCCTCCTGGTTTTGTTCTAACACAGGCTGAACTTATTTTTATTTTGGGGGGGAGAAGGGAATGCTGCGTGGCATGTGGGATCCTAGTTCCCTAATCAGGGATCAAACCCACACCCTGTGCAGTAGAAGTACAGAGTCTTAACCACTGGACCGCCAGGGAAAAAGGCTGAATTTTAACCCTTCCTTGGTAGCCCAATCATCAGGGGTTGGCAACCTTTTTCTGTAAAGGGTCAAATGGTAAATGTTTTAGGTTTTTGAGCCATAAGTGAACTACTCGGTCCTGGAGTTTTAGTGCAAAAGCAGCCAGACGTGTGAACAAACAGGCATGGTGGCTTCCAATAAAACCTTATTTATAAAAACAGGCAGTGATTGGATGTGGCCCTTAGGGCCTCACTTTGCTGACCTCTGGGACCATCATCTTCACCACCACCCCCTCCAAGTGGTCCTCTGCTCTGACACAGTACTGCCCCTTCCCTCGGGACTCTGAGATCTTCAGAGCTGCTGGTCTCTGCCCTTAGCAACCATCTCCCCTGGACAGTTGGGTGCTTGGCTGACACATCTTCCCACTCTGAGTCTGCTGTCTTCAAGAAGCTCCATGTTTCCCTGCTTAGGTACCAATTCTAATCAACAGGGGACTGGTTAACCAGATCTCAAAGCTGAAGGCTCCATCTAAAACAAGAATGAGGGACTTCCCTGGTGGTCCAGTGGTCAAGAATCCACTTGCCAATGCAGGGGATGTGGGGTTTGACCCCCAGTCCAGGAAGATTCCATGCACTGAGGAGCAACCACCAAAGCCTGTCCGCCTAGAGCCTGTGCCCTGCAACAAGAGAAGCCACTACAAGAGAAGCCAGTACACGGCAACCAGAGAGTAGCTCCTGTGCGCGGCAACTAGAGAAAACCTGTGCACAGCAACAAAGACTCAGTGTAGCCAAAAATAAATAAATAGACAACAGTAACAAACAAATGACAACAAGAATTCGTGGGCTCTGAAGGAGACTCCTTTGGGGGACTGCAGGGCCTGGTCCCTGGGCTACCACAGGCTCTGCTTAGACTCCAGAAGGTGTAGGCCGCTGGATGAGATGTTTCTGAAGGCATGAGGAAACGAGGGTGTGATCTGTCCTCCCCACAAACATTTGTTGCATGAGTGTCGAGTGAGGCAGCGCAAGAGCATTCTTCTAAACAATGGGCTACTTACACTATCAGTGACAGCATGAGGGGATTTGGGGAAGGCAGAGGATGCTCGAATGAACCAGCTTCCTTCTGTCCTTCCCTGGACTTGTTGATAGAACCACTTTCCCCTCTGACAGGAAAACATCTCCTGTGACTCAGGGGCTCCTCCTGGCAGGCAGAAACCACTCCCTTGTCCAGGAAGCACTTGCCCACCTCCACCCAGTTCTTAGGCAGGCCAAGAGGAAAGAGTAGGCAACAGCAGCTGCCCCCACAGGCCTTTTTGTGGGGTGAGGGAGTCACTGGACCAGCAACCCAAACTGCAAGGGCAGGGAGGCCCAGAGGGGTGGAGGACACACCCACCACCAAACCCAGAGAACCGGGCTCTGATTGCATGTCCTGTCCCAAGGCTGTGGTCACTGTTATTTTATCTGCACATTTCTGAAGGTCAAGGAGAAGACACATGAAGTTCTTTTAGGGGCCCCATGGGCAGATCCAAGATACCAGTGGGTGAAAGCCACATTTTTTCCCATACAAGGAAGAATGAAGGCAGTGATGTCCTCTTTGTTGGGATTTATACAGCGGCCAGCAGTGCAAACTGCAAAGGGAACTCAAGCACCCAAGAATGAGGATGCTATAACTGATCAGTGTGACCAGGTACCAAACCTGTGTTCCATTCGAGTTCTTATCCTCCATCAGCATATTCTTTTAGCCTCACATCAATCCTCAGGGTAGAAACAAATGATCCACTTTTCAGATGGGAAAAGCTCAGTCAACAAAGGCTGTAACAGAGAGGCAGAAGCAGTGTAGCTTGCCAGGATCGGACCCCAGCTCTCTTGTGTCAGTGTCTCCATAAAACCACATTCTCTGGTACTTCCCTCATGGTCCAATGGCTAAGACTCTGTGCTCCCAACGCAGGGGGCCTGGGTTCGATCCCTAGTTGGGGCACTAGATCCCACAAGCTGCAACTAAGAGTTTGTATGCCACGACTAAAGATCCTGCGTGCCAGCAAGAGGGAGGATCCCAAGTGCTACAACCAAGACTCAGTGCAGCCAAACAAAAATATACATTTTTAACTGTCTTCAAACAAAAATATACATTTTTAACTGTTTTTTGTTTTTAATCACATTCCTTTAATGACACTCAGACTCCTAGTCCCATCCCTACTCCATCCTCAAAGTGGGATGAATCATTCTGGGAGGTGGTCTCAGCCTTTCTTTGACTCTTACCTCTGGGGAGCTCCTATGAAGAGCAAAGGGGTGGAGACCCCACATCTTGAAGGCCCCAAGGAAGAACACTGTCTCCCTCTGCCCCCATCTCATCCCTGAAGGATCAGAACCTCCCTCAGGAGGACTGGAAGGGCTCTCTATGCCAGGCCTGTTTGCTAACGCCTATTTTATAACGTCTGCCCCACCCACCCCACCCTCTACTCCAAACAACTGATGGCTCCAGCTCAGCACCTTTGGACGCAGGGTTCTACCTTCCAGCACTCCACCTGCTCCCCCTCCCCAGTACGGTCACTCTGTCCTCTTCTAAACCCTGCCCTCCTAATTCTTGCCCCAGGACACCATCTGCCCAGCTTATGTCTCTGTGTGCGTTTAGCATCATTCCCCCAAGGAGAGGCTTCGAATCCTGTGTGTCCCAGGGTCCCCTGGGGCCAGCAGGTGCTCATTCATCCCATGTGTGTTGAATGAGTGAAGCTTTTACAGATGTATCCTTTTATATTTAAACAGGAAAACCGCAAGGCACTGGGATATGGTCCCTCATCTTAATCTATAAAAGGCTGTAAAAACAGAGGAAGGGAGCTGCTAGACACCAGGCCAATGACAGTAGCTCTCCCTGTCTCCTCAACTCATTGGGTCTTCAGCTAACAGCGTCTGCAGAAGGGGAAAATGTCCTGGGTGAAAAAATAAAGCTTCCTTCAGGCTCTAATATTCCCTAATTACCACTCATTCTGCAGAAATTGACTTTTGCTATAAAAGACTAGCCTCTCCAGGCAATGAAATCACAGAATCAATCTCAGCACCAGCATCTGCACGTAGTCAGCCCACAGCCCCAGTCCCAGCAGGCAGGCTCCAAGCCTCTTGCACATCAACAGGGATGGGGAGCCAATGAAGAAGTAGAGAGTCAACTCTAGAAACTTCTAATCGGGAGTCCTGGGGGTCCTGCAGGGCCTTTCACCCCCAAGAGTTGAAGTTGGAATGGCTGAGAAAGCGGAGTTAAGGAGAAACATAACAGTGACTGAAGGACAACAACGGAATCAAAGGGTATTCCTAAGAAGGACTCAGTATTTCTCAAGGGCTGGTTCCCTGACCACCCGCTGCAGAATCTCCTGGGGGAAGCTTGTAAAAATGCAAGTTTCCCGGGCCCTACCCCAGAGGCCCTGAATCCATCACTGGGGGAGACCCGGGAATCTGCATTTTAAACAAGCTTCCCAGTGATGAAGCCACCATTACCGTCCTCTGCCCAGATTCCTGCCCCAGCCCAGGAGTCTGTACCTGCCACACACTGCCCATGGACGGCCAGGCCCTCCCTACAGATGCGAAAGTCTCCAGAGTGACCGACAGGAAAGCAAAGCCCCAGTAAGCTCTCTCACTCATTTCTTTACTTCATCAGGTCCCAAAACAAGAGCACTTGTTTCCCGATGTCTCATCCTAGAATCAGGATCTCTTCCGGCTGTGCTAGCTCCTTTTATTATAATTCTGAAGCCTCAGAGGCCCCTAGGAAATGCAGGCCACAAACCAGCTCACTCTGGATCTGGCCAGACTGGGGCCGCAGCAGGGTAGACACAGGGTGGACAGAGAGTACAGCTGGAGGCTGAGCGAACGCGGCGGGAAGAACTGGCAGAACACGCAGTGGGGAGGAAACAGGCATGCCCAGGGTGCCTGAGTCCTAAGTGGGGGGGCTGAGGGTGAGGGTGATAGCTTTCACTTGGGAAGGGAGAATTTCCTCACAATAAATGATGCTGCAGAAAGAAGAGTCCCGGTCCTCTGCCCAGTCCTGAGAGAGGCAACTCATGCCCACCATTTCAGGTCCCTTTAACTTCTGCACCCCTCCTCCCATCACCTACACTGAGTATTTATCATGTTACCAGGCACATGCCCTACATTATCTCATTTACTCCCTATAATAATCCTACACAGAAGGTATGATTTTCACTTCTATGTACAGGTGAGGAAACTGAGGCTCAGAGAGATTAGACAACTTGCTCAAGGTCACCCAGCTAGAGCCAGGAGATGAACCCAGGCAGCATGACTGGAGATCAGGGGCAGACCCTTAGATTTACCCTGCTACCCCTTCTTAACCCCGACAAGGTCTTAGAAAGGTGTCACTGAGCTGTGAAGGGTTGGCACACAGACCACAGCAACCTTCGTGGGTCTTAATGAGAGGGTAGACAAGTGAGGCATTTCTTGAGCAAGAAAAGAATGAGAGGTGCTGCTTTAGGTAATCCCTTTCAGGTGCACTGCACTTTACAGTTTACCATGGGAAGCACCACAGTGCCTAATAAAGGGATCCAAAGCAGTGACACCAGAACCAGGCTGCCTGGGCCTGAACCCCACTCCCAGAGTTACATGATCTTGAGAATGTGACAACGTCGGCACCTAAATACCATTTCCTATAAAATGAGGATAACAATAACTACTCCACAGAGTTATTCTGAGGCTTTAATGAGGATATAAGTAAAGCACTTAGAACGGTGTCTGGCCCATAAAAAGTGTCATTTGACTGCTCGCTGTTATTGTAAGTATGATAAAATGATCTCACATTTAGTACTTTATTTTATCCTCATAACAGCCCTGCTTGGTCCACAGGACTGGATTATTTGTCCCAATTTTCAGATGAGAAAAGCAAGCTTCAGCAGGGAAAATGAATTCCACAAGGAAATACAGACAGCAGCATGAGTCTCTGAATTCTCAAAGTACCTCCCAGGCAAGTCCCCATTTTGCATTTGTTTTTCTTTTGAGCCCTGAGGTTGCCTCCATTTGTTCTGCTGACTCATATCTAAAGTGAAAGAGCTAAAAAAAGTACAAGAATGGTCTACTACGCAACAAACATGCCACCACTTGCAATGCCTATGTACATGGCAGACACCACTAATCAGTCGTAGGCCTTGTTCCTACTGAGCTTGAGCATAGATTTGGACTCTCCAGCACAGTATTCTTGACAGTCATTACCAACTGATCACAGATGGTAGATGATCAAACCTTTCATTGTGTAGACAGAACCTTCTATTCAAACTTGGACTATTTCCAAATTTAGTTCTGATTGGGAGACAGGGGTACCCATAGCCTAGTCCCATTACTACACATGTCAACATCCCTGCAGATACTTCTTGTAGATTATAGTGTCCCTATGAGTAGAATGTGGTCACAGCAGCATCCATCTTTCCCTACACCCAACTGCTCAACATAGATGCCTTGCTTAGCTGGTCCCACTTCATGACTGGCAATCATGTCAGCTCTTGGGGGAAGCACTGGACATCAGCAGGTCTCCTCTGATTATGGATACTGGTGGTAGGTATGGGAGGTAATTAGTTACTAATCTATTTTAAAACCCCAACCTGAAGAATGATTTGGTTTTTAATTAATGTAAAATGGAGCAATTCAATGGGCACAAGGGCTTTTACCTCTCCACCATTCTTCATTAGAAGGAGAACAATACCTTCTAATCCTGGATCTCATGGGTCAGTGATGCTGAACCTATATGCATACTCTTGCTCCAGAGGTAGACGCATGGTCCAGTCCTGGGCAATCAGAGAGCCACACTCCCAGACATCATGACTGGCTTGAAGCTGAAAAATGTACTCCCTAATCCAAACAATGAGAGTCAGTCCCAGGATGTTAGCTGGTGCTATTGGGAAAGAATGTTCTCATCCTATTGCAGTTGCTAATCTGATCCATAAGAGGCCTTGCAGCCCTTTTTTTCATTGACTGGGAAGAACCTGTGTGAGAATGGAGCCCCAGTAAAGGGAAGCTACACTGAAAGATAGTGCTCCTGGATCAAACCGAACATGAACCCCACTTTTTCCAGTTATGGAAACCAATAAATTCCTTTTTTGGAGGTGACTTTGAGTCAGCTCTCTTTCACTCATAACCACAGCAATCCTGACAGTTAAATACACACATTCTGATGTGGTTAGAAAAGATCTCCAGCAGGAACATGGGCCCTACAGCTTCTCTCAGCCAATTTACAGCTGACAAATTGGGCATACGTAGAGGACTGAGACTGTGTTTTCTAACATGCACGTTGGGGTAAATTAAAAAAAAAGTCTGAGAATCATCGAGCTTGACCCTGTGGTCTTCTACTGATGTCTCTTTTCTACTCTAGGCACCTAATAAAATTGACAACCCTTGAGCCAAGGGAGTTAATGCTCTGCTTCTGAGGCCTGCGAAACAATTTTGCTTCTATTGGCAGAGGACCTTTATTCATTTGTTGGTTCATTCATTCCTTTGTTTATTTCACTGACATTTAGTGCTTTTTGATGGTCTTCACTTCAACCCTCTGAATCCTCCTCCATATTTTCTACTACCCGAGACATTCCTCCCCTGACTGTCTCCAATTCCAGTTTCTACAGTCTATAGCATGGATGCAGCTGGGTTACACTTAAGGCTACCCTATGACAGGTGTCCAGGCCTGCACAGAGACTTGGGTCTTGGCTGCTGCCTCCGGGGCATCCTCCCATCAAGAATGGATGTCAGGCTTGGTCCTTGGCTTGCCTTCACTCTACGCCCAGCCCAGCCCAATGGGGAGCTAATCTGGTACATGTGAGGGGAGGGGTCAGCCAACAATCTCATATTCTGGCCTCATTTAGTGCCTGGGATGGGGTGCCACAAGCCCTCAACAGTCACAACACCAACCACAGCAGGCTCCACAGACTCATTCAAACCACTCGTGTGAACCACCACCAGGAGACCATGAGGTCTTCACTCTGTGTATGAAAGATGGGGACTGGGGTCTCAGGAGAAGCAGAGGGCAGGACCAAATACACAGGGGAGAATCCCAGGGATGGGGTAGCCTGGTGGGCTGCTGTCTATGGGGTCGCACAGAGTTGGACACGACTGCAGTGACTTAGCAGCAGCAGCATTCTATAAATGCTTAGCACTAAAAGTTAAGAGGAGAAAAAAGAACTTTCCTTAATGATAACAATTTATGAGTCCTTTGAACTGCCACATTTCATCATCAGATTGTAAACTAAAAAGGAAGGGGTCCCCGTTTCCTGCGTGCTTCCTAAGTGTCAGGCACTATGCTGTCTCACTGGAGATCGCAGAAATGAGTACCTCCACCTCCTTCACAGATGAAGAAACCAAGGTTCAGAAAGGCCCCAGGTCACCTGCCCAGCAAGTGATATAAGCCACGATTCATATCTGTGTCTGTCTGGCTGCAAAGTCCATGCTGTTAGCCCATCGTTTTTTCTGCCCTACCTTTAGAACGGGAATGGCCCTCAGACAAAGGTGCCAGGTCCAATCCTCAGAGAGGAGATTGAGGCCCCAAAGGAAGAGGCCTGCCTGGGACCCAGGGTTGTTGCTGCCTTGGGTGGGGCTTCTCTCTAGACTCAGGAAGCCTGAACACAGTACAGAGAAAACCTGTCATCCCAAGGGTACATGCACTTCCCTCTTTCCTGAACTGTCACTTCAATGCGAACCTGAGCCATGCTTCCAAGGATACAACAGGGATAGAAAGAAGGCACCCCCATCATCCATTCAGGTGGTGCCCAGGCTAACGTCCAGGTGATTAGAACACAAAGAGAAGGAATTGAGAAAAGTTCAACTGGCTGGAGTGAGGGTCAGGGATGAGGATCAGGGGGAAGCAACCTGAAGGACTTCTAGGCCTCGATGGGGAGGTTGCCCTTTGCCCCAAGATCATGGAGCTTCTTTGACAGCGTTTCTGCAGAACAGTGACCTGATAGCTCTGTGCTCTAGCTGCCATGTGGAGATGCAGACAAAAATGGCAGCAGGAGGCCCAACTGGGTGGCTGTCCCATTGGCCAGAGTGACACAGTCGCTGCTAAGTGGAAGGAAGTAAAATGAACAGGAATGAATGGACTGGGCTGATTGCCGACAGGGCAAGATGAGGCAGATGAGCTATTTGGTCAAGACAAACTCCCTAATCCCACTGGGGGGCTGTGCATCTCAGTGGAAGTTAATTAATGGGCTTCTGGGGTATTGAGTGTGGCAGGAGGGAAAGAGATGTGTCCCAGGGGTGAGGAAGGCCGGAGTGGGCCACCAGTCCCTCTCTGTAATTCCAGTGTGACAGGAGACAGTGACCCAGGAGTTCCGATGCTCATTCCAGAACCTCTGCCCTAAGCACCTTGACCTTCTATCCACTTGCAAGTGCAGAACCACTGGCTAGGACAGCCCCACCAGCTGCCTCCACTCAAGGCCTTTCTTCCCTTCCTCTCTTCTCTCCCCTGCCGCCCCTGCCACCCCAGTCCCAGCCAGTACTTGGCAGCCCCCCAGAGGCCTGCTGGGGCTCAGGAGGGAATGTTGAGCATCTGGCCAGAGCTCAGCCCAGCCCTGTGGGTTCACATTAGGGCACCTGCTAACGTGCAAGACCCTGGGGCACGCCACCCTGTGATTGGTTGGCAAGACCAGGCATCGGGGCCATTCCAGCACCCAGGGCCACATGACCCCGAATCTTGGCTATAAATAGAAGAGAACCTGTCAGCCCCCCCGGCCCATACCCAGCCTCCCCTCCCTCTTGGCGAAGAATGAAAGGGCGCCTTGAAATGGTGCAGAGGCCCAGCTACCCAGCTCAGCTGCTCTGGACCCAAACCTTCTGCTGATCTCAGGGAAAACACTCCATCATCTAGAAATTCAGGGATCCATCAAGCTCAGGCCCCACTCAGCCCACATCTCGCTTCTATCCCCAGTAACTCTCCTGGTGTGGTTACTGCTTCCAGCCCCCAGATTTCTGAGTCATTCGGGTCACATATGCTGCTAGCAGCAAGGCATTCATTAGGTAGTCACTGCTGGAGGAAAAGGGTGCATGTGTGTACTGGTCTTTGCAGAAATATTTGTCTTTTAACACTTCTTCACAGCTTTGTGGATATGAGACCAACCCTCGCCCCTTACCTTACACAAAACGTATGGGCCTTGAACTTATTTACAAACTAGAAACAGATTCACAGACTTAGCAAGTAAACTTATGGCTGCCGGGGGGCGGGAGGAGGATGAGGGGCAGGGATAGTTAGGGAGTTTGGGACGGACATGTACACACTGCTATATTTAAAATGAATAACCAACAAGGTCCTCCTATATAGCACAGGGAGCTATGCTCAATGGTATGTGGCAGCCTGGAGGGGAGGGGAGTTTGAGGAAGAATGGAAACGTGTATACGTATGGCTGGGTCCCTTTTCTGTCCACTTCAAACGAGCACAACATTGTTAATCAGCTATACTCCAATATAAAATAAAAACTTAATAATAAAATAAAGTGCATGAATTTCAAAAAACAAAAAGGAACGGGCATTCCCAAGGTCACACAGTAAGTGGGTAGCAGAACAGGGACCAGACCCCCAGGCCAGCGCTCACTACAGCCCCTAGTGGGATCACGAACCCCACTCCCAGCCCAGCATCACTTGGGTTTTTGTTCCGTTGTGTTGTGTGCTGTCAGTTACTCAGTCATTTCTGACTCTTTGCAAGCCCACGTACTAGCCTGCCAGGCTCCTCTGTCCATGGGATTTCCCAGGCAAGAATACTGGAGTGGCTAGCCATTCCCTTCTCCAGGTGAACTTCCTGACCCAGGAATAAAACTGGGTCTCCCGCGTTGCCGGCAGATTCTTTACCATCTGGGCCACCAGGGGGTCTTTGCTTATGCCATGCCAGTGGCCTGGAGTGCCCTTCCCACTTCTTTCTTCTCTCCCCTCCGTCTTGGACTCAGCCCATTACCACTTCCACCAAGAGGCTTTTGTGATCATTTAATTACTTCACGGCTGTCCTGATCCCCATGCCCCACCAATGCAAACACTTCCCTTAATGCATTTACTGAGTCACTTGCTTGGCACTGACCAAGAATGGCATTAGTATTTATTTCCCTTTATTTAGGAGTAGCTAATAGTCTATCTTATAAGCTAAATATAAGTTGGTAGTAGCTGCCATCGTGTGGGTAAGGATCTGCAGGAAAAAATATGGTGATTGATTAGTGATGTCTGCTCCGGCCAGACAAATTATCAGTACTCATGTCAGTTTTTGTCATATCTGCTTTAGTATCTACTCTTCATTCTTCTCCCCCAAAGATTAAATTTCTTAGGGCAGAAGCTCACTATATAGATCATTCAGCTTGAGCTATGAATGCAGGGATTCTCCACTCCCTATGTGTGTGTGCTCAGTCGTGTGCGACTCATGTCCAACTCGTGTCTGCAACCCCATGGACTGTAGCTTGCCAGGCTCCTCTGTCCACAGGATTTTTCAGGCATAAATACTAGAGTGGGTTGGCATTTCCTCCTTCAGGGGATCTTCCTGACCCAGGGAAGATCCGCTGAGCCATCAGGGAAGCCACTCCCTGCCCACCACCAGACGTCATCATGGTAGCAAGTAGACATCGCAGAGGAGGGAAAAAACCAATAATTATCTCTTGCTCACGCCTGTAGCTGCACCACACCAATGACTCCACAGCTGTCACCTCACCTAACCTGGACAGCAAGGCTGAGAGGTAGACAGGTATTCTCTCCCCTTTTCACATAAGGAAACTGAGGCACATGGACACTAAGTGACTGTCCCTGGATCAAGCGACAGGTGTTAGGCCTGAACCCAGGTCACAAGAGGGCAGCCATGCAGAACCAGCAAGTATCATCACAGCCAACAGGTGACCACCCCCCTACCCCCTCATACCTCCCATGACTGGAAATGCCCTGCCACCCAAGGCAGGCCAGCTCGTTCCATCTGGGTCAGTTCATGACATCGGGGAAGCTCCTTGCTTGCCTGAGTTGGAAACTTTCCTCATTAAGGGGTGGCACGCCCTTCAGTGCCACCCCTCGCCCATGTCAAATATTCACAGGCAGTTCGTGCCCTCCCCACACCTTCTTTCTTTGGTTGTACACTTTACAGCTCCTGCCATTTGGAAGAACATGTGGTTTAGAGCTACTCGCTTGTGGTTCCTCTTTCTCTGACAGCACATCTGTTTGCCTACTTTGTTGAGGACCACCTCCTCCCTAGTTCTAGAGGCCAGATTTCTATTAATACAATCAAGCATTCAGAAGTACCCATAACTTTTTGAGATTCAGCATGCTTCACACTATACACCTACTTCCCCCAAATATCCCCGTTCTGCAAAACTAGAAAAAACTAGAATAACAGACTATCAGAGCAAGAAGGGCCTCAGAGATCCTGAGGCCAGACTTCTTACTGCATGGCTGAGGGAGAAGGGCCCTGTTTCAGATTCAATGGCGAGATGGTGAAGAGCCAGACCAGAACCCAGATATCATCCTCTCCCTCTTGAACTCTGCCCACTAACCACTAGGTAATGTTTGACTTGAAATCCTACACCCGACTCAAGGTCAGGCGAGCCAACTTGGGCCTTACTGAGGACTGTTGAGAGGTCAGGATGGGAGTCTGAACCCAACAGGTCTGGGGTCACACTAGGGTCCTGCTACTCTGCACACGGGCTCCTCTCCGTGTTAGAACCCATGCTGGTGACTTTGCCTCCCTGGGTGCATGCGCTGACCCCTTTCAACCCCACGCAGCTCTGCGCCCCACTCCTGCCCACCTCCAAACTCTGCAGCAGGAATACGCCTGCGAATCATCACAGGCTCCGCTCTCTCCACCCCACCCAGGAGGGGGCCCTTTCACCTAGATCTACTTTCAGCTTTGGGTACAGGGATCACATGCTGCCAGCCAGAGCGTGTTTGCAAATGCCAAGTGAAACAAGAGAGCTCCCACGCAGAAGGATCGGGAGTGGGCTCTGGGTACCCCTCTATCAAACATTACTGGCCCTGAGCAGCCCTGGAGCCAAGACACCAGGACACAGCACGGCAGGGTTCCGTGCACATCTGACCTCATCACATCTGGGACCTGCTCCTGCCTCCCTCCCCGTGCACCCGTGTTTCCACCACACCACCCTCCTCTTCTCTTAAAAGCCCACCCTTCCCAAGCTTTCAAATGCTCTTTATTGCCTGGCAGTCTCAATAGTCAATCCTGGAATAAGCCTTCCCCGATGCCCACCCTCCCCATCACTATTTCCTCCTTCTGCACTACCACCATCCCACAGCCTGTCACCAGTGTCCCCTGATTTGTTTCCTTGTTTCTGTATTTTTAGAGAGCTCCACAGGCGCAGCGACTGGCCAGTCCTTACACTGCTGTATCCTCACTGTCTGGTAGGTAAAAACCAGAAGGCACGAGTGCTGTGTGGCTCCTGAGGTGGTCTACCCACACTCTGGGGCCAGAAGAGGCAGCCGCGCCCCCAGGCTCGGGGGTGCCTACTGTCTGCTGCTTACCAGTTATTGCACACTTATGATGCACCAGGAATTAACATGCAGCCTACAGAATCCCTACAACACTCACCATACCTAAAAGATGGGGAGACTCAAGTTCAGAAAGGCTCAGTGTCTGGGACGTGCACCCAAGATGTAGCAGAGACAGGATTCAAACTTCAGGACTCTTCTGTGGACTGCACTCAGATTTGGGGCCTGGCTGGGATCAGTTAATGTCAGGCCCTCGCCTGGATTTTATCTCATAGTTAAAAGAAATCTGAGGAAACCCTTCTGAGGAAACCCTTCTGAGGAAAGGCTGGTGTGGGGCCTTCAATCTGGGACACTCAAAACTAGATCTTGGACTTCCCTGGTGGTCCGGTGGTTAAGAATCCATCTGCCAGTGCAAGGGACATGGGTTCACTCCGTGGTCTGGGAAGAGCCCATATGTCTCGGGGCAACTAAACTGGTGTGCCACAATTACTGAGCCCACGTGCTGCAACTACCAAAGTCTGCTCAACTAGAGCTGGTGCTTCCAACAAGGGAATCCACTGCAATGAGAGAAGTCCTCACAATGCAACGAAGAGTAGGCCCCACTTACAACAGCTAGAGAAAGCCTGTATGTAGCAATGAAGACCCAGTGCAGTCATAAATATAATCAATATTTTTAAATTAAAAAAATTTTTTTAAATACTGGATCTTATAAATGATTTCTTGGGTACCTGCTCCCCGAAAGACTGGTCTGCAAGCAAACTCCTTGTCAGACGCAGACAGTGAGCACAGGCTGTCTCCCCTGTGAGATGTTTCTAGAACCTTCTGGATAATCTCTTTCCATGGAATTCTGGAAACTTGGAGACAGTTCTGAGGTCACACAGTCACTCACACTTCCCTTTCTACTAACAAAGAAACTGAGTGCCAGTTCTTGCCTGAGATCCCCCAGCCACAGCCAGGCGGTTACAGATCCTGGATGGTTGGCCTGGGGTGTTGTGAGGGAACCAGGTGGGAAGAGGGGATGAGGGGCTGTGACTGGCAGGAAGAGAGAGCTTCCTTCTGAGAGGTCCCATGAAGCTGAGCCAGGGCAAGGGTGGGAGCTGAAACTGCAGTTCATTCACCCTAAGGAAGCGCCTGCGACAATCCGAGCTGCCCAAAGATGGTCACAGGCAGCCCTGTGAGACAGTGAGGGCTCTGTGACCCATGAGTGCAAACACAGTCTGCCTGGTGGACGGCAAGGCGTGCAAGCAGGAGATGGTGGGGGCGGGCTCAACGACATAGCCTTGTGGTCCTCCCAACCCAGAGAGCCTGGGACCTCTGCTCTGAGTCTCTTCTCGCAGCGTCCGGGGTCTCTCTGGCCCCTGGAGGCCCAGGAGGAGTCAGGAAGCCTCAGAGACCTCTTTCCCACCCCCACCCCTCACCGAGATGCAGGCTGAGGCTGAGAGACGGACTAAAGTCTTCTTGCCAGGAATGTGGGCCTCTTCCCCACTTATGGTTCAGGGGCTGCGTTTCTTCTGCCATGCACCTATAAAATGCACCAGCATCCGCGGACACCCAGGTGATGCTGGTCCATGCGTGTGAGCAGCTGGACAGGGTGTGTGTGTGATTTCAGAAGAGAGTTTAGAATCCCTCCTTCTAAGAGTTCCTCTCTTGGGGAGCTAGAGCTCTGGGAGGAGGATGGGGCGGTGCGGCCCTCAAGGGGAGAGAGGACCAAAGAAGGCAAGATGTTAGGATGCGGGGGGAGGGGCAGTTTCCGGAGGAGGCCCAGGCTGTAAAAGGACTGAGGCCTCTGATCCATGAGGGACAAGGCTGATACTTAACTCTTCCCTCCCAGCACGGGAGGGCAGCGGAATTTCCCAACACATTCCCGGGCACCGAGCCCAGCAAGCCCCCTCTTACTCCTGGCTGTGGGCGCAGCTCCGGCCATTCCTCACTACTGAGCAGGGCTGGCAATGGCCCGGAGTTTGGGACTTTGCTCAGAAGCTTCCACATCTGTGAAGGGGGCAGACGATGCGTGAGAGATGGATGATTGAGAAAATTGCTCCAAAGCCCTGGCACACACTTGCTTAATAGATACAGCAAACCACAAAACTACTTCGGCGATCATGACAACAGCAAGAACGCATCCACACGGAGTCCAGCCCGGGCGCTGCCGCTTAACTCAGACGAGCTCTGTCACCTCTTCTGGGCCCTGGGCCCTCCATCTGCTGAGTGGGACATGATAGCAGGCTAAAACGTGCAACACCCCAGGGCATGGTCATCCCGAGTGTGGAAGAGCCGGGTGGAGGGGAGGGTAAGGACTCGGGGGCAGGCATGAGGCAGGAGCGTGGGACTGTGAGCACGTCTGTGCATGCGTGTTGAGTACAAATGGCCTGGAGAGCCCCACCCTGTCCGCTGCCAAAGGGAAAAGGTTACTGGGCTATTTCCCTCATCCCCTGAGAACCGCGCTCAGTCCTGTTCAAACCTGTCTGAAACCTCAGAGCCAGTAAGTGGCCAAGCAGAGCTGTGAACTCAGGTCTTATTGCTGAGGCCTCGGTCCCTCTGTTACTCTACAGTGCTGGCCTCTGGGTGGGGTCACTCCCAGGGCCTTGGATGAATTCACTGCAGCTCAGTTGCAGTTGGTACCAGAAGCCTGCCCAGGTCTCTGCAGGCCAGCATTCACCTCATCCATGATCTCAAGACCCCTTGGTCTACGGATGCCAACCACAGGAGGAACCACTGCCGTAGGCATTTGGGAGTTCCAGGTTGGCACAATGATCTGACTCAGGGGCCTGGTGGCTATATTTCCTGCACAAAGAAAGCTGTCCAGTCTAAGAAATTTCTGGTACCCCTTTAGGGAAACACACAGGCAAACTTTCCAAAGCACAGATGGGGAAACCACTGCCCACAGAGGAAAAGGAATGTGCCCATGGTCACACAATTAGGTTGCAATGAAAACGAGGCTGTGGTTCAGCTCTTCCTGCTCCCGGTGCAGTAGTTCTTGGATCGTCTTCATCACCTACACTCTGCTGTCTTTTCTAGGATATCCATTGGAATTAGAACAGAAGGGGTCCAAAGGAATTATCCTTGGATGAGGATGCTGATAACAATCATTGTTGAGGAGGCCTGGGCAGTCAGTGCTCTCTTGATGCCAACCACTAGGGGGCAATGTTGGCTTCGCACAGCTTGGCTGTGTTGGGAGACTGTTAAGAGGCCATCAGAGAGGAAATTAGGAGAACTCCATTAACTTACTTCTATCTCACCTGATTTTCTTCCCTTATAGACTGTTCAGTGTGCCTAATGCCACGATTCCATTAGGTGCCACCTGTGGAGGGAGGGAAGAGGGACATGGAAGGAGGTCCAGAGGCAGATGCAGGTCAGATAAGCCACAGAGACTCAAAGGACCTCCTAGCTCCCATCCAAAGGCAAAGGAAGAGGAGTGGGGATCTCTAGCTGAAGCCTTCAACGCAAGACAGGCCCAGCTGCAGACTTGGCATCCCTTTCTAGATCTCTTGCTGCTGCTGCTGCTAAGTCACTTCAATCGTGTCTGACTCTGTGCAACCCCATAGACGGCAGCCCACCAGGCTCCTCCATCCATAGGATTTTCCAGGCAAGAGTACTGGAGTGGGGTGCCATTGCCTTCTCCGTCTAGATCTCTTAGAGAATGTTTACCTCAAATGCCAGCTCCAACTGATTGGGAAGCTCTGTTCCGCAGAGGGTGCTGGGGCCTGTCCAGGTTCATGGGGAGAGTACGGTAACTGATCAGTTCTGTCCACCATGGGCAAGTCACAGATTCCTGTGAGCTTCAGCTACTGTACCATCTCAGTCATGGCCCTTCTTCCTTCCAGGAAGCCTCACTCTACTGCAACCTCCAAGTGTCCTGGGCAGTGGACAGGGCAGAAGCAAGTGAGCCCCTTTGAAGGGACGGGAACTGAAGACTCACAGGGCCAGCAGATTGTCCCAGGGATGCAATGTCACTGACAATAACAGGCAAGAGAACCTGGGTAGGGGGCTCCATCTCCCCTCTTATTACTGTGATGCATCCACAGAAGCGTGTTCTCTGTTGCCTCTGCCCTCATGGGGTGGCAGTTAGGGCTTCTTCAGTGAAACTGAAAGGGGTGAGAGTTCAGCCACGTGAGGCTGTGAGAGGCTGTTGCGGTCTCTGCAACAGGGAGCTGCCCTACCCCACCCCTACACACCCTTCACACACCCCTCAGTTGCCCATGAACACACCCCACCAGAGAGGAAAGGGGAGTTCAGTCCAGGTGAGGTTGCGCAACCAGCTCCATCCATCTGCACCTGCCTGACAGCCGCCAGCATGGCTGCAGCTCCCCCTGCTCTGACGGAGGAGTGCATTGCTCAGAGGGTCCCAGCCTGAGACTCAGATGAGGCCACCTCGACCCTGGAAGACACTGGTGTGGAGTCACCCTCCTCCCCCTCAAAGGCCATGCTGCACAATGGGAGGAACACTGGACTCAGAGTCCAGAGTCTCAGATTGAGGCTTCAGCTCTGCCACTCACCCACTCTGAGTCCTTGGCCAAGTCCGCACCCTACCCTGGGCTTCCGTTTCCTCTCTGTTCCATGAGGGCTCATGGCCTCCAAACGCCATGAACTGTGGCCAGCAGCATCAGAGACACCCAGGCACAGGGCCAAATCCCAACCCCAGACCCAAGCGAAGACCTGGGCATGAGGCTTGGAAGCTATGCTGTGAAGCAGTTTCCCACAGGACTCTGAGATCTCGAGATAGAAGTCAATCCCTCGGCAAAAGGCCTTCAGCTGACAAACCAGCAGCCTCACATCTCAATGACTTCCTTGAGCGGGTGCTAAGCAATCTCAGCCATTTTCTGAGCTGGCCAATGGATGCAAGAGGTGGAGGGAGGCTCAGAGCCTGCCCAGCAGCAGCATCAAATGTAGGGGGTCGGGGAACGACCCAGCGAGCTCATCTCTGAACACTGGCTCACCCTGAAAAGAACCTGGCTCACTCGGGGTGCAGTCTCCTTGCTGAATGAACAAACAAATGTCAAATCTGGAGTCTGAGAAATCACCCCAACCTCTTCTCAATGCTCAGATACGATAACTGTGGTCAGGCCAGTCACCAAGGGACCAACCCCAGAAAGATGAGAGTGGCCACAAATCTTCATGAAGTCCTCACTCAGTGCTGGGCCTACAGGTAACTGCGTTACCTGTGAACTTCCCAACCCCAGGGAGCACACGATATATTTAGCTCCATTTCACAGGTGAGGAATAGGGGGCCGGTGTACACAGCCAGTAAGCAGCCAGTAAGCAGCAGCACTATGGGGCCCTCTCATCAGAGAGGGACAGGGGGCTCCCCCAGGCTCCTGGCTTCACAAATGCTATGAGATGCCAACCCCAGGCTTCCTGATGAGGCTCAGATGCCCATACCATCCTGGCCTCTGCCAGAAGGGCATTCAAGTCAGAGCTGAAAGGGGGACCCAGGACAAGTGGCTCACTTGCTCTCCTAACTGGTGCTAAAATGACTCTGAGGCACCCCTGCAGGCACCTCCTTTCTGACTGATGGGGTATGCAGGTGCCAGTGGGGCCCACGAAGGGCTGGATGGGATCCTGGGGACAGAATAAGCTGGGACCTGTCCATAGTCACCCAGGCCAAGAGTCACCATCAAGCCAGGCAGCTGGGTCTCTTCCTTCAGAACTTCATAATCGGCTTACTTCCCTAAAACTCGGCCCTCCTCCCCCGTCTACTTCCACCTCACTCCAGTCTCCAGCTTATGGCCACCCTGCCGGCCCTACCTCAGTCCACCTCCCTGGTTGTTGAGCCTCTAGGCACGAAATCTGTGAGCGTCATAACACCCTCCCAGTGTGTAATTACACGTTGAGGTAGATACTTAATTAGTGTCTGTCTCCCCCCACAAAGGCAGGGACACTGTCTTATTTGTCTGTTTGCCCAGTGCTGGAAAATGGTGGGCCCTCAATAAATGCTTATCAAGAAACAAGGAAATCCAGTAGGAAGCAAAATGCAAAGTTGAGAGTGAATGGTCCCAGTAGAAAAGACTGACAGAACCCCAAATGGGCAGAAATTGATCAGGGTTGGGGCAGATGGAAGAGAGGGAGTCAGTCAGGGAAGGCTTCCTGGAAGAGAAGTTAGGCTTCAAAGGGTGAGTAGGAGTTCGGTGGTCATTTCAAGAGGGTGGACCCTCACAGGGCAGAGGTGGCGGTGTCCTTGGTGGGAGGGGTCCAGGGGGTGCTCAGACTGAGACTCCACCTCTGAGAGGAGAGGCTCCCTCACACCACACTGCCCACCTGACAGAGAAGGAGCAGAGGGTTGGCCCTCCTGTGGGCAGCAATGGCTGAGAAAGTTCAATGCCAGGTTCATTCAAACACTCAGCATCCCTGTCCACAGGATATGAGGATACACAGGGCTGCCCCAGTTAAGCTTTGGGGGGCACTGCTGTGTTTCCTCTGGAGGCTGTTTTCATTAATAAAAGGTGTGGAGGTCTGCATGAGTCACGACCTCAGCCATCCCTGTCCCCCAATGCCATCACAGCCTGTGTGGTCCCCCGTCCCCATCCCCAAACATCAAGAAGGTAGAGATAAAGCATCAGCTTTGCCAGCACCATAGCCAAAAACACCAGCATTGCACCCACAAGAAAACACTATCCTGCAACACTGCCAGAGCCGGGACCAAAACCTTCAACTCCAGGTACAGTCATGCTACGTTGTGCACGACTCTCTGCGACCCAAATGGACTGCAGCATGCCAGGCTCCCTATCCTTCACTACTTCTCAGAGTTTCCTCCAATTCACGTCCATTGAATCAGTGATACCATCCAAGCATCTCATCCTATGTCGCCCCCTTCTCCTCCTGCCCTCAATTTGTCCCAGCATCAGGGTATTTTCCAGTGAGTTGGTTCTTCACATCAGGTGACCAAAGTATTGGAGCTTCAGCTTCAACATCAGTCCTTCCGATGAATATTCAGGGTTGACTTCCTTTAGAAAACGTTGACACATCGTGCCAAACCTTAACTGCACCTTCACCTAGTCACAAGCACTGGCGCACCCGATCTAACCACAATGCCACCACCCCCGTCACTAAGCAGTTACAGAAAACACCATGAACACCAACGCAATACCACGCAGCCCCACAGCCAAATCCATCACCCCAGGCACCTTAAAGATGCATCATTAACACAAATCCCACATCCCATGACAGTCAGCACGACACAAATACCATCAGCACACCCTAACCCACGAGCGACATGTTATAACCATGCCCCTACGGAACACACTCGCAGTCACACATCACAGCTGCCAGCCCAATAAGCTCACAACAAAGGCCTTACTTGCCAGAGCTTATAAAACACACTCAGACCTAACATCCAGTATTGCCCTTGTGCCTGCTTATCCAAGGGTCCTGGGGCTACCTGGAGGGGGCTTTCGGAGGGGCCTCCCACTGACCGGGTGTGCAGCCCACCAGATCTGGCTCTGATCCCACTGGCACCTGCCCCCACACAGTGCAATGTCCCCCTGAACACACCCAGAACACAGCAGACCAGCAGCTGCACAACAGTGGTGGCCCCTTTGGGACCACCTTCTCCACTCCACCCCACCCATCCCATTAAGCCAGTCACGCTCTCCAGATAAACGCCCTACCAGCGGCCCTGCCTGAATTCTCAGAGGAAGTCCTAGGAGACTAGAAGGGCTTTGTAAAAAGCTCCCAGAGGCTCTGACACGGAATCCAACCCCCAGGGAATCCCTGTAGTAAAGCCTGACACGAGGACCAGAGGGAAAGAAACCCTTCAACTCTCCTTGCCTTTGGGGTGATATCCACACAGCGGCAGCCCCACTCACCAGAAGGAGACCTCGGAGGTGATCTCAGTCTCCCTGTCTGCAGAATGGGGACCTCCATCCTGTCAAGATCACCCCAGCTGGTCCCTGCGGAGCAGACGCTCCTCAATACCTCTTGCAGGGCTAAGTCTTCTGCAAAAAAGCTGGCAGTGCACTGCCATGGCGCTGGGGCCTCAGCATATTATTAGAATGTACTATTCAGCTAGGGCTGCCATAACAAAATACCACTGGGTGGCTTAAACAACAGAATTCATTTTCCCACAGTTCTAGAGGCTAAACGTCTGCCAACAGGGTTGGTTCATGTTGGAACCTCTCCTCAAGGCTTACAGCGCAAGTCTGCCTTCTCACTGTGTCTTCACACGGCCTTGTCTCTGAGGGTGAAGAGAGATCTCTGCTGTCGCTTCATCTTCTGATAAGGATGCCAGTCCTACTGGATGAGGGCCCACCTTTATGACCTCATTTAACCTTCATTACCTCTTTACAGGCCCTATCTCCAAAACATTGCACTGGGGTTTAGGGCTTCAAATCATGAATTTCGGGAGGGAAGCAATTTAGTCCATAAAAGGGGGAAAGGCTTGAAGGTTTGGCAGTCTGACAGGCCTGGGTTAGGAAACTTCACCTTCTGAGCTTGCTTATCTGTAAGTAGGAAACAAGTGCTCACAGTGTTGTTTGAGGATTAAAGTAAGAAGGTAAAGGGACTTCCTTGGTGGTCCTGTGGCTAAGACTCCATGCTCTCAAAGCAGGGGGCCTGAGTTCCAGCCCTGGTCAGGGAACTAGATCCCACACGCTGCAACTAAAGATCCTGCATGCTGCTATGAAGACCAAAGGTCCCACATGCTGCAACAAAGACTGGGCACAGCCTAATTAATTAAATAAGATGAAATAAATATTTTTTGTTTTTAAATGAACATCTGCTTATTTAACTTATATGCAGAGTACATCATGAGAAAGGCTGGGCTGGAAGAAGCACAAGCTGGAATCAAGATTGCTGGGAGAAATATCAATAACCTCAGATATGCAGATGACACCACCCTTATGGCAGAAAGTGAAGAGGAACTCAAAAACCTCTTGATCAAAGTGAAAGTGGAGAGTGAAAAAGTTGGCTTTAAAGCTCAACATTCAGAAAATGAAGATCATGGCATCTGATCCCATCACTTCGTTTCAAATAGATGGGGAAGCAGTGGAAGCAGTGTCAGACTTTATTTTGGGGGGCTCCAAAATCACTGCAGATGGTGATTGCAGCCATGAAATTAAAAGACGCTTACTCCTTGGAAGGAAAGTTATGACCAACCTAGATAGCATATTCAAAAGCAGAGACATTACTTTGCAACAAAAGTCCGTCTAGTCAAGGCTATGGTTTTTCCTGTGGTCATGTATGGATGTGAGAGTTGGACTGTGAAGAAGGCTGAGCGCTGAAGAATTGATGCTTTTGAACTGTGGTGTTGGAGAAGACTCTTGAGAGTCCCTTGGACTGCAAGGAGATCCAACCAGTCCATTCTGAAGGAGATCAGCCCTGGGATTTCTTTGGAAGGAATGATGCTAAAGCTGAAACTCCAGTACTTTGGCCACCTCATGCGAAGAGTTGACTCATTGGAAAAGACTCTGATGCTGGGAGGGATTGGGGGCAAGAGGAGAAGGGGGCGACAGAGGAGGAGATGGCTGGATGGCATCACCGACTCGATGGACGTGAGTCTGAGTGAACTCCGGGAGTTGGTGATGGACAGGGAGGCCTGGCGTGCTGCAATTCATGGGGTCGCAAAGAGTCGGACACGACTGAGTGACTGAACTGAACTGAACTGACAGAGCAGATGAAAGCTGGACCCAGCTTAGGGAGATTGCTCAGTAACATTCTGTTGGTAATGTGAAATCAGCTGTAGGTGGGCAATTTACATCATGGAAACTGGTCAACCCTAAAAATGATGGCCCCCACCCCATCCCTGAGCCCACTGTTACACATTCACCAGGACACCACTGAACACGATACTGTAAGTACAGAACTTTCTACTCAGTGCTGCCAGACAGGCAAACAGAAAGAACAAGGAAAAGGGAATACCACTCACAATATCTTTCTATGCAAAACTAACAGAGCGAAGGAAAACAGTTTCCTTGCTATCATTTACGTGGAACATAATAGGTGTTTCCCATTACGCTGTGCTCTTGTGTGGATTCTCTCCACTCCCCAGTGTGACCTCACAGACCTATGGCCACACCCAGCTGCTCCAGCCTCATGCCTTTGCCTACTGCCTGCAGCACCCCGTAGTGTCCCCAGCAGCCCGACAGACCTGGGCCATCAGGGCCCCTGCACTGGGCTTTGTTTGCATCCTTGGAGGGCTTGGCACTGGCCCTCTCCAGCAGCCCCCTCTGGACCCACATATGCCTGCCTAAATGGCCCTGCACCTGCTTTCAGGGCCCATGCTGGCCTCTCCCCTGGATCCATCACCCACAGGATGACTGCACGGTGTGTGTGCACTCTGAGGCCCGGGGGTGACGAGTACTGGCTGTCTGCGGTTCCCTGGTACATGGGGCTTAGACATGCTGCTGGGGCACCACTTGTACTCTGTTCTAGCTTCAACAAACCTGCCATCCAATTTCTTCAAGGTTCTAGAATAAGAAATTTGTCAGTGTCGATGATGATGATCCTTCAAAGCCTAAGGTCCTCATCTCCTCCATAAGCCCTGCCCCTAGAATAGTTTTGTATCACATTTAGTCATTTAAGTCCTTATGACTGCTTTGATGTGACCACTCAAGGTTATTTCAAGTTATTACAATAAACCTCTGTGTTTCTATAATAAAATCTGTTTTTATTCTTAACACAACTCTTGGGGGGAAAGGAATATGCTATTATTTCCACCTAACATGCAGAAGACTTAGAGCTATTAAGTTACTTGCCCAAGGTCACATAGCCAATCTGGCCATGAAGTCAAAAGTCTGCATGGGTGCTTATGTATGTCTCCCTTTAATCAGATGATCAACTTCTCTGAGGGCGGGGATGTCTTATATTTATCTGGACTCTGAGGGGCTGCTAGGCAACAAAAATACGGTTCCTAGAAGTGTGAATGGGGCTTCCCAGGTGGCTCAGTGGTAAAGAATTCACCTGCCAATGCAGGAGCCACCAGAGACACGGGTTTGATCCCTGGGTTCAGAAGATCCCCTGGAGGAGAAAATGGCAACCCACTCCAGTATTTTTGCCAGGATAATCCCATGGACAGAGGAGCCTGGCGGGCTATAGTCAATGGGGTCACAGAGTCAGACACGACTGAGTGAGCACTCACGCATGAGATGTAAAAATTAGGTCCCTTTTTTTTTTCTTTAAACTTTACTCATAAGAAACTGAACACAATGTGACAGCTGGAGAAGGCAACTTCAGGACTTCAGAGCTCCTCCCCATCAAGAAGCCAGATCCGGCAAGAAAGCAGGGGGTTCCTTCAACCTTGAGGAGGCTTAGGTGCAGCTGAGGGGGACGCTGAGCTGTCACAGAGCTAAGGGGGCTCTGGAGATGGAATACTGTCCCCCAAAGATGTCCCCCATGTCCTAAACCCCCAAACCTGGGACTAGCCTAAGTTATAACGGGTTTTGCAGATGTAATGAAGTCAAAGATCTTGAGATGGGGAAATTACATTGGGTTATCCGGGTGGGTTCCATGTAATTACAGGGTTTTTATAAGGTGGCAAGAGAGTCAAAAAAGGAGATGTGATGATAGAAGTTGAGGTCAGAGCAACGTAACCACAACCAAGGAATGTGTACAGCCTCTAGAAGTCTACAAACGCAAGAAGACAGATTTTTGCCCTGACTCTCTAGTAAGAAATGAAGCTCCGCCATTGGTGCAAGTCCAATGAGACCCATCTTGGCTGTCTGACCTCCAGAACTGTAAGATAATAACTTTGTTTGTAGTAATTTGTTACAGCAGCAATAGGAAGCTAAGACAACTCCTGTTCAGTGTATAAGAAATTGAAGCCCAGAGAGAAGACAGTGGCCCTCGACTATGAGGACACATCCAAGAAGAAGCATCGTTCATGGTACCCTTGATGGACTTCTGGTCCCAGTGAGAACCACTTCTCCTGCAGTTTGCTATTTAGCCATCTTGGTTATCATTTGTAAGGAAAAAACGTAAGAAGTAATGTGGAAGAATACAGACAAATGCTAAAAAGTTCCAGGGGAGCAGAGTTCATCTCAACAAAAGAAACACATGAGCTGTCAGATGTACCTACAGTGAGAACGAATGCCTTATCCCTGGAGGTGACAGCTGATTGGGTACAGCATTTTGGGGGATACTAACAGAAGCTTTCTTACTTTGGAAAGTTAGACCAAAGGATATCCACGAATTCATGATTTGAGAGGATCCTAGATTTCTAGAATTCCTCTACACTGAATCTCCATTCCCCTGCAGTTTCAACATCTCCACTCTACCCTTCAATAGAGCCTGAGACCCCATGCTTGTAAAATGTCTTTACGTCATCTCTCCACACATCCTCAAAGTTTCCTGGTGTCTCTGTGGTGTCAGAGGAAAAAGCAGGAAGAACACTTCCCCTGGGAGCCCTGAATTTCTAAACAATTATTTTATTACCAAGAAATCATTCCAGCCAGCCTCACTCAGACCACATCTCCTGGATCTAGGAGAAAGGCTGGGGGCACAAGAGTGCATTTGTGGGCTCCTGCACAAACACCCCCTCAGGTTCCCAGAGCCCATCTCTGTGAAATTTACACCCCAGCCCACACCCTTCCCTCCCAGCCAAGCCAGTGTGGGAAATAGGCCGAGATGTCGAACTCTGCAGAAAGAAGACTGTTGTTTCCTAGAACAGGCAGACTTCCTCCCCTGGCGCAGGGGATGTCCTCGAAGGGTGGATTGTGGGTAGCCAGGCCAGGGAGTTGCCAGGACAGCTTTCCACTCACTCAATGCAGGGACCCTGTCCTCATCTCCAAGCTAGCCACACTAGCCACTCCAGGCTGACACCACCAGCCTAACTAACTGGGAAAGGAACCTGCTGGTTTTGCTTACCCTTCACACCCCTGCCACCCCCCCCACCCCGACCCAGGCTGGTTCCATGCTCAGGTTCTCAAAGTACAAGCAAGCACCTGCTTCAGTCTGAGCCATTCAGAGAACATCCACATTTCCCAGAGAGGACAGCCACCTGACTCTGTAAGGGGAGGGAAACAGGAAGCGGGAGAAGAGATAATTCCATCATCTCCCTTTCACCTTCAGTTGGATGCAATGAAATTATGATGGTGCTACCTCGCTCTGTAAAGGACATAGGCAGGACTCACAGCATAAACCCAGGCCCTAGGGTGATGCAATGCTTCTTCAGGCCAGCTGCAGGCAGAAACCAAGAGCTCAGCCTAGTAAACCCTCTGGGATCCAGAAACAGTATGGATATTTGGCCTGGCCTTGGTTGAGGGGCAATAAAAGGGTTAATATTTCTGGGTATTTATCTGAGGAAAACAAAGGCACTAACTGGAAAAGATCATCTGCACGGCCACGTTCACTGTAGCACCGTTTACGACAGCCAAGACGTGGGAACAACCTAAGTGTCCACCGACAGATGAATGGATAAAGAATATGTGACATATATTTTATATATATGTTTTATATATATAATTTTAGGCGCTTCCCAGGTGGCTCAGTGGTAAACGATCCACCTGCCAAGGCAGGAGACCTGGGTTCAATCCCTGGGTCAGGAAGATCTTCTAGAGAAAGAAATAGCAACCCAGTTGAGTATTCTTACCTGGGAAATCCCATGAACAGAGGAACCTGGCAGGCTACACTCCATGGAATCACAAAAGAATCAGACATGGCTTAGCGACTAAACATTAGTCGTAGTAGTTATTTTATATATGTATAAGTAACTATATACATAATTACTCAGTCATGTCTGACTCTTTGCGACCCCATGGGCTGTAGCCTGCCAGGCTCCTCTGCCCATGGAATTAATGAGTTACCATTTCCTACTCCAGGGGATCTTCCTGACCCAGGAGTAGAACCCACGTTTCTTGTGTCTCCTACATTGACAGGAGGATTCTTGACCACTGTGCCACCTGGAAGGCCATATATATATATATATACACACACACAAACACATAAAATTCAGTCATAAAAGCAGGAAATCTTGCTATTTGCAATAACATGAATGGACCTTGAGGGCATTGTGCTAAGTGAAATAAGTCAGATAGAGAAAGACAAATACCATATGATCTCACTTATACACAGAATGTAGAAAACACACACACACACACACACACACACACAAACTCAATGATACAGAGAACAGACTGGCAAATTGGTGGTTGCCAGAGGCTGAGGGGTATGGAATCAGTGAAGATGGTCAAAGGTAAAAGCTTCCAGTTATAATTCCTAGGGATATAATGTACAGTGTAGCAACTATAGTTAATAATACTGTGTTGCACATTTGAAATTTTAAGAATAATTTTTTGAAGAAAGGGCTAAGATCACACACAAGCTTTGGAATGAGACTGCATGTTAACCCCCAGCTCTGCTGTGTGAGGTGAGGTGCGTGCTGTCAGGCAAGTTAGTTACTTCCGAGCCTCAGTTTTCCCTTTTGATATATGGCACTAGTAAGTAATACTGATCTTGCTATGAGGAACAGACTACAGAGGAGGTATGAAAAGGGCTAATCAAGTTGCCTGGCCTATTAAGAAAGAGCTTACTTAGTACTACCTTTAAATATATAGATTTCTGGATCAGTAAGGCCCTACCAGGTCTGGTTCTGTAGTTAACCTGGTAAAGATATTTTAGCTGTCTTTCCCGGTTATCCTGTAACCACATGACTTAGATTTTCTGATCTCCTTTCAGACCACCCCATTCAAGACAAAAATAAAATATGATGATAAAAAAATTAAACCAAAAGTCCTGAACCTGCAATTTGGGTGATCTGCCACAAGGTGGAAAACTTCTCTATGACAAGGTCTCATAAGGTCCAAGCTTTGCCAGAGGAGTCAGAGGTAATACCGGTGACAGATTAGTAATCAATCAATTTTTACATGTATTCATTTTTATAAATCTCTTTATTAAAATAGCAGCCTTAAATAAATTGAACAATATTTTCTAGGTACTGTCAAACGCTTAACCTCATTTAACCCTAAAAACAATCCCACAGAAGCTGGCATTATTACCCTAATTTTGAGGAAATAAGGAACTGAAGGCTCACAGCAGTGCTGTGGCATGCCCAAGGGTGCATCTCGTAAAGGCAAGAGAACTTCAGGTAAGAATGACCACCTCTCTCCCCTTGCCCTCAGCTCCAAGTGGCTCCAGTCACAAGTCACAGACAGTAAGGTCTCACCAACAAGGCACCAGTTGACTGCCCCGGGCCTCCCCCAGGGAACCAGCACCAGCCAGGCTGGCCTCTACCGTCTGTCCCTCCCTCAGCTAAAGGAGGTATTTTCTTCATTTAATAAAGAAAAGGTGACGAAGAGGGTCTAACCCTCCTTTCCTTCCATAGGATTAGTCTGCCTTAAAAAGAAAATTCTGAGTTATCTCGGAAAGGGAAAGTGAAGTCGCTCAGTTGTGTCCAACTCTTTGCAACCCCATGGACTGTAGCCCACCAGGCTCCTCTGTCCATGGTATTCTCCAGGCAAGAATACTAGAGTGGGTTGCCATTTCCTTCTCCAGGGGATCTTCCTGACCCAGGGATTGAACCCAGGTCTCCTGCATTGCAGCCAGATTCTTTACTGTCTGAGCCACCAGGGAAGCCCCCTGTTATCTCAGGTACCCCCTTAACACTTCCCTACCTGTCAGACATCAGTTGGTTTCCTTCCAGCAAATCCTAGGGGGAAGTGCCCATTCTTGCACTTGGGCCATCAGTAACTCTTTGACGTTGCTATTTAGTCGCTCTGTCATGTCCAGCTCTTTGCGACCCCATGGACTACAGGCTGCCAGGCTTCTCTGTCCGTGGGATTTTGCAGGCAAGAACACTGGAGTGGGCTGCCATTTCCTCCTCCAGGGTATCTTCCCAACTCAGGAACTGAACCCGCGTCTCCTGCTTGGCAGGTGGATTCTTAACCAGCAGCGCCACTGGGGAAGCCCTGGTGGCACCAGTGGCAAGTGACTCTAGTTCCACTCATTAATAAGCACCTTCATTTTCACACTCCTCCCTCCCCCAGCACCCCGACGAAGCTGACATGCCGATGACAGGAGGGATAGTAAACAGTACACAGATAAGTGGATCAGACACCATTCTGATGGTCACCAGACTTGCTCTAACCAGCAGAACCTCCTAGGGAGGGGCACCTCCGTCATTTCCTGCCATTTGTATACTGGCAGCCCCAGTCACCATCGAGCCTGCACCCTCCATGCCCTGAGACAGCCAAGGCCTAACCGAGCCCATCACTGCACAGGCCCAAGGCAGCTCTCCCAGCCTCCCTATCTCACAGACCAGCAGGACATAGGGCACTGCCCTTTAGTTTCCTGAGTCACAGAGCCAGGAGCAACCTAGGCTAGAGCCCAGCCCCATGTCTTTGGGCTTCAGCTCCCAGCCGGTTCTGCTCCATCAACCTGGAAGAGGTCAAAGCTCAGGTCCTAGAGAAAAGCCCTAAGTAGCTTGAGGCCCCCTGGGTCCCTCCTTTGCTGTGCCATTCTTGGGAGAAAGCCTGTCCTAAGAGGGAAGTAGGAGGCACAACTGTTTGGGGCCTATGCTTTGCCCTAAGGGGATCCCAACCTTAGGGCAAAGGACTCAGGATTCAGGACTCAGCCCGGGTCAATCAATGGTCACTAGAGTGTTATGCTTCCCATGCCAGCTGCCTGAGTCTTACCGTATCTTTGTAACCCCTCCATTGATTTTTTTTTACCCCAAATTTTTCTTTAAATCCTTTCCTTTTTTTCTCCTTAGATTCATCTTTATAAGATACACACACACACACACACACACACACACACACACACACACACACACATATATATATAATAGCTACATTTTCTCAAATGCATCTAAATAAATACTTAATTATTAAATGAAATACCCTGATTTGCTTGCTGCCCCAAATCAACAAGCAGACCACCCACACTTCCCTTGGAACTCTGAAGTCTCTCTTTCACACGCACTGACTTTATCCTAGCTGCCTGCCCTTGCTGGCTCAGGTCTTCCCCTGGAAAATTCTGAAACAGTGGCAGCTGAGGTCTTTTCAACCCAGCACCTGGCCTCCCTCGGTCTGGCACCTTCACTGGCCAAGGATCACGTCATCCTTGTACTGGAGGCTGTCTTGATGACACGAATTCACAGGTTCCATATCCCAATTCCCGCTCCGGCTCTCCAGTCCCCATGTTTGATCCAGCCCCCTCAGTGGGGCTGGAGACATCACATCCTGAGCCTCTGTCCCTCAGGGTCCTTCTCACCCATCTCCCTCCCCATCCTGGCACACCCCACCAGCCCTGCTCCAGGCTGAGCCACCTGGCCACCTGGGCCTACTCTGAGCACTTCTTTCCTCCCCAGCCTCCCTGCCCTCCCACCATTCACTGTGAAGTGTGGGGCCACTTCTCTGGACCTCAGTTTCTCTGTCTGTACAATGAAGGAGTAAAGACTGAGATAGAAGTTCTTAGGTGGGGCCTGTACCTGGCTTTCAGAGTCGATGAAATCACATGCACACTTCTCTGTTTCAACATTCTTACGTAAAACAGGTCCACACTATCTTCAGAGTTCCACATGAGGGCTCTGACCCCGTTTTAGTCAGGCCCAGGAGCACAGGCTTTCTGAAGGCCTTGGGGCTCTCACGCTCACACCGTGAATCCTTGGGATGTACACACCCCCCACACCACACCCACGACCCAGCGTACAATGGACCTCAATAAAGACCTAAAACACCTTCTCTTCTCCCCCAAATCCATGCTTCGTGACCAGCAGCCCCTGACAAAAAAATAAAAAGAGAGAGAGAGAGAAACACACCAAGCGCTTGATGCCTTTTATTCAACTTGAAAACCAAAGCAAGTTAACAACTTTTATAACAAAAAAAAGAAAAGTTCAAGAGTCACCCCAGGACCTGGGGCCATGGCAAAGCTCTCACTCCACTGGGGCTCCCCCAGGAATCCAGACTGAGAACTGGAGGACCAGGGCCAAGAACCAGAGGGAGGGAGGCTCCAGGGCCAGGGAAGGGGAGAAGGAGGGAGCAGGGGCCAGCCAGTTCACCTCTCCAAAGGGACCGAGGGGGCTCCCGGGAGAGCCAAAGGATAGAATTCACAGATTCAGCTCAACACCCACATGTCCCCAAAACTGTCCCCCCAACAAAACAGAGGGCCTCCAGAAATAGCAAGCACCCTGTCCTGCGTGCACAAGCAGCAGCTGGGAAATCTAAGCCCTCTCCATCCGGGAGGATGCTGGGTGGGATGGCCTCTAAAATCTCTTCTATTCTTGAGAGTCTTGGAATTCTTCCTCAGGACAGAAGAGAAGGCTGGGGCCTGGGAAAGCGCAAGAGCCATCCAGAGAGAGTCCTTAGTGGGTGAGTCAGGCCAGGATCAGCAGAGAGGCCCGCGGAGACCACCACGAGGGCCTCCTGACCAAAGTCACCCCATCTGCTTGTCGCTGCCCTTGCACTTTACACCATCACTCACACCAGTCCTCACGGGAACCCAGGGAGGATGAGGGTCTGACCCAAGAACAATGGGGAGTAGACAGAGCTAAGGAGGGACCAGCAAGGCAGGGGCAGACGCTCTAGCTGGGAGAGCAAGCAGCAGAGCTCACAGCAACCGGCACCGTGCACTAAGCTCTTTAAACATGTGGTATCCTGTTCCCCACCCCCAACCCCCATGATGAGGGGGTGCTGCCAGTGCCCATGGGCCCGCGAGAGAACATGCGCTCCCTCGTTCTGGACAAGGAGACTGAGGACAGCAGGGACCCGCAGCCTGTCAAATTAATAAGCCACAGAAGCAGGATTGGACTCCAAGCAACCCCTCCAGGGCCCACAAAACCAAAACAGTGTTGTGAGTGTGTGAGAAGGGGCGGGACATGGAGCCAACATCAGTCACTGAACAAAATAACTAGAACAGCAGGAAATATGCCTGATTCCAGAAGGAATTCACCCTGCTCCCCTCCACCCTGACCTGCAGCTCAGGGCAGGAGTCTTTTCTTTTATCTTTACTTCAGGGAGGGCAGGCTCTCCCAGAAGGCTCACTGGAACACTGGGTGTGTGCTGAGAGACCTGGTCAGATGGGATTCTGCCACACCTCAGGGCAAATTCCAGAAATGATTCCACCTCTACCAGGGGCAGCCAGACACAGCAGGCCTCGGGGGCTTTCTTATTTGTGTGGCAGGTGCTTAGATCGTTGGTAGAGCAGTGTCTGTCATATTTGCACAGCATTTGGGCTCCACTTACATTTCACTCCACAGCAAACGAGCAATGCCAATCCCAAGCATGTCCCAGACTTCTACATACCTGCTGCTGTGAGAGACAGTGGCAAAGAAGTTAGTGAGGATAACCATATGACTGCTGAAGACATGTGATGTCTGTTTATTATCATTTTATTCTTCAGTTCAGTCGCTTAGTTGTGTCCGACTCTTTGAGACCCCATGGACTGCAACACTCCAGGCTTCCCTGTCTATCACCAACTCCCGAAGCTTGCTCAAACTCATGTCCATCAAGTAGGTAATGTTATCTAACCATTTCATCCTCTGTCGTCCCCTTCTCCTCCCGCCTTCAATCCTTTGCAGCATCAGAGTCTTTTCCAATGAGTCAGTTCTTCACATCAGGTGGCCAAAGTACTGGAGCTTCAGCATCAGTCCTTCCAATGAATATTCAGGACTGATTTCCTTTAGAATTGACAGGTTGGATCTCCTTGCAGTCCAGGGGACTCTCAAGAGTCTTCTCCAACAACACAGTTCAAAAGCATCAATTCTTTGGTGCTTGGCTTTCTTTATAGTCCAATTCTCACATCCATACATGACCACTGGAAAGACCATAGCTTTGACTAGATGCACCTTTGTCAGCAAAGTAATGTCTCTGCTTTTTAATATGCTGTCTAGGTTTGTCATAGCTTTTCTTCCAAGGAACAGGCATCTTTTAATTGCGTGGCTGTAGTCACCATCTGCAGTGATACTGGAGCCCAAGAAAATAAAGTCTGTCACTGTTTCCATTGTTTCCCCATCTATTTGCCATGAAATGATGGGACCAGATTCCATGATCTTAGTTTCTTGAACTTGCATTTTAAACCAGCTTTTTCATTTTATTTTCATTTTCATTTTAAAAGGGTGCATTTTATCCTGTGACCTTTTAAAACAGGGTAGGAGGCTCGGAAAAGCCAAGCAACTTGCCCAAGGTCACAAAGACTGTTAAATGGCAGAATCCTCAGACCCAGCACTCAAGTAGATCTGACTCAAGAGCCCTACCTTGAGCTATCTTCCATACCAAGGCCCTGCTCCTGCCTTCAGGGGCACTGCAGCTGAGGCAGCCCAATCTCAACCCCCAGCAGTTCTTCCCAGCACGATGTGATGTCCCTCACTGGGCTGACTCAACAGCCTCGACCTTCTGACGGCTTGCTGTCTGCTGGTTGATGCGGTCTGCCTGCTCACAGCTGTGTGCACAGTGCAGACCATGGGTGTGTGCTGAACAACTGAATCAGGAGATGGCCCTGCTGTGTCCTTGGCCCTTGCTACATCTCCTACATATATGCACAAGGACTGCACCCCTTCTTTGTCTGTCCCCCCACAGCTCCTTGCACATAACAGATGCTCCATCACACTGGGTAAAGAATTTAACATGGAAAATGTGGTAGGAAATCTCTGGATCCAAATCTCAGCTCTGCCACTAACACACTGCCTGACGTGTGGGTCACTAGCTCAGTTCCTCTGGGCTTCCACACTCAAGACAGGTGTTGGGAGCCCCCAGATTGGGAGGCTCTTGGAGGCCAGACCCTTCACCAGCTCCCAAGGACCAGCCCTGCAGCTGGTCCTCGTTGCTGCTAGAAGCAGGCCTGCTGCTGGATGTGGGTCATTCTTAACCAAATGCACTTCCTCTGGTTTGTGAGGACAAGGGGAGGGGCGAGAGCTCCATCTCCACATCCTATGCCTACCCAGGGAGCAGCCCAGCACCTCAACTTTTTCATTTATATGCTGCTCAAGTTCAACTCTGGTCAGCTGTGTAAGGCAGGTGACTTGAGTCTCCAGCTCCTGGCCAATGAATCAGGAATGGTGGTACCCCTTCCCTCACCTCCTGCTTCATGGTGGCACAGCTATTGGTACAGCATTCTCTAGGCAGCAGGCCCATCTGTTCATTCAACCTGCACATTCACTTCAAGAGGCAGGTACAGTCATTTCTCCCTCTTACAAATAAATGTAAAGAGGCAAATAAAGAGGCAAACTCCTGTTTGCCTCTTTAGGCAAACAGGAGTCAACTACTTGCCTGAGGTCATGAGTAAAACATAACTGAACAAACCACAAAACAGAATCTCTAGCTACAACCATGAGTAGCATTATCTTGCTGGCATCAAAACAGTGAATTAAAAAAGTCCAGGGAAGGCCAGGGAAAAGACCTTCTATAAACCTTAATAAAGATTAATGAGATCTTAATAAAGATATATCATCCAACATAATGCTAAGTGAAAAAGTAACAAAGACAATATGATCTGATCTCTTTTTTAAGGAAAATTGTTTATGGGAAGAAAGAAGAAACATTCATGGTGGGTGGCCACGCCTGGATAGTGAAATTATGGGTGGTCTTTATTTCCTTTTGGAGGATGTACCTATGTCTTTAACTTTTTTCAAAAAATATTTAATTCTTTTGTAATTAAAATTGTAATAAATGTTTGTTTTATACTTCAAAGGGATTTCCCTAGAGCTTGAGGGGCTAGGACTCTGCACTCCCAATGCAGGGGGCCCAGGTTCAATCCATGGTCGGGGAACTAGATCCCACATGCTGCAACTAAAGATTCTGGGTGTTGCAACTAAGACCCAGTACAGCCAAATAAACATAAATAAATAAAAACTTAAAAAGAAAAACAAAGCAGAAGTAACTCTTCTGTGAACCAGAGGGATTGTGAATGTATAAAATTACTGTCCAATTCTTTAATTATATCTGCTTTAAAACTGGAAGTAAAAATGTGAAAAATGTATAAGTATAAACATTTGTGATTATTCAAATATTTGTTGAATTAAAATAAGCAAGATATGACCCCACAACAGAGACAGAGGACACCTTGGAGCCGGGAAGGCAGGCTCAAGCCCATGGGCAGAACTGGCCTGCAGGCATCTGTGAATCCCCAAGGCGGGGAGCCCCCAGACAGGACCCCTGCTCCCACAAGGTGGCACCAGGCCCAGCACGTGACCACACAGGAGATCCCACCCGGATCCAAACCCCCCAGCCAACTCCCAGTGCTTATCTTTTGAGGTCCATCTCACAACAGTTAACTGATGGCTTCAATGATGAGTATAATCATAATAATGACGCATTCAAAGCACGGGTCCACTCTGTCCTCTTCCCAGAGCACTGGAAGACAGTGGGGACAGGCTGTCCTGCTGCACCTCTAGCTCCCAACAGAGTTGGGATGGATGATGGATGAAGTGAATGAAGGAATGGACGAATAAGTGAATGCTGACCTAAGAACAAGGTGGAGGCTGGATTTGTCCCAAAGGCAGGGTTACCTAGACAGAGTTCACCCCACAGTAGGTCACGAACTGGCTGAGTATACACCCTTACCACCGTGGAGCTCACGTGGCCACTACGTGGTAGATCTGTCCCCACGATCAGCTGACTTTGCCCACAGGCGCTACCATGTGTGAGACGGGGGATAAGGGTATAAAGGAGATGGAAGGAGAAAAAGATTCCATCATCTAGGCTGTTGCTAGGAGAGATTAATCACCAGTGGTCCAGCGGCTAAGATTCCACACTCCCAATGCAGGGGGTCCAGGTTCAATCCCTGGTCAGGGAACTTGATCCTGCATGCCACAAAGAAGACTGAGGACTCCCTCCCCCTCCACTCAAGCCACATCTAAGACCCAGCATAGCCAAAATAAATACATATATTTTTCTAGAAAAAGACCAAAAAAATGTCCCAAGCTGCCCACCTGGTCTTTTTCTAAACTTCTGGGGCAACAAGACTCCCTCCCAGGGCAGCGGAGTCTATGGGAGTCCAAGGCCTCCACTCACCTTTGTCACTAGAACTCTGGGACCAGCACTTCCCTCTGGCTGGACCTTCCTTTCTCCTCCTGGCCTTGCCTCCTCCTCTAGCCCTGTGGTTTCTCCACTCTGTGACCCTGCCCTGGGCCCAGTTATTCCAATTCTAAGAATCTCCTTCTTATTAAGCAACCCAATTAGCCGCGCTGACCTCGACTCTCTGCAGCTCTCTGAGCAGCCGGGCGTTAAATCGCAGATCTAAGTGGAAATTGACTTTGCATCGAGGGTGCCTTAGGACGCTGACACGACTAGATGGAGAGCCAGGGAGGAAGCCTTCATCTGTTAGGACAGCCTGCCGGAGCTCCTCTGAATTAGCAAAGGCCTCTATTCTGCAACTTGGAAAGGCCTTGTGCATTCTACTCATTTCAAAGAAATATTGTAGCTTAAGCGATGGGCTAAAATACAGATGTATTCACTCAACTCTCCCAAGCGGATCCCCTCAGGCAGGGCCTGCTCTGATTTATAACTAGCACACCACCTGCTCTGAAAAGATGCTCAAACTCCAGGTCTCTATGCAGCCTCCCCTGGGATCCTGGCTGCACAAGTAGTGGGTGTTTCTTGTGAAGACGGACAGACCCAGCTGCTCCAGGCTTTTGCCCATGCTGCTCCCCACTACCCGGAACACCTTTTCCCCAAAAGGTTGCTTCCTTTTTTATTTCTCAGGCCTCTACACAAATGGCTTCCCTGATGGCTCAGCAAGTAAAGAATTCACCTGCAATACAGGAGACACAGGAAATGTGAGTTCCATCCCTGGGTCAAGAAGATCCCCTGGAGGAGGAAATGGCAACCCACTCCAGTATTCTTGCCTGGAGAATCCCATGGACAGAGGAGCCTGGCGGGCTACAGTCCAAAGGGTCACAAAGAGTCCGTGTCCTATTTGTTCTTAAAATTTATTACTAGCTGAAATCATGTTCCTTTTCTGTTTCCCTACGTCAGTTCCCCACAGTCAGGACTGGGTCTATCACTACGTCCCCTTGTCCAACCACAGGAAATGGGCATTAAATACAGGTGGAGTGAGATGGAAACTCCCTGCAGCCAAAAGAATAATGAATCAGGCAGGGTGATCCAGGCCCAGGGGTCAGGAAGCCAGATCCTATCTCCATGGAAAGTCAGACAAGGCACTGAATCTTAGAACTTTAGCTGCAGTCAAGGAAGCTCTAGTCCCCTCCGCTCACAGGCCATCAGATGAGCCCCGCCCCCACTCCTATCCCCATTTGGGGAAGGGGAAGGCAGGTTGAGTCACATTTTCTGGGATTACGGAAAAAGAACATTTCACAGGATGTGATCTGCAGAGTCTACAGGAGCAGGAAAAACCCCCAAATCCCCTCAGGGTGTGAGTCCTCGGGGTTCTAGGTCAAGCAGAATCCACATCAGGACCTGAATATGGCCAGAATCTGCAGCCCTTACTATGACCAAGAACAATAATAAACTAGGGCGTAGGCTTCCCAAGGCCAGGGACCCTGCTCCTTTTTGCTAAATCCTCAATCTGGACCAGTGTCAGCACATAATAAACAATTCATTAAGTATTTTTTAAATAACTTATTTTTTTATTTGATGCCTCCTACATGGTAAGCATTTTATATACAAAGTTCATTGATTCTTCAGATCCATTCTGTATAGCCAGGACTCCTAACACTTACTCAGAGAGGTGAGGTAAGATGGCCAACCAGCAAGGGGAGGACAGTGCAAGGCCTTGAACCCAAGTGTCAGACAAACAGTAATAATGACACCACCTTCCAAGCCAGACAGGCAAGGCTCTACCTTTGTGGTCTCAGTAATCCTTTCAACAGCCCTCTCTGCTCCACAGAGAAGGCAATCATGGCCCCAGAGGGTGAAGTCACCTAGCGTAGAGTCTGCAGTTAATGCTGGGCAGAACTGGGATTCCAACCTAGGTATCTCTCAGCTCTGAGCCACGGGCTCTTGGGGTTCAGCCACAAGGCATTCCACTGAAACAGAGACACTGTAGTAGAAGTTAGAATAATTAACCATATGAATCATAATGCTCTCAAAGAAACTGCACATAACCTACGACTCACTGTAGTAAGACAACTCAGGACCCTATTCTGGGCCAGACCAGTGTCTAACTTGGACTCTGGCAGGTCTACTCTCTGGACCTCACTTTCCCCACCTATTTGATCCCTATTTAACCAGATGACATGGCTCTCAAGTTTTAAGAATCTAAAATTTTTTTTCAGTCATCTGAAACTAAGTAAATATTCATGTGATTTTATGTTTTTACAGCTTTCTACAGTTTATAAACACTTTTCAGATTGATTGTCTAATCTATCCAACAACCCTGCTCTTGAACTAACAGCCTCACTTTACAGAGTGGGAAAAAGTGACTCAGAGAGCTTAAGCGACTAGTCAAGTCACACAGCAGGTAGGTGTCAGGACCAGGATCTAGATTCCAGTTCTAGTCCACTGGGCTTTCCCCTTCACCTGGGGTGCTAGAGAGGAGGGTGGAGCCCAAGAAGGTGCCAGGGTATTATAAGGGAAAGTAGAGGGAAAGCAAGCACATTCATATAAATCAGTAACAGTCAACAACACAATAGGCAGTTCACTGGAAAGGAAACACAAGTGACTCTTAACCATGAGAGAAAGTCTGCAAATTAAAACTTCAAAGAGATACCAGATTAACAAAGATCAAAAAAATTTAATACCATGCTGTGTTCCTGAACAAGCATTTCCTATTCATTTCTGCAGGAATGCAAAACTGATGTAATCTTATGAAGGGGAATGTGGTAACATTCATCAAAATTTTAAATGCATACACCTAGGACTTCCTTGGCAGTCCAGTGGTTAAGACTCTGAACTTCCACTGCCAGGGGCGCTGGTTCAAGCCCTAGTCAGGGAACTAAGAGCCCACAGGCTACAAGGTGCGGGCCAAAATAAATAACAGTGTTAAAAATAATAATAATAAATGCATACGCCTTTTAACTGGGCAATTCCATTTGGCAGTAGTTCTCCTAACATATCCATTCACACAAGTGTAAAATGACGCTCATACAAAAATATTCACTACAGACTAGTAGCAGCACTAAATTAGGAATAACCAAAATGCCCAATCGAAAACTGGTTAAGCAAACTACAGTCAACACAAAGAGTGAAGTAGATCTTTCTTTATACACTGATAAGAAATGATCTTTTAAGATAAAATATTAAGTGGAAAAAAAAAAGCAACCCACAGGCAATGATCTTAGCTTGCTACCATTTGTGCAAAAAATGGAGGCAGAAGTTTGACCGTATATATGCTGCACAGTTTTTCTCTGGAAGAACATTTTAGAAATTGGTAGCAGGGTTGCTGTGGGGACAGGAGCACAAGAATGGGAGAGAGGACTTCCCTTTGTAACTTTTACAATTTTTTTCAAGGAGGATCACATATTAAAATTTCAAAATAAATACAAAAGCAAGTCTATTGTCTCTTTCCCACTGAACAATGCTGTATGTTGAAACCAATATGAAAATTAACTTGCTAGGTGGCTGGATCTTCCCAGGACCTGCTCCACATGACCCCCACCCAATTTCTTCCCCTTGGGTCAGCTCCAATTGCAGCCTCAATCACAAGGTGGATCAGTTAACACTTTAAATGATCTGACTGACTCAAGAATTCTAAATCAGGAAATCTGGGTTTAAATACCTTCTCTACCAGCATGGGTGCTTAACTTGCTCTGTACATACTAACAAATAGATATAAAAAGATTTGATGTAATACGTGTGTGGGGGAAAAAAAATGTGTGTGCGGAATAAAAGCCAAATCTCTGGGATGATTAAATTCTGGGAGATAATGGTGATGGGTCATGTGAGACACTTGGAGGTGATCAGATACTGTCCAAACTTGATATGGTCTGAGTTAAAACAATAGCAGTCACTGTGGCGGTGCAGGCTGGTGAAGTAATAACACTGCCTTACATCTGTTTATGATACAATGTGCAATTAGCTTTGAAATCCATGATACGTGCATTCTCAAGGCAATGCAGGGGTTGATCCCATGTTATGAAGAAGGACAGAGGTCACACTGTGGGCAACATTTAAACCAGGACTTCAGCCAAAGTTATCTGTTTCTCAAGGCCATGGGCAGAAATCAGTCCATAAAGGACTGGAAGGCGGAAGTGTGCCCAAGGAGGGAAGTTTGGCTGGTGGTGCAACAAGCCAAGAAATAAAAAAGGACTGCTTTTGACTGGTTGTTCCTGGGTGTGGGATTCTTTGCTTCCTTTTGGCCGATTTGTACTCTCTTAAATTTCAATAATAAATTAACAGTTGATACTTTTACAACAAGAAAATACAATGTACATAAAAATAAAACAGAGAGTGACATATTCAGTTAAAAGGCATTTAAATACAATCAAGATGCTAAGAGTGGTTGTTTCTTGAGGGTAAGAGATTACAGGATGGGGGTGGCCTCTCACTTTCTTCGACAAGTTAGCTCCTAACATCCTAACACTGGACATTTTTTTAATGTTTTTAAATTTTTATTAAAAACATTTTAATATTTTGAATATTAATATAAAAACATACATATTTGTTGAAAAAAACAACAAAGATATTAAAAAAAAAAAACTTAAAGCAATAAGTTATTTCTCCAAAACACTTGGGGATTAATGGTGAATTATGGAAAAAACCTTGATTCTGGGAAAGGTTGAGGACAAGAAAAGGGGGCGACAGAGGATGAGATGGTTGGATGGCATCACCAACTCAATGGGTTTGAGCGAACTCAGGGAGATAGTGAAGGACAAGAAAGCCTGGTGTGCTGTAGTCCACGGGGTTGCACAGAGGCAGACACAACTTAGTAATTGAACAACAAAACGGACCAATTAGACAAATGTCTGAGTTACAGTGATATGAGATTTTTGTTTCAAATTCCATTATTGTTAGCTTCCTTTATTACCCAACAAAACTGATTTTTAACTAACTTGTTCTGGAAGGCTCAGAGCAGAGCTTCCCCTGGATACAGGCGGATGTTGTCTCCTGGGCTGAAGCGGGGCCAGGCTGCCTGCGTGCACCCACTGGGTGCACGTGGACCTGCCCATCAGTCCCTCTGTCACCTAATCCTCCCGGCTGCAAGATCTGGCAGCTGGTGCGGGCCTGAGGGAGTTGGGTAGCTCTGGTGTTGAATTGCCTGTTGGCCACATGGTACGGGAAGTGTGGTCGCTCTTTTTCCACTTGCTGTGAGCTTTCTTTAAATAATTGCAGACTTCGTGGCTGAGCCAGCAGGAGCTGCGTGTGAAAGACTCCAGGGGCCAGGGCCCACAAGTAGCCATCCTGAGCCTCAGACAGCACCCACAGCCAAGTCTGCAGTACCCTCGGGGTATCTCAGAGTTCACTAACACCTTCCCTCCCTTCTTAAAAAAATTTTTTTTAACTAAATCAAAGAGGAAAGCTGAAAGGCAGTTTTACAGATAAAAGAATGATTCCAGATAGATAACATAGCACTGTGGGGTGGGGGCGGGGAGAGGGAAGGAAGAAATCAATTTTAGATATAATCTATCAATAGAGGATTCTGAATAATTTGCTCCTTTAAAACAATCTGGCCTGAAGTTCCTGATTTTCACCCCATCTTTCCACCCCCATGAGTGTCTTATCCAAGTGTTCCATGATTCACTGGAGAGATTAGAAATCAGGGACTCTCTTGCTTGGAGTTCCTCCTCCGCCTTCTTCTCTTTACAAACCCACACGTTTAAGGCACATGATCCCATGACAAACTTCTTCCAACTTGCAGTTCAAAGACAAGTCGGCACCCGTCACCAGCAACGGAGCCACAACCTGAGGAGCTGAGGGCCTGACACTGGCTTTGCCCCCTGGATGGAAGGAAATCACATGCCCATCCGAGCTGTGATGGTCCCCCAGCTCTGTCTGCCTCCGGTATCCACTTCTCCCTCTATCTAGCACCTGGCAGTTCTGCCCCAAACAAAATTTACAAAAGCAAGACAGCCCCCACGGCAGAAAAAGGATAAGTCACAGCATGGTAGAGATGGGGAAACTCAAGCCCAGAGAGGAGGCCAGACTTGTCCAGGGTTACCCAGTGGAAAGGGATGGGCAGGACCTGAATCCAGGCCTTCCTCCAGACCCTAAGAACTACGCTCTCACCATGGCACTCTTACCTCTCTCATCTCCAGGACAGCTACAGAATTCTCTAAATAAGATTTTTCTCTTCCCTAACTCAAAGAAGAGTTGCTGGAAATTATACTTTTCTGGGGGAGTTGCAACTATTGCAAAATCACACAGTGGATTTTGGAGTTGCTGTTGCAACTCCACAAAAACTGAGGATCATTGCCCCAAGGAGAATTCAAGATAATCTTGGGAACTCAGTCTAGACAAGGCACAGACGTGAATGGCTGAGGGGCCCTTTCCAAAGCCATGCCTTCTTGACCAGACAGAACTTGGGGGCCACAAATGCCATATTCTTCTCAAATTGAGAGGGTAAGACATTAACCTTATTGGGTAAGACATTTCAATATCCCTGGCTCTCAGGTTCTTCATCTGTGAAATGAAAATGGAAATCGTCATGAGGTTGTAAAATACTATGAGAACTTCCCAGTAATATGCTAAAAGGGATAACAGTAGAAGTGAGATGAGTAATAGTAATAATAATTATGGCAATAATTATCACTATCATCATTAAATTTATTAACGGCTTCTTCTGTAAAGCTACTAGCCTTCTCCCTGTCCATCAAGTAGTCAGTGGCTGTGTGGGGCTGGCCCCACCGTGATGGAGATTACTGCCTCACTGGGCAAAAGAACCTTGGTCAGGTGTGCAGGTGAGAAGCTGTGCTCCAGCCGTGTGCCTCCACTCCACACCTAGGGCTGCACAGACCACAGAGCAATAGCACTCATTCCATCCTGCCTGTGAGGCTGGGGGAAAATCTAGTCAACCCCCACTCCCAAGACCTCCCCACTCCTTCAGAGCAGCCTCCTGCTAGTTCCTATGGGTGGAAATCTTGGTGCTCCTACTTGTGATTCTTCTAGACACTTAGCTCATCCTGCATGTTCTTCCCCTTCACAGGAGTCATCCAGCCAGCTCAAAGCCTCCACTGATGGGGAAGGAGTCCATGTCCCCCTGCAGTCACTCACTGCTCATTCACCAGCCACAGGACATGCTGGGCCTTATGACACGATGGTCTCTCTCTAGGATGCCCTCCCCCACTGGTCAGCTAGCTCTCTCCTCAGTCCTCTTTCTGCTACATGAGCTGCCTGGACACTCCCTCCGTAATGGCCACCCTCCACAGCCATCTGTGGAACTGTTTTTCCCAGGATGGGAAGCAGGGCTTGTTCAAACCTGCAATTGTAGCTTCCTACACAGAGGAAGTGACTGCCACACAGATAGGGAAAGGAAGAGGTATCAACTGATAATCAACGGTTCTGTAACTCATGGGGTCTACCAGTTTTTGCCATCCATCTGTCATCAAACCAACCAGTCACTGATTGCCACTGTTACGGAGAAGAACCACCTCCACACACCGCACGAAGTTCTTCAGATACTATATCATTGCAACCACTCATTGATATACTTACCATCATCCCATTTCACAGTTGAGGAAACTGAGGTCCGGGCAGATTAAGTAACATGCCCTAAGCCACGCAGCTGCTAAATGACAGATTCTGGACTCAGGCCCCGATTTAGAGCTCCAATCTTAACCACTGTTCTACTCTGCCTTCCACTGACCCTCACAATCCAGACCCCAGGCTGAGTCCATTACTGGAACAAACTGACACCTCTCGTCCTCTGGTTGTCCCACAACTGGATCCTTGAAAATTTACTGTGAGGTCACCTGAGCAAATAAGAGATATAGGTTTGATCCCCAGGCAGGAAGATCCCCTGGAATAGGGCATGGCAACCCACTCCAGTATTCTTGCCTGGATTATCCCTTGGACAGAGGAGCCTGGCAGGCTACAGTCCATGGGGTTGCAAAGAGTTGGACATGACCGACGTGACTTAGCATGCATGAACTTGAGCAAAAGAGGACTTCTCATTCTGGGGTAGATTCTACATTTCCCTCCTTCCTCTCATGCTTTTGATCTCATTCTCTAGCCCGGGGGTGCCCAACCTCCAAGATCTAATGCCTGATGATCTGAGGTGGAACCAATGTAATAATAATAGAAATAAAGTACACAATAACCGTAATGTGCTTGAATCATCCTGAGACCACTATCCCCCTTCCCACTGGTCCATGGAAAAACTGTCTTTCACGAAACCAGTCCCTGGTGCCAAAAAGTTTGGGGACCACTGCTCTCGCCCACTCTGCTCTCCCCACACTTCAATCCACTAAACTGGGCCCATTTTGTCCCTAGGGAAGCAAGCTTCTAGGAAGGTGGCGCTAGTGCTAAAGAACCCACCTGCCAATGCAGGAGATGTAAGTGAGGCAGGTTCCAGCCCTGGGTTGGGAAGATCCCCTGGAGGAGGGCATGGCAACCCACTCCGGTACTCTTGCCTGGAGAATCTCATGCACAGAGGAGCCTGGCGGGCCACAGTCCATAGGGCCGCAAAGAGTCAGACACAACTAAAGCAACTTAGCACACGTGCGCAAGATACCATCATTGTCCTCTAGGCTCACCTGCTGCACTGACTGGTCTGAGACCACCTCCAGAGGTGGGAGACAGCCACATTCCTGCAGGGGGCTGGTCTACAAAGTGCGCGCCAGGCAGCCACTCCCTTGGCCACGAGGACAAAAGGCAAGTGCTGGAGGCCTGGGTGTTGCTGGAGAGGTGCCCATGGTGACACCCACAAGAGAGGGTGGTGCTGTTGCCCAACCCAAGGAAGAAAGTGGCATGAGGTCACCGGAGCACTGGGGCATGACTCCTTGGGGGCAGGGTGCTATTGGGACCCCATGTGCCTGTGTGTGGCTTGGGCAGCAGAGGAGCTAGTCCCCCGGCCCACACTCACCCTCTGAGCCTCAGGCCCCTCATCTGAAGTTTGGGGCTCTATGTCCTGGGGCTGTTGGGAGAGTTAGGTGAACTCAGCACACAGCCAGTACGGATTAAAGGCTCAACACAACTCATTCATTCAAGAAATATTCAATGAACGACAACCATGCATCAGGCCCTAGGCTAGCTTCTGGGGGTGCAGTGGGAACCAGATAGGCAATATCCAGTTCTGATGGGGCAACAGGCACTCAATGGGGCGAAAAGTAGTAAACAAGAAAGTATCTGGGATGATTAAATACCTTAAAGAAAAGAGAGCATGGTACTGCAACAGAAAGTGCACAGAACAGGAAGATCAGGGAAGGCTTCTCTGAGGAGGTGATGTCTCAGCAGATCTGGAGGAGGCGAGGGGGCCTGGGAAGAGCATTCCTGACAGAGGCAACAGCATGTGCAAAGGCCTCACCACACTAGCTGGAAGATTACTCCTATTATCACTGGAGCCAAACTCTGTCTTCTCCATAGAAGCAGCACATAGAGCTGGGAGGACCACTAACTGGGCATCAGGAGAAGTGGCTTCCAGCTCTACACCATCAGAGGGCCAGGTAGGACAACCTGCACCAGCCTGTAGATGGGTCTCTAAGGGTCTGTAAGCAGCCTAGTTTCCCTCGAGCTTCCTCCTTTCTCCTTCTTCCAACCCATGCACGCCCTTTGCAGTCATCATGATCCCCACCTCCTGAGTTGCCCCAGAAATGTGTGTGTGTGTGTGGCTGAGGCTCTAGTGGGACAGACAGAGGGACAAAGACAAACATCTGATTCACTGCAGGATCATATCCGATCACCCTCTGCGGCTCCACTTGCCCCTCTGTAAAATGGGAAAGCTGTTCAGGTGGTGCTAGTAGGAAAAGAACCTGTTTGCCAGCGCAGGAGACACAAGAGACGTGGGTTAGATCCCTCAGTCGGGAATATCCCTGGAGAAGAATGGCAACCCACTCCAGTGTTCTTGCCTGGAGAATCCCCAAGGACAGAGGAGCCTAGTGGGCTACAGTTCATAGGGTCCAAGAGAGTTGGACACAACTGAAGTGAATTAGCATGCACATCCTCTCTCCTCTTGCTATCAGTTCAGTTCAGTCGCTCAGTCATGTCTGACTCTTTGCGACCCCATGAATTACAGCACACCAGGCCTCCCTGTCCATCATCAACTTCCAGAGTTCACTCAAATTCATGTCCATCGAGTCGGTGATGCCATCCAGCCATCTCATCCTCTGTCGCCCCCTTCTCCTCCTGCCCCCAATCCCTCCCAGCATTAGAGTCTTTTCCAATGAGTCAACTCTTCGCATGAGGTGGCCAAAGTACTGGAGTTTCAGCTTTAGCATCAGTCCTTCCAAAGAACACCCAGGACTGATCTCCTTTAGGATGGACTGGTTGGATCTCCTTGCAGTCCAAGGGACTCTCAAGAGTCTTCTCCAACACCACAGTTCAAAAGCATCAATTCTTCAACGCTCAGCTTTCTTCACAGTTCAACTGTCACATCCATCCATGACCACAGGAAAAACCATAGCCTTGACTAGACCTTTGTTGGCAAAGTAATGTCTCTGCTTTTGAATATGCTATCTAGGTTGGTCATAACTTTCCTTTCAAGGAGCAAGTGTCTTTTAATTTCATGGCTGCAATCACCTCTTGCTATAACATGAGATTAATGTGAAGGTCAAGCAGAAATGCCAGATAAGGAAGCCACCCTGCTTTACACAGGCATCATAAAGGGGCCTTGTATCTGCTTCTGGGTCATCTGTATCCTGTGCTCTGGACTAAAGCTAGAAGGACAGAGAAGGGAGGAGACAACAGAGTTCATTCCAGACACTCTATGAATAGTATCTGATTGTTTAGGACCAAAGAAGTGTGTCTATGACAGGGAGCTTTCGAAAAACACAGACACTTAAGGGGCTGCTCTCAAAGATCCTCATTCAATAAGTCTGGGATGGCCTCAGACGTATAATTATTATTTTTTTTTAAACTACACTGATGATTCTGATATGCAGTCATGGCTGAGAACTACTGATTAGTTCTACCAACTCTGGCAGGTAGGAGCTATTATTATTCCCATTTGAAGGTGAAGGTGAAGGTGAAGTCGCTCAGTCGTGTCCGACTGTTTGCGACCACGTGGACTGTAGCCTACCAGGCTTCTCCGTCCATGGGATTCTCCAAGCAAGAATACTGGAGTGGGTTACCATTTCCTTCTCCAGGGGATCTTCTCGACCCAGGGATCAAACTCGGGTCTCCCGCATTGGAGGCAGACACTTTAACCTCTGAGCCACCAGGGAAGCCCAGGAGCTAATGTTATTCCCATTTGGGAGCTGGCAAATGAGAGCACAGAGTGGCTAACTCCTTGGGTCACACAGCTAATAGCCATAGAGCTAAGATTTAAAACAGACGGTCAGCTTTCTTTCATCAAGAGGCTACACAGTTTCTTGAAGCCAATGAGCATGTGACATAGGCCCTTTCTATTACTCCATGCAGCCTTGGAAATCCAAAAGACAACTTCTCATGTGACAAGATTGCATCAACTTTCAAAGAAACTTTTACAGCTAGACTAACTCCTTCTTTATCAGCCATTATCAAGAAATAATGTGTGCTCACAATAAGCTTCATTTATAGACAACTTTGAAATTTTTCCTCCTCTTGATAGACCTCCTGTTTTAGACAGTGACACCAAAATACATTTTACTTTCTTGCTTCCTTGAACAGAGACCACTGATCAGAATATACCTTTCCTCCGGGATGATACACTGTCTCTACGGTGCATTAGCTTTGTACTTTTGCAAAGTAATGTATTCAGAATAAGGGGGCTGCTTGCTCAGGCGCCAGTGGATTTCAGTGCTGAATCCACGTGTTTCTGCCATGCACCCCACACCCCATGCTTGCATGGACACACTAACAGAAGTGACTTGCTGCTTCTAATGTCCTGAGGCTTGGACAGGACTCCCAAGCTTGTAAGAACTGTGTGTAAACAAGGAGTGAATTGGCCCTAGGTGGGACGGGTGAGGGGTGATCTTCTATGGAAGAGACTGAGTCTCCAGGCGATTCTGAACAAGGAATGATGGATGTGGCTTGGAGCTAATCCTCTTGGGCTGGAGAGTACAGTCCTGGGTTCCTGAATGATCCCTTTACCTCTCTGAATTCGCTCTCTACTTTTTTCCTCCAGAGTGGAGGCCAGACCCAATGGAATAAGCAGCTGGGCAATGGACATGAGGCCCGGTGTAAGGTGTTGGTTTTGGTCTCCCTGGAAGACATGGCAACATTTGACCAAATCCCTCCCTGTAGATTCTGGAAGCTCTGAGCCCCTCCCTAGTCTGGCCAGAGCAACAGACTGGATTCCTAACCCGTGTTTTAACATTCCACAAAGACCTGGCCACTAGACATGTGTTCTGATAGGGGGTTCTGGAGGCTCCAAAAGATGTTTGTCCTCTGATTCCTTTGTGTGCAAGGCTTATCTTGGAGACAAGGGCAGTGGGTTCCTTGTGGGGACTAGCACAATCCTCCTAAACTCCCCCCTCACCCACACATCCTAGCTCCACACACAGAGAAGAGGCTTCTGTGGCCAGGCAAATGGCTGGTGACTTTCCTGAAAGATCAAACAGCATTTGTTCATTCATTTAATAATTCAACAGATATTTATTGGGGGCCTACAGTATACCAGCCGCTGTCAAGGCATTGGGAGATCTGATATTGAACCAGCTTGACAAGATCCCTTTCCTTAGGGAGCTCTGGTCCTGACTGGTCAGAAAAGAGAGAACATAAAGAATAAACACATAAAAGTTATCACAGGCTGGGACCAGAGTTCTGCATTTAACAAGGCTCCAGGGAAGGTCCAAAACAAATAGAGGTCTCTTCCCCATACAAATCTTCCCCCGAAGCAAATTCTCCTCTGTGCCCCACCGCACCCCCATCTCTGCTATAGGGACACCACTCTGAGCCCCCTGCACTCTGTCTCTTCTCTTCCACATCCACTCACTTCCAGTGAGCACCCCCAAGCTGAGGCCAAGTTTAGACGCCTCCATCCCTCTGTCCATCACCCCATTCCAGTCCTTGTTATATGCTCAGCCAGATTGGTCACACTGCAGTGGGTAAGACCACGTGCTCTGAAGCCAGGCAGACCTAGGCTCAAATCCCAGCCTTTCCATTGTGTGTCTGGGTGACAGAGGGCAAGTCACTGAACATCTGGTAGCTTTAGTTTTCTGGTTTGTCATAGCACCGACCTCTCCAAGTAGCTGAGAATCCTTTACCTGACAATGTACCTGAAGGTCCTATCTTAGTACTGGCACATATTAAGCGGTCATGAAATGTTAGCTACTTTCTATGCTTACTGTTATTAACAACAATACTAACAAAAACCTTTGCTGATGCCTCACCAGGACATTCAAAACCCTCATAGCCAGTTTCCCCATGTGCTTTGTTTTGGAGTGGCTAAAGGACAGATATAAACTAATCACGGTGACAGAATACAAAATGAAGATAGGAGATGTAAATTCTGTTATAGACTATAGGATCACAGAGCTAAGGGGGAGCAATTCTCAGAGGGGGATTTAGGGGAGGCAGCCCTTGAGGCCTTGAAGGATGCTGCTGGAGTTGGGGAGGGGCAACAGATACCTCATGGTAGGGGTCCTAGGGGTTGCCATGTATAGGGAAGGGACTGCAAAACAATATTAGCACCATAAACTGGAAGTCAGCCTCAGTTTACCCAACTGCAAAGTTGGGTAAACCCCACTTCACAGGGTTCCTCTGAAATTAAATGCTCTTCTTGAAAGGGTTAGCAGTTTTTAACTGTTCTCATCATCATCACTGTTGAAGGATATGGTTGAAGAGGAGGGCAGTCTAGGAACACCAGGATTCATGTTAAAAATAATATATTGTTCTGCTCTTGTGGCAATGGGTACAGTGCTGCATGGTCAACAGTACTGGAATAATAGATGGACAGATAGATGGATAAATGGGTAAGCATTTGAGGTCTTGGATGCTGTACTAAGGAGCTTGCTTCTGCAGGTCACTGAAGATGAGCCTGCAGATGTTTTGAGCAGGGGTTGCTGGGGTCTGGGGTCACTAGCAGCATGGAGGCTGGGTCATCCTCAGTGCCAAAGAACCAGGGCAGGGCCCTCCCCAATGTCCTGGGTACCACACTTCTCTGAGAAGAGCCTGAGACCAGAAATAAGGTTCAAGCAGCCACGTTGCCAAGGCTGTTTGCCATGGCAACATCAGGGAGCCACTCGTGGGCTGGCTGCTGCAACTGCTCAGGGCCTGGTTTCTAACGTCTCCTCACTCTCCCTCTGCTAAATGACTCTGTTCTGCCAGGCAAGCACAAGGAAAAAACACGGCAGCAGAGCTGCCAGGGAGCATCCATCTCAGCCAAGCAGGGCTCGCCCGGCTGAGTTCCCAGACAGTGGGTCCCAGACAGTTGAGTCCCTGCTATGCAGAGCCAGCTCTGGCCAAGCAGACAGCAGCCAGGCTGGGCAATATGAAGGTATTCCCTAGTCTGCTCCCTGTCTGCTTCTTCACCTCAAGGTAAGGGCATTGAGCAAGATGGTCTCTAAGGCACTCCCAACTCCCTGAAAGCTCAAGTTTACCTTGGTGTATTTGCATAATTACCACTGTCATCTTCACAGTGGCTTACTATATGTCAGGTGGGTGCTTACTCTATGTCAGGCAATGTGGCAGGCACATTTCTCTCCTGCAGTTATCTTAAGAACATACTATAATTATCACCAATTTTGCATGAGGTAACTGAGGTCAGAGAGGTTAAGACACTTGGTGAAGGTCACACAGCTAGTAAATGGTAGAATACAAATTTAAACCCTTTGCAGTTAAACTCCAAAGCCCAGAGCTCTTAATCACGGATATTTCTTCTCCTCTCTTTAAGTAGCATCTAACTGGATTTGCTTTTCGAAAAGTCAGCATGGGAATACTTGGCTAAGGCTGGAGGGGATTCCTCTCCAGTCCCTGCAGAAAGACAGGGTGAAGGAAATCATAATACTAGGAACCTCAGGGCTAAGACAGGATCAAGGACCAAGAGTTCAGTGGGAAGATAAATAGCAAGGTCTGAATTATATTTGTCTGTTTTTTAACAATGGCTCCTATACACTGAGCATTTCTAAACACTTTACAGGCATCATCTCAAACAGCCTTTTGTAAAACCCCTTGAAAAAGTAAAAGCGTTAATTGCTCAGTCCCGTCCGTCTCTTTGTAACCCCATGGACTAGCCCGTCAGGCTTTTGTCCATGGGATTCTCCAAGCAAAGAATACTGGAGTGGGTAGCCATTTCCTTCTTTAGGCGATCTTCCCGTCACAGTGACCAAACCTAGGTCTTCTGCATTGCAGGCAGATTCTTTACCATCTGAGCCACCAGGGAAGCCCAAGTGAAAGTGTTAGTCACTCGGTCGTGCATGCAACCCCATGGACTGCAGCCCATCAGGCTCCTCTGTCCAAGGAATTCTTCAGGCGAGAATACTGGAGTGGGTTGCCATTCCCTTCCCCAGAAAACCCCTTAAGTATGTGCTACTATCAGTCCTATTTCCTAGATAAAAGTGCTAAGGCACACACACACACACACACAAAAACTCTTGTGCCAAAGGCCACAGGGCTCACCCCAAGCAGAGTACAATCCTAGGATTCAAAGCCCTCTCAGCCACTGAAACAAATAATTAGAGCAAACCTTTGTTTTCTTCCCTAAAAGACAGAGCAGTAATTACAGGCCTTTGGGGATAATTAATCAAAGACTTTGCCCTTGACTTGTAAAAGTCTCTCTGGCCTCCTACTCTAGACCTGGGGCCCGGGGGGCAGCTCAGGCTCTGCCTTAAAGGAAGGGCAGGGCAGGAGCCCTGGAGCCTTGCTGCCCCCAGAGCCTAGCTAGCTATGTGCCTTCAGGCCAGCTTCCTCCTCTCAGCTCTGTCTCCCAACCCTGTCTCCCTCAAGGGATGGTCCTGAGCGCCTAATGAGAAAACCCAAGGTCAACTGCATGTTAAAAAGCAGAAACATTACTCTGCCAACAAAGATCTGTATAGCCAAAGCTATGGTGTTTCCATTTGTCACATATGGATGTGAGAGTTGGACCATAAAGAGGGCTGAGTGCTGAAGAATTGATGCTTTTGAACTGCGGTGTTGGAGGAGACTCTTGAGAATCCCCTGGACTACAAGGAGATCAAACCAGTCAACCCTAAAGGAAATCAATCCTTAATATTCATTGGAAGGACTGATGCTGGAGCTCCAATACTTTGGCCACCTGATGTGAAGAGCCGACTCATTGGAAAAGACCCTGATGCTGGGAAAGATTGAACACAGGAGAAGAAGGGGATGACAGAGGATGAGACAATTGGATGGCATTACTGACTCAATGGACATGATTTGAGCAAGCTCTGGGAGTTGGTGACAGACAGGGAAGCCTGGTGTGCTATAGTCCATGGGGGTTGCAAAGAGTCAGACACGACTGAGCGACTGAAAAACAAAGGTCAACTGCAAGAGGAATGGGTGAACCCACCGGGGTTTAGGCACAGTGAGAGCTGGAAGAACGTGCAGCCTGTGCAAGGAGGTGGTGATCTGCACCCCAGGACTCTACAGCCACCACAAAGCCTGGCCACCTCGGGCAGCAGAGTCTCTACTCGGGCCATCACCCTGTCCCTCCCCCAGAGCCAAGACCCACCCTCCCCTCAAGTTCTGATACCGGAAAAGAACTAGTCAGGGAGTAGGAGACCTAGGCCTCGTCCAACAAGGTGGCTTCTCCTTCTCTGCGCAGGGTCCCTTCTTCTGGGAATGGTAGGGGTTGATCTGATGTGCTCCAAGGTCCCTCCTGGAGAAGGCAATGGCAACCCCACTCCGGCACTCTTGCCTGGAAAATCCCATAGACAAAGGAGCCTGGTAGGCTGCAGTCCATGGGGTCGTGAAGAGTCGACACGACTGAGCTACTTGACTTTCATTTTTCACTTTCATGCATTGGAGAAGGAAATGGCAACCCACTCCAGTGTTCTTGCCTGGAGAATCCCAGGGATGGGGGAGCCTGGTGGGCTGCCGTCTATGGGGTCCCACAGAGTCAGACACGGCTGAAGCGACTTAGCAGCAAGGGCCCTCCCAAGCCAAGGAGAGTGAGCTGCTCAAGAAAGTGAAGTCGCTTAGTCATATCCAACTCTTTTGCGACCCCATGGACTGTAGCCTAGCAGGCTCCTCGTCCATGGGATTTTCCAGGCAATAGTACTAGAGTGGATTGCCATTTCCTTCTCCAGGGGATCTTCACAACCCAGGGATCGAACCCAGGTCTCCCGCATGGTAGACAGACGCTTTACCATCTGCGCCACCAGGAGCTGCTCAAGAACCCATGTTCAAATCCCAGGTTAGACACTCACTAGCTCCCAGACCCTACATGACTGCTTTAACCTCTCCGTGCTTCAAGTTCATCACTTACAAAATGGGGAAAACAGAAGCAATCTCACACTGCAAGAAACCATTGCAACAGTATTCAAAAGTCTCTTCACAGATACACACTGAACAGCCACAGATGACGTGTGGTCTGTGAGTGGACGGACAACAGTGGCCGCTTGTCAAAAGTGGCCAAAGCCGGGTGACGGTGGCATGGACATTCTCGATTCCCTTCCTGCCACTGGCTTTGGCTGTGTACGTTTGCTATTTTTCCATGATAAAATGTTTAAAATACGAAGTTCTTTGCAGAGAACCTGACACCTAGTCATATAAAACATAGTTCTGCTCAAAAATTTGCCTACCTAATGGGTAAACACAAAACCAGACTAGGATAAAATTATTTTTTCTTGCCCTTCCTGAGCTGTCATTCTAGTTATAGGGATAAAAGCACACAGGCACAGCTTTCTCAGGCGGTCCAGTGGTTCAGACTCCGCACTTCCACTGCAGGGGACATGAGTTTGATCCCTGGTCAGGGAACTGAGATCCTGCATGCTGCACGGAAAATAAGACAAAGCGCTAGCAGAGAGTAAGTGGCACCCTCCATGTCAGCAGAACAGTGTGCTTCACAGACTTTCCAGAGTGGTCACCTGTGAGCAGGGGCTTGAAACACAGGTAGGCTATGAATATATTAAAATGCTGGGGATGAATGTCTGGAGAGGAACTTTCAGGTCATTCCAAAAGATTTTTTAATCTGCCTCGTCTGATGAACACGTGCTCTGAAGAGGCTCATAGTCTAGCTCATTTACTCACCCAGTGAGGATTCTGAATGGCTACTGTGTTCCAGGCATTTGTCTATTCATTGTGGGAAAAAAAATGTTTAACAAAGTGAACAAAAATCCTTGCCCTCATGGAGCTTAACAATCTGGAGTGATTTCCTAAATACTTAACGAGACATATGTTACAAGAGATGCATCTATCGTTGGGTACTTCTATGCCATGCATTCTGTGAGGTGCTTTAAATCCATACGTCCTTTGATTTTCATTGACTCCATAGTGAAACAGCTTTATCAGGGAAGTACTATTTATCGTTATCTCTACACCTGAGGAAATGGAAATTCGGAGAAGTCACATGACATACCAAAGGTCTCACTGCTGGTAAATCACAGAACCAGGACTCAAACCCAGGCAGGCTGACTTCAGAATGCTCTCTGCTACATATGGGATGGAGCAGTGGTACCTGGATGTGAGATGTCACCAAAATGATAGCGTGGGAGCTGAGTCTTATGCAGGATGAATAACGCAAATAGTAGAAATTCCAACAGGAGACAGAACATAGCTGAATGAGCCAATACCTCCTGGAAGATTCATGACATAGCCTGGGGCAGGCCAGGATCCCAAAGAGAAAGCAGACAGCTTGTGATAAAGTCAGGGGCCTAACTCTTCAACCTCGAATACCTGAAGGCCTTAGCACATGAAGTTAAACTTCAGGTTTGCATTTAAGAGTACTTGGTGGCTCAGACAGTGAAGAATTCACCTGCAATGCAGGAGACTCGGGTTCAGTCCCTGAGTTGGGAAGATCCCTTGGAGGAGGGCATGGCAACCCACTCCAGTATTCTTGCCTGAAGAATCCCCACGGACAGAAGAGCCTGGTGGGCTACACTCCATGGGGTCTCAAAGAGTCGCAGACACTGAGCAACTAAGCACAGCAAGGAGCCATGCATGATGTGTGAGCAATGGGGTGGCATCAGACACGTGCTCTAGGGGGACTGATCTGCCATCGGGGCTGAGGACAATCAGGAGAGGACAGAGTCTGGTGTGATAGTAAATACAGGAACCCAGCTGTGAATGGACAAGGACCCAGACCGGAAGTCAGGGAGAGTAACAGGAAGGTCAATCCAGTTCAATTGATTCCTCATCAGCTGAGTGTCCACAGGATGTAATTGAGGCATTCAACTATGTTGGAGAGGGAGAGACAGTAAACAACCCTGCTCATTCTCTTCTAAATGACTTTATTTGGGTTCCCTCCATCCTTATCACAAGAATTGTGCTTCCCTTTCTTACAGAGAAAAGTTTGCATGGGCAGGAGTTAATTCTATCCTTCTATCCTTGATCTTGCCCTTCTAAAGTGTTTCAGAGACAGAAGGATTCAAAGTTTTGTGCACAACAGATGCTCATTTTATGTACTTTCTATTATTTAATTTCCGATCCTGAGAGTTAGGGCCTAGTATCCCCATTTCATAGATTGAAGAAGAGAGGCCTAGAGAAGTAGTTCTGCCTTCTCTCTTGACAATTTGCCTTCATTTGCTCAAGGTGCTAGAAGACAATGACTAGAAAGAGAGTAGTCCCTGTCTTCATGGAACTTGGAATCAAGAGGTCTGGGGACCTTGCCCACTGATCCTGGCATTTCCACTTATCCCAAGGAAATGCAGGTAGATCATCTTCAGCAAGTCAATGAGTTCTCTGAAACTGTAAATGCCTCAGCTGTAAAATGGGAATAATGACATCTATACTTTGTAGAATCTTTATGAGAATAAAATATAATAATGCAAACAGAAGGCTCAGCAGAGCACATAGAGGATGCTCAATAAATGGCATTGATGATGATGATAATGCAGGAGGAGATAGCTATTAATACCGCAATGCTTATGTTAGGGACTCGCTTCCCAGCATAAGCCCCCATTTGCAAGGCTTCTTCTGACTCAAACCAGTATTCCTTCTTTTGTTCCAGAGAGAGAAGGAAAAGGGTGACTCATATCCTGGCAATGATGAAGCTTCTGGCTAGCCTACAGCAGCTGGGGAGAGGAAAGCCCTAGGGTGAAGGGGAAACATAAACCCCCAGGGCCCAGTTGCTGGGCCATTGCCTTTCCTGGGTTCCACAAGCATCCTGATCATTAGCACCAGCCAGGAAGCCCCAGTGAAAGTGAACCCTGGGTCTCTGGTAAACAGAGCCAGCAAATGTGTCCCCTTCTGCGCTCAGGTGAAAGAGTTAAGTCTCCTGGGCCTCACACAGATGAAGAGTGGGTAAAGGTACCCAGCAAAGGTTGCACTTCAACCTGCCCCATAGATGGCCAGAACTTTGACTTGGAAAAGAAGTTAGCCCTGGTTTCAGGGGCTGTGGAGGCAGCAGCATCCCAGACCAAGCAAGTCAACACTAGTCAAGCCATTTTTTCCAGTTCTCCATGTGGCAGGTGCTCCTTCGGGTGTTCAGATCCAGTTTTAGAACAACAAGGAAACAGCATACCAACTGAAAAATGGGCCAAATTCACTAACATGACATTTCACAGAACAGACCATAAATGGCCCATAATCATTTGGGGAAAAGGTTCAGCAGCACAAGTCATCAAAGAAATGCACATTAAACCAATAAGGTGACAAAATTTATTGATGAATAGACTGGTAAAAATGAAAAACAATTAAAATGCCAAGAGTTTTCTGGGTAATGGGGAACTGGGTATTCCCACACAATGCTAGTGTGCAAATTAGCACAATCTTTCTAGAAGGCAATCCAGAAATGTGTTTACCAAACGCCTGCATAGTTCCTTTGACAGAGTAATTCATTTCTAGGAATTTAAATGAAGAAAAGAAGACATACGCAGAGATATTCATTTCAGCATGGCTTACAAGAGCAAAAAAAAAAAAAAATATATATATATATATATATATATATATAACTACTTACATGACTAACGATAAAGGATTGATTAAATACCTTTTGGTTCAACCCTCAATATTACATAACCATTAAGATATTAAGATACTAGGTAGAATACTTGCTGATGTGGAAAGTATATTGTTTGGAGGACAAAAAAAAGCATGTTGGAACAGTGTGATTCCAAGTTACAATTACTATACAAAGAATGATTCCATTTTTGTACAAAAGATATAATCCATAGGAATCAATAGGAAAGAAAAAGTCAGAAAACACATATAAAAATTAACGGTGGTTATGTTTGGGTAAGATTACATATTTTCATTTTTTTTCTTTATGCTTGCCAGTGTTTCCTAACAATTCTATTATTAAATATTTTTAAATGATAAGGAGTTGGACTTGATGATTTATAAAGATCCTGCCATCTCTGACAGTTTGCACATCTATGATTGATGTCCCAAGTGTCTTCAAACAACCCATATTTAGTGTGGGCTTACTATGTGGTCTCTGGAGCCTAAGTCACTGCCCACAGCTGCAGCCCTCTGCATTCCTCTCTCCCCATACTGGGCCCAGCTGTCCCCCCAGCCAGCCTGAGAACGTCCCTTGTCTGTCATTTCTGTGCCTAGCCAAGAGCTAAGCAAAGGAGCTCAGCACAGTGACAGGTGACACAGGGGCACAAAGACATGAAAGGCACAACTCTAGTTCCAGAATCTTCCTGGGCCACAGGACGCACACACAAAATGCTTGGTTGTATAACACAGACTAAGACAACCAGAGGCTAGAGAAAGCAGGGCAAGCTGGGCTAGAGAGGCCTGCTAGAGGAGAGGGCCACACAGGGATGGTGGGTGAGGGCACTACAGGCAGGGGCCCGGAACAAGGAGAAGCCAACACAAAGTCCTTTGCGACACATGCCCCAAACCTTTCCAAGAAACTTTCACAACCCTTAATCTGTTGAATTTCTGAACTTTGACCTGAATGGGTATAAGTTAAGTCTCCACAACAGAAATCCTCCCTCTATCTAACCCAGGATTAGCTGCCAAAGACAAGTCTTTGGGATAAAGCTGATAAATTACCTTTCTACTCACTCTCCCCACGCCTTCCAAAGGGGGAGACGGTGAAGGGGAGGGCCAGGGAGGGTCTAGGGGGAGGAGAGGAAGTTACAGGAAGGACCAGACATTTCACATGCAAAGAGTGCTCACCCCCAACCACCGGGCCTTGGGCTTCTCTTGCCGGCACCACCAGCCCCATTTGACAGATGGGAGAAAGGAGGCTCGAGGGTTAAAATGGCTTGCTCTGGGGTCACCCAGCCAGAGAGTGGGGAAGGCGACTCCACTCAGGCCTTCTGACTCCAAGTCCAGTGCTATTTCGAGGTAACACACAGGACCTGGAGTCAGGAGCCCTGGGTGGCTCTGTCACCCACTGGCTGCATGGTCCTGTACCAGCCGTCCAGCCCTCACAGCCTCGATCCCCAACTGTAAAATGAGGAGGCCCGCGAAGACCCGCCCAGGTCCTCTTCCGGCTGGTTCTCGGAGCCTTCTAGGGGCGGCTGCCAAGCTCCCCCTATCAATTACACTTCCCAAGTTGGGACGGCAGAGATCACCCGAAGGGCCTCAGCCCATCACGTGGTTACATAAAAAAAGCAAAACGTCCCAGATTAACTTCCACTGCACTGCTTCTGCTGATACACGATTACCCAAATTTCTAGTTTCCTTTGGTGAAATTTGCCTGCTGGGTAGGCACTTTGGACGGCTAAAACGGCAAATGTGAGCCGAAGAACACAGAAGATGGTGTTGAAACCTAGGGTCGGGTCCAAAGTGGACGAGTTCTTCCTGTGGGTCTCTGGACGAGTCTCTGGCTATTTCAGGCCTCCTACATCCGCGTCTTAGTAGAGGGGTTTGGAGACACCCCCGGACAAGCGAGAGGGCCGAGGGTAGAACTTTTCTAGCAGCAACTCTGCCCACCCTGTATCCAGTGCCCCCCGGTCCCATGCTGTCGGCTAGAGGGCTGGGGGCTAGGGGGCTGGGGGCGCGGTGGTGGTGCCGAGGCTGGGATCGGCCTTCGGAGCAGACAGGGGCCCGGGGCGAGTGCCGGCGCCCGGTGACTGCCACTGGAGCTCCACTGCAGTTTCGTCAGAGGTAAAGGTACGCGCCCGATGCGCGCGGCGTGTGCACACAAACACACACTACCGCGCGCAGACCATTCATCACACTTTTCCCCGGGCCTGGAGAAGCGCGATCATATGCCACTAGCCCCTGCGGCCCGTGCCCGGAACCCACCCAAGCGATCCCGCCACCGACCACGAGGCCCCGCGGCTCCCTGACGCATGGACGTCCGCAGCGATCAGGGACCGGCCTTCTTCTGCGCGTGGCGGGCTTCCTCTCGGCGACACCCGGCCACGTCGCGCGGTTCCAGCAGCCAGCGGGACTCGCCACCCAGAGTCCCCCAGAGCTGAACGTCTCGGCTGCTGCGTCCCCTCCAAGTCGCATCTCACGGCAAGGAGTCAGCTAGCAAGCCTCTCCCCGCCCACCCGGTCTCATGACAGCTGCTGCCGCCCAAGACAGGCAGATATAACAAGAAGCAAAGTTTCCCTCTCTCCCCTCCCACATCCCGCCCCCCTCCCCCTCCCTTCCAGTGTTATGCAAAACAAGCCGGCACCGGCGCTCAGACTCCAGGTACCAAACCAGCCCTAGCAAGCCGCGCCCGGTAGAGCCCAGCAGCCCCTCTGCCTCCGGCGTGCACCCGCATCCGGGGTCTCATTCGCGGCTCGGCTGCACCCCCAGCCTCCCCGCTACCCGTGCCGGGGTGACCGTAGAAAAAAACCCTAACTATGGGGCCAAACTTTATGCTTGCAACAGGCATGGGGTGGGGAAAACTGGGGAACGGGTAGGGGGCGCGCATTCCCTGTGCGGGCATTTTCCGGGCAGTTTATCCCAGCAGCAACCGCCCCCCCTTCCGCCCCCGTTTCCAAGTAACCAGCTTCCTCGCCCCTCCCGGCCCAACGAAGCACCCTCTCCTGTCACGCGCGTGTCGCCAGTGGGTCTCCCAGGCGCAGCCTGAGCCCGGTTCGCCGCCTTGCCTTCCCTTCCCCCAGCATCGCCGAGCGCGCACCAGGGGCCGCGCGCTGCAGGGGGACCCAGACGCCCCCAGACAGTCCTCCGGCCCCATCCTGCCGGGCTTTCGCCCCCGGGGACTCCACCGGATAGCGAAACCAGGAAGGTGCTATCCCCGCCCGCATGTCCACGTGCCCTGCAGACCCCTATGCCTTCAGCGGGCAATTGGCAGAAAACTCCGCGCTGCGGGAGCTTTTAGAGAGCCTCGAGGGGGCTAGCTGTAGCAGACCTGGTACCCGAGACCGGAGGATCAGGGGACTCCGGGGACCGGGACAGGCGCCTGCGCCGGGGCCACAAGTCCACGTGAAAGTACGGCAGCAAGTGCCGGGAGCCTGAGGGCGCGCCTTCTGCACCCAGACTCAGCATGAGGGTCCCCCACACCTGACGCGGCTCAACCTCTTCAAGGAAGCACCGAACCCCCCAGCTCAGCGGGCAGGGGGGTGGGGGTGGGCCGGAATCCAAGCAACCAAGGCTAGACCCTCCCCAGCGGCCGTAGCGACCGCAACGGTCCGGCATGCGTGGTGGGGGGACCTCCAGCTCCCTGTCCCCAGAAAGAAGTACATCGCAGGGTGCATGGAAGGGGGACTCTGCAGTCTGGAACCCCCGATCCCCTCAATGCGCCCACCGCTGCCTCCCGGCCTCCGCGGCTGCGGCGGCAGCCTCCGCAGCTCAGCGGCCCTGGCTACCCGGCCGTGGCCCCTGCTGATCTTACCTGCGTGTCCGCGAGATAGTTGAGGAAGAAGGAGGAGAGCTCCTCGTCCAGCAGCGAGCCGCAGTCGTTCCCCGCCATCTTCCAGCCGCGGCTGCAGCGTGCGGCGGAGTCAGCGCCGAGCCGGCCGGGGGAGGGAGGGAGCGAGCGAGCGAGGGAGGCGGGAGGAGGGAGGGCGGCCGGCGGGAGGAGGGAGGGCGGAGCTCAGGCCCCCGCTGCCGCAGGGCCGCTGGCCGCGGGGGCGGGGCCGCAGGGCGCCCGCGCAAGCCGGGGGTCGCACCCCCCCCCTTCCCTGCGCAATGTGTGGCGCCGGGATCCTCGCCCGCGGCCCCCGGCCCGGGAGGACAGCGCCCGCAGCCGGGTGACGGTAGTCAGCCAGCAGCCCGATGCCTGCGCAGCAATGCAGGCAGCCCACTGCTCCTGCCGACCGAATCACGTTGCGTTAGCGCTGGGCGGGTCCTTACGAGACAACCTGCTTCGGCACAGCTGGGGAAACTGAGGCCTCAGAAGGCAGAGGACCTCGTTTGATGCCACGATATAGTTTAATACAGGAAAACAAAGCCCAGGTCTGACTGCCCTACAGGCTTGAGTGTCTCGCTGGGCTGCAGCCAGAGAGGGAGGGATACCATAGGTCAAAGGTGGAGAAATCAAGGAAGGCTCCTCGGAGGGGGAAGCTTTTTTAAAAAAATCTTTTCTTTGGAAGATGCGTTGACCCATATTCTTAACTATCTCTCTCTCTGGCTTCCTTCACTGTGTACTTCCCCCCCGAAAACTTCAACTCCTTCTCTGACCATGTCCACAGTGCCTTGAAGTAGCCAGCTTCCTGCTGGCCCACTGGCCTCCCAGTTTCTTGGGTAAGCCATCCGACTGCGGAATACTGTTCCCTGTCTGCGGACATTCACCGAGTAAACCACATCTTCACTGTATCCTTCCCTGCTGCTCCTCGGACTGTCAACTCTCTCTCCTGCCACTTCCATCATTCCTGGCGGCCTTAGCTCTGCAGACCTTTAAAACACTGGTAACGGTTGCCATTTTACCGTAGTTACAGTGAAGATTTGATCTTCAGACGTCTTCCTACTAGACTTTAAAGACCCATGAAAGCAGGGCCTGAGTTTGCTTTTGCACATACTGTCTCCAGTGCCAGGCACATAGTAGGTTCTTAGTAATGTGTTAACTAAAAATCCCAGAGGATTTAGATCTCCCATTACCATCACCACACATTTCGTAGATAAGAAAACTGCCTAGGGTAAAGGGTATGCATGGAGTGAGTGCCAGGGCCAGATCCAGAGCCCCCAGGCCTCCTGACGCCAGCCTTGAACTTTCATCATCATGCCCTGCTGTTTGCCAGCCAGGAGATGAGGGCACCGCCTGGGTAAAGGCAGAAAGGCGGGAAGATTTCAACCTGTTTTATTGGGCCCTCCTGCCGCCTGCTCTCCTCCCATCCCAAGCTAGCAAGGCCTGCCCCACCCTGCCCACCCTTCCTGGCTCCCTCCCAGCCGGAGGAGGAAAGGAGAGTACAGGGAGAGTCCCCAATACACCTGCTCAGACTTGAACACCAGAGCAGGAGCTTCCTTCTCCAGTTTGAGGTTCCCAGAACCAGAGGGCGTGATTTCACTCTTTGGGCTTTAGTTCAGGGCGCTTTTAAGGAACAATGGATCCCAAGAGAAAGCCTACATGGAGCTTTGAAGCGCTAGCCTGGGAGTCAGCAGTCCCAGGCTCTGGTCCAGCCCATCACATCTCACTCCAGTATTGGGCAACGCAGGGAATTAAGAGCGTGGGCCCTCTAGTCAGAGTGCCTGGTTTCGAGCACCTGCAAGTCATTTATTCTCAGGCTTTGGTTTTCTCATCTACACAAATGGGGACCATAGAATTACTTACTTAAGAGGGGTGTTATGATGATCGAGGAGCTAACATATGCAAAGTGTTTGGTACAGTACCTGACTTCATGAGGGAAGTGCTAACCTCTCTGGTCCTTTGTTTCCTCATCTGTAAAAATGGGGGTGAAATATATGTCCCCTGAAGCCCTGGCCAACGTTATTTTCCTCTCTTCCAGAGCTTATATGCTACTGGCTACCTTGAACTCCAATAGGTCTGAATTTGAATCCTGGTGCTCACTAGCTTTGTGCTAGTTTACTTAACCTCTCTAAGCCTCAGTTTCCACCAGGTAGGGATCTTGAGAAGACTGAATGGAACAATGCATGTAAAATTAATTGCTTGGTTCTGTAGCCTGCAAAGAGGAAGTGCTGATTCTCACAGGCATCATCATCACTACCGTCACCAGGATCATCACCTTCAGCACTAAAGACATGTGCTCTCCTGAGGCCATGCTTTTTTGCTGCTGTTTGTAGACATCAGAGCCAGAGCCTCCCAGGACGCTGTTTCCAAGAAGCATCCCTCCCAGATCCAGTCTCACCTCTGATTGGTGTTATGCCCTTTATTGCCCAGAGGCCATTCTTGGAGGATCCCTGAGACTAGCCATCTCCAGCCTTGGCCTGGCAGAGCTGCAGTGCCAGACATGGCCTCCCAGGGAAGCCCTCAACAGCGCCACCCAAAAGCTTTTGTCTTTAATTGCCCAGCTACAAGGCCTTTCTCACTAATCCCTGTGTCCTCAGAATGGGCTACTTGTTGGCAAGAGACTCAGATGAGAAGGCACCTGATCTGAGATATCTAACCTCTTTTACAAAAACATCTTATCCCAAGGATTCCTTTATTAAAGGCCACTCAATAGATTCTCAACCTCTTCACATTCTCTGATCCATAAAAGCCCTCAAGAAACCTAACGGGCTATATAATCTTCTGCAATTACCGTCCCCTCTCTGAGGCTGTTTCCATACCTGTAGAAAACAAAAGAGTTGGGCTAAATCGACCTCTACTGAACCCTCTAGCCCAGATATTATGGGCGTTTATAGATACCAGCCCAAACTTAACAGTTTCTCTCTTCTGCGCATGTGCCAGACAACTGAGCTTATTATCATCTCAGATTGACTTCAACAACCCTGAGTATTTGGCGGTGTGATATCCATTTTATGACTGAGGAAACAAATGCTTAAAAGGGGTTGAAATGATTAGTCCAAGACCAAGCAGAGACACAGCTGAGATCTGAAGCCAGATCTGTGCACGGTGTAAACCGCAGACCCCAGTCATGACAGATACTTGGTCCCTGTCACCAAAGATTAAAATTCAATAGGTCAACAGAGGGCCCAGGAATCTGCATTTAATAGGTTCCCCTAAATGACTGTGCTGCAGGAAACTACCCATCAGTCAATAGACATTTGATGAGCACCCACTAAGTGCCAGCTGGGATGATGTGAACCATGGATAAATCAGTGAACACAACAGCTGCCACCCCTGCCCACACTCTATTCAGAACAATTGCTTAGTAAATTTTTGCTAGTGAATGGGGGAGAGGGGACATGAGTCTTGATCATCACTGAAGTTTCCTGCCAGCTGCCCACAACTCAGTGATTCTCTGACCCAGGCCAGGGAGTCTGACACACCTATTTCCCACCTATTTCTCCAGTCCCAGGAGGCAGGGACTCAAGCCAAGAGGAACTAAGAAGTCACCCGATTTGTATTGTTAATTTAGAGAGCTGGCTCCGTCTCCTATTGAATTGTAGAACTTGAGAATTGTGGAGTGTATGTTACCCATCAGCTTCGCTGAACACGTAGCAGAATGTGGCCAAAGCCACACACCCCTTCGGGACAGAGCCAGGACTAGAAGCCGGGGCTCCAGGTTGGATGCATCGTGGTCAGGTGTCTTCACAGGACAGACTTCTCATGCTTGAGCCTGTGGAAGAAACCACCCAGCTGTGTCAGTTGAGGGTTTCAGAACTGGGGACTAGAGCTTTCAGTGCTTGAAATTCTATCATGGGACTTCCCTGGTAGTCCAGTGATTATGACTCCATGCTTCCACTGCAGGGGGCATAGGTTTGGGGAGGCTCCACATGCCACACAGTGGAGTCAGAATAAAAAAAAAGAAAGTCCAGCATAAGCAAAGCATTTCTTTATGTTGCCCTCTTCTCCCTGTAGGGCCAACTTATAAACTCACCAGTACATTTAGGGGATACTTAGCAGATCACTGTCTCTTTTACACACTACAAATGCTGAAAAGTGTTCCCAAATCAGCAGATGAGGGGCACTAAACAGCTGTGAAGTTGCCTATGACTGTTTCCCAGTTTTGCAAGTGCAGGTTTTCATTCACTCACCTCTGCCTTGTTAATGACTGTGCACAAAGCATGGGAATAATGAAGTGGGGTAGGAATAGAAACACCTGCTTTTTCTTCATCTGTTCACAGAGCAAAATGATCCTAGACAGGTGTGACAGGTATAATGGTCCCTCATTATACCCATTTGATAGATGGAGAAACAAAGGTCCAGTGATATGAATTATTCTGTTTTTTTACAGAGATGTAAATTCTACCAGGTTACTACATATATATAATATATAATTAGATGTATAAAATACATATATATGTGTATTACATATATAATATAATACAGCAACATTTAAAGAGTTATCTGAATTAAAGGGCAACATCTAAATTTAGTGTCTCTAGCAAATAAGGCAAGCAGATGGTAAGAATGCCTGAGTACCTATTGTTTGTGAATATCTTTATACTCTATCACTTTGGGACCTTTTTAATGATCAACCTATCTGTCCTACCTGACCTAGAATTTTGTGTGGATCAAGTTCACTTACAAAGGACTTTGAACTTCACATTCACTATCCTAAATCATCAATAATGCTCCTTTGGAAACATATCCTAAGGATCTGATTCAAAAACTGGAACTGCTACAGCATAATGTTTATGTAGAGAAGCGGACAACAGAGGATGAGATGGTTGGATGGCATCACCGACTCGATGGACATGGGCTTGGGTGAACTCCAGGAGTTGGTGATGGACGGGGAGGCCTGGCGTGCTGCGGTTCATGGGGTCGCAAAGAGTAGGACACAACTGACGACTGAACTGAACTGAGATAGATAAATAGATAGATAGATTCAATAAATATTTTTAGAACCTGCCAGATGCTAGGCACTGTGCTACAGGCCCACAAATAGTAACCATAATATAATCTTTGCTCTCTTGTAACTCACAGCTGTGATCTCTACAATATGCAGGGGAGAGACTAGTCAACATGCTAGGATGAAATAAGTCTTTTTAAAAAAAGATTATTTCTGAATGCACCAGGTCTCGTTACTGCACTTGGACTTTCTCTAGTTGCAGTTAGAGCGGGGGCTACTCTCTGATTGTGGTACTTGGGCTTTTCGTTGCAGTGGCTTCTTTTGTTGTAGAGCACAGGCTCTAGGCACATGGGCTTCAGTAGTTGTGGCATGGGGACTCAGCAGTTACCGTTTGTGGGCTCTAGAGCACAGGCTCAATAGTTGTGGGGCATGGGCTTAGTTGCCCCATGGCACGTGGAATCTTCCTGGATCCCGATCGAACCCATGTCCTCTGCATTGGCAGGCGGATTCTTAACCACTGGACCACCAGGAAGATCAGATCAGATCAATCGCTCAGTCATGTCCGACTCTTTGCGACCCCATGAATCGCAGCATGCCAGGCCTCCCTGTCCATCACCAACTCCCGGAGTTCACCCAGACTCATGTCCATCGAGTCAGTGATGCCATCCTGCCATCTCATCTTCTGTCATCCCCTTCTCCTCTTGCCCCCAATCCCTCCCAGCATCAGTCTTTTCCAATGAGTCAACACTTTGCATGAGGTGGCCAAAGTAGTGGAGTTTCAGCTTTAGCATCATTCCTTCCAAAGAAATCCCAGGGCTGATCTCCTTCAGAATGGAGTGCTTAGATCTCCTTGCAGTCCAAGGGACTCTCAAGAGTCTTCTCCAACACCACAGTTCAAAAGCATCAATTCTTCGGCACTCAGCCTTCTTCACAGTCCAACTCTCACATCCATACGTGGCCACAGGAAAAACCATAGCCTTGACTAGATGGACCTTTGTTGGCAAAGTAATGTCTCTGCTTTTGAATATGCTATCTAGGTTGGTCATAACTTTCCTTCCAAGGAGTAAGCGTCTTTTAATTTCATGGCTGCAGTCACCATCTGTAGTGATTTTGGACCACCAGGAAAGCCCTGTAATAAGTTTTTTCATGGAAGCTGGGGGAGCTGAAAGCTGGGTGGGGCTGGGAGAAGAGCCCATGGGAGAGGTGGGATCCTGAGCCAAGACAATGAAAGTAGTAGGAGGGATCTGGAAGAGTGAATGGGTGGAGGCCACATTTTAGAGTGCGAATCACTAGGCTTTGGTCATAGATAAGAAATGATGGGCTGATTACAGGGAAGAGCTTCAGTGGATGATGAGTCTTAGAGAAGAGGCAGCTCATAAGGGTTCTCCTGAGTATAACCTCAGATATGCAGATGACACCACCCTTATGGCAGAAAGTGAAGAGGAACTAAGAAGCCTCTTGATGAAAGTGAAAGAGGAGACTGAAAAAGTTGGCTTAAAGCTCAACATTCAGAAAACTAAGATCATGGCATCTGGTCCCATCACTTCATGGGAGATAGACGGGGAAACAGTGGAAACAGTGTCAGACTTTATTTTTTTGGGCTCCAAAATCACTGCAGATTGTGACTGCAGCCATGAAATTAAAAGACGCTTACTCCTTGGAAGGAAAGTTATGACCAACCTAGATAGCATATTCAAAAGCAGAAACATTACTTTGCCAACAAAGGTCCGTCTAGTCAAGGCTATGGTTTTTCCTGTGGTCATGTATGGATGTGAAAGTTGAACTGTGAAGAAGGCTGAGCACCGAAGAATTGATGCTTTTGAACTGTGGTGTTGGAGAAGACTCTTGAGAGTCCCTTGGACTGCAAGGAGATCCAACCAGTCCATTGTGAAGGAGATCAGTCCTGGGTGCTCTTGGAAGGAATGATGCTAAAGCTGAAACTCCAGTACTTTGGCCACCTCATGCGAAGAGTTGATTCATTGGAAAAGACTCTGATGCTGGGAGGGATTGAGGGCAAGAGGAGAAGGGGACAACAGAGGATGAGATGGCTGGATGGCATCACCGACTCAATGGACGTGAGTCTGGGTGAACTCTGGGAGTTGGTGATGGACAGGGAGGCCTGGCATGCTGCGATTCATGAGGTCGAAAAGAGCCGGACACGACTGAGCGACTGAACTGAACTGAATTGAACTGAGTATTTTCAGATGACTGTGGGACAAGAGGAGGCATACAGGAGGAGCACACTGATACCAAGCAAAAAATTGGAAAGAACCTTAGCATCTAGTAAGAAAGAGCAGTTCAATTCCACACCTAGTTACAAACAGTAGACAAAAGCTCACACATGTGTACAGAGAACTGTGTTCAAGGGTGTTCATTGCAGTATTATTAATTATGGTAAAAAAAAATACAGCTTATAGGAAAAAATGAACTGTGGTGAGACCACACAATGGAATATTAGACAACTGTGAAAATTAATAACAGCTGCATGAATCCACAAAGATAAAACACAAAAGCAATGAGTGAGATAAATAGGCAGCCTAAGGATACATGCAATGTTATACTATGCATGTAATGTTTTTAAATATGCAAAATAATTTTCCATTGCATTGGCCAGTACACATATATAAAGTAAAAGCATAAACATGGAACAGCAAAGGCACAGCTCATTTCAAGAAAGTGAGAGGAGAGGGGGGACCTAGGGCTGGCTTTATGGGTGAGCCACCTCACTCTTGAAGTCACACTGGCCTTACACGTGGTTAATTACTCTGCTGCTGCCGACTTGAAATTCATGATGATTTTAAATAAGGGTTCCTGCATTTCATTTTGCACCAGACCCTGCAAGTTATGTAGCTTCTCCTGGTGGGATTACATTGTATGTAAGAGAGTTCCAGTTATACCTGTGATCTTGTTTTTAATCTCAAAAATATTTTTAAAGTATCAGTGTTTGTTAAATCTGTGTAGCGCATTGTTCCTTGTGCTTTTCTGTATGTTTGAAATATTTTATAATTCAAAAACAATGAAGATACTCTGCAGAAGGTAGAAAGCTATATGGAAAATGTACGGGAAAATACGTATAACATTAAGTGAAATAGGGTTATAAAAATGTTTATAAAGTGATTGTAGTTGTGTGCATAAATGTACATTTAAAGTGTATATGTTAGAGTGACCTAAGGAGTGTGAACAAACAAAACATGAGGATGGTGGAAATAATTTCTTTTCATATTTTCATTTGTGTTTTGTTTCAATTTTGTTTTTATAATAAATAAAATTGCCATCTATGTTATTTAAGTAGCCTATCTGCATTGTAACAGGGACATTTCAGAGACTTAAGATCTCAACATAAAGGAGTAGCTCTGATGGAACTGGTAGGAACCCTTCCTAAAATGAGCTTTGAACCGAATGTCAGTTTGGAGTCCCACTTGGGGACCGAACTCACGTTTGGACAAACCTCTTCTCCAGGCTGAGACTCAGATTCCCCCTCTGCACAACAGTGCGCTTGGACTGGGTGGGCCATCCCAAATGCGCCTTGGATGGGTGTGTCCCCCCGAGACCAGGGCCCTGACTGTGAGATGCTCTGATTCCCGCTCCCCTTTGCAGGGGAAATCATTTGGGCCACGTGTAGTTTGGCAGCAGAGATGGTTGGAGTCAGGATCCTGAGCGGAGAATCCAGGTCAGTAGGCCACCCTAGGAGCGTTTTATATGGGGTGGAAGCTCTTTGGTTCCTGGAGCAGCCAGAACTTCAGAGTCCCAGGGAAAGGGGCATGGCCTCACAGGCAGGGCAAGGTATAGACACAGTGTGGTATCATGGGTGCAGCAGAGCATCCTGGGCACAGCATGGTGGGGGCAGCCCTGCGCTCTTCAGCTTCCCTGAAGAATACTGGCAGACAACTCCAAAGATGAAAGATCGGTTGAAAGGGAATAGTCCACCTTCTGTCAGAGTTATTATTTTTCATTGTAATTTATTTTATTACTTTTTGGCCTCACCCTCGGACATGTAAGGATCTCAGTGCCCCAACCAGGGATCAAACCCACATCCCCTGCATTGAAAATGCAGTCTTAACCACAGACCACCAGGCAAGTCCTCCACTACAAATTATTTTAAATTACATGTGATACAATTATTTTTATCCTTGTATAAAAAAACGCAAACAAGAGGCTTCCCTGGTGATCCAATAGCTAAGACTCCATGCTCCCAGTGCAGGGGGCCCAAGTTCAATCCCTGGTCAGGGAACTAGATCCCATATGCTGCAACTAAGAGTTCACATGCTGCAACTAAAGACCCAGGGCAGCCAAATGAATAAGTAAAATGAATATTTTTTAAAAAACGACAAAAAAAATGTAAACAATACAAAGAAAGGACAAGCTTCTGTGATCACCTTCACCCAATATCACTCCTTCCCCATAGGTGCCCACTGTTACTGTTTCATGAATTGCCTTACAGAAAAGGGAAAAAAAAGAGATTTTTTTCTTTGCTTTTTATACATATAAAACCTAGAAACCCTCAAAGTTTCGATTGAGACTTTTAAACAAAATGGAATCCTACTACAATCACTATTTTGTAATTTCCTTCTTAATATGTCTTAGAGGTCTTTCCATATCAGTACATGCAGATCTACCTATTTCTTCAAACTGTTGTTCAGTCACTAAGTCATGTCCAATTCTTTGCAATCCCATGAAGTGCAGCACTTCATGCCAGACTTCCCTGTCCTTCACGATTTCCCAGAGTTTGCTCAAACTCATGTCCATTGAGTCAGTGATGCCATCCAACCATCTCATCCTCTGTTGCCCTCCTCCTCCTCCTGCCGTCAATCTGTCCCAGCAGCAGGGTCTTTCCCAGTGAGTTGGCCCTTTGCATCAGGTGGCCAAAGTATTGGAGCTTCAGCTTCAGCATCAGTCCTTCCAATGAATATTCAGAGTTGATTTCCTTTAGGATTGACTGGTTTGATCTCCCTGCTGTCCTCTTAAGAATCTTCTCCAGCACCACAATTCGAAAACATCAATTCTTCAGCGATCAGCCTTCTTTATGGTCCAACTCTCATATCCATACACGACTACTGGAAACACCATAATTTTGACTATATGGATCTTTGTCAGCAAAGTGATGTCTCTGCTTTTTAATATGCTATCTAGGTCTGTCCTAGCTTTTCTTCCAAGGAACAAATGTCTTTTAATTCTTTCAAATTGCTGCATGGCTCTCCCCAGGGTGAATGTGCCATGGACTTGATTTGTAACTTCTGGCGCATCATGTTTCTAGACTTACATTCTTCAGGTGGTTATATGGTCCTAGTTATATCACTAAAGACTATACAAAGCTGGGGATAGAAAATAATGACAATGGATGCATTCCTTTATTCTTTCAATCAACAAAAGCCTGTGGAATGCTTCCTTTGAGTACAGACTTCATCTTTTAATCAATCAAGCCAGACCTGCATGTATGAGTTTAGTGAATAATATCAATCATTTTACTACATTGTTTGAAACTCATCCATCATTCCTTCATGACCCATCTACTTTGTGCCAGGCATTCTGCTAAGCTTTGTGGGACTATAGAGTATTAGTCGTGGCTGCTTTGGTTGCAATTAATAAAAAAACCCTACTTAACCTGGCTTTAATATATAATATGTTGGCTTCCATTAATTAACACATTTAAAGGAGGAATGTCACCAGGAAGACATGGATGTTCATCTCTCAGCTCTGTTTTCCCCTGAAAGCTTCATTCTGGGACAGGTTCTGTCCTGGTGATGGCAAGGTGGTATGCTCCAGGCCTAAACCCAATCCTCTTAGCAAGTCCAGCAAAGGAGCTGTGCCAGTTGCCTAGCAAAAGACTAGGATTCAGTCTGATTATATCAATTTGGCTCAAATGCCTGTCACTAGGCCAATCCCTGCTCCGATTGGTCAGTACTGGGTTACATGCCCACCTCTAAGTCTAGGAGTCAAGCTGTTTCATTCAACAACCCTGCTATCCCCAAACCAAGGTTCTTAAAAAGAGACCATTAATTTGAATGGGAAATAATTATATCTCTTTCTATTAGCTTCTAACTAAAATTTAGCATTTCCTTCTATTATGAATAGAGCAAACATTTCATAACAGTATTAAAAGTTCCTATAACTTTGGCACTAATAGAAATCACAGATATTTCATATCTCATCACAAAATGTCATTTACATTCATCACTATTTTGAAACTTAGGGTAACTATCAGACCAATTAGATCTTGCTATTCATGTGTTAATAAAGAAATATATATATATTGCTATATCAAAATTTCTTATCATGTGATAACTGTTTCAATATAATTGAGTTTTAAAAAATTATTTGTAGTTGATATTAAGCATTTAAAAACATCAACATGAGGAGGGGTCCATGGCCCACGAAAAAGGTCTAGATATAATATGGGAGAGATATATAATATCTAGATATAATATGATTTCCTCCCCAAAAGGACATCAGGTGCCTTTGCCAGAAGTGCGTCTGCCCCACCGGGAACACTAACCTACACAGCTCAGGAGCAGCTGATCCTCATGACTCTGCTGACTTTATTGTCCCCCAGAAGCCCTGAAGAGGTTCTCCATACCAGGAACCAAAATTTCCTCTGTCAAAGGAGGTGCAAAAATAGAAGGAACAAAATGAAACCTGGATGTCCTTTGTGAAGAGGAGGAGGAGACTTAAGCAAGATGCTTAAGGAGAAGTTCATGAGATCACTTTGCTCTGCAGATGCCTACTTGTCTCAGCATAGAGCCCAGCAATAGGCCTGCCCTTTGACCAGGATTCCCTCTTCCTGGGAGTTCACCTTGGAAACCAGTAGAAGGAAGAGAACAAGCTAGCCAGGCAAAAATATTCACTAAGGTGGGCTGGGGCTAGGGAGGCTGGGTCAGGAGCCTGGAGTCAGGCAGGCCTGTGTTTGAAGCCTTGCTCAAAAGGGTAACCAACACTGCCTGCCACACACGTGAACACTGCTCCTCGGACATCAGGGTGGCGTCTAGTTCTTCCCCTGGATTTCAGACTAGCTTTCTGACTTGATTTGACCAAGAGAACTCAGCAGAAAGGATGCTATCCCAGTACCCGCCCTAGGAGTCAGGACAATGGGAGCTTCTGCTTTCACTCTCCAGGAAGCCAGTCACTGCGTAAAGAAATCCTGCTAACATGCCAGGTAGACCATGTAGAGAGACAGAGGCCCTGAAGGATGCGAGGCCACAGAAACAGAAACCAGCTGACTTGTCGCCATTTTAGCCTCCCCTCCTGCAACACCAGACATCTGAATAAACCCATCTTGGAGCCCCCAGCCCTAGTGAAGCTGCCTCAGTTAGTACTGTGTACAGCAGAGATGACTCAACTCCATCGAGCTCTGACCACACTGCAGAACCATGAACACGTAAATAGTTCTCGTCCCTTAAGCTACCACATTTTCATTTTCTAAGTGAATGAGTCTCTGTTTTGTAAGTTCATTTGTACCATTTCTTTTTAGATTCCACATGTAAGGGATGTCATATGCTATTTCTCCTTCTCTGACTCCTTTCACTCAGCATGACACTCTCTAGGTACATCCATGTTGATGCAGTGGCATTATTTCATTTTTGGTTTTGTTTTGTAATGGCTGAGTACTTACTATTCCACTGTACATATGGGCACAACCTTTAAAAGAATAACATAGCCCGAGGACATGACATAAATTGATTAGAACCAAAGAGGTCCAAGATGGTAGACAAGTCAACTTCCACTAGACTGTGGGCCTCAGTATACACTCATTTAACATATCAGCAAGCTGAATGACAAACCCACAGGTGCCGTAACAGTTCCAAGGCCAGCCATAAAGGTCAAAAAGTGAAAGGTGGCCCAATTCCTGGAAATCCCTGTCGCTTCCCCAAAATAGCTGGAGTATTCCTTCTACTCATTAGCCTATGAAATCACCCACCTCTATAAAAACTGACAACTCCATACCCTGGGGCCACTCTCACCTCCTGAGATGGCCCACACTCTGTCTGTGGAGTGTGTTTCTCTCTAAATAAACCCACTTCTTACCTATGACTGAATTCTTTCTGTGATGAGTTATCAAGAACCCGAGCTTCATTAAGTCCTGAGACCAGGTGTGCGATCTCAGTCCTGGCCAATAGGTTCAAGTCCCATTCTGGGTTTTGGCTGAGTTTGAGTCCCAGCCTGATTAACACAGTTTTAATAGTCAAGGCTATGGTTTTTCCTGTGGTCATGTATGGATGTGAGAGTTGAACTGCGAAGAAGGCTGAGCACCAAAGAATTGATGCTTTTGAACTGTGGTGTTGGAGAAGACTCTTGAGAGTCCCTTGGACTGCAAGGAGATCCAACCAGTCCGTTCTGAAGGAGTGGATTTCTTTGGAAGGAATGATGCTAAAGCTGAAACTCCAGTACTTTGGCCACCTCATGTGAAGAGTTGACTCATTGGAAAAGACTCTGATGCTGGGAGGGATTGGGGGCAGGAAGAGAAGGGGACGACAGAGGATGAGATGGCTGGATGGCATCACCGACTCGATGGACGTGAGTCTGGGTGAACTCTGGGAGTTGGTGACAGACAGGGAGGCCTGGAGTGCTGCGATTCATGGGGTCTCAAAGAGTCAGACACGACTGAGCAACTGAACTGAACTGAACTGAACTGAATAATATGTTATAATTTCCTGCAGGGGCTGAGTTTCTCTAAGTTACTGGAATGACTCTACTGGATAGAATAGCATGGAACCATTAGAAATCATAAGCACAAAGTTCATGAACTTTATTTATTGTATAATTTGAAGTAAAGAGAGTCTGATTCCAATGAAGAAAAAAATTTTCTGAATAAAAGTTGTAAGGCAATAGGAGAAATAAAAACTGTTAGTGTACTTGGGTGGTGGGTTTTATTTACAAATGTACTTTAAAGATTTCTGTAGTGTTATTCTCAACTTCTTAATTATAAATCATTTTAATGCAATTTCCAAATGGGATTAAGTTTTGGATAAAACATGGAGAAATGAAGACTATGTATTTGAGTTTTGATTTTACTGAAAATGTTCTCTACTCAAATTTTCTTTAATTTGATCTTCATAAAAAATAATTTTAGTGCAATTATTAAATAGAAAACTGATCATTGTGCAATTTATCCAGTGCTATTATGAGCCCAGCAGGGAACTAAGTGCTTGTGCTCCTGCATTTATTCAACAATTAGTGAAATCCAGAGCTCAAGAGGAGGGATTTTCATGCTTTGTTCTTTGATGCCTCCCAGCAACTCTATCATGTCGGTGGTGTTATTATCCCCATTTCACAGATGAGGATACTGAGACTCAGAGAGGTTATGTTTCTTGTCAAAATCATTCAGCTTGGAAGTGGCAGGACTGAGATTTGAGCTCAGGTCTCTTGAGACTGTCTTCTCATTATCATTCACTTCTTAGCCCACAGCAGTACAGACTGCTCCGATTAAACAGACTGACTCAGCAAGTCTGTAAGCACTAGGAAGCAGCATGCTTTTGTCATAAAATAACAGCATGGAGTCAGGAGACCTGAACTTGGATCCTGGGTCACTGTGTGGTTATTCCCTCTGTACCTTCATGGCCTCACAGGCTAAATGAGGGATTTGGATAAATACTTGGAAAATTCTGGAAAATAACCCAAAGCATAATGCCTTGGACCTTAACTTTAACTGATTAGAGTAGGTTATTCTTAAAATTGTGATTCAAATGTCCCAATTGTGCTCAGATACTATTCTAAGCAGTATTTGGACTTAAAGTTCCAAGATTTGGGTTCAAAGATTGGCTGTGCTTTTGAGTGATTTGGGGTCAGTTTTCTAGCTCTCTGACTTTCAGTTTCAAGGGCAATAGCAATCCTAACCTCTCTCGTTGATTGTACGGACCCAGTGTGGACCCAACCCAAGTGGAAGAACTGAATAGTCAATAAATAAATATAATATGTATGTGTATATATAGATCTTAAATGAAAGACACTTTAATGAAACCTCACAGTAAAAGTACATAATATATACAATTAGTATAAATCTGTTTTGGTGTTTTATAATCACTTAGGAATTCTTTGACAGGTAGATATATATAATGTGAATGTGTATACTATATATGTGATATAGATGATATATAATATTCAGAAATATATTTTAATATGATAAATGAAAGGTAACATGCCTGCATCTCTGTGATGATAGAATTTCAGTGGAAGCTCCCCCCAGCTCCTCGCCCTACCCCACCTCAAATCTTCCACCCAACATCACACCTGGCTGGAGAGTGGGCTTCCCTGTATCCTAGGCTTACCATGATTAATGCACTAACACATGGAGTGAAAACATTTTCTTCTTTAAGTATCCATTTCCCCCTACAAGACTATGAACAAATCAAGACCAGGAATTGAGTCTTATTCTTAGATACAACAGCCCTCACTGTAAATGACACAGAGTAAGTAAATAAATATTTGTTAAGCTAAAGAAAGTAGGGAAAACCACTAGACCATTCAGGTATGACCTAAATCAAATTCCTTATGATTATACAGTGGAAGTGAGAAATAGATTTAAAGGACTAGATCTGATAGATAGAGTGCCTGATGAACTATGGACGGAGGTTCGTGACATTGTACAGGAGACAGGGATCAAGACCATCCCCGTGGAAAAGAAATGCCAAAAAGCAAAATGGCTGTCTGGGGAGGCCTTACAAATATCTGTGAAAGGAAGAGAAGCGAAAAGCAAAGGAGAAAAGGAAAGATATAAGCATCTGAATGCAGAGTTCCAAAGAATAGCAAGGAGAGATAAGAAAGCCTTCCTCAGCAATCAGTTCAAAGAAATAGAGGAAAACAACAGAATGGGAAAGACTAGAGATCTCTTCAAGAAAATTAGAGATACCAAGGGAACATTTCATGCAAAGATGGGCTGGATAAAGGACAGAAATGGTGCGGACCTAACAGAAGCAGAAGATATTAAGAAGAGGTGGCAAGAATACACAGAAGATCTGTACAAAAAACATCTTCATGACCAAGATAATCACAATGGTGTGATCACTCACCTAGAGCCAGACATCCTGGAATGTGAAGTCAAGTGGGCCTTAGAAAGTATCACTATGAACAAAGCTAGTGGAAGTGATGGAATTCCGGTTGAGCTATTTCAAATCCTAAAAGATGATGCTGTGAACGTGCTGCACTCAATATGCCAGCAAATTTGGAAAACTCAGCAGTGGCCACAGGACTGGAAAAGGTCCGTTTTCATTCCAATCCCAAAGAAAGGCAATGCCAAAGAATGCTCAAACTACTGCACAATTGCACTCATCTCACACACTAGTAAACTAACGCTCAAAATTCTCCAAGCCATGCTTCAGCAATACGTGAACTGTGAACTTCCAGATGTTCAAGCTGGATTTAGAAAAGGCAGAGGAACCAGAGATCAAATTGCTAACATCTGCTGGATCATCAAAAAAGCAAGAGAGTTCCAGAAAAACATCTACTTCTGCTTTATTGACTATGCCAAAGCCTTTGACTGTGTAGAACACAATAAACTGTGGAAAATTCTGAAACAGATGGGAATACCAGACCACCTGACCTGCCTCTTGAGAAATCTGTATGCAGGTCAGGAAGCAACAGTTAGAACTGGACATGGAACAACAGACTGGTTCCAAATAGAAGAAGGAGTATGTCAAGACTGTATATTGTCACCTTGCTTATTTAACTTATATGCAGAGTACATCATGAGAAACGCTGGGCTGGAAGAAGCACAAGCTGGAATCAAGATTGCTGGGAGAAATATCAATAACCTCCGATATGCAGATGACACCACCCTTATGGCAGAAAGTGAAGAGGAACTAAAAAGCCTCTTGATGAAAGTGAAAGAGGAGAGTGAAAAAGTTGGCTTAAAGCTCAACATTCAGAAAACTAAGATCATGGCATCTGGTCCCATCACTTTATGGGAAATAGATGGGGAAACCGTGGAAACAGTATCAGACTTTATTTTGGGGGGCTCCAAAATCACTACAGATGGTGATTGCAGCCATGAAATTAAAAGATGCTTATTCCTTGGAAGAAAAGTTAGGACCAACCTAGATAGCATATTCAAAAGCAGAGACATTACTTTGCCAACAAAGGTCCATCTAGTCAAGGCTATGGTTTTTCCAGTGGTCATGTATGGATGTGAGAGTTGGACTATGAAGAAAGCTGAATGCCAAAGAATTGATGCTTTTGAACTGTGGTGTTGGAGAAGACTCTTGAGAGTTCCTTGGACTGCAAGGAGATCCAACCAGTCCATCCTAAAGGAGATCAGTCCTGGGTGTTCTTTGGAAGGACTGATGCTAAAGCTGAAACTCCAATATTTTGGCCACCTCGTGCGAAGAAGAGTTGACTCATTGGAAAAGACTCTGATGCTGGGACGGATTGGGGGCAGGAGGAGAAAGGGACGACAGAGGATGAGATGGCTGGATGGCATCACCGACTCGACGGACATGAGTTTGATTGAACTCCGGGAGTTGGGGATGGACAGAGAGGCCTGGCGTGCTGCAATTCATGGGGTCGCAAAGAGTCGGACACGACTGAGAGACTGAACCGAACTGAAGCTGAATTGACACGCTGTAGAGCTTGGAGACTCTTAAAAGCAGAAAGTATTTTTAAAATTTGATCTATTTTATATGAATATCAAATAGGCACATGGAAAGATGCTCTATATCATTACCAGTCATTAGGGCAACATAAATGACCATCACAATGCAATACCACTACCCCTTCCCTGTGATAACTGAAATTTCAAAATCTTGCCATATTCAGCATTTGTAACAATGTGGAGCAACTGGAACTCTCATATAATATCGACAGGAATGAAAAATAATTCAAATACAAAATGACACCACTTTGGAAAATAGTTTGCCAGTTCTTTAAAAAGTTAAACATATACCTTCCAAATGATCAAGAAATCTCACTCTACGTATTTATACAAAAGAAATTTTTTTTTAAAGTTTACATAAAGATGCATAGGTGAATCATCATAGTAGATTAACAATAGCCAAAAACTAGAAAAACTCCAAATGGCAGACCAACTAAACAAATTGAATGAATAGACAGATCATGGTAATAGTTATTCAATGAATACTGTTCAGCAATAAAAAAGAACAAACTCCTGACATACGCAACAACAGAGAAGAATCTCAAATTCATTCTGTTAGGTGAAATAATGCCAGACTCAAAAGATTGAATACAGCATCATTCCATTTAAATGAAATTCTAGAAAAGGCACAATTATAGTAAGAGGAAGTAGAGTGCATAGATTGGGAGAAACAATAGATTACAGAGCAAAGTTTGGGGCCTCGTGGTGGTGGTTACATAACTATATATGTTTTTCAAACTAAATGTTATACTTAAATTGGTGTATTTTATTGTATGTACACTTCAATAAAGCTAATTTTTTTATTTTTTATTTTTTTATTTTTTGTGTGTAATAAAGTTTTATTAAAGTATAAAGGAGATAGAGAAAGCTTCTGACATAGGCATCAGAAGGGGGCAGAAAGAGTACCCGCTTGCTAGTGTTAGCAATGAAGTTACATACTCTCCCAATAAAGCTAATTTTTAAACCGTATATCTATTTTCATGTTTTTTATTTTTAAACATGGGTTGCTTTTTAGAGTAGTGAGTGTCCTGTCCCCAGAGAATTCCAAAGACCAGCCAAATGGATATGTGTCAGGCATGTTGTAGACGGGATTCCTGAGTTGGGTGCAAGCCCAGACGAGATGGCCTTTAGCATCGTTACGGTTATGGAATTTAGGCTTAAGTGAGTATTGCCTAATGTGTAGCAGAAAGAACAATGGTCTAGGAGTCAAGAGCCATTCATTCACTCATTCATCATTTACTGAACACCTAACACAAGCCTGGCAATGTTCAGCAGTGTTGAGCTTAAGTTAGTTTAAGTTGGGTTTCTACATAGTCACACCTAAAAAATCCTAACAAATATAATCCCATTGAGAGTGCTCAGTTGCTCAATCATGTCTGACTCTTTGCGGCCCCATGGACTGTAGCCCACCAGGCGCCTCTGTCCATGGGATTTCCCAAGCAAGAACACTGGAGTGGGTTGCCATTTCCTTCTCCAGGGGATCTTCCTGTCCCAGAAATGCAACTTGCATCTCTTACCTTGCAGGTGGATTTTCTACCACTGAACCCCTAGGGACTTGGGATAATCCCATCACTAGGTATTAAACTGGGTGATACTCCTTTGATACTCTTCCTAAGTGCCAAGTGAGGAGATCAGTGAGGGCCTGAGGAGGCAGGGAGACTACCCAGTTTTCTCCCTCTCCATCACCACAGCCTTGGTCCAGGTTGCCATTGCCTCTGACTCTGGACGGTTACATCAGCCTCCTCCTGGGTCTCCCTGAGTCCGCTTGAACTTCCTTGGGTTCATCTTATACACAGCATTCAGAAATCCACCACCTGAAATCCAGATCTGACTCTAAAAATTCTTCCATGCTGTCTCCTTCCCCCAAATTAAAGTCTCAATTTCTCAACATGGTTCCAGGGCCCCCTGTGACAGAGCCCTGAATTGAAGATCAGCTAGGGAGACGTGTGGCAGCACCTATGGGCTGATGTGGGGAGAAAGAGCAGGAAAAGATGGACTGGAGAGATGTTTTGGAAGCAAAAACTGCCTGAGTTCAAGCACTGGCTGTGCTGTTGCCCTGTATAAACTAATCCTCTGTTTCCTGATCATCCAGAGATGAGATGGGTGATCACAAAGGACTGTTTCAGTTCCAGAGTTGTAGGTTAACACTCCTAGGTATGTTTCCTAGCTGCCCCTCCAGCTCTGTCTCTCTGTGTGTGCCTCTCACTCAGCAGACACCTTTACAAAAAATTGTTATCTGTGGATATGAGTCACAGATTATAACTGGCTCAATCTGCAGGAGGCTTCACAGTCCATCCTGCTGACATGATTCTCTGCCCAGAGGAGCTTGAGGGTCATGTTACTGACCTGAAGTGCAAAAGAAAACCTGGTGAGTGTCCTTTGAAATGGGAGAAGAAGGAATGCACTTACAGCCACTGACACTCTCCTGGACAGTAATTGTCCCCTGGACAGCAAAAGGGAGTAAGTGGGAGAGGGAAAGGTCCAGCCTTTCAGAGCTTTCAGATGCTGTGTGTCCAAGGTGCTCAAAACACTACCCTGGAGCTGCTTCCATCCAGTCAAATGGAAAGGTCACTGAACTGGCCATGAATCAATGGGCTACTCAGTTTTGGCTTGACCTTGACAATGTCACTTCACTTCTAGCTCAGTTTCTCTACCAACCAGTCAGACACAGTAACGACAGCTTCAATTCATCCAACAGTTCCCATTATTTTCAATTTCACAAGCAGTACATGTTCCTTAAAGAAAATGTAAAGCATGAATAATCAGAAAGGAAAAATAAATTCCTTAATCTCACCATTCTGACACAAACAGATGTCTTTCTATTTTAATCAAAATGGGACTGCAATTGCACATTCCCTCCTGCACCCAATTATTTTCTTCAACAATACATTGCAAACATCTTTCCACGTCATTACACTTTCCTCCGCGTTAGGATACTCAGATGTGACTGGATACCCACGGGTATTCTCCAATTGAGGCCAGTCTCTGTATTTCATTTCACCCTTCAAAAACACATCCAATCCCAAAAGAACCAGCAGGCACTGCATATTCCACTGAAGACTTCGTGGGCCATGGAGAAGAGAGTTGCATTGCTCACCATCCAGCAAGCACTCTCAAACACCCCACTTGGTAGCTCCATTCTCTCTGTAGTCTGACTTTGCTATTCCCCCAACACAGTCTCTCAAAAACCACCACTAGCCCTTCTGGTCTACTTGTATATGCCACGTAGCAAAACAATAGTAAAGGGGCATTCCTCAAGGATGGCCCTGGGAAATTAATTTGACAGTATTATTTATTTATTCATACCAAACACCTTTATATGATGGACAGTGTTTTGGGTGCTGAGGGAATTTTCATTCAACAAGAGGAAAAAAATCTTGTCTCTCATGGGACCTATTACTTTTCAATATTTACACTGCTGAAGAAGAGAGTCTCATAACGTATTTCAAAAGTCAACTCTTTTTGGACTTGAGTGTTATTTCCCATTCTCCACCTCCTGGTGGTAAACAGTGCCAAAGCGAACATTGCTGAGGCACAGACTCCCATTTTTCAATTTTTAAAGATCTTTATCTTGTTTTAGTCATAGGAATCTACAGAGGCTTTACTGAAAAGGAAGGTAAGGGCCAAGAGAAAACAAGTCATTTCCCCAGGGTTACATGTTTGGTTATTTGGTGGCAGATTAAACAAACAAACACCTTTTCAAGAGGAAAACATGAATTCACAACAGTATGAGTCAGATCACATTGAGTCCTCTCCCCTTGAACAGCAGTAGCTGATGTTTACAGAGCACCTACCATAAGCATGACCCCATTACACGTGTGCTAAGTCATTTCAGTCATGTCTGACTCTTTGCGACTCTATGGACTATAGCCCACTAGGCTCCTCTGTCCATGGAATTCTCCAGGCAAGAATACTAGATGGGTTGGCATGCCCTCCTCCAGGGGATCTTCCCGACCCAGGGATCAAACCCATATCTCTTATGTCTCCTGCACTGACAGTTGAGTTCTTTACCACTAGCACCACCTGGGAAACCCCAACCTCAATATATACATCTCATTTAATCTTCCTTAAGCTATCAGCCCCATTCCACTGAAGGGCAAGGACAGAAAGTGACAGCCAAGGCTTAGACCCAAGCAGGTCTGATACCAAAGCCTACACTCTGAAGTACTCCTCACCTGGCCTCGCTGCTATGTGTGTCCAATTCCAATGCCAGCAAACTTGTCTTTCAATCTTAAAAATTGCACAGATTCCTGCTAGTGCTTCTGGCAGATACCTTTTATAGGCAGACCAGTTGTCATTAGTCTACATGCTGTTTAGCATCATAATATCTTAATGATTTTATATATTATTTTCATTTCCCTGGCAGTTCAATGGTTAAGACTCTGCACTTTCACTGCAGGGGGCATGGGATCAAGCCTTGATTGGGGAACTAAGATCACACATGCCACATGGCCAAAAAATAAACAGTAAAAATAACTACATAAAATAATACATTAAAAAAATCACTCTATGTGACAATTTTACATTTTACAATCTCATATGCCACCATCTCAATTGATCCTTACAACAAATGCTCATTCTCCAAGGCCCAACCAAGCATCTACTTCTCCAGGAAACACTTTTTAATTGCCTCCAGCTGAGAAGTCTCCCCTCTTCAGCCTTACAGGTCACAAGATTGTGGTTCTTTTAGGCTTGTTGTTATTCTCTGTCCCTAAGAATGGTGACCAAGGCTTTTTACCTCCAATGTCAGGCACTATGCCTGGTTCACTCTGTAAAAAGTTTGTGAGCACCACTGCTTACACTTGGTTCCTGGGAAGAAAATGAGGATTAGAAATCAGGGTTCTTCACTCCAGTTCCTCACTGTAAGATTTTTTCCTACTACACTTGTTTTAAGCTCAGACAGTTCAAGTCACTAGAGCCCTGTCTGGTGTTAATGATGCTAAAAATGAAGAGATGAGTGGATAGATGGGAGGGAGGAAGAAAGGATGGATGGATGGATGGATGGATGGATGGACAGACAGTAGGATGAATGGTTGAATGAAAGAAGAAAGAAAGGATAACTGGATGGATAGATGAAATGAAGGAAAGAAAGAAATATAGATACATGATTGGATAGAAAATGATAATGCAAGTATGGGAGGAAAAAGAAGGGGAGAAAGAAAAAAGGCAGGAGGATGAAGAAAGAGGAAACAGGAGAAAGTAGGGATGGAGGAATAGAAGGTAGGAAGGAGAGAGAAGGAAGAGAACTGTGACTTGGGTGAATAGGAAATTCAGGATTGATTTATTTAGAACCTTGCTCGAAATCACACACCCCTCAGAAGATCAAGCATGGAAGACCTTCTCCACTGAGATTTTGCATTCCAGCCAGTAACCAATATTTCACATGCTGGATTAACCAAGGGCTCAGAGAAGTGAAAAGTTTATTCTTACAACCAAGAATTAAGTTCATCTAGACAGTCAAACTGGATACTCGGGACTCCAAGGCTAAATCTCTAAAGGACAATAAAATCAATCTTTAAAGAAGCATTTGCTTTCTAATCTATAGAAGAGACAAAGTTATAGGAGGCACAGAAGGTCAGTAAGGAAACAGAAGTCTTGCAATAAGCCAGGTAGACCTAATAAATACCTTTGTTATAAACCAGCTAGACCTAATAAACACCCATTTGAGTTAAGCAAACAGGATCAATTTTTGTTAAACTTATGTGCTTGGCCTTGGGGACTTTCCCTCCCTGATGCTCTTGAAATGCTTGTACTAGGGCTTCTGAGACTCTTTGTGAGAGAGGAAAACACACTGGGGTGATCACGGCCCAGCCTAGAGCTGCTGCTCAGACCTGGACCATCTGTTTCCCTGAGTCCCTCTGGGTCTCCCCACCCCTGGGACACAGCCTTGGTTGCAAAAGCCCAGAACTGATCAGGCATTAAGTTCAAATGGAGACTGACTGTCACCAATTTGCAGCTACTGCCTCAGAGTGATGGTTGGGGGGGCGGGGGGGTGGGGAGGTCCCCACTATCCTGGAGGCTGTGCAGATGGTAGGGGCCCAGCTCCAGCTCCTGGCCCAGAGGGCCCCCACTGCCCCAAGACAAGCCTTAAGACACAGGAAGCCCTGCCCTTGGTTCTGGGGACACAGAGATGAACCAGATATGGGACTATGTTTTCAGAGCTTCTAGACTATTTGGGGAGATGAAGCCAACAAACACTACAAAGTAGTGTGAAAAGTGACCAGAGCCATGTGAGGGTGTGATGGGGAGGGTCCGTGGGATCTCCAAGGAAAAGGAGTTGTTTCTAGCTGGGACTGGGTAAGGGAGTGTCCTAGAGATGGAGACGTGGAACTAGAGCTGGGCCTTAAATGTTTGGAAGGATTTTACCAAGCTAACAGGAATAGCAAGAGTAAGGGCACCTGGTCCACAGGCCCATAGCAGAGGATGGATACATGTATATGTATGGCTGAGCACCTTTGCTGTCCCCCTGAAACTATCACAACATTGTTAATCAGCTATACTCCACTATAAAATTTAAAAACTTTTTAAAAAGGTCCATAGCAAATTTGGGTGCCAGGAACTTTCCAGAAGGGCTGCAGTGGGTGGTGAGTGAGGTGGGAGGAGGGAGATGGGGCTGGTGGGGCAGGAGAACTGAAGTCCAGCATGGCTTACTCAAGAGCTTGGCTTTAGGGTGAAGTGTGGGAAGACTTCGCAGGCTTTTGAGCAGATATCATCTGCATATATAATCTCTGTGTTTCCTTTGTACACTGGCTTGATGATCAAACTCCTCTGGAGGGCTTGGTAAAATGCAGATCCCCAGACCCAAATGCAGGCAATTTTGATCTAGTCTTTCTGGGAAGTGTGGGGGTATGGAGAAGGACAAGCGTGGTTTTGATCAGTCCCTCAGATCAGAGCTCAGCCTCATGTCTTTCCAAGTCCGCTGTTTACCTCGTGTTAAAAACCTCTAGCCTTCAGTTGTGTCAAGGATTGGGGCAGTAGATAAACAAAGCATGGGGATATTTCCTATGGTGTGATGTGTGGGAGGATCAACGGAGCAATATCTCCCATCCCAGTGACATCAACCCCAGTGAACCTGGCCCAACACTCACAGGGCTGCAATCAACCCCTCTCCCCCGCCACAGCCTCATGGGTGTTGGAGGGAGGCAGCCTGGCCAAACGGCACGAACTTTGGCCTGGTGTTGTTATCACTTTTCCTGAGAAACTCAAAAGTGGCCGAGCAATTCAAAGGTCTGTTATGACCTAGAGGACAAAAGTCAGCTCCAACCATTAGCCATTAATTACTCCTTACCACACCTTGGATGAGATCCTTGTCTCAGTTTTACAGACAGTGTTAGGGTTATTCTAACAGATATGATGTCTTAACATCCTCCCAGGTAGGCTTGTTCAGAGAGAGAAGGCTTCTAAACTCACAACCACTGAAGTTGTGAGTGCTCAGGTTGGAAGGGGTGCTCAAGGTCTCGACCAGCAGAGGGAAGATTTACACTTAAAACCAGGATCTCCATAACAACAACAAAATAGTAATTATGTGAGGTGAAGGATATGTTAACTGCGGTATTGTGGTGACATTTCACAATAATTACATGTATCAAATCATCACATTGTACATGTTAAATTTATACAATGCTATATGTCAATCCTGTAAAGCTGGTAATCAATAGTAAATCAAACCAATATTCTTCCTCTCCTGGCTATAACAATCAATATCAAAAACTTTTTAAAAGCTCTAGATTCTTTGTTTCAGCTATTCCAATTCTGGAGTCTCTCTCAAGGAATTAGTCCTCAGCACAGACAAGCCTTCAGACACAGAGGTGTTCGTTGTAGAACTGTTCATGAGAGCCAAAAAACTAGATCAACCATGTCTATGCTGCTGCTGCTGCTTCTGCTAAATCGCTTCAGTCGTGTCCGACTCTATGTGACCCCACAGACGGCAGCCCACCAGGCTCCGCCATCCCTGGGATTCTCCAGGCAAGAACACTGGAGTGGGTTGCCATTTCCTTCTCCAATGCATGAGAGTGAAGAGTGAAAGTGGGCTAGCCATAGATGAATTATTAACATTTACTGCATTGAGCTGTTGGCAAAGCATTTCACTAGCATTATCTTGCTGAATCCTAGCAGGAACCCTGTAAGGCAAATACTGATATTTAGCCCATTTTGTAGATAAGGAACAGAGAAGGCAATGGCACCCCACTCCAGTACTCTTGCCTGGAAAATCCCATGGATGGAGGAGCCTGGTGGGCTACAGTTCACAGGGTCGCTAAGAGTCGGACACGACTGAGCGACTTCACTTTCACTTTTCACTCTCATGCATTGGAGAAGGAAATGGCAACCCACTCCAGTGTTCTTGCCTGGAGAATCCCAGGGATGGCGGAGCCTGGTGGGCTGCCGTCTATGAAGTCGCACCGAGTTGGACACGACTGAAGCAACTTAGCAGCAGCAGCAGCAGCAGCAGCAGCATCACCTCAGAAGTGTGAACAGAACAACAGAGCAGAAAAGCCACGACTGGGAAAGACTCAGAAAACAAATCTCAGAACAAAATTTCTAAATTGTTGGTCCCAGACCATGGCACAGACCTGGGAGGTTTTCCAACAAGTCTGGAGACAGGGGGGCTGGAGGTGTCTTTGTTTTCCTGTCCCCTCTGCAGGGTGGGGACAGGCAGCCAAACATTGAGTTCTCCCCACTGTCACCATACAGGGGGACAGGGAGGGTGGTCCTGGAGCTGGCTCACTCCTTCATCTCCATCAGTTTCCCCCAACACCTGCATATCCCCTTCTTTAAAATGGACGGTTTAAAAAGGGACAATCAATGTTTGCTCAAAGGCAATGGCACTCCACTCCAGTACTCTTGCCTGGAAAATCCCATGGATGGAGGAGCCTGGTAGGCTGCAGTCCATGGGGTCGCGAAGAGTCGGACACGACTAGCGACTTGACTTTCACTTTTCACTTTATGCATTGGAGAAGGAAATGGCAACCCACTCCAGTATTCTTGCCTGGAGAATCCCAGGGATGGGGGAGCCTAGTGGGCTGCCCTCCTTGGGCAGAGTTGGACATGACTGGAGCCACTTAGCAGCAGCAGCAGCAGCAGCAACCTAACAAAGCATGAATAAAAAATTCTTTGGAAAACATTGTTTTTATTTGACTATAGCATACTATTTGTTCTTTAGTCACTAAGTCATGTTTGACCCTTTGTGACCTCATGTACAATAGCCCTCCAGTCTCCTCTGTCCATGGGATTTCCCAGGCAAGAACACTGGAGTGGGTTGCCATTTCCTTCTCCAGAGGTCTTTCTGACCCAGGGATCAAACCCACCTCTCCTGCATTGGCAGGCGGATTCTTTACCACGAACCACCAGGGAAGCCCATAGCATACTATTAGCATACTGTCAAAGTAAAAATCTTGTGCTTATTGGACAAATATACCTTCCAAAGAACCCCCATGTTCCTCCTAGAGAGGAATCTGAAGCACCTTGCTCTCTGCTGTGTCCTAATTCCACCAGTGAGTCCCAAGGATTAAGGAGACCAAGATGGGGACTGGTGAACAGTTTGCCAGGCAGGAAAGGCCATCCGAGGGCAGCGGGAAAGGCCAGGCCCAGGGTCTGAGCCAAGGAGGCTGCAGAGAGTAGGGCCAGAGGGAAGGGTCCAAGGGCTGCTCGGAGGTCAAGGTCAGGTCAGCACTGCTTCATCAGCAGCTTGAAACTGGCAGCTTTATGTTGAAAAACTCAGTTAATTACAGACCTTTTCCAACATGGAATAATAGATGTCATTATAGAAAATTCAGAGGAAAAAAAAGGAAACGGGATGTTAAAAAACAAATGACCCTTTCTCTGATGCCTTTGTTTTACTGAAAAATATTTTATTGTAAGTATATTTTCCCTTTGAAAGTAAGCTAGGAGTACTCTGTGTATACTTTAAAGATTTCTGTGTTGTTTGAATATTTTTTTAAAATATCTAATTTATGTTAAGTAATGTCTGTTAATTTAGTAAATATAAAATAGGGCGGAAACTAACGAGTGTTTTTTAACCTAAATATTTTTTTTATTCTATGTTTCAGAAACTTTGTTTTTATGACATAAAGCAGGTATGCAGGAAAAAATATATATATCTTTGAAAATCCAGCTACCACATTCAAAAAGTACAGAGAGCAATTGTTATTGCTGTTGTTTAGTTACTAAGTCGTGTCCAACTCTTTTCCGACCCCATGGACTGTACCCTGCCAGGCTCCTCTGTCCATGGGATATCCACTCCAGGCAAGAATACTAGAGTGGGTTGCCATTTCCTTCTCCAGGGGATCTTCCTGACCCAGGGATCAAACGTGCATCTCCTGCACTGGCAGGTGGATTCTCTACCAATAAGCCACCAGGGAAGCCCCAGCTCCAGTTAATAACACTGTATTGTATAACCAACAAGGACCTACTGCGTAGTACAGGGATCTATACTCAATATCTTATAATAACCTATAATGGAAAAGAATCTAATACATAACATATTATACATGTGCATATTTGAATATATATAATGTATATAACTGAATCTCTTTGTTGTACACCTGAAACTAACACAACATTGTAAATTAACTATCATATATTTCAATAAAAAATTTAAAAATAATCCTATATTGCGTATTTGAAAGTTGCTAAGAGTGTAGAACCTAGAAGTTCTCAGGACAAGAGAAAAATATTTGTACTATGTATGGTAATGGATGTTAACTAAACTTACTGTGGTAATTACTTCACATTATACACAAATATAAAATCATTATGCTATATACCTGAAATTAATATTATATGTCAATTACATCCCAATGAAAAATGTTTAGTTTTGATGAACTTCAATTTATTTTTTCTTTTGTTGCTTGTACTCAAGGTCATGAAGACTTACCCCCATGTTTTCTTTTTTTAGGAGTTTCATAGTTTTAACTCTGTTATTTAGATCTTTCTTCCAATTTGAATTAACTTTTGTATATGCTGTGAGGTGGTGGTCCAACTTCATCCTTTGCATGTAGACATCCAGTTGTCCCAGCATCATTTGCTGAAGAGATTGTTCTTTCCCTCATTGAATGGTCTTAGCACCCTTGTTGAAAACCAACTGAAGATGCATAGATTTATTTCTGGACTCTCAATTCAATTCCATTTATCTAAATGTAGGTAATATTTATGCCAATAACATTGTTTTGATTACTGCAGCTTTGTGGTAAATTTTGAAATCAAGAAGTGTGAGTCTTCATACTTGTTTTTCTTTTTCAAGATTGTTTCGGCTTCTTGGAATTCCTTGAAATTTCATATGAACTTCAGAATCAGCTTTTCCACTTCTAAAAACAGAATTTGTGGGATTTGAAGTTTTTTTTAGGGATTTCATTGTATCTGTAGATCACTTTAGAGAGTACTATCATCTTAACAACATTATGTCTTCAACCCACAAATATAGATGTCCATTTATTTAGACTTCCTTTAATTTCTTTCAGCAATATTTTGTAGTTTTATTATACAAGTCTTGCATCTTTGTGGTTAAACTTACTCCTACATATTTTATTCTTTTTTGGTGCTATTGCACACAATTTTTTTCCAATTATTTTTATTATGGTAAAATACATGTAAAACTTATCACCTCATACATTTAACTGCACAGTTCAGTGGTATTAAATACATTCATAATGTTGTGATACCATCATCACCATCCAATTCCAGAACTCTTTTCATCTTATAAAACTGAAACTATATATTCATTAAATCATAACGCCTCATTCTCCCCTCCCCCACAGCCCCTGGCAGCCACTATCCTGCTTTATAATTGTATAATTTTGATTACTCTAGTTCAGTTCAGTTCAGTCACTCAGTCGTATCTGACTCTTTGCGACCCCATGAATTGCACCATGCCAGGCCTCCCTGTCCATCACCAACTAACTCCCGGAGTTCACCCAAACTCATGTCCATCGAGTCAGTGATGCCATCCAGCCATCTCATCCTCTGTCGTCCCCTTCTCCTCTTGCCCCCCCAATCCCTCCCAGCATCAGAGTCTTTTCCAATGAGTCAACTCTTCGCATGAGGTGGCCAAAGTACTGGAGTTTCAGCTTTAGCATCAGTCCTTCCAATGAACACCTAGGACTGATCTCCTTTAGGATGGACTGGTTGGATCTCCTTGCAGTCCAAGGGACTCTCAAGAGTCTTCTCCAACACCACAGTTCAAAAGCATCAATTCTTCGGCGCTCAGCTTTCTTCACAGTCCAACTCTCACATCCATACATGACCGCTGGAAAAACCATAGCCTTGACTAGACGGACCTTTGTTGGCAAAGTAATGTCTCTGCTTTTGAATATGCTATCTAGGTTGGTCATAACTTTCCTTCCAAGGAGTAAGCGTCTTTTAATTTCATGGCTGCAATCACCATCTGCAGTGATTTTGGAGCCCCCCAAAATAAAGTCTGACACTGTTTCCACGGTTTCCCCATCTATTTCCCATGAAGTGATGGGACCAGATGCCATGATCTTAGTTTTCTGAATGTTGAGCTTTAAGCCAACTTTTTCACTCTCCTCTTTCACTTTCATCAAGAGGCTTTTTAGTTCCTCTTCACTTTCTGCCATAAGGGTGGTGTCATCTGCATATCGGAGGTTATTGATATTTCTCCCAGCAATCTTGATTCCAGCTTGTGCTTCTTCCAGTCCAGCGTTTCTCATGATGTACTCTGCATATAAGTTAAATAAGCATGGTGACAATATACAGCCTTGACATACTCCTTTTCCTATTTGGAACCAGTCTGTTGTTCCATGTCCAGTTCTACCTGTTGCTTCCTGATCTACATATAGGTTTCTCAAGAGGCAGGTCAAGTGGTCTGGTATTCCCATCTCTTTCAGAATTTTCCACAGTTTATTGTGATCCACACAGTCAAAGGCTTTGGCATAGTCAATAAAGCATAAATAGATGTTTTTCTGGAGCTCTCTTGTTTTTCCATGGTCTAGCAGATGTTGGCAATTTGATCTGTGGTTCCTCTGCCTTTTCTAAATCCAGCTTGAACATCTGGAAGTTCACGGTTCACGTATTGCTGAAGCCTGGCTTGGAGAATTTTGAGCATTAGTTTACTAGTGTGTGATTACTCTAAATGACTCATATAAGCAGAATCACACAGTATTTGGTTACTGGCTTATTTCATTTGAACTTCCCTGGTGGCTCAGATGGTAAAGAATCTGCCTTCAATGCAGGAGACCTGGGTTCAATCCCTGGGAAGGTAAGATCCACTGGAGAAGGTAATGGCTACCCACTCCAGTATTCTTGCCTGGAGAATTCCATGGACAGAGGAGTCCATGGACTGGTAGAGAGTCCATGGGGTCCCAAAGTGTCAGACACAACTGGGAAACTAACATTTTCACTAATTTCATTTAGTGGAATGTCCTCCAGGTTGTTGCATATGTCAGAATTTCTTTCCTTTTTAAGGCTGAATAATATCCCTTTTGCTTATCCATTTATCTGTCAACAGACACTTGGGCTGCATTCACGTGTTATCTGTTGTGAATAATGCTGCTATGAACATGGGTGTACAAATACTTCTTGGAGACCTTGTTTTCAATTCTTTGGGGTATATATCCAGAAGTGAGATTGCTAGATCATATAATAATAGTTCTCTTTTTAACTGTTTAAGGAACTGTCAAACTGTTTTCTGTAGCGGCTGCACCATTTTATGCTTCCATCAACAATACACAAACTTCATAATTTCTCTAACACAACTTATTGAATCAAAAATTTTTAACTTAACATGGACCTCTTTTCATGTTAATGGTATAGAGGACTACCTTATCACTTATGGCACTTTATGGATATATATAATATGTTTCAATAATCCCTTAATATCGGCTATCTTTTTAAAGCGCTAATGAATTTTGCAAATTGTCCTCCAAAAATGTCAGAACTCTGAACAGCAGTGGGTGAGGAGCCTGTTCCTTACGCAAGATCCAGATCGTTTTTCCCCAGTGTCACTTCCAGAGGAGCAGAATGGGGACCTTCACATACTCCTTCACAAGGCAGAAGCCCTGAACACATCAGAAACAGTACCATTCAACAGAAAGGTCTTCCTCTAGACCTAGAAGGGCCCTCAGCACATCTTTATTAGAATTTTTATTGTAAAGACAATTTGTCTGATTTTTGTTTTCATCTGTTACTTCCTCTAGACTGTAAGCTGCATGTGGCATGGGACTGTGTCTGGCTTGTTCGCTGTGAGTGCCAACGTCTTGCACAGTGCCTGGCACAGGGAAGGTGTCAGAAAAGGTTACTTATTATTAGGATGGGATAGAAGACAGATTACCACAAGCTGAAATTCCCTGAGAATAGGAACAGTGACTATCACTGACTTTTGTGCCTCCAGGGCTGCCACAGCCTCTGGCACGGAGTGGCAAGTGCAGGGGTATTTGTCAAATGAATAAAAGAAAGTGCCTGGCTCTAGAGCGTCAATGGTAATAGCAGATCTGAAGATTTCCTAACCCAGCGCTGTCTCTGCACTCTGCACCCTCTTACTTTTATTTGAATGTTTGTACTGGATTTCTGTCTTTATGGTCCCTTGGTTTCTATGCTTCAGCACAACAGCGATATTTCTGCTGCCAAACAGACAAGCATGGGACATCACCTGTCAGCAGTTCTGAAGTTCCATCTCGCACTCTCAAATGATTTTTCAGTGGTGAGGACCAGGGCGGGAATTTCCCCATGTGTGCCCAGCCCTGGCCCATCTGTGCCCCCTTTGCTTGGATGATGTTCTGCGGGCTGGAGTCAGCATGAAAGCTATTTTTGACTAAGTGGCTACCTAATCTTACATAACCCTCAGCGATTCAGGCCAAGGTCATTCGGCTTAGTACATGAAAGACACATCACAGAGAGTGATTCCCCCTTCCCCAGAGCCCCTCCAGAGCTTGGGAGCTTCGAGGGTAGTGCTAGTGGTTCTAGGTCTTCATTGAGGAGCCCAGCTAGGACCTCCTGAGCACAGCCCAACTTTGCTAACAATCCAAGGGAAATCTTCCCCAATAACTGGTTTCCCGGTCTCTTTGGCACATGTGTGGAATTACAGAACTCAGGATGCAGGAAGTTTGAATACTCCCTCCCCCCGACCACCCAGTTCCTTCCCTAATGGGGGGATGCCTGAGCTGAAGACACTTGAGAGGCCCCATGAGTGGGGAAGATCTTTGTCTCACCTAGGGGAGAAGGGATAAATTCACACCCACATTTTAAATTTGTGCTATTGGAAAAGAGATAGAACAACAACATTCAAAGTCCTCTGGAATCTAATCCCAAATAGCTTTTCTATCTCATCAGCAAACCCTTAGCCAGAAGTCTGACCTGTCATAGATGCTCCCTAAATGCTTAGCGAGTGGAATTCACTGGCTGCTCCCTGAGACTTCCTGCTACACCCAATTCCCTGCCTCCTGCAGGTCGTACTGGTGGACTCTGCACTTTGTATGTGCTGTTTCCTTCACCCCATAAGCCCTTTGCTGCATGTTCCACCTTCCTGGCCCAGTACAAAGCCCAGTGCCTACATACCACCATCAGGATCCTTCTACACAGAATGTGTTGTTCTTTGGTCTATATTTTCCTAGCTTGCCATGGACACTTCTGTTTTAAGCTTCTTATAACTGGTCAGGCATTCATCTGTTTCTTCTGCCAGACTGTGAGATCCTTGAGGGCAGGGTCTGGTCCTTAGTCATCACGGCATCTCCAGCACATATTGCTGGCTGGCACCCATTGGGCTTCCTGTAAATATCCATTTGTTGGATGGATGGATGACTGGAGAGGTGAATGAGGTCTGCAGTTCACAGAATTTTTTGCTTTTCAAATCCCCATGAGCTGGCTGAAGGAGAGAGCCATGAATGACAACATCCCAAGTCAATGTTCTGCACTCACAGAACCAATTATAACTTTTCTCTTTTCAAAAAATTAAATATCACAAACGATTGGTGTCCACTGTAGAAAACACAGCACAAGTGCAAGAAAATCACTTTTAACATTTTAGAATATCTTTTCAGACATTTTTACTCCTATGTTTTTACAGAAATGGAGCCTCACTATGCTTACTGTTTTGTTATCCATTTCCATCACTAATAGGTAGAGGATCACTGAGACTGCTGGTCCAGTTCCCTTTCCTGGGAAATGATGTTTTTCGTTTAATTCAGGAGCTTTCATTATGTCAAAGAGACCCCTCCCCAGTCTTAGTGGATTGGTCCAGAGGCAGGTCTTGATCCAGCTGGGCCAATCACAGTGCCTAGCTGCCCTGCCCACAATTGATTGGCTGTGATTTGAGCACTTGACCTAAGGTAGCCAATATATTCTTTGCTTGGGGTTCCTGGATTGAAGGTTAGAAACAGCTTCAGGTAGACTCTTGTGTTCCAAACCTTGCTCCCTGCTGTCTGGTCTGTAGTGCGAAAGTCAGTCTTGTACACAGGGAGAAGCAAACGTGGCAGATGAAGAGTGAGTCCTGGAGCTGAAACTGGATTCCATTTCTTAAGATCTGGCTACACTGTGGTCCTTCCCAAATCTTGAATGTTCAACTCTCCTTTGGATTCCATGGGCCAACAAATCCTCCCTGTGCCTTTCCCATTTTGAGATGGATTTCTGTCACTTTCCATTTTTTCACTGTGATAAGTAATGCTACAGTGAACATCCTCACAAATTCATCTTCCATGCATTATTTTATCAAAATGTGTTCCTCAATGTGGAATTGCTATAGCAAAAGGTTTTCATATTTGTTAAGCCTTTGTGGCACAGCTTTTGAGCCTCTTGACATTTTCTGACTATTGCTTCTTCCAGTGACACTGTCCACACCATCATTGGACGCCTTCATGGGATTATATTATCTTGGACTGAGTTGGTCCCAGTGAGTTTGACCTTCATTGCTCATTGCGGCAGTGTGGAGGAGGGGGAGAAGGGGTATCCAAGTTTTGGCTCCAATCTGCCTGTAAACCATATCCAAGTACTCTGCTGAAAAAGTAGGTGTGGAGTCAGTCAGGGGCTGGAGCAGTTTCAGAGGATTTTGTAAAGCCAAGGACAAGTCCCTGAGGGCACAGTGGACACCTGGAGTGTAGACCAAAGAATGTCCAGCTTCAAGGTCACTGGTTGGGTCCCGAGGGTTTATTCCAGAAGGCCAGGGAAGAACATGGCTGTGAGGATGTCTGGCATCCAATGTCAGGGGACAGGGCACAGTCCTCAGTCTGGGAGGCCATGGAACAGATTTGTCAACGTCCCTGTGCTGAGTTCTGGGCTCGAGAGCCAGGTACTCAAGCAGACAGGACCCGAGGCCAGGCTAAATGGCCTGTGCTGAGAACTCTTCCCTAAGTGCAATGGGAGCTTAGGAGGGGACAGCATGGCAAGATGCAAGTCATTTCCCTCCGGGGGAAGAAGGGACAGATTGAATGAAGAAGTAACAGTGTGTTTCTGCCCCTGTGGCCTGTCCCAGTGGCCCACACTGGTGGAAACCTTCTCTGCCCATTACAGCGGGGCTTCCGACACCTGAACTCAGCCCTCCTGCAGTGTGAGCCAAATCCAGGGCCTCAAGCAGCCCTCTTGCTTTGGCTGATGCCCTTGTGTGTCACCCAGGCTCCCGGCCCAGAGCCTCCTCTCTGAGTGGATAAATATAGCACGTTCACGGAACAGCTCACGCCTGAGTACATCCCTACTTTCCACATAAAGAAACAACATCCCCCCCGCCCCACCCCCACCTTGCCTCCCATACAGACAGGAATCTTTGTCATGAAATCAAATGGAATGAGATAATGGAACTGAAAGTGCTTTAAAAGGAAAGAGGACTAGAATGGGGGCTTTCAGTTTTGTTTTGTTATTTTTTTTCCTCTTAAGCAGCAGATTCTTTTTCAAATAAAATCTTACTGTACATCCGTTTATCCATCTGCTCCCGTGATGCAGCCTTTGGGGACATCTCACATTTCACGTGTCCAAAACTACTATCCTCTTTAAATCTGCTCCTCCCCTACCTTCTCATCTTCGTTCTGGTACTTCTTCTCACCCACGTGTTCATGCTGGAAGCTGGGGTCGGGGGCAGCCACGATGCCCCACACACTCTCACAAGCTGCCAGTCCCTCCCTATCATCACCCCTCCTGTGGGCTCTTCCCCAACATGTCCCTAATTCATTCTGAGCTCTCCATCCCTCCGCCATCCCTCTGGACCAACCACTACTTGCCTGGCCAAGCTCTACCTTGTCTCCCTCAGACTGCAATGCCCACTTTCTAGTCCAACCTTCATTGCTCATTGCGGGGGTGTGGCAGAGGGGGAGAAGGAGTATCTAAGTTTTGGCTCCAATTTGCCCATAAACCATATCCAAGTACTCTGCTGGAAAAAGTAGGTGTGGAGTCAGTCAGGGGCTAGAGCAGTTTCAGAGGATTTTGTAAAGACAAGGACAAGTGCCTGAGGGCACAGTGGACACCTGAGGTGTGGACAAAAGTATGTCCAGCTTCAAGGTCACTGGTTGGGTCCCAAGGGTTTATTCCAGAAGGCCAGGGAAGAACATGGCTGTGAGGATGTCTGGCATCCAACGTCAGGGGGCAGGGCATACTCACATAATGGCCACAGTGGAATATACACAGAGAGTCATGCATAAATTATAACCGTTAAGTTTGATGAATTTGCCTAAACTGTACACACCTGTGCAACCAACACCCAGCTCAAGAAACAGAACATCACCTGTACCCAGAAGTCCCCATATGCCCCTCCCCTTCACTTCAGTTCAGTTCAGTTCAGTTGCTTAGTCATATCCGACTCTTTTCGACCCCATGGACTGCAGCACGCCAGGCCTCCCTGTCCATCACCAACTCCTGGAGTTTACTCAAACTTATATCCATTGAGTCAGTGATGCCATCCAACCATCTCATCCTCTGTCGTCCCCTTCTCCTCCCACCTTCAATCTTTCCCAGCATCAGGGTCTTTTCAAATGAGTCAGCTCTTTGCATCAGGTGGCCAAAGTATTGGAGTTTCAGCTTCAGCATCAGTCCTTCCAATGAATATTCAGGACTGGTTTCCTTCAGGATTGACTGGTTGGATCTCCTTGCAGTCCAAGGGACTCTCAAGAGTCTTCTCCAACACCACAGTTCAAAAGCATCAATTCGGTGCTCAGCTTTCTTCACAGTCCAACTCTCACATCCATACATGACTACTGGAAAAACCATAGCTTTGACTAGACAGGCCTTTGTTGGCAAAGTAATATCTCTGCTTTTGAATATGCTATCTAGGTTGGTCATAACTTTTCTTCCAAGGAATAAGCATCTTTTAATTTCATGGCTGCAATCACCATCTGCAGTGATTTTGGAGCCCAAAAAATAAAGTCTGACACTGTTTCCACTGTTTCCCCATCTATTTCCCATGAAGTGATGGGACCAGATGCCATGATCTTCGTTTTCTGAATGTTGAGCTTTAAGCCAGCTTTGTCACTCTCCTCTTTCACTTTCATCAAGAGGCTTTTTAGTTCCTCTTCACTTTCTGCCATAAGGGTGGTATCATCTACATATCTGAGGTTATTGATATTTCTCCCAGAAATCTTGATTCCAGCTTGTGCTTCATCCAGCCCAGCATTTCTCATGATGTACTCTGCATATAAGTTAAATAAGCAGGGTGACAATATACAGCCTTGATGTACTCCTTTCCAAATTTGGAACCAGTCCATTGTTCCATGTCCAGTTCTACCTGTTGCTTCCTGACCTGCATACAGATTTCTCAAGAGGCAGGTCAGGTGGTCTGGTATTCCATCTCTTTCAGATTTTTTTCCCACAGTTTATTGTGGTTCACACAGTCAAAGGCTTTGGCATAGTCAATAAAGCAGAAATAGATGTTTTTCTGGCACTCTCTTGCTTTTTCAATGATCCAATGGATGTTGCCAATTTGATCTGTGGTTCCTCTGCCTTTTCTAAATCCAGCCTGAACATCTGGAAGTTCACAGTTCACATACTGTTGATGCTTGGCTTGCAGAATTTTGAGCATTACTTTACTAGTGTGTGAGATGAGTGCAATTGTGTGGTAGTTTTAGCATTCTTTGGCATCGCCTTTCTTTGGGATTGGAATGAAAACTGACCTTTTCCAGTCCTGTGGCCACTGCTGAGTTTTCCAAATTTGCTGGCATATTGAGTGCAGTACTTTCACAGCATCATCTTTTAGGATTTGAAATAGCGCAACTGGAATTCCATCACCTCCACTAGCTTTGTTTGTAGTGATGCTTCCTAAGGCCCACTTGACTTCACATTCCAGAATGTCTGGCTCTAGGTGAGCAATCACACCATCGTGATTATCTCAGTCGTGATGCCCTTCCCTAGTCACCCCCATTACTCTCGCAGGACAATTACCATCCTTATTTCTAATATCATAGATTCATTTTGCCCCTTTTGGAACTTTATATACAAGAATCAATACAATGTGTATTTTATACCACTGTGTTTGAGAGATCCACCCACACTGTTCTCTATATAGTTACAGTTTGTTCGTGTTCGTTGCTGTATAGTATTCCATTGCTTAAATTATCATTATTTGTTCAGTCAAGCACTGAGAGACATTTGAGTGGTTTATAGTTTGAGACTTTCACAAAGTGATGCTGTCAATATTTTTGTCTGTGATGTATGTAAGTATGTATTTGTGTTGGGTATCTACTTAGGAATAGAATTGCCCCATCATAGATTATATGTATGTTCAAAGAGTGATATCTTTATAGCATAAGCAGATGGCAGCATTCCTTCACTTAAATCCTCCATGGCTTCCCGATGGCTTTAGAACAATGTCCTAATTTTTTATGTCAACTCACTTGGGCTTTGCATGCTCCACCTGCTCACTTCTCCCTCCCTGCCTCAAATCCTGCTCTTATACAAGGTGTTTTTCCACCAGACAGATGTTCTAGTCCATTCTTCCACCTTGCCAAGCTTCTTCCTCTGCCAAAGGGCCAACTTGCCTGATGTGCTGCAGTTGCCAACTGGTCAGTTCTTACTCATTCTTTATGTTGCTGGTCAGATAGAATATCCTCAGAAAGGCCTCTCCTGATTCACTAACGTAACTGAGCAATCACTGTTATTGTTTCTCATTGCCCAGCTCATAATTACCCAGAACTGGATGTGAAACTGTCTCATTGTTAATGACTGCCCACCCAGCAGACTAGGCAACAAGGGACTGGGATTTTCATGTTCAATGTTAGATCCTCAACACCTTGCACTAGGTAGGAACATAGTAAGGGGTCAATAAGTAACAATACTTATTGGGACTTTCCTGGTGGTCCAGTGGCTAAGACTCAGTGCTTCCAATGCAGGGGGCCTGGGTTCATGCTCTGATCAGGGAACTAGATCCCACATGCCGTAACTAAGAGTTCACATGCTGCAACTAAAGATCCCACATGCTGCAATGAACACTGAAGATCCCACGCGCAGCAACTAAGACTCAGCACAACCAAATAATATTTAAAAATTAAAAATAAATAAATAGGAGCTTCCTTGGTGGCTCAGTGGTAAAGAATCCACCTGCCAATGCAGGAAACATTGGTTTGATCCCTGATCTGGGAAGATCCTACATGCCTCGGAACAACTAAGCTCATGAACCTGTATTGAGCCTGTGCTCTAGAGCCTGGGAGCCACAGCTACTGAGCCCATGTGCTGCAACTACTGAAGCCCGTGCACGCTAGAGCCCATGCTCCCTAAGAGAAGCCACCGCAATGAGAAGCCCATGCACTGCAACTAGAGAATAGCCCCCACTCTCCATAACTAGAGAAAAGCCCATGCAGCAACAAAGCCCCAGCACAGCCAAAAATAAAAATTAATAAATAAAAATTTTAAGATAAATAAATAAAAAATAGCAACACTCTTACCTGCTCTGTAGAACTGAGGCCTGGTAGTCACACAGGGACCAGGGTGCAAATTTTGGCTCCATTACTCACTACTGTTGTACTGTTAGGCAAGTTACCTAGGTTCCCTGGGCCTCCATTTCCTCCTCTGGAAAACAGGTATAGTCCTGTAGCTTGAGAATGTATGTGAGTACATCACCTAACACAGTGTCGGCCACGTGGTGCTAATTAAACAGCGGCTTTCTATGCACCAGCTCTTTGAAGTCTCACCACAATCCCAGGGGCAGGAACTATTTTAAATCCCCATCTCATAGATGAGGAAACTGAGAAACTAAGGCCCAGGGAGGTTAAATACTTTGTCTAATCATTCTGGCTCCAGGCCCTAAGCCCTCCTTCATGACAGGGTGGGTGGTAGCATGTGAAAGATAATAAAAACAGAGGAGAGGGGCAGAGGGGAGCTCCAAATAGCCAAACCCACTCACTCCCCACCCCTTTGACATCCATTCATCCCCATGAAACCCAAAGGTTAGGACCGCAGCATGGAAACCACTGGGTTACACAAACATCCATGATTATTAATAGCTATGAAGGAAAAAATAGAAAGATCTGATTACAGAAAAAAATTCAAAGTTCTATATAACAAAAGACATCACAAACAAGGTCAAAAGAGAAATGAGCGTGTGGGAGAAAATATCTAAACTTCATACAACAAAGGTTTACTCTGCCTGTTATGAACATACTCCTGCAAATAAACTGGAAAAATACAAATGATCCAATGGAAAAATAGGCAAAGAATATGAACACAAGAGGAAATGACAGTGGTCAACAAACAATGTGTAAGCAGAGAAATGAAAATTAAATAATGAGCTCCTGCTTGTCTCCTAATATTAGCAAAAATGAAAAATATTGGTAACATTCATGCTGATGAAGGCATAAGAAAACTAACACTACAATACCCATCATTCAGCTGTAAAAATATTGGAACTTTTAGGAAACATTTTCTAAAATATTATGAGACAAGTAATATGCAACAACTATCAGAAATTAAAGCAATAATCGATGTTGATATAAATAGATACAAGAATAGTCATTTCAACATTTCTGTAATAACAAGAACCAAGAAACACCTCAGTTGCATCAATAAAGTTATATATTACATAGCTATTAAGTGAGATAGATCCATACATGCCAACTTAAAATTATCTCTAAAATGAATAAAGTAAAAAAGAATGTCAAGGAATAATATCTATGGCTTTAATCTGTTTCACAGAAAATGAAAATCACCCCAAACACTTCTTAAAGCAGTTACTCAGTGTTCTGTGGTGACTTAAATGGGAAGGAAATCCAAGGAAGAGAGGATATATGTATACACGTAGCTGATTCACTTTGATGGACAGCAGAAATTAACACAGTATTACAAATCACCTATACTCCAATTTAAAAAAAAATAAGCGGAGAAAAAGAGTAGGAAAATCAAATTTCTAATTACGGTGTGTCAAAGGAGTCAGACTGGAGGGTTTTGGCTTAAGATATATCTTTAAGTCTAAATTGTTGCAATGAGCATAAATTTTATTAAAAATTAATTAATAAGCCCTGCTCATTAATAATGACTCAAGAAATACTGCCTGCCTGTCTATTCTTATAAAATCTTTCATGATTTAACATTTACTTTGCTTCAATTCCTACAAATAAGCTGCTGGATTGGAGAAGGTGTTAATTGTCTTCTGAACAACTTCCTCTGATTAACCTTTTGGCTTGCTCTGCTGCCCAGGCTCTCAGGAAAAAGAAACCTGATATCATTATTATTCTAAAAAGAAGTCTATGTTCTGAACATACAGTACATGCATGCAGTAGAAAATTCAAAATGAACAAAAGAATATATAGTAAAAAGTGAGTCTTTTTCTCTCCCTAGTACCCAGCCACCCAGTTCTACACCATTTTCTTACATATCTTTTCAGAGATATTCTAGGCATATTCTAGAATGTACATGCATATAGTCTATTTTTTAGAACACTAATGCTGTACATAATGTCTATATACATGGATACATTTTGTGATTTCTTCTAGCCAGAGCCTGATTAGTTCCAAGGCTGCACTTCTTTCCTGCTTGAGAAATCAAATTTCCATAGCAGTGGCGGTTTATCCATCCATTCATCCATCCATCAGTCTATCTGCCCATCCACCATTCATCCAATAGCATCCATTGACAAGGGTTTGGTGGCCACTCACTCTGCCAGGCACTAGGTTAGAAGCTGGAGATAAAGTGATGAAAAGATAAGGTCCTTGCTCTAACCCAGCTGGCCTTCTGTAAAAGTAACAAATTATGTAGAAGACGACAAATAATAAAAGAAAACTAACATATTTCAGACAATGGAACATGCCTTGGAGAGACTCATTCTCAGTTAAGAGAGGACAGAAGGAGGAAAGCTAAAAAGGAGAAGGGAGGGAGAAACAGGGCTTATTATAGGTGGATGGCCAGAGAAGATCTCCCTTGTAAGGTGATGTTTAAGCTAAGAACTGAGTGACAAGAAGGAGCAAATGTTGCTGGTTTCCCTGCTTGATGACTTTAGCATGAGTGATTCCACAGGCAGAGTTTCAGCCTCATCTGAGTGGTGATGAGGGTGGGCTCTGAAGACCTGGTGGCATTCACTCGAACCCCAGCTCTGCCACTAAAAGCCAGGGAAGCCTTGGGCAAAATGCTTAAGCTCTCTGTCCCTCAGTTTCTTCACCTGTAATACAAGGTCATATAAAAGTAGTACCAGCTTAAAGGATCACTGTGAAAATTAAGCAGGTTAAGCAATGTGGGCTGCCCAGGCTGGCACAAAGAAAGTGATCAAAATATGATAAACTTAAAAAAAATTATGTTAGGTATAGCTCTCAGATGACAAGTCAAAAGCATGCTCTGTAAAAGAAGAAAGTCATAAAAGTTTTATCAAAGTTAGAAATATTTGCTCTGTGAAAGACATTGTTAGGAGAATGAACCAAGAAGTTGCAACCTGGAAGAAAATGTTTGCAAATCACCTATTGGACAAAAGGCTTATATCCAGAATATACAAAGAACTCTCAAAACTTAGTAAGAAAACAATCCAATTAAGAAATGGACCAAAGACGTGACCAGACACTCCACCAAAGAGGATGCATTATGCAAAAACATATGAAAAGACATTTAACAGCGTTAGCTTTTCTGACGGAGAAGGCAATGGCACCCCACTCCAGTACTCTTGCCTGGAAAATCCCATGGATGGAGGAGCCTGGTAGGCTGCAGTCCATGGGGTCGAAAAGAGTCAGACACGACTTCGAGGCTTCACTTTCACTTTTCACTTTCATGCATTGGAGAAGGAAATGGCAACCCACTCCAGTGTTCTTGCCTGGAGAATCCCAGGGACGGGGGAGCCTGGTGGGCTGCCGTCTATGGGGTCGCACAGAGTCGGACACAACTGAAGCAACTTAGCAGCAGCAGCAGCAGCAGCAGCCTTTCTGAAAATGCAAAATAAAACCATGACGAGATACCACTACACACCTATTAGAACGGCTTAAGAAGATTCTGATGGGATTTCCCTGGTGGTCCAGTAACTAAGACTCTGTGCTCCCAGTGCAGGGGGTCTGGGTTCAATCCCTACTCGGAAACTAGATCCCACATACCACAACGAAAGAGCCTGCAAGCTGCAACTAAGACCCAGGTGCAGCCAAATAAAAAAAAGTTGTTTTTTTAAAGAATCTGACCTTACCAAAATTAACAACAACAAAAAAGAATCCGACAATACCACGTGCTGACAAGATACAGAGAAACTACAGTCCTCATGTATTGTTGGTGGGAGTCCAAAGTGGTACAGCCACTCTGGGAAACAGTTTGGCAGTTTCTTATAAAGTTAAGCCTTTACTTTACATATGCTCATTCCTAGGTGATTACCCTAGAGAAGTGAAAACTTTTATTCACATACAGACCTATACACAAATAAGCAGCTCTATTCATAATCCTCAAAAACTAGAAGTAACCCAAATGTCCATTAAGGGATGAACAGATAAATATACTGTGGTACGTCCATACTACTAGAGAGCTAAAAAAAACACTACGAACTCCTGATACATGCAACAGCTGAATGAACAGGAAAGGAGCCAGTCTCACACGGTTACGTACTACGTGATCCCTTTTATATGACATTCTTGAAAAGACAAAGCCTTGGAGAGCAATGGAGAGCAGATCAGTGTTGTCAGGGGCAGGTGTGGGGAGGAATGTGACTACAGAGGGACAACTCAAGTGGTCTGGGGCTGATGGAACTTACATGCATCCTGATTATGCTGATGGTTACACAAACCTACATGCACGTCAAAATTCATATAATTATACACCAAGTCAATTTCATCACATGTTAATTTTTTTAAATAAGAAAAATAAAAAATGATTAATGATACTGTCATTCTAACTCAGTCACTCACTCATTTCCAATCTCTCCTCCCTCCTTTCTTCTCATTTTCTGTAGCCAGAAACTTCTTCAGGAAGAGGCACTTCTGTCCTCTAAATATTTTAAGACATCCTTAATAACTTAGGCTTCCCCCTGGTGGCTCAGGTGGTAAAGAATCCGCCTGCAATGCAGAAGACCCAGGTTTGATCCCTGGATTGGGTAGATCCCCTGGAGAAGGAAATGGCAACCCACTCCACTATTCTTGCCCGAAGAATCCGATGGACAGAGGAGTCTGCCAGTCTGCAGCCCATGGGGTGGCAAAGAGTTGGACACAACCAAGCCACTAACGATAACCTGGCTTTGTTTCTCTGCATACAAAACTAATACATTTTTCTTGGAAAGAAAAGAAAAAGGAAGGGAGAGAGGGAGGGAGTCAGGAAGAATTCAATCATTACAGAAATGTATGACGTAGAAAGCAAAAGGCATCAGGAATCCTGCCCTCCAGAATTAACCCCTGGGAGGAGCTTCTGCCAGAACCATTTCAAAGTGATTTTATACGGTTGTTTCCTTACAAGGTTCAGAACCCATATGGTGGAATTTCATTTGATTGATTGATTGTTCAGGGCCCTGGGGAGAATGACCTTGAAAGGTCAACATCCAGTCCATTCTCATACCAAGTCAAGCCTTTTCATAGCTGGATGAAGTCTAGGGTGATCTAGTTCATTAAAGGTCATCCAGTCCCTTCCTGTCCCTCTCTGCTATGACTCCTACAAGACTCCACCATGTCTCTCAAGGCAGCCTGCTCCCCTCACCTTGAGCTCTCCCTCGTGCCCAGGCTACCTCATCCCTCTCACCCAGCTCCATTTGCAATCTCTGTTTGGATCATCCAGTCAACGTGCAACAGATCACTTACTATCTGTTCCTTCCTCCCTTCTTTCAAAGATACTTGCTGAGCACGTGGTATGTGTACTGTGCTGAGGCATAGGGATACCTCAGGAACAAGACCCACACAATTCCCACTCTCCCAGAGCCTCCATTCTAGTCACAGAGACGGCAGCTAACCACAAAATGATTCTAACACGTATTCAAAAAGCATGTGCTAAAGCCTGGAAAATGCAAATACATGACATGGTGGAACAATCCCACCCAGGGCAGGCTTCCCTGAGGAAGGGCAGTTAAGCTGAGACCTGCAGGAGGAGCAGGAGTTGGCCAGGTTCACAGCAGAGGGAAGGAAATTGCCAATGCAAAAACCCGAGAGGTCAGGGTGGATCCCGTGCACCTTGGGGACCAGCAGGTGCTAGGGTCACAGCAGTGGATAGGGCACAATGATTGCTCTCCAGGGAAATGTTTTGAGGACATTTGCCACCGGCTTTGTGGCCTTCCTTGCCCTTTCCTTCCCTTAAAGTCCTGCATCTGAAACAGAACGTTCCCTATAGGGTTTAGGGCATGGGATTTGGAATCGGGTCTAGGCTCCATCACTGCCTACACATGGACAAACAAGCAACAGCTTACTCTCTGTAAGAGTAAGCTCATTTCCCCCCACCTGTAAAATGTGTATGAAGCTGTAACATGGGAGGACTTAATGAGATAACCCACACAGAGTCATATAAAGTCATGACCACAGTGCTTGGTACCTAGGTTGATAGTAGCTAGTGTTATCATTATATTATTAGAGGCCCTGGCTTCTCTGGTGGCTCAGACAGTAAAGAATCTCCCTGCAATGCAAGAGACCCAGGTTTGACCCCTGGGTGGAGAAGCTCCCCTGGAGAAGGAAATAGCCAGCAATCCAAGTATTCTTGCCTGGAGAATTCCATTGACAGAGGAGCCTGGGGGGCTACAGTCCATGGGGTCACAAAGAATTGGACATAACTGAGCGACAAACACTTTCACTTTTCATTAGAGGCACCGTGGTGCCTGACCTTGGAGGTGCAGTCTATATAGTCTAACTCTATTCAACTCTATATAGTCAAATAGAGTTCATACAGAGCCAGGGAGGGGCTCCCAGCCTCTGGATTCCTATAGATCCAAAGTCCAAGTAATGATCCCTTTGGAATGAAATTCTGTGAATCCATCAAGCATGTTTTGGGAGTGGACTTGCCTTTGGCTGGAGAGTAGAGGACAGGGAAGACCCAGAAATGTTCCTTAGATGACAAATGTGTGCCGCCAGTTGACATCAACCCACCCCCTTCTCCTCCTGCCCTGAAGGCTGACCTCTCATCCAAAGGATTCCAACAATGCCACTGGTAATGAGAGCCTCAAGAAGTCCTCTCTGGGCCGAGGAGTCACGGGTTCTGCCTTCCCAGAAAAGCACCTTTGCTCCAGCAGAAGCATGCCTTTGGACTGATAAAGACTTGCCATGTCCAGCTATGGGTAGGAATATTGCAAGGGGGTGAAGCTATTTTTTGCCACATGCTCTATCTCTCCAGCAGGCATAGTGACATTGCTTGGGATCCAAATATCCTCAGCTGTAGAAGGTCACGGAGCTGAAGGCTAGAAGGTCTGGACCTCAAATAGCCAGGCTGGGGGTTGGGGATTATTTGCATCACTGGTTGGAGGGTCCTAGGACCTTGAGCTGTCATCCTTCCATCCTCTGGCCCAGCCCCAACCACTACCCACAGGACTTCTGTTGAACCAATTCCCCTGGGCCCAGAGTCTGGTGGCAACTGTTTATTTTTAGCCTGTGATTCCCTGAGAATGCGGGTGGGCCCCTTGGAGCAGGGGGAGGGAGAAGGGAGGAGGAAAAGTAACTTCAGGGCCTGGAGGACCAGGGAAGACACAGCCCACTCCAAGCCCTTAGCTCAGCTCTGTGACCGGCAGTCCTCTCTTGGTCCACCCCAGCTGAGGATCAGGTTGGACTCAAGCCCCTGCGTTCCCCTTTTTCTCTTCCCTGAAGGCCCTAGAGACTCTGAGCTTTCCGTTCCTTTTTATAGTCACGCTCCCCACATTGCAAGCCCTTGGTCCTTTGGGGTTCCCTTGCTCAACCACAGTGGCTGTGATACAGGACTCCTCAACACCTCCCTTCCTCCTGCCTCTGAAGAGAGGTCTCAGGCCCGTCTCCTTGGGCCAGCCTGGCACCAGAGTCAGTGTTTAATAAATATGGGTAAAAAATAAATAAATAAATATTGGTAGACTGAAGGATGGGTTTCAGGGCTCCTCCATACAAGCAAAGGTCTGAGTAATGGAAGAACAAATAAGGGGAAGTTAGAGGGGATTAGAAACTTACAAAACCCTTAAGTCATTGTCTCTGGCTCTAGTTCCTTTCTCCTTTCTGAGAAGTTCCCTGGAGCCCCTGGGCCCCATCTTTGTCTTGTAACCTAGAGGGAAATGCATCTACCCCTTCTTCCTCTTCACTCTACCTTCAGTCATCCCTGACAAAAGAGAAACTGATGAGCTGACCTCAATCCTGGCACACACTTGCCCTGAGACCCAGGGCAAGAAGCCCTGCCCCCTGCAAGAAACTATAAAGCACTCTTGTGGGACTGTTGTGAGAACTAGTGAGGGTATGCGTAAAACAGCTGGCGTGTAGTTGGTGCTTAATAAATGGTGATTGTTGTTGTATTATCATTAAATAAATGGTGCAGGACACCAAGCCTTTTTTTTTTTTTTTAATATCTTCTTTCATGGTATACCTGATCATTCTTCTTTATAGAGTACATTAATATTTTATAAGGCACTTTCACATCCATTAGCTCTTCTGATCCCCATACAACCCCTTGAAAAGGGCCAAGTTATTATTCCATGATTATTATTCCCATTATACAGATAAAACCACTCTCATTCCAGAAAACACAGATAACATCATCGCATTGTCAGTGTCTAATGCAGAGCCTGGCACAGAGTAGGTTCTCAAAACAAAACAAAGCAAAATCCTTCTGAAGGAATGGCCTATAGAATGTAACCCTATAGGCCATTTTGCCTTTCCTCATGTGTAAAATAGGGACTCATGCTGAAGGATAGCACAGGAAATTCAAAGTCTATGATTCAGGGACTTCCCTGGTGGTCTTGTGGCTAAGATTCTGCATTCCCATTGCAGAGGGTCTGGGTTCCATCCCTGGTTGGGGAACTAGATCCTGCCTGCCACAAAGATTATCAGAGGTCCCACATGCTGCAGCTAAAGACCCAGTGCAGTCAAATAAATAAATATTTTAAAACAAAACAAAGTCTAGCATTCAGCTCCAAAGCAGGGCTTGGTCTTTTTAACAGGCAGAAGGGAATGAGGTAGGTGTGGCACGTCTCTCCCAGAGGAGGTACTCACTTTTTAAGTTTTGGGAGAATAATTGAGAACAGCCTCAAACAGGGAGATGGTTATAGCTCATTCGTGGGAGAGCATCAGAACAGATTCCCCACGTCCCCATGTCCTGGGACTTCAGGTTCTCCAGCTGGAAGCTGAATTTTAGAAAGGAGATGGGCCTATGTGCCTATAGTCATGGGGAGCAAATCCCAGAGGAAGTAGGAAGGATTCTCGGGTAGAAATTAAAATTTCCTCTAACATTGACACCATGGGGAAAAGAGTCTGCCACATTTGGAAGAGATGGGGTGAGGTGGATGAAAACATAGGAGAGAACTTACATATGCACCTTTTTAGGTCAAAAATCATTTTACTGATTTGGGGACCTAAAAATGTATTATGCATAAGTTGATTTTTGCTGCAAAGGATCATAATCAGTATATTACATTTCAAAGTATAATCTTTGTGGTCAGGCAATAACTATAAACCTGTGGCTTATTTTTAATTTATTTAATAAAAAAAATTAATGGACATATAGCTGTTAAATTCTAGGGGATCTCTTCAGTTTGCCCATTAAGGAGAAGCAGAAGTCACTCACACTGAATTTCAAGAAAGCCTTTAATGTGTGGGAGCTTATGGTTTAAAAGAGATCACACAACTTTAAGAAAATTACCAAGACTGTGTAGGAAGAGAAAAACTCAACTCACTGATAACAGCACAGTTTCTCTTGAAACTGACCTCATCACTATGTGTATATTTTATTTTCTAGTGACTGCGAATCACATTTTTTTTTCCCTCAGAATAATTAACAATGCTTTTAGATTCTTGAAATCAGAAATAAAGCTGATGCTTATTGAGCATCTACTATGTGGTAGATAATGTTGTGATGATTTTCCATGCATTTTAATTCATTTAATCCTTATCACAGCCCTGTGACAGAGGTACTATGATTATCCCCATTTTATAGATGAGAAAAGAAAGTTCAAGGAAGCAAAGTAATTTGTCTTAAGGTCCCATTGCTACCAAGTGGTAGAACAAAAATTTGAACCTAGGTTGGGAGCAAAGTGGCAAATAGATCAGCATGAACATTAGGCCCCAGTCAGCCCCTTCATTCAATCAAGTTACCTCCTCGCAGTGAACTTGGGCAAACTACCCACCTGTAGCTTCACCATCGCATGTAACCACATGAACACTCTTCTCCCCAGATCCTGCCCCAACAGGAACATTTGTGATTTAGGGAGCTGAGGAAAACATACCAATGCTCTTTAAATACTGCTTTTTAATTTTTTTTTAACTCAGAGCAATTTTTAACTCTTTAAATCTTTGTCTTAAAAGGATTCTTTCTTTAATCCCTTTAATGAGGTCACGTGTGTGATTAGTTGCTCAGTCATTTGTGACCCCATGGACTGCAGGCTCATCCGTCCATGAGGATTCTCCAGGCTAGAATACTGGAGTGGGTTGCCATGCCTTCCTCCCAACCCAGGGATCAAACCCAGTCTCCCACATTGCAGACAGAGTCTTTACTGTCTGAGCCACCAGGGAAACCCTTATGAGGTCGCAGGGATGAGAAAAAGCCTATTTCTAATTCCCTCCCAGCTCCCGACTTCTGTCGTGCTCTCACTGATCTGTGTGACGAAGCAGAAAGTAGGATCCCATTTCCATTCCTTCGTTCCTTTAAAACTTACTAATGGAGTGCTAAACCCTATCCCAGGTGGCTCTGCCCTCACCCAGTGAACCTTCTCGTGGGTGAAAACTGACAGTAAACAAGGGCACAAAGAGATGGACTAAATTACAGTGACCGTGTCTGTGCTGTGCAGGAAATCTCCTGTGGTTTGCCCTGGCAATGTCAGTGCCCAGTCAAGTTCACAGTCACCACCAGGGAATGGGTGGGGGCACATCCACCACCAAGACTGAAAGTTTCTAAGAGGAAGCCCCAAGCGAGGGGGCACAGACTTCCCTGTCTTGCAACACCAGCAATTTCTGGGTCCCAGAGGAGCTGTTTCCCCTCATTGACCCACACTCGGGTCACCCTGCCCTCAGTGCCCGGGGACTGCCCAGAGACCACACCAGACACAGCTTTGCCTTCAAAACCTCCCTGTGGCTCAAGTTTCAGACATCCCTTCAGGATAGCAAAGCCTACCTGATAGTCTTTGGACAACTGATCTTAAGTGTTTTATTTTGGGGGATTTTTTTTTTTCCAGATTGGTTTCTTTGAAGAGCCGAAGAGGTCCCTGAAATAAAATGACATTTAATCGAAGCTCACACCTCTAACTCCTACCTTCCAGACGAGACCCAGTGGGAGGAACAGGGCGGAGGTCGCCACCTTTTCTAAGCCTGATAAGAGGACTGTCCTGAGAGCCAGCCCCCATTGGCCGGCACCTCGGAGTCCTGGAACATTTTTCCTCTCCGAGATGTGATGTCGGAGAAGGCAATGGCACCCCACTCCAGTACTCTTGCCTGGAAAATCCCATGGATGGAGGAGCCTGGTAGGTTGCAGTCCGTGGGGTCGCTAAGAGTCAGACACGACTGAGCGACTTCACTTTCACTTTTCACTTTCATGCATTGGAGAAGGAAATGGCAACCCACTCCAGTGTTCTTGCCTGGAGAATCCCAGGGACAGCAGGGCCTGCTTGGGCTGCCACCTATGGGGTCGCACAGAGTCGGACACGACTGAAGCGACTTAGCAGCAAGATGTGATGTTAAGCAATCCACACAACACCTGGGAGGGGGAGGACAGAGGCCCTCATCCCCATTTTCAGGAGCAGAGCAGGTCATTTGCTGACATCTGATTTCATGGTTCTAAACCCAGCACTCTTTTTATCATCACAGTGTTTCCCGACCTCCATCACTCAAGTCCTTCCTCTGACTTTTGCCAAATCCCTATATCACCTGGATACCCTGATTAATACATTTCTCAAAGCTGCCTGCTTTTCCCCTTTGGCTTAAATGCCTTTGTTTAAAAACAAAGCTTGCTATCACTGTTCTAATTTGAAATCTGGTTTCACTTACCGTAAATGGAAGGCAGCCATAAATACAAATGCAAGGAAATGTTAGCGAACCCCAGCTAGACTCTGTGGCCGGCTGAAGGCTCTGAGCCTGAGGTCTGCTCTCTCTTTGTAAAACAGGGAGGGCAGCAAGCGTCAGAGGTGTTAAAGACAGGCTAGCTCCCAACTGAGGCTTTCTCCTGGAAGGATGAGGGAGAATTGAGAAAGTGATGAACTTTCTCGCCATGTGAGCCAGCGGACACTAGGCCGTGCCTATCTTGAACGCTGGCCACCGGGAGCACTTGCCTTGCCCCTGGGAAAGCCTGTGGTGCAGCACCCCTTCTTGGGGAAGAGAAGTGGCTCCCTTGCCTTGGCGCCCCTCAGTTTGTTTCCCCCGAGTGCCACCCCCAGCCACCCTGACCTGTCTGGGAGGCCATCTTTGCAAACCCTTTCATCTCTCTGCCTCCCCAGTGTGAGCTCTGTCCTAGGCCCCATCCCTGCCTACTCGTGTCCCAGCACAAGCTCTCTTCTCTCACCCATACCCTCACCAGGGGCCAGAACTTGGCAGGAGTGCTGCAACCCCTTTCGAAACACTCCCTTTTGCTTCCCAGACTCTCTACTGCAATGTGCCTGCCAAGCCAGCCTAGGGGCCTTTCTAAAGCTCGGCCAGACCTGTGGTGCTGCTTCCCTGCTAAAAGCCACTTTATGTCTCCCACTACCCTCGGGATCAGGTCCTTCCTCCCTCACTCTTCCCCACTTCCCTACCCCAGTTCTAGGAATTCACCATGTTGGACTTCTTCATTTCCTTAGCAGTCTCTTCCTTGACTTGGGAATTTCATAAACAACATTCCCTCTGCTTCACCCACACATTCCTCCTATCTCCGATTCAACGTCACTCTCTCAAGGCAGCTGCTCCTGGTCTCCCTCCAGGCAGACCCCGCCCCTTTGATGACCTGTGTTTCTCCCCTGGCTCCCTTGAGCTCATGAGCAATTGGAATTACCTGTGTCTGTTTGCCTTTCTAGCCCAGAGTCTAGCAAAGGTTCTGAACCATGTGGAGCCACATAAATGCTTGTTGATTGAATAGAAGGTTATTATTAATTCCCTACACCTGTCAATCCCCACTCCCACTTTCTACCTGCCCTGCCTTTGTCTTCACCTAAGTTCTCCTTCTCCCAGCCTTGATATTCCAGGTCAATTCCCACCTCCCAGGAAGCCACCCTTACTGCTCTAGCCCAGACAAAATTTACCTTCTATAGAAGCCCTAGCATTTCCTTTGTTGAATGAATGAATGAGACATATTATAAAAAAGGAGTAGTTTGAGAAATGGATGTCATTTAAAACTCACACTCATGGGAATGACTTCTGTTTTTTAAGAGGGAAGGCATAATTTCTATCAATGGAAGAATAAATTTCTAATGATTTCATTGGAGAGGCTGGTGGGAGACAGAGACAACAGGTCAAATCACAAAGCCTTTTTTGGTTTTTCTTTGCAGTAAAGGTGAATTCTAAGAAGAAAGTCTCGCTCAAAATGTTACTTGTTTTTTTGGAAATAAATAACAATTTGCACATGGTACAAAATTCATGGACATGAACTTGGGCAAACTCCGGGAGATGGTGAGGGACAGGAAAGCCTGGTGTGCTGCAGTCCATTGGATCTCAAAGAGTCAGATACTACTTGGTGACTAAACAACAACAATTACAAAATTTAAAAAGCAGGTGGCCTTTCCTTAGCACACCACATTAATGAATCTGAATGTTCGAGGAGATCAGCATACATATGCTATGCTATACTAAGTCACTTCAGTCATGTCCGACTCTGTGTGACCCCATAGATGGTAGCCTACCAGGCTGCCCCGTCCCTGGGATTCTCCAGGCAAGAACACTGGAGTGGGTTGCCATTTCCTTCTCCAATGCGTGAAAGTGAAAAGTGAAAGTGAAGCCTCGAAGTCGTGTCCGACTCTTAGTGACCCCATGGACTGCAGCCTACTAGGCTCCTCCGTCCATGGGATTTTCCAGGCAAGAGTACTGGAGTGGGGTGCCATTGCCTTCTCCATCAGCATACATAGAGGTAGAGAATCCACTGTTCCTAATGACACAGTGGTAGAAACTGTATTCCTAGGGGAGCCCCAACAGTGGAAAAGTGGACTCTAAGGGCAAGGGAGCAAGCACGCAAATATGGTTCTAGGGTCTGTGAATGGGGGTGGCCAGAGAGGAGATCTCAGGGTGGGTGGCCTAAGGACCTCCAGGCCCAGGGCTGGCCAGCGGTTAAGTCACCTTTGCTGCCTTATCGGCTACCAGACCTTTGGCCCTCAGATCCCTGGAGGGACAGTTCAGGGGGCAAACAAGGAAAGATGGGTCTAGTCACCCTGAAATCAAACAGGCTCAGAGAGAGCAGGAACCCAGGGAAGACAACTACCCTGGGGACTTGCGGAAACCTTAGGAGGGCATCAGCCTTCCCACTGAGGAGGAATAGGGCTCCAGTCAATGGTATTTTCGGAGAAGGCGATGGCACCCCACTCCAGTACTCTTGCCTGGAAAATCCATGGACAGAGGAGCCTGGTGGGCTGCAGTCCATGGGGTCGCTAAAAGTTGGACACAACTGAGCAACTTCACTTTCACTTTTCACTTTCATGCATTGGAGAAGGAAATGCCACTCCAGTGTTCTTGCCTGGAGTAATCCCAGGGACGGCACAGAGTTGGACACGACTGAAGCGACGCAGCAGCAGCAGCAGCAGCAGCAGCAATGGTATTTTATCTCAAAGGACACATGACCTCAGCTCACACTGGAGTTATAAGCAGCCTTACTTTATATTATTATCTTTCTTGTTTATTGACACCAGGATCTCTGAGGCCAGAGAATGGGTCTCTTTTCCTCTGGTTCCAAGTCCCATTCCCCTCGCCAATAACAGTGAGCCCAGCACTGAATCCATTTTGGTGGCCACCTGTGACATTCTCATTGAGAGAGGACTGTGATTGTGATTCATATCAACCCCCAAACACACACACACACACATCACCTGGAAACAGCCCAGGGAAGGGCAGAGGCACTGCTGGGCTGCCAGGAGCCCTGGTCCTAGCCTGGCCCCCACTACCGGTGTGCCACTTTGGGCAATCCCAGGGCAAAGCCCAGGACTAATCAGCTCTTGTTGTCCACACCCTCCAATCAACAGCTCAAGGAAACACAAAGCCATTCTTATGGCTGCTGTCCTGGCTGGATTGTGGGAAGGACAAATAAGGCCATTTCTAAAGAATTCCCAACCTGTTCAGATATGAAGGTTATAACAGCCAGTGATTGGCATGAGTGGGGAAGTCCAGGAAAAGCCAGATTGCCAGGGCCCTTTGTAACTGCTTCTGCAGCTGTACTGATCAGGAACCAGCTCCAAGTCAAATATGTGTACAAAGAGGAGGCTTGAACCACTTCTCTCAGCCCGGGCTGGCCGTCTTGCTGCCTCCACTGGAGAGATAAGAAAGCAAAGACTCAGGAAAGTTAACACAGTCATGTGAACATCAACAGGGTAGTCAAGAATTAACTCTATTAGGCCAATACTCATTCCAGACTTCTGAAAGGCTCCAGGTGACTGAATTTCTGCCAAACTGAGGTTCTCATTACTTTCCAGGGAAAAACATTCTCCAAGTGATATCAGCATTATAATAATAGTGTGGGAAGGTTGGGGGCTTATGGGCAGATGAGCTAGCCATCAGCTTGGGATTCTAAATTCTTGACATGGCTCAATTCAAAGTTTTGGTTTTAATTATTTTGAAGTGAACCAGAATGCTCATGGCATGCACTGGTGTCATTTTGTTGTGCCCAAATTTAAATCATAGTTCCAGGAGGCTGGTGTCCTGGAAAATTAACAGTAAGTAAGCCCAGCCTGCTGCCCAGCGGCTACATTTCAACATTGCTTTGTTGTTGTCACATGTCATACACCCTGGAATTCTCAGGAGGTTATGTAAAGAAAAAAAATTTTTTTGACTTTTTATAAAATGTGGTTTCTTGAAAAATAAGCCAAAATGTCGTGGTGATAGAAGGGAGGATTAAAAGAAGTAAACATTCCTGTTGTTTCTTAAGCCAGAAAGCAGAAGTTTTGGCTAAATTCAGAATAGGAGATTGGAAACAGCGGGAGTTCAGATCCTAAAACTGATAAATTCACCTTTTTCTCTAAACAGTAATTTTTTTTTAAAAGCAATTTATAAAACCATTTCAAGTGATCAATGGCAATAGCAATAGCAACAGCAACAAAAACAACTCTTTGATGAGCAAAAGAAGAAACTTTTGAGAAGCTGAAAAGCATTTGATGTGTAGCATGGAGATATAACCCTTCCCACAGAAGGCTCTGTACCCAAGAACTGTCCTGTCTTGTTTAAATGGAAGATCAAAGACTTCCCTGGTGGTACAGTGGATAGGAATCCATCTGCCAATGCAGAGGACACAGGTTTGATCCCTGGTCCGGGAGGATTCTACAAACTGAGGAGCAACTAAGCCCATGCACCAAAAGTACTGAGTCCTGAGAGTTCCAGGGCCTGTGAGCCACAACTACTGAGCCTGAGTGCCACAACTACTGAAGCACCCAGAGCCCGGGCTCCACAACAAGAGGAGTCACCACAATGAGAGGCCCTCACACCACAACGAACAGTAGTCCCTGCTGACAGCAACTAGAGAAAGCCCAAGCAGCAACATCTTTTTAATTATCAAAATAAATAAATAAAAATAGAGGAGAATTAATTTTACACACACACACACAAAACATGTAACCCTTGTTGGAAATGGGATTCTGCAGGAAGGCAATGACCCGAGCAAAGTTTTCCAAACACACAGGTTTAGGGCTCATGAAGGTCTCCAGGTCTTAGTCTGGAGAAGACTGGAAGCCACTAAGGAGTCTTGCCTCACCATCAACTTGCTCATGCTTCCATTTTACCCCCACTCCCAGCCCATTCCAATCAGGATGTCATGGTGGCATGTCATCTAGTGGTTGAAATGATCACTGCAAGTAACTGCCTCAGGTTTCCTGTTTCGATTTTACTACACCTTATTTATTTATTTAATGGATTGTTATGGGGTGCCAAATGTTGAGACTATAATAGAGAATATAGACATGGGCTTTCCTTTAGGAACCTTATAGTCTCCTGAGGGATCAGACACATAAAATAAAATACAAAAATAGGATCATGATATATGATAGGGAGCTACAGAACACTGAGGATGGGACACCTAAACTAGATCTACTTCCCAAAGGAAGTACCACCAACACTGGGACCTAAAGAATGAGTAGAAATTCATTAAACAAAGGAGGAGAAGGAAAGAGCCTTCCAGGCAAAGGGAACAGTTTGCCTAAAAGCCAAGTGTCAAGAGTTCAGTTTCAGTTCAGTTGCTCAGTCGTGTCCGACTCTTTGCAATCCCATGAATTGCAGCACACTAGGCCTCCCTGTCCATCACCAACTCCCGGAGTTCACCCAAACCCATGTGCATCAAGTTGGTGATGCCATCCAGCCATCTCATCCTCTGTCGTCCCTTTCTCCTCCTGCCCCCAATCCCTACCAGCACCAGAGTCTTTTCCAATGAGTCAACTCTTAGCATGAGGTGGCCAAAGTAGTGGACTTTCAGCCTCAGCATCAGTCCTTCCAATGAACACCCAGGACTGATCTCCTTTAGAATGGACTGGTTGGATCTCCTTGCAGTCCAAGGGACTCTCAAGAGTCTTCTCCAACACCACAGTTCAAAAGCATCAATTCTTCAGCACTCAGCTTTCTTCACAGTCCAACTCTCACATTCATACATGACCATGGAAAAACCATAGCCTTGACTAGACGGACCTTTGTTGGCAAAGTAATGTCTCTGCTTTTGAATATGCTATCTAGGTTGGTCCTAACTTTTCTTCCAAGGAATAAGCATCTTTTAATTTCATGGCTGCAATCACCATCTGTAGTGATTTTGGAGCCCCCCAAAATAAAGTCTGACACTGTTTCCACGGTTTCCCCATCTATTTCCCATAAAGTGATGGGACCAGATGCCATGATCTTAGTTTTCTGAATGTTGAGCTTTAAGCCAACTTTTTCACTCTCCTCTTTCACTTTCATCAAGAGGCTTTTTAGTTCCTCTTCACTTTCTGCCATAAGGGTGGTGTCATCTGCATATCTGAGGTTATTGATATTTCTCCCGGCAATCTTAATTCCAGCCTGTGCTTCCTCCAGCCCAGGGTTTCTCATGATGTACTCTGCATATAAGTTAAATAAGCAGGGTGACAATATACAGCCTTGACGTACTCCTTTTCCTATTTGGAACCAGTCTGTTGTTCCATGTCCGGTTCTGACTGTTGCTTCCTGACCTGCATATAGGTTTCTCAAGAGGCAGGTCAGGTGGTCTGGTATTCCATCTCTTTCAGAATTTTCCACAGCTTATTGTGATCCACACAAAGACTTTGGCATAGTCAATAAAGCAGAAGTAGATGTTTTTCTGGAACTCCATTGCTTTTTCGATGATCCAGAGGATGTTGGCAATTTGATCTCTGGTTCCTCTGCCTTTTCTAAATCCAGCTTGAACATCTGGAAGTTCACAGTTCATATACTCTTGAAGCCTGACTTGGAGAATTTTGACCATTACTCTGCTAGCATGTGAGATGAGTGCAATTGTGCAACAGTTTGAACATTCCTTGGCATTGCCTTTCTTTGGGATTGGAATGAAAACACCTTTTCCAGTCCTGTGGTCACTGCTGAGTGTTCCAAATTTGCTGGCATATTGAGTGCAGCACTTTCACAGCATCATCTTTTAGGATTTGAAATAGCTCGCCTGGAATTCCACTAGCTTTGTCTGAAGCTTCCTAAGGCCCACTTGACTTCTCATTCCAAGATGTCTGACTCTCGGTAAGTGATCACACCATCATGGTTATCTGGGTCATGAAAATCTTTTTTGTATAGTTCTTCTGTGTGTTCTTGCCACCTCTTCTTAATATTTTCTGCTTCTGTTAGGTTGATACCATTTCTGTCCTTTATTGAGCCCATCTTTACATGAAATGTTACCTTGGTGTCTCCAATTTTCTTGAAGAGATCTCTAGTATTTCCCATTCTATTGTTTTCCTCTATTTCTTTGCATTGATTGCTAAGGAAGGCTTTCTTATCTCTCTTTGCTATTCTTTGGAACTCTGCATTCAAATGGGTATATCTTTCCTTTTCTCCTTTGCTTTTCACTTCTCTTCTTGTCACAGCTATTTGTAAGGCCTCCTCAGACAACCATTTTGCCTTTTTGCATTTGTTTTTCTTGGGGATGGTCTTGATCCCTGTCTTCTGTACAATGTCATGAACCTCCATCCATAGTTCTTCAGACACTCTGTCTATCAGATCTAATCCCTTGAATCTATTTGTCACTTCCACTGTACAATCATAAGGGATTTGATTCAGGTCATACCTGAATGGTCTAGTGGTTTTCCCTACCTTCTTCAATTTAAGTCTGAATTTGGCAATAAGGTGTTCATGATCTGAGCCACAGTCAGCTCCTGGTCTTCTTTTTGCTGACTGTATAGAGCTTCTCCATCTTTGGCTACAAAGATTATAATCAATCTGATTTCGGTATTGACCATCTGGTGATGTCCATGTATAGAGTCTTTTCTTGTGTTGTTGGAAGAGGGTGTTTGCTATGACCAGTGTGTTCTCTTGGCAAAATTCTATTAGCCTTTACCCCGCTTCATTCTGTATACTCCAAGGCCAAATTTGCCTGTTACTCCAGGTATTTCTTGACTTCCTACTTTTGCATTCAAGTCCCCTATAATGAAAAGGACATCTTTTGGTGGTGTTAGTTCTAGAAGGTCTTGTAGGTCTTCATAGAACCATTCAACTTCAGCTTCTTCAGCATTACTGGTCGGGGCATAAACTTGGATTGCTGTGATATTGAATGGTTTGCCTTGGAAATGAACAGAGATCATTCTGTCGTTTTTGAGATTGCATCTAAGTACTGCATTTTGGACTCTTCTGTTGACTATAATGGCTACTCCATTTCTTCTAAGGGATTCTTCTTGCCCATGGTAGTAGATACAGTTCCAATTTGCCTTGATTCACGGACCTAACATTCCAGGTTCCTATGCAATATTGCTCTTTACACCATTGGACTTTACTTCCATCACCAGTCACATCCAAAACTGGGTGTTTTGTTTTTGTTTTTGTTTTTGGCTTTGGCCCCGTCTCTTCATTCTTTATGGAGTTATTTCTCCAATGATCTCCAGTAGCATATTGGTTGCCTACCAACCTGGGGGGCTCATCTTTCAGTGTCCTATCTTTTTGCCTTTTCATACTGTTCATGGGGTTCTCAAGGCAAGAATACTGAAGTGGTTTGCCATTCCCTTCTCCAGTGGACCACGTTTTGTCAGAACTCTCCACCATGACCTATCCATCTTGGGTGGCCCTACACGGCATGGCTCATAGTTTCATTGAGTTAGACAAGGCTGTGGTCCATGTGATCAGATTGGTTAGTTTTCTGTGATTGTGGTTTTCATGCTGTCTGCCCTCTGATGGAGAAGGATAAGAGGCTTATGGAAGCTTCCTAATGGGAAAGACTGACTGAGGGGGAAACTGGGTCTTGTTCTGATGGGTGGGGCCATGCTCAGTAAATCTTTAATCCAGTTTTCTGTTGTGTTCCCTCCCTGTTATTTGACCTGAGGCCAAACTATGGTGGAGGTAATGAAGATAATGGCGACCTCCTTCAAAGGGTTCCAGGCAAGCACTGCTGCACACAGTGCCCCCAACCCTGCAGCAGGCCACCGCCAACCCACGCCTCCACCGGAGACTCCTACCCTCACCCTAACCCCTAGTCTTAACCCCAAAGAATGCCATGAAGTTATTCTTTACTTTTTTTCTTCCGAGGCATGAGTTGCTCATCTCACATGACCTTGAGGTCTCTTTTCCTTCTGTCAGCAAAGAAGTTTGTTTTGCATTATAATCATTCTTAAGCAAGGGAAGAAATTCAGATCCTGCACAAATAAATAGGTCTGGGAATGCCAAACTCCTTTCTAAGCACAAAGTCCTTGATGAGGAATCATGGCCACTCTGAGGGTGAGGTCCTGGGAAACTGTGCATCTGCAGCCTCTGGGCATTTGTCGAAGAGGTAGCTTCCCAGATCCCACCTCAGGCCTTCTCAGTCCTCACTCAGAAGAGGCCAGCTGTGGAATGGTCACCGGTACCCCATGTGACCTGCTTACCTACCTATTCAGGTAGGAAGCACAGGTACAGGGATCAAGTGCACCAACCTTGGGGTCAGTTCCCTCCACGGTTCAGTCTCAGTTCTGCCTCAACCTGCAAGTGGTTCAGCTGTTTGACCTTAGGCCAACAACTTCATCTCCCCAAACACTGCATCCTCTTCTTCAAAAGGAGAATAAAAATCACAAAACCTGCCTGATAGGATTATGGAGAGAAGTAGATGAGGTTGTAGATGCATGTAATTCACTTGGTGCAGGGTCTGGCATACAAGAAGTACTCAATAAAGATTAAAAAACAAAGACGGTCATGTCTTAGACCCCAAAGCAAAGGGCTTAAGGCAGCAGGCCTGGATAATCAGGAACTGGAATCTAAGATTAAACACACCCGGAGGAGTGGGTTGGTGCTGGGGACAAAGCAGGGGCCTCATGGCATCAGACATGTGACTCTGAGAGGAGAGTGAGAACCAGCAGTCCAGATGGGCAGTTCTCCTCTGGGCAGCTGGGAAAGGGCTAAGACAGGGGCCCAAGTGCACAGCAAACAGGGTAGAAATGAAATCTCTATGGAATAGTCAGAGAATCTGATAGTCTGATAGGAGGCTTGGCTCTGCCAGCTCTGAGTAGGAGTCACAATTCTTGCCACTACAAACCAGCCTAAGCTCATTTAATCTTGGGGTAGCTGAATCTAGTTTAAACAAAGTCATCAACCAGTCTCCAGTTCTCAGCTCTGCTTCCTTCTATGTTAGCTTTGTTGTCAAGCAGCCTTGCTCTTTGGGTTTTCCCAGGTAGCACAGTGGTAAAGAATCCACCTGCCAATGCAGGAGATGCAAGAGACACGAGTTCAATCTCTGGGTTGGGAAGATCGCCTGGAATAGGAAATGGCAACCCACTCCAGTATTCTTCCCTGTAGAATCTTATGGACAGAGGAGCCTGGCAGGCTACAGTCCATGGAGCCGCAAAGAGTCAGAGAAGACTGAGCTCGTGAGCATCTTAGGCTTGCTCTTTATCTTGACTTAAAAGTCAACCAGCAGTTCCAAATGTATCTCTGCATGCAACCCCAGCAGAGAGACAACACCTCTTCTGCCATAACTCCGGCAAAAATCAAAGGTGACATTCATTAGCTTGACCTGGGTCACATGCCCATCTCTGAACCAATCACCATGAGCAGGAAAATGGAGTATTCTGATTGGCCAAGCATGAATCATACATTCAATCTGGAACCCAAACTACTGATACATGAACATAAAAAAGGATTCCCTAAATAAAACAGGGGCCTTGATTCTGGAAGAAGGTGTCAACCTAAAAACAAAACCATAAGAGTTTAGTTCAGAGACAAGGTATTTAATTAGGACCAAAGAACTGCAATTCGGGGTACACAGATTTAGATAGAAAAAAAATTAGTGTCCTCATGATAGCAAAGGGTCTCAGGATGTTTATGGGGAAAAAGAGAGGTAGATGAGGTAAGCTGTTCTTTAAGAAGAGTTCACTGGTGCAAGTCAAGGTAATTCATCAGGTGAAGTGTTCATTGATAAAAGATGAGGTAAATCCAGATTTGTATTACTACTTCACTGGTCAGGTGAAGCAGTCACCAGGTAAAAGTTCACTGATGGATCGTTTTAACAGGACATTCTGGTTCTTCTGCTGATTTGGAATGTTGGTGGTTTTGTCCAGTTCAGAAGTACAGAAAACAGGACATGAAAGGCAGTTCTTCTGGAATGACTGCTTCAGCTTTATTTTATATGGCTCCAACTCATGTCATCTTTCATAGAGAAATGAAGACAAGAGGTCACCTTGTTTTGTCCCTGTGTGAGACATCCCTGTGGCCAGATGTCCCTGGAACTAAGGTACTCGGTCCCCTGAGCATCTGTCCAGTTCTGCTGCAGCCCCCACAGCTTGGTCCTCGGGCAGAGGATTCCAGCTGTGCTGGACAGCAGGGGGGAAGAGTCTCTCCCCCCAGAGAGCTATGACACCACAGATGGCACTTGCTGAGAAAGCAGTGCTGGGGAGAATGAGGCACAGCTGGCTTGCACAAGCCCTCAGCTAGATCCCCCAAGCGTCCTTCAAGAGAGTCTGTAAAGGACAAAAAATGGGGAATCTTATCGGGGGAGGGAAGTGGGGAGATGCTAAAATGCCTCTAGCACTCCAGAAAGCTAGGACTTCTCAACCACAGTGCCCAAAGCCCCCGGGTTGCTGGCAGCCTTGGACTGGGAGGGCACTAGGGATGATGCTCCTGTTCAGACACTCTTGCTCTTATCCCTCCCTCCTTCCCTGGCTATCCTCCGCCCCCACCCCACTACCTTATGAACTATGCAGGCCTGTCAGTGCACTGTCTCTCTCCTGACACTCGCCTCCTGGGCCCTTGTATTCATTAGGTGGCTCAGCGCCCATTGTGGGCCACATTCTGCACCAACTGCTGCAGTGAGTCCCTAGATGTAGCCCACAACTTCTAGGAACACACAGTTCTAGAAAGCATGCATTCTTTACTTTTAACTGCACAAGTTAACATCACAAGTCAAGTTAGCTTGACTCTTGACTCCACCTTCCTCAGCCACTTGTCTTCACTCTCCCCAGCCAGTCACTCCCTCCAAGAAGCCTCAGTTATACATTTGATGTCTATCTGTTGAAACATTTTTCTACATATATACATCATAATATGTTTACTTGCAGAAGCATAAGCTAAGCCAGAAGTTAGTTTTTTTGTTTTGGTAACTGCTAAAAATTAGGTTCAGGAATGTCCCTGATGGTCCAGTGGCTAAGACTCCACACTCCCAATGCAGGGGACCTGGGTTCAATCCCTGGTCAGGGAACTAGATTCCACATGCCACATCTAAGAGTTTGCATGCTGCAACTAAACTCCCCCACACCAAAACGAAGCTCAAAGACCCCAAGTGCCACAGCTGAAAGAAAAAAAGCTTTGGCAAAGCCAAAGAAATAAATATTAGGGGAGAAAAAAGGTTTAAAAGGGTTTACCATGAAAGGCTTCCCTCCAACCCCATCCCTCAGCCAGGGATGAGCAATCCCCTTTCGAAGCAGCCAGCCAGGTCATCGGTTTCCAGTGCCTCCTCCCAGATAAGCTAGGCCGGAAGTTGACAAATCTTGTCTGGAAAGGACCAGATGATAAATATTTTAGATTTGGTGAGCTTATGGTCTCTGTCACAACTACCCAACTCTGCCAGTGTATTGAGAAAGCAACCATAGACAATACACTAATTCATGAGCATGGTGTGTGCCAATAAAGCTTTGTTTGTGAACATTGAAACTTGAATTTCATATCTTTTTTGTATTAACACTTCACTGGTCAGGTGAAGCAATCACTAAAATCAGTAAAAGTTCACTGATGGATCGTTTCAACAGAAGAAATAATACAAGAACACTGGAGTGGGTTGCCATTTCCTACTCCAATGCATGAAAGTGAAAAGTGAAAGGGAAGTCACTCAGTCGTGTCCGACTTTTAGCGACCCCATGGACTGCTGCCCACCAGGCTCCTCCATCCATGGGATTTGCCAGGCAAGAGTACTGGAGTCTATTCACAGAAAAAACCACAAGTACCCATAAACATTCTTTCTCCTCTTCTTTCCATAAGGGGACATGCTATACACACTGTTCCGTATATTGATTTTCTCACTTGGTGATACATCATTTTTTAAAAAACAACTTTATTTATTTATTTATCAGCTGCTGGGTTTTTGTTGCTGTGAGGACTTTTCTAGTTGCGAGCAGGGGCTACTCTCTGGTTACAGGACTTAGGCTCCTCACTGCAGTGGCTTCTCCTTTTGTGGGGCACAGGCTGTAGCGCACAGGCTCAGCAGTTGTGGCATGTGGGATCTTCCTGTATCAGGGATCAAGCCTGTGGCTCCTGCACTGGCAGGCAGATTCTTTACCACCGCACTAAAGAGAAGTCCCATTATGCATCTTAAAGATCATGCCATGTCAGTTCATACAGAACTTCATTTTTGCCTTTGGCATAGTATTACATTTTATTCCATGGTGGTACATTTACAATAACGTACTTATTGATGCATATTTAGGTTTTCTTTTGCTATTTTAGACAAAATTTCATTCAAAAAATTTGTATTTATTTGTATGTGTGGGCATTTTGAGCTTTATTGAGATACAATCCACACATCATACAACTCATCCATTTTAAGTGTACAATTAAATGGCTTTTAGTATATTTACAGAGCTGTGCACACAGCAGTGCATTCAATTTTAGAACCTTGCCATTACCCCCAAATAAATCCCTTACTCTTTAGCTGTCATCCCCTACAAAGTTCTAGGCAACCACTTAACTACTTTCTGTCTCTCTGGATTTGCCTATTTGGACTATTTATATGGAGTCATAAAATATTGATCTTTTGTGACTTAGCACAAAGTTTTCAAGGTTAATCCATGTTTTAGCATGTTATTGCTATTTCATTGCTATTTATGGCAGAATAATATTCTATTGTATGGCTATACCACATTTTATTTATCCATTCATCAGCTTTCGAGTATTTCAATTGTTTCCACTTTGGGACTATTATGAATAATGCTACTATGAACATTTGTGTACACATTTTTTTGTGAATATTTGCTTCCATTTGGGCCTCCTAGTTTTTACCACTAGAGTGCTAGTGGTAAAAACCCACCTGCCAATGCAGGAGATGCGAGAGACACGGGTTCGATCCCTGGGTCAGGAAGATCCCCTGGAGAAGGAAATGGCAACCTACTCCAGGACGCATGCCTGGAAAATTGCATGGACAGAGGAGCCTGGTGGGCTACCATCCATGGGAGCACCATTTTATATTCCCACCAGCAGCGCCTGAATTGCCAACATTTGCCATTATCTGCTTTTTTATTATAGCTATCCCAGTGGATATGAAACAGTATCTTATTGTATTGCATACATTTTTTTAAGCCAAGTATATTGTTCTGAGATTTAAAAAATGTATTTCTATATCTTGGGCTTCCCGCCCCACCCCCGCCCCATATATACATGTAGATCTTCTTTGTGGTTGTTAAATGCTAGGTAGTATGCCAGAGAAAAACTGGAGCCCAGCTCAGTCGTTCCCTCCTGATGGCTATCTAGGCTGTTTCCAACTTTTTATCAGTACAAACAGCATAGCGATGCACATTCTTGTTTTACATCCTTGTGCAGAGAGTAAGCATTTCTTGAGGACAGTCTTTGAAGTGGAATTGCTGGATGAAGAAATATGCACATGTGAATTTTTTTTAATGTCACAAACTATCCTCTGGAAAAACTCTACCAATTAACATTCTACCAATAGTGTACGAGAGTGTTCATTTCACTACGTCCATGCCAGCCCTGGATATTACCCCTTTCACTGGTGCTGCATCTAGTTTTCATTTGCATTTCCCTCATCAATGTGAGGTTGACTATAGGGCCATATCCCAACTGTGCTTCTCCTCCTCTTGGGCACCAGAGTGCTGCCCATTCATCTCTGTCTTCCATACTGCCAGCCCAGAGATGAAAGAAGCACCTACTGATAAATGCTGGAGTCAGGCACTGTGACTTTTGCAGTCCTATCTGACAAAAATGTGTTCTGAGACCATACAAAATTTTACAGTGTTTTAGTTCTCCAAGATTTCATTGCAGATTTTAGATCTTCTATCTGAGCTGCGCTGTCTTCTAAGCCTTAAAGAAATCAGGAATCCTTGACTCCTGGTCTAGAATGCAATTTTTTAGTGAACAGCAGAACAACTTGAATACCTGGTCAGGCTGGAACACGGGAGTATTTCAAAACAGGTCCTAGGATCCTGAGGAACAAGAAAACTCTTTGGCTAGAAACCTCCTGATACCATCATTCAAATGGAATGGAAAAAAACCTTAGGGGTCATTTAAAGCTATCTTATTTGTATAAATCAGGAGACCAAGGCCCCAGCTAGAGAAGTGATTTGCTGCAGGTCACATAACTAGTCAAGAACAGAGCTGTGAGTGCAGCCAAGATTCTGATTCCAGGCCAGTGCTCTTTCCTCAAAACATGTGGAGTCAGAGAATTCACATCTAAACCCCTTCCAAAGCTCCTCTGCTCCTAATTGGAGAGCATGACCTTTCTCAAAGCAGCACAGAGTGGGGATTAAGGGCCCTGTTTTTTGAACCAGACAGTTATACATTTAAATCCCAGCACAGCCACCAAGGTTTAGTAACTTTGCTCTTTGATCCTTAGTGTCTTCTTCTTTAACAGTTAATACTACCTACTTCAAGGATTATATTTGTAGTTATTATTATCTACCTTACAGGACTACATCAGATTTTGTTGTTCCATTGCTCAGTTATGTCTGACTCTGTTACCCCATGGATTGCAGCATGCCAGGCTTCCCTATCCTTCTCCAACTCCCAGAGCTTGCTCAAACTATGTCCATAGTGTCAGTGATGTCATCCAACCATCTCATCCTCTGTCATCCCCTTCTCCTCCTACCTTCAATCTTTCCCAGCTTTTTCTAATGAGTTGGCTCTTTGCATCACGTGGCCAAAGTATTGGTGCTTCAGCTTCAGCATCAGTCCTTCCAATGAATATTCAGGACTGACTTCCTTTAGGATTGACTGGTTTGATCTCCTTGCAGTCCAAGGGACTCTCAAGAGTCTTCTCCAACACCGCAACTGAAAAGCATCATTTCTTTGATGCTTAGCTTTCTTTATGATCCAACTCTCACATCCCTACATGACTTCTGGAAAAACCAAAGCTTTGACTAGACAGACCTTTGTTGGCAAAGTAATGTCTCTGCTTTTGAATAAACTGTTTAGGTTAGTCATAACTTTTCTTCCAAGGAGCAAGCATCTTTTAATTTCATGGCTGTAGTCACCATCTGCAGTGATTTTGGAGCCCCCCAAAATAAAGTCTGTCACTGTTTTCCATTGTTTCCCCATCTATTTGCCATGGAGTGATGGGACTGGATGCCATGATCTTAATTTTCTGAATGTTGAGTTTTAAGCCAGCTTTTTCATTCTCCTCTTTCACCTTCATCAAGAAGCTCTTTAGTTCCTTTTCACTTTCTGCCATAAGGGTGGTGTCATCTGCATATCTGAGGTTATTGATATTTCTCCCAGAAAGCTTAATTCCAGCTTGTGCTTCATTCAGCCTGGCATTTTGCATGATGTACTCTGCATATAAGTTAAATAAGCAAGATGACAATATACAGCCTTGATGTACTCCTTTCCAAATTTGGAACCAGTCCATTGTTCCATGTCCAGTTCTACCTATTGCTTCTTAACCTGCATACAGGTTTCTCAGGAGGCAAGTAAGGTGGTCTGGTATTCCCATCTCTTTAATAATTTTCCACAGCTTGTTGTGATCCACACACTCAAAGGCTTTGGCATAGTCGATAAAGCAGAAGTAGATGTTTTTCTGGAATTCTCTTGCTTTTTCTATGATCCAACGGATGTTGGCAATTTGATCTCTGGTTCCTTTGCCTTTTCTAAATCCAGTTTGAACATCTGGAAGTTCTCGGCTCATATACTGTTGAAGCCTGGCTTGGAGAATTTTGAGCATTACTTTGCTAGCATGTGAAATGAGTGCAATTTAAATGAGCCTAATTCAGTAAGCACTCATTAAACTGTGCCTTTAATTTTTCCCCTCTAACTGCCTCCTCTCTTGGGTGATTCAGCTATGAGGATATAAAGATTAATTTATCATAGCATAAAGAATTCCTGGTTCAGACTGCATGCAGTTGGGTGGATCATGTGTCCCCCACTTTGTTATTTCACCTGGGTTGGCTTGAGTTGCCACCCCCCAAGTCATTCCTTTATTAAACCAACATTCACAGCAGAGGGACTGTCCACATCCTTGTTTATCTCCACTGTATAAATTAGAAGGAGCTGAGAACAGTGGTTTGGTTTGGTTTTGATCTCAGTGGTTCTATCAACCTTCACTGCTGTTAGAATCATTTGGGAGCATTACAAAAGCACCAGAGATGGACCCCATTCCTTCACTTACCCCTTTATCCTGATCAGATTGCTTAAAAGTTCCCCTGATGATTCTCACTGAAGTCAGGCTGGAGAGCTACTGTTCTACATGAGTGCTTCTCAACTTTAACATCCATGTGAGTCACCTATAGAGCTGGGCCCCTTCCAGTCAGTAGGTCTGGAGTGGAGTCTATGATTTGCAGTTCTTACAAGTTTCCATGTAATGTGGATGCTACCAATCTGGGGAACAGTGCTTTTTATTTTTTATTAAGTATTTGTTTATTTTTGGCTGTGCTCAGTCTTCACTGCTGCAAGGGCTTTTCTCTAGTCATGGTGAGCAGGGGCTACTCTTCGTTGCAGAGCATGGGCTTCTCATTGCAGTGGCTCTCGTTACAGAGCACTGGCTCTAGTGTGTATGGGCTTTGGTAGATGTGGCCCATGGGCTCAATAGTTGTGGTTCTCGGGCTCTAGAGCACATGTTCAATAGTTGTGGTGCACAAGCTCAGTTGCTCCACAGCATGTCTAATCTTCTCAGACTGAACCCATGTCTCCTGCACTGGCAAGTGGATTCTTTACCACTGAGCCACCAGGGAGGCCCTGGGGAACACTCTTTGATAACCGCTGATATAGATGAACCTGAGTGGACCTTTGGGTTTTTTTCCTTCCCAGCGTCATTTTCCACTCTGGTAAGAGCTCGTGACTTGCCTTTAGTGAACTACGCATCCTCATATCTTAGGCCACAGATGTAAGTGGCCTCCCAACTTCAGAGGCAAGAACATGACCAATTCTGGCCAGTAAACAGAATCTGCACCCTGGCTCCAGCGAGTGATTGGTTCAGCAATGGGCACGTCACTTAACAGTCAAGTGAGAGTCAGCCCTGGTACTTTTGGTGGAACTCTTGGGAAGAAGCGCTAAGCTGGTAAGATGGAAGCCTGGGGCTGCTTGGGAAGACCCTGCCCAAGGATGAAGCAGGCAAAGGAGAGCAGAGGAGACTAGAAGAGACCAAGTCCTGATGATAACCTTCTTATCTCCTGGATCCAGCCAAGCCTGAATTCAGACCTAAATATTGCAGTTATCTGGGTCAATAAATTCCCTTTTGGTACATCACAGGGACTATAACCAACATTTTATAATACCTTTCAGTGGAGTATAATATATAAAAATATCAAATCACTATGTTGTGTATCTGAAACGAATATAACATTGTAAATCTACATTTCAACAAATAAATTCTCTTTTTAGCTTAGGCCAGTTTGAGGTAGGTTTTGTCATGTGCAGTTCAAGAAGTGCTGGGAATTACCTGGTGGTCCAGTGGTTAGGACTCTGTGCTTTCACTGCCAAGGGCCTAGTTTTGATTCCTGGTTGGGGAACTAAGATCCCGAAAGCCATGCCACTTAGCAAATAAAAGAAAGAGTGCTGCCTACATGGAATATCTAAAGTGCCTTCCCACCCAGAGACTGGGTGGGACTCCAGGTTCTATCCTGGTTGCTGCTCCCATTAGGCAATGATCTTCCAAAAGCCACCAGAACGGAGCCGCAGAACTCCTAGAGGTCATTTAGTGCCATTCTCCTCCTTGTTTCTGTGGGGAGACCTGGGCCACAAGGAGGGGCGAGGTCGTGTCCTGAGTCATGCATACAACAAAGCCGAAAGGATATCAGATCTTGGCTCTGTCAATAAATCCACCCAAACCAGTGGGTGATAACAGCCACCAGTGCGATGCCAAAACACTGACAAGTCTCCTTCTCAAGGACACCCACGGAGGGACGGAGGCTCCCTCCTTCAGCATGAGAAACAGTGTTTCTGTGTCTCAGTTTCTCTAATTGCAGTTGAACAAACACAGAGGTAAATTCTATTGTTCTTAATAAAATGGAGTTTATGGAAATAGGGAAATTTTTTTTCAGGGGACAAATATGAGCAAAAAGAGGAAAATAAAACCCCCAGTAATCTCACCACTTGTGCCAACATTGACAACATTTGAGGAGCGTGTTCCTTTGTGTTTGTTTGCTTTATCTATAAAGATTTACGTCAGGTAAGGTGGAGACTGGCCCTGAGAGACCCAAACTACCTTCAATCAGGAATGAATTGGGGTGAGTCTTAGAAGTGAAAGAGGAGGAGATTTCTTCCAGTCTTGGGGGTTGTATCAGACAGGGTTCTTCGTGCAAGCACCAGAAATGAGAGAGGAGGGGATTCTTTTGGAAGACCAATGGGAGCTTACATAATTGATAAAAGACTAGAAGAGCAGACTTGGGTCAGCAGGAGTTAAGGAAACTCTGAGGGTCAAGAAGAAGAAAGTAGGAGAACCGTCATTCACTTGATAGGGACATAGGTCAGGATGCTATCCGTGATCCACCATGGCTATTGCCACAAAGAGAATGACCAGAAACCATTCCTCTGTCCTTGCCAGAGTGAAAGTCTTGAGGAAAGAGCATTTGAGACCACATGTTCCCCGCTAGTTCATCCAGGTAAAAAGAAGAGGGACCTGATCTCTTTGACTTCGACTGGAGGAGGCCAGCCGTGGAAGGAAGGATTCAAGAAGTACTGCTCCCTCAAAATAGTCAGGGAGGGACAATTTTCCTTAATGAAACTAGGGTGCCCTGAGGAGGGGGATGGGTGGGGTACAGCCTCAAACCAAGAGTTACCTTCTAGAGAGCTAGAGAGGGGAAGAGCTTCAGGGCTGCTGCTTCTAGGGCCAGTTTATCACTGATGCTGCATATCAGTCTCAACCCACTACCCCAGCACACTGTTGACACCCCTGGGAAATAAAGCAACCATTTTTGAGTGTAAGTGGAAATAAAGAGCCATAACTTTGGGTGTCCAGGCTATGTGTCATAGGGTGTGTGCAAGAAAAGTTTCTTCCTTTTCCCAAATCCCCCTGGGAAGCACCTGCAGGACCAGTGAGATGGAATTTGCCTCCATCAATGAAGTGGTTTCCTTAGAGGGCAGGGGCTGTACCTGGTGCTGGGTATTGTTGACTGTGTGTCCCCAGGCTCTGGAGATGTGTTAGAGGAGCACTGACTGAGGGCAACCCAGCTGCCCGTTTTTAACAGTGTCCCCATGTGGCAGAATTCAGCAACTGCAGAATACACACCTGTCAGGCTTCCAGGTTTTTCTCCTTCAGGAGATGACAATGAGAACTGCCCCTTTGGACTAAGTAACTGCTCTGAGAAGGCAATAGCACCCCACTCCAGTACTCTTGCCTGGAAAATCCCATGGACGGAGGAGCCTGGTGGGCTACAGTCCATGGGGTCGCTGAGGGTCGGACACAACTGAGCAACTTCACTTTCACTTTCCACTTTCATGCGTTGGAGAAGGAAATGGCAACCCGCTCCAGTGTTCTTGCCTGGAGAATCCCAGGGACGGGGGAGCCTGGTGGGCTGCCATCTATGGGGTCGCATAGAGTCGGACATGACTGAAGTGACTTAGCAGCAGCAGCAACTGCTCTGAGAGTTATCCTGGAAGGGAGGACCCCATGTTGGGGAGAGAGTCATTCTCAGAAGAGATGAGATGGGAACTCAAGTCATTCAATTTCAGTAGTAAAAATCACATGACACAGCATCCTTCTACACAAAACCCAATTCACCAAGATCCTTCTGTTACTGATCTCCTACTGGCTACAATCTATCCAGCTCTCCTTGAATCTGTCTCACAGTTTTCCATCATACATAACCATGGGAATAGCATGCATCTGCTTGTCCACTGTCTTGCTCAAATTTAGACGTACGTGCTAACTTGCTTCAGTCATGTCCAACTCTTGGCGACCCCATGGACTATAGCCCGCCAGGCTCCTCTATCTATGGGATTCTCCAGGCAAGAATGCTGGAGTGGGTTGCCATTTCCTTCTCTAGGGGATCTTCCCAACCCAGAAATCAAGCCTGCATCTCGTACGTCTCCTGCATTGGCAGGCAGGTTCTTTACCACTAGTGCCACCTGGGAAACCTATGTTGCTGTCATTTCCTTGTCAAAGAGGGACTTAAGGGGCTTACTGAAGGGAAGTGAAGGTACTGAATCCCTGACATTCAACGTCCCCTTAATTTCTGTGGGTAGTTTGTTGGAGACTCACATTGCACTGGAAGTTTGGAGTCTTGATCCTCGTCTCTAGCTCGTCCATTAACTTGCTGTGTGATCTTGAGCAAGTTGCTGGAGCTTTCTGAACTCCACATCCTTCCACATTGTCCACTTTAGGGGCTGTTCATTGGTTTGAAAGAAGTTAACGTTGCAGAAACCTAGAAAAGACAAAACAAATAATTATTAACAACAAGTAATACGGGGAGATTTTCTGCTGCAGTACTGGCTTTTCTGTGTCTGCAGAGCTAAGGAAACAGGAAATAGGATTTTGGTTCAGAAAAACTGCTGTTAAGGGATATTTCTGTGTGTTGGTGTACATGTATTTGAATGTCCCTCCGATTCATATTTCTCTCTGGGTGTTCCTCTGTGTCTCTATCTCTCCCCTTCCCCTACTCCTTCCGGACCTTTTCCCAGTCTTACCCCGGCCAGAGCCGAAGTGTTATCATGAGTGATAGTCCCCTTAAATCAGGTCTGTCCTGCCCTAATGGTTGCAGTAGGCAAAATCAGGCCAAGTCAAAACAGTCTCTGGGCTTTTCTGGCTCCAGACTTGAAAGACAGAGCTTTTCAGTCTCTTGCAAGTCCTAGTTAAACAGGACCTCAGTGTCAGATCAGGGCCGAGGAACTCCAGGCTGCTGTACTCGGCTCCTGGGGATTGGGGTGAAGAGACAGGAAGGGGAGGGGAATTTGCCAGCACTTGGAGACTGACAGCTTCTGGCCAAGGTAGGCAGCACTGATGCCACCAGCTCAGCCCTGCCTCTTGCCCACCCAGTGGCCTTCACCTGCTTTCTGCCTCTAGAGCCTCTGGGATCAAGACAAACCTGGGTGCAAATCCTGACTCCCCCCACCTATTCAGTATGTAACCTTGGGCAAGTCATCATTAACCTCTAAGAATTCGGTTTCTTTGTCTGGGAAATGAAGATGAAAAGAGGTAAGGTATAAGGACCGGGTTGAACAATAGTATAGCATAGAGCAGGAGTCAGCCAATCATGGGCTGCCTACCAAATCTGGCTCACTCTCTATTTTTGTGTGACCCTGCAAGCTAAGAATTTGTGTTTGTGTGTGCTCAGTCATTTCAGCAGTGTCCTACTCTTTGAGACCCCATGAACTATAGCCCTCCAGGCTCCTTTGTCCATGGGATTATCCAGGCAAGAATACTGGAGTGGGTTGCCATTGTTTCTAAATGACTGGTGGTGGGGTAGGGAGGGGACAAAAGAAAAAGTAATATTTCCTGACTCTGAACATGATATGAAATTCAAATTTCAGTGTCTCTAAAGAAAGTTTTATTGGCACACAGTCACGCTCATTTATTAATGTGTTGTCTAGGACAATAGAACTGAGTCATTGGAACAGGGACTGTATGTGATACTCAATACCTAAAGTACTATCTGGCCCTTTACAGAAGAAGTATGCATACCCTTGGCACAGGTTTAAGAGTATAAACCACCTGGGTTCAAATCTCTGTTCTGTCATTTCCTAATTTCGTAACTCTGGGAAGGTCACTTAATTCATATGTGCCAGAATTTTTTCTTCTGTAAAATGCAACTAACAATTGTGATTAGAGGTTGTTTTCAGGATGAAATGAGTTAGTATTTGTAAAGCACCAGGACCAATGTCTACATGCAGTAATATGTAAGCAAACAAACAAGATCATGTATATGAGGAATTAAGCAATGATTTTGTGTTGTGTATTTGGTTGGAAGGAAACTCAGAAGCAATGGTGGCTTTATCCTTGATACCGTCCTGGGCAACAGTTTTTTTTGGTCAGAAACCTCAATAAAGAGGTAAGACAGTGGAATGCATGGAGGGTATGGTTGGGAGTAACTGGGGGAGGGTGGAATTGGACTCCTAGAGACCCTGTCAGGAACCAATGTATGGACTATACAGATAACAATTTGGAGGGCAAAGCCTATGTGTGGCTGATTACAGAGATACTAATGTCTGTTTTGTCATTTTTTGTGGGGGGGGGTGGTTTTGCTGCTATTGAATATTAAAAAGAAAGAGAGCTGGTTTCTTATCTCCTCCTTGATCACCTCACCTCTTCAAGAGCAGAAGACTTTTGATTCATGTAGTCTTAAAAAGAAATTGAAGGGTGGAGGCAGTTCTGCCAAGGTGGGAGAGGGTTTGGAAGACTTGAGGTGACTGAGGAGACATGACCTGGTAGCAGCACATATAATATCCATTTTAATACAAAGCAAAATGTGCTACACCAAAGTGAGTACACTGTCAGGCCACATTAATAGAAGTAGGTATGGTAGAAAGAGGGCAGTTATGTCTTTCTACCTACTATGGGCAGCCCATTTCCTACCCTAGGCAATTTAAGAGAGATTAGAATAGATGGGAATCCACCTGCCAAAGCAGGGGACACAGGTTCGATCCCTGGTCCAGGAAGATTCCACATGTTGCAAGGCAACTAAGGCTGTGCAGCACAAATACTGAGCTCATGCTCTAGGGCCCTTGAGCCACAACTACTGAGCCCGAGTGCCGCCACTACTAAAGCCCGTGTGCCTAGTTCCAGTGCTCCAGTGCTCCACAACAAGAGAAGCTGTCGCAATGCAAAGACCATGCACCACAACAAAGAGTAGCCCCCACTCACCACTAGAGGAACCCTGTGTGCAGCAATGGGAGAAGACTCAGCACAGCCAAAACTAAATAAATTAATTAAAAAGCCGTCTACATTTGTTGGCATCCCCCACCTTCTTGTCAGTTGCACTGGGTTCCTCCCCACCCTCGTCATTCCTGGTACATAGGAGCAGTTGGTAAATGCCAGTAGCTCCCAGCTTCCAAACATTCTCAGTTATGCGGAACTCACCCACTCTTTCCTGTGAAAGGCGGGCCTGGAGGATGAATCCCACTGCAGATCAAGAATTCTACTTTATCAGTAGCTACAAAGACATTAACCTGATCCCTGGGCTTGGGTCGGGGCGGGGCGTTGGTCAAAGTTTAGCTTGTTTGGGAACTCTTGGAATCACCTGGCCTCAGGAAGTCCTGTGTTCCCCAGTGGTCTCAGAGAGTGAGTGGCCCATCTCAAAGTCTTCAGTGACCTCTGCCATGTGTCTATAGCCTGATTTCCTAGCCTTATCTCCCATTACTCCCCTCTATACTTGCATGACTCAGCCAAAGGAGAGCACAGTTCAGCTTTTTCAAAAGCACATGCTATATTAGTTGCTTTTTGGTTGCGAGGGGCAGAACGCCAACTCAGACTGGGTTGACCAAGAAAGGAAGACTCATTGGCTCATGTCACCAAGATGTACAGAGCTGTCTGGCATCAGGCCCAGTTGGATCCAGCACCTTAGGATCTCTCTATCTCATTCTCTCGGCTTAGTGTGAGCTTCATTTGCATACCAACTTTCCTTTAGGAAGTCGTAAAATGGTTACTGAAAGCTCTAGGCTCAAATCTGGAACTCAACAACCCTAGTATAAATAGAATTTCACTTCCCCAAGAGTTTAAGCTCAAGGCTCAGGAAGTGGCTCTCAGAAAACAGACTGGGGTTATTGTCCATTCCAAATCAAGTCCTGTGGCAAAAGGCACTGAACAGTGATTGAACAGGCTCAAGTCACATGCCCCAGGGTGCAAGGGAAGAGACCCCGTTAACAGTTGGGAGTGGACTTCCCTCAGACAGTAAAGCTTCTGCCTGCAATGCGGGAGACCTGGGTTTGATCCCTGGGTCAGGAAGATCCCCTGGAGAAGAAAATGGCAACCCACTCCAGTACTCTTGCCTGGGGAAGTCCATGGACTGAGAAGCCTTGTAGACTACAGTCCATGGGGTTGCAAAGAGTCAGACATAACTGAGTGACTTCACTTTCACTTTTCCAATACAAGGATTACAGGTTCAATCCCTGGTCAGGGAGCAAAGTTCCCACATGCCTCTAAGCCAAAAAAAAAAAAAAAGAGTTAGGGGTACAGTGAGAGTCAGTGTTGCTTACACACATGATCTGAGAGTGGGAAAGGGTGATCCTTAAAGACAGTGTGCATTCTGTGCTTCAGAGGAGGGGAAATGGGTGATGGGCATGCAGTAGCACAGGCCCACAACCACACATGCTGTACCACTCCTTCTGGCTACCTAGTGAGCTAGCATTAGTCTGACAGAGAGCAAGGGAAGTAAAGCCAGGAGGGGCATCTCTGGATGTTGGCGGGTAAGTCCTGTGTTTCTTTAGGACACCTTGCTAGCTCTGGGAGGGGAATGGAGGGGAGGATGAGGAAGCCATGGGGAGGATTTTGAAATCTGAAAGTCGACCTTCCTGCAAAGATCATGACTAATGAAAAGAAGGATGCCTCTGGAGCTTGGGCCCAGAATCAGGGAGGAAAATCCAGGGAATTGGGGAGGAATCGTGGAGCAGACACTACCCAACACACTTCCTCCCCTTCCATCCTTCTCGAAGAGCCCTCTACTGTTCAGGTGTCCACTCAGCCCAGACTCACGGTGCATCAGATTGGTCCAAGCTTATCACAATGCCCCACCCTTCTTGCCAACAACTGAACTAAGTCTGAATGTGTGATGTAGTTCTGACCAATGACCAGTGGCTTTTCAGAACCATTTTCTTTACAGACAAAAAGAAACACATAGGAAGACTCAGACCATCTCCCTGTGCTGGACATTGTCATGTTTGGAAGTGCAGCAGCTATCTTGTAGCCAAGAAGAGAGTCAGACGGAAGGCCTTGTGACTCCTGAAGAAGACAGACAAGAAAAATTGAAAGAACCTGAACCTTTGCTTATTACACTGAGCCCCCAAATTAATCAATCCTGGAATCATCCTACTTTGGGCTTCTTAGAGTGTAGTACAATAAATTATCCTTGTTGCTCAGGCCCATCACATTGGAGTCCTCTCTTACTGTGGCCACAGGACACTAAGTGACTCAGATAGGCTCTGATTATTGAAAGAGCTTCTGAAGAGAGAGGACATTTCCAACACTGGGTGTGGAGGCTCTAAGCATGTTGCACAGCCCCTCTGGAACACATAGAGTAGTAGAAAAAGGATGTACTTCAGAGACTCGTACGCCTAGATTTGTCGCCTACTAGCTGTATGCCCTTGAATACATTCATTCACCACCTCACTAGGCCTCAGTGTTCTCATCTGTAAAATAGGAAGAATAACCTGTACTTCATCAAGCTGTTGTGAGGGTCAAGACCATGTACAGAGTTCTGACATATAATGGCCACATATGGAAGGATCACTTTTGTCTGTACATCATTGGACAAGGATCTCAATGATGTCCACACAATGATTGATAAAGTAGTGACCCTTTATCAGAACCCCCTCAGAAGCTTCTTGAAGAATCCAGATTCCTGGACTCCATCAATGGGAATCAAGAGTCAATAGATCCGAGGTGGGGTCTGTCTGTGTATTAGTCTGGACTCTTTCAGTCACAAATTGCAAAAATCCAACTCAAAGTGACTGAAGCAAAAGCCAAAAAAAAAAAAAAAAAGGAGAAAGAAAACAAAAAAAGAAAATAGTAATTTATTGGCTCATGCATTTGAATAGCCCAGAGGAGTAAACTTCAGACATGGCTGGATCTAGGTGCTCATAACATGTTATGAGCTCACTCTCTCTCTCTTGTCATTCTTTGTCACAATTTACCTCTGTGTTGATTTCATTGTTAGCCAGCAGTTCCAGTCTGACAGCTACCAGCCTCTGAAAAAGAGAGTATCTTTTCCCCTACAGCTCTGCCAAAATCCTGGGGCTGCCCACTCCAGCCTAGTTTAGACGCCTAGGCAGATTACTCTGTGACTGGCCCAGCCTGGGTAACATGCTCACCCCTGGAGACCACCCAAACTCCGTGGGTCTATGTGAGGCAACAATAGCTCTCTAAAATAGGGGCTCTTTTCAGAAGAATAGGAAATGAGTGTTGAGCAGATGAACACACTACAGATCTCACAATCTTTTTCACCAAGTTGTCTGGTTGATTCTGACACACAGGCAGGTTTGGGAATGACTGTTGGACAGATCACTGGTTTTAGGACTCACTAGAGCCATGGAAGGCATGAAGGCAGAAGGAGAAGGGGATGACAGAGGACGAGATGGTTGGATGGCATCACTGACTCAATGGACATGAGTTTGAGCAAACTCCTGGAAATGGTGAAGGACTGGAAAGCCTGGCGTGCTGCAGTCTGTGGGGTCGGAAAGAGTCAGACACGACTGAGCGGCTGAACAACAGAGCCACAGAATCCCTCTCTTCCTAGAAAATCTTAAACAGAAGCATATAAACAAAATAGACCCCGAAGTGGTCCTTTGGGGTGGAAAAGTGGGCTTCTATCATTCCCCAAGCAGCCCCTAAAGCCCCCTAAAAGCTCCCTGCTTTCACTGTTTGCTGAGGTCCCTTTCGCTCTTACCCTCCAGTCCTGCATTTGGGTGCAGTGGACTGGATGGGGTGGGGTGAGATCTCAAAGAGCTAACCTAACGCTGTCCCCACTTCCAGCCCCACCCGCGCCTCGGCAGTCAGTGCCAGAGGAGTAAATAGGGCCAGGAGGGGCCAGCGGCTGACTTAGGAGGTGCGTCAGACATGCCACATCGGATGCTTCTAGCTTTGAAAGCCCATCCTGGCCCGAGGCCAAATGGCTTCCAGGGCTCTGCAGAGCGCTGGGCCCTGGGGCTGCGTGGGCGTTGATGACCTGCCTGTCTGCCAGTGACAGAGGGGATGGCGGCAGCACTGTGTCCGCGGTGGCAGGAGGAGACGCTGCGGGACACACTTGCTGGGGAGGCATGGTGGGGGATGAAGTCAATTTCACACTTTATTAGTCAGTCTGGGGCCAACTGAGGCCATCCTGAAACTGGGCTGAGGTCCCTCCTCCCTTTGCCAGCAAGAAAGGCCTTTATCGCCTGAAACTCTTCTTGTTGAAGGAGCAGTATTTTTTTTCCTCCTCAAAACCCCACAGCATTCAAACAAGGAGCTGGAATCCCTTTTGTTCTGCAAGAGACCAAGGCAGAGGGGTGAACAAATCCAGTGTGTGTGTGTGTGTGTGTGTGTGTGTGTGTGAGATGTGAGGCAGGGGATGTTGAACCATGTTGTTTGTTTATTCTTGCAGTCTTCCATTATCTATTCAACAGATTTTCATTGAGAGCCTACTATGTGCCAGCAAACTGAAGCCAGTACTCAGTACAAAGAAACAAAGAAGGGAGCCTTCATTCATTACCCAGATTTCACTGAGCACCAACCAGGTACCTGACCCCAGGCCAAGCTCTGGGGATGCAGTGTGAATAGGCAGACATAGCCCTGCCCTCTTGGAGCAAAGGAGAGGCCCTCAGGTAAAAAGGCAATTTCAATAGAGAGGGATAAGGACCCAATAGAAGCATACAAAGGAAGAGCACCTGAACCAACAAAAGGAAAGCTTCCTGGAAAAATTGACTTGCCACTGAGATTTGAAAGAGGATTGGTAGGAGGAGAGGGGAATGGGAAAGGGTGCACCACCCAGGTGAAGGAGTGAGTTCGAAGTGGACCAGAGAGAGCAATGTAGATTGAGCTCAGCCAGAGCACAGAGTTCAAGGAGGAGAAGGAATGAGCAGGGGCCAGACCATGAAGCTGACTCTGGTGGTGGCTTTGTGAAGGAGGTCCCAGCCTGGGGGTTTGCTAGCAGTGGGGATTGTCAGAAGTGGGTGTCTTTGGGAGGTCTGAGGGACATCATGCTCTGGAGGGGGCATTCTCTACAGAGATCAGAGGTTGAGTACAGGGGACAAAGACTCCACTGGCAGTTAGATGAAGCTAAGTTCAGAACCTATTCATAATGCCTGTGACCTTCAGCGAGTACCTGTGCCTCCTTCATAAAATGCGACTCCATATCCATCTAATGAGATAGCAGTGCATGAAAAGCAGGTACACAGGGTATCTGTAAGGGACATGAAGGAGTTTATGAAGAGAATGGGAAGAACTCAAAAGTCAGTCCACACGAAGACATCTCAATGCAAGCCTGTCTGCTTTCTGTCTTCTTCAAAGCAATCACAGATCCAATGTTCTTTCTTTATAAACCAGGGTTGAGATCCTAGCTCTGGACCTCTCTCTGTGGCTTTTCTTATAGCCTCAGTTTCCTTGTCTGTAAAATGGGGATGACAATATCAACTTAGTAGGCTGTTGTGGGGATGGCCTGAGAAGATGTGTGTAAGTTGCTTAGCACAATGCTTAGTACATAGTAGGTGCTGACTAAACAGTCATTAGGGTTCTCATTAATATTCTCCATTCTTGTCATCACTCACACAGGAACCATGAGGACTTCCTTTGTACCAGATCCTGTGCTGGGCATCAGAGATGAGCTGAAAATAATAAAGATGTCTGTAAATATTTATTAAATGCTTATCTGATCTAATGACTTCTTATGTGTGTATATAGAGACATTAACTAATTAAGTCCCCATATCAACCCTATGCTGTAGCTACTATTATTGTCAACACCATTTTACAGAAGAGGAAACTGAGCTCAGGGTAACTGGGGAACTTTTCCCAAAGTCACACCATGGGTGAGGAAAGCTGGATTTGAGCCTGTCTAGTTTGGCTCCTGAATCCACACATGCTGCCAACCTGTCCCTTGAGGGTCAGCAGTCCAGTGAGCCACTCAGGACCCCCTTGATTATGAGTGAGGGCTGCTCCACGTAGCAGTCAAGCACTGCCTGGGTTTGAAGCCCAGAGTCTGCGTGAGCATGAGCACGTTATTTAACTTCTCTGTTCCTCTGTAGAGCAAGCGACAGTAACACCCTCATAGAACTGTGAGGTGACAGCCTAAAAGAGACAGTGCCTCCAGAGAGCTTGGCCCAGTGCCTGGCGCACACAAGTGCTCGAGAATGTTGGCTACTATTTTGAAGTGAAAGGGGGATTTATGGGTACCTGTGAACAAACAAGCGACAGAAAGGACGGGGTGGCACTGACTCTGGGTGGGTCACTGAGAGACGTGAACCCCATCAGAGGGTGTCTACTGGTCTACCTGTGACTCTTTTGTCTCTCTCTTGCTCACTCATTCTCTACTGCTGTCCTGTTCTGTCCTTGTCTGTCGGTCTCCCTCTCCCCCACCCTCTCTCCTGTCTCATTTTCTCTCTTCTCTTCACATACTGGTTTCATTCTATTGGGACCATATTCCCAAGATATGGGACCATGAGTATCAAGCAGGGTTGCCAGTTAAATTCAGGGCACCTAGTTAAATCCAAATTTCAGATAAACTATGAATAATTTTTTTAGTACAAGCATGCTCCATTTGGGACATACCAAAGACTATTTGGATTTAGGACTGAATAAGATGGATAAGGCGATGGCACCCCACTCCAGTACTCTTGCCTGGAAAATCCCACAGACGGAGGAGCCTGGTAGGCTGAAGTCCATGGGGTCGCAAAGAGTCGGACACGACTGAGCGACTTCCCTTTCACTTTTCACTTTCATGCATTGGAGAAGGAAAAGGCAACCCACTCCAGTGGTCTTGCCTGGAGAATCCCAGGGACGGGGAGCCTGATGGGCTGCCGTCTACGGGGTCTCGCAGAGTCGGACACGACTGAAGCGACTTAGCAGCAGCAGCAAGATGGATAAAAGGGCCTCCCAGGTACCTCAGAGGTAAAGAATCTGCTACCAATGCAAGAAACATAGGAGACTCGGGTTCAGTCCCTGGGTCAAGAAGATTCCCTGGAGAAGGAAATGGCAACCCACTCCATCATTCTTGTCTGAACTATCCCAGGGAAAGAGGAGCCTGGCGGGCCACTGTTCATAGACAGTCAGACATGACTGAGCAACTGAGCATGCATACATGCAAGACGGATAAAATCCTTACCTTTGGGGAGCTTACTTTCTAATGACGAAAGCAAACAACAAACAGATAAACAAGAAAATAAGAGGGAGGGGCATGGTCTATTATGACAGGAAGACAGGGTGATGAATAGTGAGTATTGGGGTCAGGGTGCAGAGGGTTGGAGACTACCCAGATGGAGTGGTCAGTGAAGGCATTGCTGAGGAGCTGACCTGTGTGGCAAGAAGCCAGCCAAGGGCAGATCTGGGACAAGAGTGTCCCAGGGAAGGGAAAGGCCAGTGCAGTCCCTGAGTCAGGAAGGAGCTTAGAGTAATTGAGGAATAGAAGGAAGCAAGCAAGTGTTGGCCGAATTACAGTGATCAAGGTGGAGGGTGGTACGTGATGCTGTGGGAGGGAGGCAGGGTCCGTTATGCAGGGCCGGTTAGGTCTGAGTAAGGAGTTTGGGTCTTGTTCAGATTTAAGCACAGGTGTGACATTCTCAGGTGTGACATTCTCTAATTTAGTTTTCCGAAGGATCACTTTGTTCTATGGAGAGTGGGTGAGGGGGAAACACAGGGGTGGGGATTGAGAGAGTGTCAGGGGGCTCCTTCAGGAGCTCAGGCAAGACAGGAGGCGTGGAGGAGGTGGAGAGGGGAAAAGTGGACTGGCTGGGAAGGTTCTGGAAGTAAAGTTGACAGGCCTTGTTGAAGGACTGAATATAGAGGGCTGAGAGGAAGAGAGGAAGTGGGATGAATCCTGGGTTTTTGGCATGAACAACTGAGAGAAGACTGCAGGAAGAGTGTTTCTGGGCTCACGGTGGCAGATTAGGTATTTGTTGGCACTGTCCCTTATAGGCGCCTAGGGAAGTGTGACAGGCTCTTAGGAGAGAAAGAGATACAATTCAAATTCCATAGTCAATTTTATTAAACATAATATATCATGTGCATATTGTAATACACGAAGAAAGACAAAAGGCACATGCGAAAAGTGCCTTTTCACAAAACTGTGAAAAGTAAATCTGGACCAAGTGCTTTTGGTGGAAAATCCCACGGACAGAGGAGCCTGGCAGGCTACAGTCCCATGGGGTCGCAAAGAGACGGACGTGACTGAGCGATTTCACTTTGCGCTTTTTCAGGTGGGGATGGGGACACATGACTCCTAAGGGAAGTGCCATGCCTTGGAGTCTCTGGCTCGGGAGGGGGCGCTGGGGGGCGGGGGAGTGTAGAGGGGAAGAAGATAGATGCTAAGGTTCTTCCAGTTGTGTACATGTCATTGTGTTTGTTTGTTTATGTTTGCTGCTCTGCCTTTTATCAGAGGGGTGGGAGAAGGGTGAAAAAGAATTTGAGAAAAAAATATTTAGAAATGTGGCAGGGAACAAAAGTCAGGAGAAAGTATATTCACAAAGGTGTATCAGCAAGGCTATCTCCACTGCTCTGCCTGGGCTCTGAGGACGCTTCCTGACAGGGTGGAGTTCCAGGATGGCGCGCTCTAATCACCACGGAGTAGGACGTGGTCACATTATGTTCCCAGGGGGACAACCTTTGGCCTCTTAAGACATCCACTTGCTTTCTGTTTGGAAAGAGCTCACGCAGTGAAGGGGTATTTTTTAAGAGCCTGAGGTGGTGAAGGGTCAGGAACACAGATGTTAGAGCAAAGGTTGAATGTACTCAGAGCATTAGCCCAGAGAAGACTCGGGTTGGGGTCATAGTGGGCAAACCTTGGGAAGAATCCTTTGGAGGGGGTGGGAGTCAGCAAAACTGGCTGTGTCTCTGAGGATCATTCAAGCAGTGTTCCTATGTCACAGACACAGGGCTAATGCCTCCATGCTGCTGCTAAGTCACTTTAGTCGTGTCCGACTCTGTGCGGCCCCATAGATGGCAGCCCACCAGGCTCCCCTGTCCCTGGGATTCTCCAGGCAAGGACACTGGAGTAGGTTGCCATTTCCTTCTCCAATGCCTCCATGAAACAGTGCTAACGCCTCCATGAAAGATCCCATCTCGACATTCCAACAGCCCTTTGAGGTAGGACTATTTCCTGGTTTACCCACAAAGAGGAAAGTGAGGTTTTAGGGAAATGAAGTAACTTGTTCAATGAGGTCATACAGCTGGTGGGTGTGGAGTCGGGATTTGAATTTGGACATTTTTCAATGTGAAGTCTGGGCTCCTGACCCCCAGGGCCTCTTCGTCCCATACCCTCTCCATCCCAGCCCCTCGCCCACAGGCAACCCATCTTGTTCCTTAGGTTCAATCCTGTCCTCAGACGTGAGAGTTTCCAGCAGCTCTGGCCCCTAGGGCTCCAAATGAAGTTCCTTGTGCCCAGTGCTGAATCCTGCCTCCTGCCAGTTCCTGATTTTAGTGGACCTGATCGCTAAGTCCCCAGGGCCTAGTACTTGAACTTCAACCCAAAGACTGGTACCCACTCTCTGACCTGGCCTTGATATCTTTCCTGGCTGAACATGAGGTGATATTTGTCCTTAAGTGCACCATTGCAGTTCTGGACACCTACTATCTGTCCCCATATCTCTGGGGCGTGTGTCCTGGAATCACAGTGATCTCCCAACCTCACAACTTGTCACCCGACTTGACCCACTTCCTGGCCCTGGCAGCTGGGACTGTGTTGCCAGCCCCAGACACGCTCCAGGGGAGAGGCCTGGGTTTCACTGCAAACTAGGCACCAGCCTATTCCATGAAATGCCTACAGAATAAGGTCCACATAGGGTGGTTGCTGTTGAGATTTGTAGGGGTTATTTTTTGGTTTTTATTTTTCTTTAGCTTGCAGATCTTGAGAGCTTCCAATGTGCCAGCACTGGATTAATCATGTAAAGTGGATTCCCTCACATCACCCTCAAACAGCCCTCTGAGACATGAACAGAAGCTGCGGTGATTGCTATTACTGTACTGGCCTTTTCTCAGGCCAGAGACTCTGCTGATGTGCCCAGAATCACTGAGACCCCGGAATCAAGACAAGCAGGCTCTTCCCTGGCCAGAAGCCCCACCTCCAGTTCCTATCTCACTGCCCCTCCCGAGCCTGGGCCAGACTCAAGGCCCTATGGCTAGAAGGAGGTGACCCCCTCCTCCTGCATGCAGCCTGGCTCTGCTCTCACACAGTGACCCATGGGTCTCCTCTGGGTTTGCTTCTCTGGACCCTGTAGGAACAGCTTCAGCTGCCCCAAACAAGGGTTGATCTGCAGATTCTCACAGCCACTGACCCTGAGCCTGACCCACTCAGCTGCTGTCTACAGCTGAACACTCTTTCAAGAGCTCTGGGTGGAGAGGGCCCAAACGTTCCCTGACCCAGAGAAGGTGTAGCAGACTTGGTGATGCTCCCAATCCCCTCTGAAGGCTGGGCAGCCCGAGGGGCAGAGGTATCTGGAGCCCCAGCTCCACTATCCACCACCTCCCTGTTCCCTTAGCCACTAAGCCACATAAGAGTCACTGTCCAGTCAGAAAGAGAACCACTCTATGCCTTTTGAACAGAGGGACATGGTGAGGGAGTTACACAAGTTAAAGAAGATCCTAGAAGCACCACAGGGATTAACAATAGCAAAAAGACATTCCAGTCTGTAGGTTGGAGGAACGCAGGGAAGCGGCAGTGTTACTAGTGCCGGTATCTGAAGCTACCTGACAGAAACTGGAAGCACAGCCAGGCCTTCCCAAGGCCAAGAGGGAAGGAACATCCAGTGGAAGCTGGAACTATGAGGAGACCAGCCAAGGCAGAGATGCAGCCTGAAACTGAGAGAGGGAGAAATATCTAGAGTTCTCCTCTCCTCCTTCCTGCCAGTGTCTCCCATTGGCCAAACATACCAGAAAATCAGAGGTCAGAGGAGCCTGGGAAATGTAGTTCTCTGTAGTACACAGCAGAGCTGGTCAGGGAATAAATGTGAGAGCAAGCAAGCAAATGACTAACCTCTGGAAATGTGAGCTGCTCAGAAGGGGTGGATGCAACTCCTACACCTGCTCTGGCCTCAATTTTTCTGAGGCTCTAGGCTGTTCCAAACCTTCAGCCCCTGAGCTCCCTTCCTATGCATAGGCCTCAAGGCTGCCCAGACCCCTGATGACAGATGCATGGGTCCAAGCCAGGGAACCCAGAACCACCACCCTGAGGTGCCCTGGAAGCATGGGAGCTGCCTGAGCCCTAACGGAACGGCATTCACTAGTGCTCCTGAACCCAGCATAAATCAGAGCCTGAGAGGACAAATCTAATCTCCCCCTTTCTTTGTTCCTGAATCTGCTACTGGAACCTCCAGCAAGGAGCTTTGGTCCCCAAAGCTGCTGGGTCTCCTGGGAACACCCTGAGAAGATGCTTCTGGATGCAAAGGGCCTTAAGCCTATGAGCAGAGTCCTGCTTCAGTGCACCTGCATGCCTGATTATCACCTGAATCCCTGAATCGCTGCCTGAGTTGTCCTGATGCAGTGAACTGCAGAAAGTCCTATCACTGGGGAGAGACAGGAGAATCTAGGACATTCCTGCCCGTGACTGGGATTGTCCTGGATGGGAATGCTGCCCACCCTGACCCAGATGCAGCACCAGGGATCCAGACCAGGGGAAGTCCCAAGAATGCCTTTGGGGTGTAATAGCAGCCTCTGAGGGAAGGGCTGGAACCAGGGAAGGGCCCTCACGAGCCAGGGGCTTCATCTACATAAGGGAGTGGCCAGGCCTTGTCACCAGCCCCTATACTGAGAGAAAGACAGGCCCTGCAAACCTTCCTCCAAATGTCATGTCATCTTCCCTCACATCCCCATAATAATAAGTATGTTTACTGAGTGCTAATGAGCCAGGCCCTGGCTCATTTCTTCCTCAAAAGAACCTTGTGAAACAGGTCCTGTGGAGATCCTCATGGATGGTCAGAAAATATGGCCCACAATCTAACAGAAGTTTGACGACAACAATAGTAACAATAGCATAAAAGAGAACGGTGCTCCCCAGAGATCCAAGGAGGAAAATTAATGTCTGATGAAGTAGTGAGTGAAGTGGAGACACATGAAGGGCTCTCACAGGAAATAGACATGAAGCTAATTCTTCAGAGGAGATTCTCCACCAGGGCAGCCAACCCACACTCTGGCAGATGTACTGGGGGGGACCTCTGTGACCCGCACAATCTCCACACAGAAGAGTTCACATCAAAAAACAAAACAAAACCCTGGTATTTGACTTCTCTCAAAAAATCAGAAAGCCTGGCACCATGCGGCCCTCATTCTGATGTGGCAGCACTGGCCGAAGCCGAGCAGCTGCAAGATCCTGTAGCTGGAGTGTGTTCGCGCTGGTCCATCACAGTCCCTGCCACTCCCTAGGGTCTTTCACCTGGCCCTTCCTCCCATCTGCACCACCTGCCTGACAGCCTCAGTATTTCAATTTGACCGGGGGCGTTTCCAGGCCCAATCTCAGCTGATAGAGCCCTGCTGCCACCTAGTGGTCAGAGTTCACAAGTTCCCTCACTACACAGCAGTGACGCTCCCATTGTGATCAACCACCGTTCACAAGTGTTTCCTTCAATCCTCTCACTTGCCCTGTGAGAAGAGGAATTGCACACACTTTACAGATGAGAAAAACATCTAGGACACTCCAGCCCATGTCTTGGATTGCCCTCAATGGGAAAGGTGCCCACCCTGACTCAGAAAAAGGAAGTTCAAAAATTATTGATAAGAAAAACAGAAGACCAAGGGGAGGGCTGGGGACCCTCATCAAACTTCTTCCCATGCAGAACCTTGTAGTAAATGAGTTTGCTACTTGCCTATGGCCAGGTAGGCCCTGAACTCAGGGGTTTTAAGGCCAAGTGCTGGACACTTACACCACGATGCTGCTTCCCTGGGCCTGAGAAGTCTTCCCTTTCCCCTTCCCCAATCCTGTGTGCTTAGTCACTCAGTTGTGTCCGACTCTTTGAGACTCTATGGACTGTAACCTGCCAGGATCCTCTGTCCATTCTCCAGGCAAGAACACTGGCATGGGTAGCCATGCCATTCTCCAGGGGATTTTCCAACCCAGGAATCAAACCCAGGTCTCCTGCATTGCAGGTAGATTCTTTACCACTGAGGTACCAGGGAAGCCTGGTGGCTCAGTCAGCTCCCCAATCCTACTTATCCACAAACCCAGCACCAGCCCCACTTCCTCCAGAAAGTCTCCCTGACCCCCTCAGCATCCCCAAAGCTCCTCCTTGTCTGAACATCTAGAAGCCTGGGCCGTAACAACTTCTGGGGCTGACAGCATTCTGCCCTGTGGTACCAGGTAATTGCTTGATGCTCATATGTCCTTTATAGCTGGATGGGAGATACTTGGAGGCAGGCTTTGGTGGTCCGATCCCATCTGGGTGTTATCTGAGCAACGTGTATTGAACATCTGTAACTTGAGGCATGTGACAGATGCTTAGGGAGATCCAGGGATGAACTAGAACTTGCATCCTAAACCGCAATCCCGGCGTGTCACTCTTCTGCTTGAAACCCTTTAGAGCCCCCTGACTGCCTTCACAATAAACCCCAAAGCTCCTTACCATGCACAGCTCACTAAGCCATCTCCCACTGTGCCCACCACCCCTACACACAGCATGTGTTTCAGCCTTACAGCATCTCAGCTCCCTGATGAGCCGTGCTTGCTCTTATCTCTGGACCTTTGCACATGCCCTCCCTCCCACCTTCATCTATTCCATTTCCCGTCAGCTTGGATATCACTTCTTTCAGGAAGCCCTCCTTAGCCAAGTCTAGGTCAGCAGCTGCACCCCCCTCCCCCCGGGCTCTGGTGGCACCTGTTATCACCCATAACAACTAACACTGTGTGTAACTGTTGCCTTGCCTGCCTCCTTCATCAGACTGTAGGCTTTGGGAGGGCAGGGCCCCGATCTTGGACTTCACTGCATCCCCAACAGCCAATTCCTGGAGGCACTGAAGGTATGCAGTAGACACTCATTAAACGAACACATGAATAAATGAGGTGCCATTTTTATATACAGCAAGTGTCTAGTGAACAAAGGTCACATTGACTGGCCCTCCAATGGTGAGAGTCACACAAATTTCAGCGATATTTCATCTTTAAGACCTTTATTCCCAGCAGTTGACATCAGTTATTCACCAAGCTAGAACTCAGCACATTAACCAAGAATTTGCTCATCTTTTTGAGCATTGAGATACTGTAATCTGGTCCCCATGTCTAAAACTAGGTTGGAGCCCAAAAGGTTAAACTCCATTGCAGGGAGCAAGAGGCACCCTCGTGAATCAGTCTTCAATTCTTGGAAGTGTTGTTCAAGTCATAGGCAAATACCTTTGCGAGTCTAACATGTGATGGCCCAGCACTGAAATAAATAAGACACAGTGCAATGGTTCTAGGCATCTGGAGGGGAAAGGCACATTACACCGAGTCCTCTGGAGAAAATTCAGGCCATTCTCCATATTCTCAGTTGTGCATTTCCTCACCCTTCAGTGACTTTTAATCTCATTCCCTGGTATGAAAAACCACAACCCATGTGCTACTGAATACATTTTTATTTTCCTTTCGTGAGACAGATTTGGTTCCAAGTATATTTCGGTTTTCTTCCTTATGCCTACAAGAACATCCAGTTTTGTTCAGGTCCCTTTTAATGGCACTTAATAAATATACATTCTAGGACCTGAAAGAACAGGCTGTCCTGTTTCAAACCTCCTCTCAAGCTGCCTGTTTAAAGCATCTCAGCAAGTACAAAGTTAGGATGGGGCACATTCTAGGTCAGAGCTTGTGACCATTTCTGACCCTAGATCTATCTCGACCAGCACTGAGTGTCCAGGGCAGAGGTCTCCAACCCTGGCCACACACTGGAAGTACTTGAGGAGCTCTCTGATTTCCTGAGGCTGGGCCACACTCCAGACAAATTGCATCAGCATCTCTGAGTGGGAACTTCGCTTCAGTCATAGTTGAAAGCTGCCCCAGTGCAAACAGTAGGCTCTCAAAAGTACTGTAGAACCACACTGGTTCTACCACAGCTGGATTTCCTATTTTATTACCTGTTCTCCTGTGCTTCTTGTTTGCATCAGAAATCTGAGCAGGGAAGAGAAAGGAAAATGAGTCATAAGCATCTTAGAGTCAATTTTGTGCTGGGTGAAAGGTTGTGGGGACTGAGTTTCTCTTGCATTATGTATGCAGCCTTCATGCTTTCACAAGCCCAGAGGAGGTAAGTTATAGACTGTCTGACACAGACATGTATACACTTATTAAAGGCTCTCCAAAAACCAGAGATAACAATTTTAGGCACTACAGTTATAATACAGAGGCATTCTTGGACTTAAGTCTAAACTGTCACCTGTTTTTACATATAATCTAATGTGGATTTGTTCTGAAATTTGTCATTTGTTTTAAAAGGTACACTGAGTCACCTTTTCTCTCTCCTGTGAGTCTTGCAACTTATCTGAGCCCAAAGCAACAACTTAGAAATGATGATCCAACAGCTGCTGCACCCAAATTTGCCCTGGTAGTCAGTCTTCCTTGAACAGGAACTCTTTTGAGAGGCTTCAATTTCTAGGTTCTAGAAAGGGATGGCAATTAATGTGATCTCACCAAATTCAAAAGTTTGGTTACTTAGAATGCAGCACTGGGAGGGATCCTGGGTTTAAAGCAAAGGATGCCACACTGATTATTAATGTTGGTCATGGCCATGGGCATGGAGAGTGGCCAGTTGATGCCTGGGGCCATCCTGAGACCACTTCCTGCACATCCTGCAATTTTACTTTTATGTCACACTTCACGATTCACAAGGAGCTTCCACAACTTTGGCATCTCCTCATTCTCATCACAAGCCTGAGTTAGGTCTTAATAGATGTTAAAACTGAGGTTGTGTCCTATGTCTGAGGTTCCACAGCCAACTGACATCACCTCCACTGTGGCCTCCAGGCCCTCACCACCCTCCTGAAACCACCGGGGGTTCCCCTGGCTCCTTCTTCCAGAAATAGGAAACCAAGTCATTACCCACCCACCAGGTCTTTAGTTACCTGCTTCACAGTTTCCTCTGTGATTTGCATGGCCCTTTGTCCCCTAGTTCAGAGAACACAGCAGCAGTGTACAACTGCTGCCAACCTAACACACACCTCAACTGTACAACTTCACACACCCCACTTAACACACCCTCAAAAACCCCTCTCCCCTGGGGCAGCCTCTGCATTTGCCTACATACATTCCAGAATCGTGACTTGCTCACACCCACTCCAGGCCCAGCCAAAAGACTCCTGGGAACCTTTCTACTGCCCTGACAAGCCCTCGCTCCCTGCTAGAGAAGGGTCCTGTGTGTTCACTGCCCAAGGTAATTCAGCTCCCACTGTAGAGAAATAAAAGCCGACTGGTCAGCTATGGTGTCTCTATATCACAGGAAGGAAGTGAGCTGTCAGACCAGGTAGTTCTGGGCTTTCCAGGGGCCCTCCATGCAACCACATAGCACACAGGTAATGCTCATCTAGGTGACCCACTCCCGTGGACAGGCTGGGGCAGGAGCACAGGTAAGACTGGCCACAAGCAAGTCCTGGCGCATCAGCTGGGACCTGCCATCCAGGGTGCTGTGACTCAGGTTGAAACGCCCTCTTCAGGCAAACATAATGAGCTGCCCTGGTTGGGGCCTTTCGTGCCCACCCACACCAGGCGTTCCGCAAGGCTCATCTCCCTCTTTTGGCTACCTTCTCCGTGCCCTTCACCCCACCCTGACCTGATCTCCCCATTCACCCCCACCTTCTCTTTGCTTCTTTTCCTTCCCAGGGTCACAGCCTCTAACCCTCCTGGAACATAGACTTAAAGGAGGGCACCCTAAGAAGGCAAACTCCAGCCCCACGGAGCTGGACTTGGGGCCCTGGCCAGGAAGCTGGAAGGCACATAGCCCCTCTGTCCGTTTACTTCCACGAGGCTCCATTCTGGGTTCCCCTTCTTGTCCTGGGCCTCCAGCACAGTCACCCGCTGGCCTGCCTGCAGACTCACTTCATGGCTGCTTCTGGCCATGAAGGGGTACATGGCCACCACCTGAAACACATGGGGAATGACACAGAAGTGGTCAGGGCGAGAGCACGGACAAGCCCAACCCAGAGAAGCTGTTTACCCTCTTCCCTGACACCTGACTCAGTGGCTGGGCAGTCACCTCCCAAATGCGTCCTTTGTCCAAAGATGTCAGCTACTTCCACTCTGCTAATACCTAGTGGATGGCAGGCTCTTTGCCTGGTTTTGATTTTCACAGTTCTATAATTCTATTTCCTCCTTTTTTCAGATAAGGAAATTGAGACTCAGAGACGTCAAGGAACTGATTCAAAACCACAGAGCAGTGAAGCTGACCTGTCTGACCTCAGAAGGGGTGTTCTCAGTGCACTGCTGCCGTCCTACCCAGCGGAAGACTCAGAGTCCCTTCCTCACTACCCTCCTCAGATCCAAGGGTGTCATCTGTCCAGACCAATTTCTCAGCTTGGTGTAGAGACAGGAGGGATGGTTGGGCAACTTTATTACTTTTTAGGTAAAGGGTCCCCCAAAAAAGACTATAATGGAGGGGAGGGCACTTAGGATAATATTTTACCTCCCTGGGCCTCAGTTTCATCATCTGTAACATGGAAGTATGATATCCTTCCCTCCAGGTAATCATGGGAACTTAATGAATGAATGCCTGAGCCTGGTACAGAGTAAGGGCTCAACAAATGCAGGCTGCTTTGACTTCCTTGGTGGCTCAGACGGTAAAAGCGTCTGCCTACAAAGTGGAAGACCCAGGTTCGATCCCTGGGTCGGGAAGATCCTCTGGAGAAGCAAATGGCAACCCACTCCAGTATTCTTGTCTAGAAAATCCCATGGACGGAGGAGCCTGGCAGGCTACAGTCCGTGGGGTTGCAAGGAGTCAGACACGACTGAGCAACTTCACAACAAGTATTATATTATTTTGGCCATGCTGTGCAGCATGAGGGATCTCAGTTCCCTGACAAGAGATGGAACCCAGGCCTCATGAGTCAAAGTGCCAAGTTCTAACTACTGGATGACCAGGGAATTCCCTGCTTCGGTTATTTCTACCATGACTTCTATTGTTTGGCTGCACTGGGTCTTTGTTGCTGTGATTTTCTCTAGTTGCTCTGTCTCTCTAGTTGTGGTGAGTGGACTTCTCATGGAGGCTTCTCTTGTTGCAGGGCACAGGCTCTAGGATGTGCAGGCTTCAGCGGTTGTGGCTCCCAAGCTCCAGAGCACAGGCTCAACGGTTGTGGTGCATGGGCTCAGTTACCTCACGGCATGTGGGATCTTCCCAGATCAGGGGTCAAACCCGTGTCTCCTGCATTGGCAGGCGGATTCTTTACCACCGAGCCACTAGGGAAGCCCCTACCATGACTTTTATTACTATGGGCCAGGAATAGTCAGAGGCAACAGGGGACTGGAATGACCCCATGTGAGTCCCACTGAGCAGACCCACAAGCAAAGAGGAAGCAGCTGATGTCCCTGGGCTGATGGACAGCTGAGCTCTCCACATGAGCCCCTAGGTGGGGGCTCTGGGGACACCATCCACACTGGCTGGCGATGGGGTTGAGTTGGGTGGCCAGCCTCCCTTGTGGGACCCTATGGGTCCTTTGCCGATGGGTGGGTGTGTCCAGCTGGAAGCTGCCCTGGTGTATCACTTCTAACTAATTCTCCCGGCACTGGCCTGAGAACCTTCTCAGCATGTGCCAGAGCTGTACATCACAGCTTCCACAGGCTTCTGTGCAGCCCTCCCTCAGCCCACTCCAGGCTCCCCGGCTATTCACTGCAAGCCTCTGGGCCCCTGGCCCTGGGCCTGGGTCCTTTCTGCTGCTCATTCATCACCTGTGGAGTTCCTCCTCCATAACTGTGCATGCTGCCTCCATTTACTGATGCTCCCATGTACCAGCCACCAACTACCTCAATCAACCCTCACATCGACCCCACTGACCCTTTTCCCCCTAGGATTTGGCTCTGCAAAGCCTTCCCATCACTTATTGCTTTGAGATATAATTCACATACATACATTCCACCCTTTCAAAGTATACAATTCAGTAGTTTTTAGTATGTTCTCAAGGTTGTGCCACCACCATCACTATCTAATTCCAGAACATCTTCATCATCCCAAAAAGAGACCCTAGACCACTTAACAGTCACTTTCCACTCCCCTTGCCCCGAGCCCCTGACAACCACTGGTCTACTTTCTGTCCAAATGTAACTGTCTATCCTACACAGTTTGAATAGAGAATCACACATTACATGGTCTTCTGTATAGAGCTACGTGTGGTGGTATGTGTCAGAAAGTCATTCTTTCTCTTGGATGAATAATATCTGAAATTGCATGGATACGTCAGATTTTGTTTATTCTTTCATCAGTTGACAGACATAGATTGTTTCCACTTAGGGCTGTTATGAATAATGCTGCGATGAACATGCATGTACAAGTTTCCCATGGCTTTTTATGAGAAAGACCGACACCCTTGCCAAGGCCACAGGCCCCAATGGCTGGCCCCACCTCACCTCTTCAACAGCACCTCGCTGCCCCTACCTTGCTGGCTCCCCTCAGTTCCTTACTAACCGTGTCTTCCCCAGCCCTGGGCCTTTGCATTTGCTGGGCATGTTTTCAGGGAAGCTCTTCCCATTCACACCCCTTTATCCAATTACTTCCTATTCATCCTTCAAATCTGAGCAAAAGCATGATTCTTTTCAGAAAAACCTTCCCTAATCCTCTCCCTCACTTAAGGCTCTGGCACCTATCAACAACAGAACTTTAAGATCATTTATATGATTATTTTATTAATCACTGTTTCCCCCACCTCCTAGATTGTAAATTTGAGGAAGGCAAGGGCCAAGGTTGACCTCTGCTCATCATTGTATCTCTCATCTAACACAGTGCCTGGCATATACTGAATAATTAATGCATGACTAAATGAATGAATGAAATGAATGAATGAAATATATGAATGAAATGAAATAATGCTGTGCTTACTAGAGAGTAAAGGATTAGCTCTCTGCTCTTGACATGGCAGGGACAAGAGTCTGCTTTCTCCAGGTACACACCTGGCCAGGAAACTGGTATGGCCACTGACTCCTGGCCCTGGCCCCTCCACAGGGTAGTAACTCTTCCTGACAGGATGAAAATCAAAGCCCCGCTCCAGATGGCCCCCACCCCTCTTCTAGGCTCACCTGGGTCACAGCTGGGACAGAGGGGACCGGGGCTGAGATGGGCTCTGGTGTCTGATGTTGGGAGTCTCTGTGAGGCCTCTCCTGCCCTCTGAGCTCCTCCTCACTGGGGACCACATGGTACACCTCCAGTTTTCCTGCTGGCACGTACCCTCGATGTCCTGCAGGACATACAGAATGTTATCTGGCTGTGGATCACTCCTTTCAGTGGTAGAGGAAGTCACCACCATTCATGGATGTGACTGCGTCCAATACAGCTTCTCAGCACTACAGTGGACCTTGGAAAGTCATCTCAGAACGTCACAACACCACTCACCCCACCCTGCGCTCACTCTTTCTAGCTTCTGCTTGTTTACCCCGGTGACAGGGAGTTCATTCCCCACAGAGGCAACCCAGTTCATGTGGAACAGCTCTGGCAGAGACAAAAAGTTCTTCCTTGGACTGGAACGAAAACTGTTTTCCTGGTGCTGGCACCTCTGGTCCCCTGTCCAAGCAAGGCTACTCCTCACTGCAGGACTGTCTTCCCAGGAGGCAGAAATTGCCTTTCCCTTCTCCAAGTGCCCCCCGTCCCTTCTTGTAATAGCTACCCCAGGGGTGTTCTGGCTGCAGTTACTGTGAATGGCCATCACCTTCTGAGAGCTTGCCTGGTGCTGAACTGCACTGGACCACCTGGTCTTTACATCAGCTCTCAAGGTCAGTATCGTTATTTCCATTTTATTGCTGAACCAACGGGGCTCAGAGAGGCTCCATAACTCTTCTGGGATCATGCAGTTATTCAAGTGCTGAGTTGGGATCCAAACCTGGTCTTCTTGACTCCAGGGGCCTTGTTTTAATCTTCATTCAGCTCAAGTTTTTCAACTTGAGCCCAGAGTTTCCCCTTTTATGAATTTTCCCAGATCTGTACCATCTTTTTAATAAACTCACTTTTTAAAACTTAGAGTTGTACTATACACTGATAACAATGAATAAAATCATGGGTTTCTGTACTAGTTATATTTTTTCTAATATACATTAAAATACTGAATTAAAATAAAGTATCTGAAGTGGGGAAAAACTGTCTGCAGATCCCCTCCCAATAGTCCTGTGTAACCGTCATCTGTGGATCGCATGCCCCTCTGTGGAAGACACTGGAGATACTGGGGCATCTCGTCCTGGGTTCATGGTGCCCCTTTCTTCCTGCCCTGCTGTCTCCTGGGGCCCCCACATCTGAGCAGCACACCCAGGAACCTGACCAGAGCAGAGGGAGCAGGACAACATCAACTTCATTCTCGATGTCAGACTTCTGTTCCCACAGTTGGGATCCAAGTGTTCCTTCTCCACATATCGCCATTCTTCAAGGTGATCCACAGAACTGCGTCTACACCAGTGACTTGTGAGGTCCCCAAGGCAGAGTCCTCGCAAGTCCTTGCCCTCCTTACACAGCACCCAGCACATAGTAGGTGCTTGATACGGATGATGCAACATATGACAACTTCTCTTTTTGGCATGTCATACACCACACTAAGCTGGCTATATCCCCAAGCCCTCCATGTTCACCTGTGTTCATTCCCACACTGGATCTGCACAGCCAGACCCCACCCACAAGAGCACCCGTGTCTCCCCACTGGCTCTCGTTGGGTGGTTTTCCCAAAGGGCGGGGAAGTGCCCCCTGAAGTCCCACATACCTCCAGTGTCCACCAGCCATCGGCTGCTGTTGCCTTTGGTGTCCTTGTTTTGAAGGAGGGCTACGATGTGGCCCCGCGGCAGGGTCAGGTCCAGAGTCCCAGCCCCGCTGATGTTGCTTGTCACCTGGTACAGCTTTCCCGGGCCATACCTGCTCAGGAGCGCCTGCACCTGGCGTTCAGCCCCTGGAAGGAGTGGCTGGGAGAGGGAGAGAGACAGACACCAGTGCTGGAGCTGGAGGGTTAAAGCTAACACCAGTGCTGGCCGACATGCTGACAGCCAGGAGTCCTGGGCCAAGTCCACCTCTGCTCCCCACAGACCCATCCCAGTCAGGGCAACAGCCTCCTCAACAACAAATGGATGCATCAGATGAGAAACACATGCTCTTAGTATCCAAAGGCATTTCAGAAGAAATGCATTCAGAAGAAAGGCATTTTAGAAGAAGCTTCTAAAATCCTTCTCTGGTCTAAATTTCTTGAGATTTCTAAAATCCTAAGTCCGTTTCTGAATCTCCCAGTTACAGAACTCCAAGACTGGGCCCTAAATTCTGCCCATAGCATTAAGCTAAGCTGTCCCACAGGAAAATGCCTTACACACATCTTTCAACACCAATGAGCAAGACTATGAGTGTCATGTCAGAAACAGCCCTTACTCACCTGGGATCTTAAATAGCCAGCACAGGGCTGACACATGTAGACCCCTCACACACGGGTGAACAAAGGAAATTCAGTGTTTTGTTCCATGGGTTTTGAGTCCACAAGCCTTTATCGAGCCGCCTACCATTTACAAGGCATGGTAAGCCTTGTGAGTGACAACAGAGTTTTTCTTTAATGGAAATTGCCATGTAGCTAAGGAGAATGATTCAGTGCACTTTCAGAGCATCTAGAAATTTGGCCCTGTCTTTGTTTTTTCATTCACTGCTTCCAACTAAAGTATTAACAAGAAGAGACTCAGATTGTCCCCTTTTGTAAAACAAAGAAGCTAAAAATATTGAATATAGATTTATTATATATCCTCTCTCACTAGATATATATGGATGGACATATATTCACTATATTCTATATAGCTATTTCCAGGTGGAGAGGTGCTAGATGTAGGGAGGTAAGCAGAGATGCCCTTTAGGGACACTTGGGCATGGACTCTGCCATCTCCCTTACTTCCAACAGGTTCCTGAATCAGGATCAAGAACCAGGAGAATCCCAGGTTTCTAAACAGGCCCTCAAACAAAAGTGTAGAGGCACAGTAGCTCTTTTTCAGAATGGTGGTGTTAATGCAAGTATGGGGTAGCAGATGTTTGTCTTCTTTCTCAAGTCTCTGCCCCTCCGTGTGTGAAGAACAGCAGCGCTCCCTGGAGGCGCTGGGGAGGCCTGCAAAGATCGCACTGGTTCTCTCATGTCCTGGGGGTGGCGCCACTCCTCTGGGATCTGTACTCGTAGCCAAATAAGTCATAGGAATTTGTAGGAAGGTGTGTGTCTGTGTATCTGTGTGAGTCTTGCAGGGGTACATGAGAGGAGAGATGGGAAAGCTGGGGGTGGGGCTGGGGTCATGGGAGTCCCTTCTCTTCCTACCAATTTGCAACACATCAGGACTATGATGTTCCCATTTCTTTCTATTTTTATGTATCTTCTCTTCTTTTTCCTGCAATCACCATGGCTTGCTTTTCCAATAAGAAAAAATGTTATTTTGTCTTAAGTAGAAGAAGATAGAAGTTTCCATGGCTCATCTGAGTGGCGACTCCGTTCTTGATTTCCTCCACCCTTCTTCCCCTCGGGTCGCAGAGCCCATGTAACAGCCCGAATGAGTCCTCTGCTGGGTATCTCAGGGTGGGCAACGAAGTGGGGACAGCTCACTCCCAGGAGGAGGCCACCACACTTGAAGTGCACACACCCCTCTGAGGCTCTTGGTGCAAAGGCCACCTGTCTCTGCCCAGTCCTTCTGGGCTCCTTTAATGTTCCCCCATGTCTCTTGGGCCCCCTCCTCCCTTTGGGGGAATCTTGGACCTGTCTCCTGACCCTCACTTCACATCTCACATGTGACTGAATATAGTTTCAGTTTTCTCAAACCCAGGTTTCATCACTCTCTGAGAGCCCCTTTGCCCTTCAGCTACATCAGTTACTAAAACATACATAATATTTTATATATTCTTTTTAAAATTTTTTTAAGTTTATATATTTTTAAAATTATTAGGCTGATTTTATTCTTTCTTATGGTTTTGTCTTTTTATTTAATTGGAAGATAATTGCTTGATAATATTGTGTTGATTTTTGCCATACAACAATGCGTATCAGCTGTAAGTGTACATATATGCCCTCCCTCTTGAGTCTCCCTCCCACCCTGCCCATCCTACTCCATTATTTTATATATTCTTGAAGAATTCTTCAAGCAGACTGCAAGATACCCTTTCATTATATTTTAGAGGAAAACCATTTTACCCCCCAAAAAAGCCTTTGGCCAGCCAAAGTTCTGTCAACCACAATGCAGCTGAAACACTGTCTTTTGCAATTAAAAATTTCATAGCAAAAAGAAAATCTAAATTACTTCTAGTGCAAACATTTCATTTGTCCTGAATGCTCATATTTGAAGCAAGTTCTATGGGAAAGTGATGAGGAAACAAAGTTAATTTTGCTGAAAAATCTGAAGAAGTTGCAGGCTTCAGGGTGTTCATGCCACTTGTCTGTTGTGATGTCATTAAGAGCAAAATGTTTAGGTTATCTTCTTAACCTGCTTTTACACTTATCAACCATGAAGAGAATGTGTGTGTGTGTGTGTGTGAGAGAGAGAGAGAGAGAGAGAGAGAGAGAGATTTCCACCCCACCCCCACCCCCAGGTCACAAAAAAGAGAGAGGGAAAGGCAACGTGTTTCTGGGGTAACAGGGAACAACTGGGGAAAAAAAAAGGGGAAGGAAATAGGGGGCTGACCTCACCCCACTGGCAGGTGAAGGACTGGCTAGTCTTTGAAGGGGAAGGAGGGACACTTACTTGTGTGGTGGGAGGTGGCAGCACTTTCTCAAAGTTCTCTTGAAAGGAGCGAAGCTGGTGACTGGTCTGGCCTAGTGCATCCTCCACCAGCTTCCTGAAGGCCGGCTCAGACAGGTGGTGGTGGGGGAGCTGGGGGGCACAGACACTGTCATCAGAGCCCTCCTTGGCAGAGAGGAGACCCTGACAGCCACACTCCAGCCCCAGCTGTGTTAGGATGGGCCTTTATGTCTTTGTCTTGGTTTGGCCTGGGTACTGCCCCACCTTCCTTTAAGAAAGCATCCCTCTACAGGGGTCCAGGGGTATTGTCCCTCCTGGTGCCTGGCCACAGGACTGGCAGTCACAGCATCCCTTTTCTTATCTACCGTGATTGGTCAAGGAGTGGACAATGGACTAGAGCAAGGCCATTCGGAATGTTCCCATCAGATTTAGTACATGAAGGCTGAGAGTGACAGGGTGATTCTTCTTTTAGATCCTGAGATGTTAAGGTAAACACCTGGAGCTGTTGAGAGCCACTCTCTCCCACCTTGCAAAAAACACCTGCTTGACAATAAAGCCAACCCAGAGAGGGAAACAGCCAGGAGATACAGTGCAAGCCAGAGCCTCAACAACATTGTTTGTTGGGTCTCCAGGTTACACAATTGTATAATATGTTCTTTATGCCTAAGCTGGTTTGGAGCCCAGGGAGTTCTGAATGATGCTCCATTCTGGGAACCTGGCCCTGCTGGGCAACTCTTGCATTTTCATCAGACAGTCTAGAAGTGACCAAGGCCCCACAGCTAACAGAAACATGTCCTCTCTGCTGGTCACCAAAACCACCAGGGCCTTTCCTCTGCCTGAGAGATTGAGGTTCTACCATCTGGGCCTTTCCCAGGTTCCAGGAGACTGTCCAGGAGAATGGGACATGGGACATAGACAGGAAGCTGTATTCAATCATTAACAGGCCCTAAGATTCTACATTACAAGATCAATCGAGAAATGCCCTCTTTCTGGGACTTCCATGGTTGTGGTCCAGTGGTTAAGACTCAGTGCTCCCAATGCAGGGGGCACAAGTTCAATCTCTGGTTGGGGAACCCAATGCCACATAGCACAGTCAAAAAAAGAAAAAAAGGAATGCCTTCTTTCTGCTCTTATGAAGTTGACCTCCCCACTACAGTATCCTAGAATACTCCCCAGCTCTGCATAGCCCAGTGTAAACACAAGAGGGTCTGGCTGCCCTAGATAGAAGACTAGAGGGTGAGAAGAGAATGAGAAGATTATCTGATCAGATTTACCCTCTGCCTTCAGGAAAGAGAACAGCTTCTTTTTGCAGATGGTTTGGACTTAATTCAAAAACAGTGTCTGAGGATAGAACTCTGTACTAAATGCTGTGAGGGCCAAAAAGAAGAGAAGCTTAATGAGGGGAAACAGCTTCATCCATCACCTCAACAGGATGCAGGCTCTGATAAGAGCTTAAGAGAAGCACATCCTGAGGGCTGCTGGAGTACAGAGGATGGGGAGATGGGTTCTCCCCCCTGGAGAAAGGGGATTCTGAGAGCTTCATGGAGAGATTCATTCGCCCCTTATTTGTGGAGGTCCTACCACATGTCAGGCACTGTGAAAGGTATGGGGGAGACAGGGAGGGACATTCTAGGCTGAAGAAGGAGTCTTAGCAAAGTGGCTGTGATCGTACTCAGAAGTGGTGGGAGGCTGCAGCTGCAGAGTGAGACTATGGGCTGGGAAGGTAGTGCTAAGAGTTCAGTTCAGTTCAGCTCAGTTGCTCAGTCATGTCCAACTCTTTGTGACCCCATGGACTGCAGCACGCCAAGATTCCCTGTCCATCACCAACTCACGGAGCTTGCTCAAACTTGTTCATCGAGTTGGTGATGCCATCCAACCATCTCATCCTCTGTCATCCCCTTCTCCTGCTATCTGCAATCTTTCCCAGCATCGGGGTCTTTTCCAGTGAGTCAGTTCTTTGCATCAGGTGGCCAAAGTATTGGAGTTTCAGCTTCAGCATCAGTCCTTCCAACAAATATTCAGGGTTGATTTCCTTTAGGATGGACTGGTTCGATCTCTTTGCAGTCCAAGGGACTCTCAAGAGTCTTCTCCAACACCATAGTTCAAAAGCATCAATTCTTGGGCACTCAGCTTTCTTTATAGACCAACTCTCACATCCATACATGACTACTGGAAACACCATAGCTTTGACTAGACAGACCTTTGTCAGCAAAGTAATATCTCTGCTTTTTAATATGCTGTCTAGCTTGGTCATAGCTTTTCTTCCAAGGAGCAAGCGTCTTTTAATTTCATCTTTTAAGTAATGGCTGCAGTCACCATCTGCACTGATTTTGGAGCCCAAGAAAATAAAGTCTGTCACTGTTTCCATTTTTTCCCCATCTATTTGCCATGAAGTGATGGAACCAGATGCCATGATCTTAGTTTTCTGAATGTTGAGTTTTAAGGCAGCTTTTTGACTCTTCTCTTTCCCTTTCATCAAAAGGCTCCTCAGTTCCTCTTCACTTTCTGCCATAAGGGTGGTGTCATCTGCATATCTGAGGTTATTGATATTTCTCCTGGCAATCTTGATTCCAGCTTGTACTTCATCCAGTCCGGCATTTCTCATGATGTATTCTGCATATAAGTTAAATACCCAGGGTGACAATATACAGCCTTTACATACTCCTTTCCCAATTTGGAACCAGTCTGTTGTTCCATGTTCGGTTTTAACTGTTGTTGCTTCTTGACAGATTTCTCAGGAGGCAGGTAAGGTGGTCTGGTATTCCCATCTCTTTAAGAATTTTCCACAGTTTGTTGTGATCCACACAGCCAAAGTGGTATCACAATGGTAAGGGTCGGGGGTGGAAAATTTCATCAGGATTTTTATGCAATAAACTGGATGGAGAAAGCTGAGCTGGGGCACATGAGGCACAGGAAACACCATGTGGAACGAGCAACACTGACATTTCTGCAGAGCTTAGACCCACAAGCCACTGAGCTCTGATGCTGATATCAGAGAGAGACTGAAGAACAGTTGAGTGTTCTTTCCTATACCAACCCCAGTGTTCAAAATCCTAAAATCAAAGTTTACACTTGGAAATTTATTTAAGCCTCTCTGTGCCCTATTTATGCATTCAGCAGATGGCTGTTTTTAACAGGCTGTCGGGCATTGTGGTTCAGGCTCTAGAGTTCACCTGCCAGGATTTAAATTTAGCCATGAGCTATACGGCTTGGGCAAGCTGCTTAACATCTGTGGTCCCGGCTTCCTTTTGAAATGAGAATAATAACAATACCTACTCTGTGGGGTTATAGTGAGGATTAAGTGAGACAATATATGGAAAATGTTCCAAACCCAGTGTGCAGTAAAGGCTCACAGGGAGGCAGCTGCTAGAAGTAGTAGCAGGGGCAGGAACACCAGCTTGAAGCATTTACTCCTGACTAATGTAGAAGGGGCCCTGTCTCTTGTCACCTGCTTCTAATACACTCCTGGGAATGGCCCCAAGGCCTGTTATTTTCCCAGGCGAGCCTCCTGTGTTTCTGAGTCCCAGAGCCTGCAAGCGGCCTAGAGTCCCAGTTCTATATTACCCTTTGCTTCCATGGTCTGACTCTATTAAAGGAGGGAGAATAGACATAAGAGAGATCCAGAAGGTCCCCATGGCCTCCTCCTGAGCACCTGGTAGCCTGTTTGGGAGGCCCAACTTCACTCCACTCCAGCCCCTTCCAAACAACCTGCTGAAGGGCTGAGGAGGCCCGTCCAGCAATTTCCCAGACACACCCCAGTCCCAGAAGCCTTACCTGGGCCAAGCTGTCCTCTGCCCTTTGCAGCACTTGCTTTGCAAGGTCCCTCTGGAGAATCACAAATGTGCACAGGATCTGGCCGAGCCACCTCATGGCCAGCTGGTTAAACTGTGGGAGTTCAGCCACTAGCAGGGAGTTGAGTGCCTGGTACGTGTGCCGGGCTGCCTCCTCCTCGTAGGTCACACTGCCCACCTCCAACAGCTTCTCTTCCACCCTCTCAAAGTCCAGTAGTTTGTCCAGACGCTTCTTGATCAGGTTCTGAGGCCCTGCCAAGGCTTTGGCCAGGCTGCACAATGGCTGCCACACCTGGGCTTCCAGTTGCTGCTTCTGTGGGGAGAGGTGAGCTTGGGAGTTGAAGAAAGAAGTGGCAGAGGGTGGCCACAGGAAGCAGGAGCTTTGGAGAGAGGCTCCAGTGCCACTCTCACCAAACAGCTATGACCTCTAGCACGATATCTAACCTTTCTGGGCCTCAAGGTGCCCATCTGAGAAATGGGGACAATGCATGTAACAAGCTTAGCAGAGTGCACAGAACAAGTATTTAATATATGTCAATTCTTAATATGGTTACTGTGCAGAGATGTTGAAAAAATTTGGTATAGGATGGTGATCAAAACCATAGTCGTTGGGGCTGAGATCCTAGCTTGCCATTGATCATCTGAATAACCTGGGAGGTCACCCTTTCTGAGCCTCATCTACAGAATGGAGTTATTAACAGTATTTACCCTGTAAGCTATGTCGTGAGGATTAAATGAGTAAAGAATGTAAAGACTTTAGCACAGTGCCTGGCAGATAACATGGCTCAATAAACATTAGCTGGCCCTATTTTTATCAGGAAAATGCACTAATAATAATCTCCACCCTGCTGACTACCCAGGACAGTTATGGATGTAACCATCGAGGAAAGGGCCTCACTTCTAAATATGATTCTTATAGACTCTGCCACCTGCCTGAAAAAAAGAAGAGAGAAGTTCCACTCACAAACTCTGGGAAGGCCTGGAGCTGCAGGTCTCTTGCCAGGTAACAGTACTGTACCACAGGCCCCTCGGGGATTTCCAGATTGTAGTCCTGGGGCCGGAATCGGAGGAAAGCCTAGATGGGGGTCAAAGGAGAGCCAATCACAGCCCACTGAGACCATCTCACACCTGAAAGCCCCTCCACGACATCCCGGAAAAGGTTGCCCAGGCTGTCTGCACACCCTCCAAGTGTCTGCACACAGCTAATCTATCCTTGCACAACTCGGGTGATTAGAATCTTCTTTCTCTAAGCCCACATCTTTCTCCCTATTCCAGTGTTGCCTCCAATTCACACACTTCTCATTATCACACTTGTGAATTTTTTTTTCTGCCATGTCTGCTCCTCATGTTCTAATAATACTTTTCCTTAAATCAACCTAGCATCCCTATTTAAATCAGTGCATTAAAACAAACAAACAACAACAAAAAAAAAACACCTTATGGGGAATTCCCTGGCAGTCTAGTGGTTAGGAGTCTGTGCTTTCACTGCCAAGGGCCCGGGTTCAATCCTTGGTCAGGAAACTAAGATCCCACAAGCTGCATGGCATGGCCAAAAAAAAAAAACACCTTATGATCCTTCCATAAAGGAAAAGCCAGTAATAATTGCCATAAATAAGCATGTTAAAAATAACTGCTATAAAAACAATGCTATTAAATTCTGTCTGGGCGTCATGGCCAGCTGAAGGCTTCCAGCCTGAGACTGGTTCTGCTGGTTTATTTACATGCCAGCAAAAGAGGCTTTTCCTGGACTCTGAGGATTAAGAGAGAGAGTCAATTTCTTGCTATGGGATTTCATGTCAACCCTGTATCTGTCATGTAAATCCTGCATTCAGGGCAACACAGCCTTAATGCTTCTAAGTATCTGTTCTTCTCTGCAAAGCCAGACATGTCTCTTTGGGGCTTCTGGTTTCTCTCTCTCAAGGCCCCTCCATTCTTTCTCTGAGGGCCTTCCGCTTCTCACTCACTGTGCTGTTATCTTTCTGTGGGGACTGGGGCAAGATGGAGCAGGAATAAGCAGGGGGTGTGCCCCACACAGAAAAGCATAGAGCTACAACCTCTCTCCTTCTACACACTTCCAATAATGTCACTCCAAATCCTATTATCCAAAGAGCCTGTTCTCATCTGACTGAGCTGGTCTGTGCAAATGGATGTGACTGAGAACAAAACCACGCAAAAGGGACAGAGTGGATGGAATGAGTCAGCAGCGATGACAAGAATGAAGTGGGAATTTGGGCGCAAGGAAAGTAATGTGCTGGTTGGGAATGCAAACTGGTGTCCCTGTGGGCTTAATCTGGCATGCAAAAATGTATTTTGTTGGGCCCATATAACATTTAGATTCTTATTTAATTAGTTGCTTACATGGACACATCATGAGATTTCACCAAAAGGTCTCAATTTTCAGTTTTCTTCTTCCTTAAAATCAGAAGAACTGGCAGCATTGGGTCCACACTCCCATGCAGCAACAACTCCCATGAGACAGGGCATTTAATTTTATTTTATTCATTTATGCATTTATTCAGTCATTCAAACTCCAAATATTACTACATATTGAACTCTACCTAACAGTCTCATAAATAGACAATAGGCCTACACACCTATACACTTCAGTCAATAATATTCCCTGCCTGGTCCCTTTGAGCATCTGTTTGTCACTCCTGCTCTAGCACCGGTCTGGCAGGGTTCTTCCAGAGGACTCTGCTTCCAGTGAATTTGACTCTGCCCAGTGGGAACCCCAGTTCCTGAATACTCAGTGAACTCAGAAGCTGCCCCAGCCAGATAACCTCTAGATTAAGGAGTGCTTCCCCAAGGCCCTTCTCTGGCTTCCAACCAGCAACTATTACGATCTCTTCCAATTGGTCCTTGAAGCTGGTGCCTTTATCAGGGGCTTGTTCAATGGGCCCTACGTACCTGTCCAGGTATCCCAGCCTGCCCCCCCCCCGCCCCCCGCCCCACCACACACACACACACCATTATTTACCACAGGGTCCTCACCTCCAAATTATCCAGGTAAGCAGCCACATTGCTCTTCAGCTCGGTCACACACAGCGACACCCAGTGGAACCTCTCTTCTAAGTCATCAAATTCCTTGTCTTCCGTCTGAGAGTAAAGTTACACTTATGAGGGCCGAGAACATCCACATAGGGGCAGTGTACACCTCTGTCCCAAGTCCTTGCTAGGAACCACACACACACACCTTTCCACAGACCCGCATATCAGAGCCATTCCTCCAGTCTCCAAACTGAGTGGGATGGTCAGAGGCAGTGAGTGCGGCTTAGTGGTTTTGTATTCAGACCATGAAATCAGACACACGAGCCCTGGTTCACTTGCTTCCTGTCTGTGTGAACTCAGGCAATTGTTTTGCCCTCTTGGAGCCTGTTTCCGCATCTGCAACATGGGGATAATGTGAACATTTACTTCATTGTGTGGAACCATTAATGCCTGGTTCAGAGTAAGCACTCAGTCAACCTAAGTTTCTACTAGTAGCTATTTGAGGCTGGTTCCTTGCCCAGGCCCAGACATAAGTTCTCCTATCTGCATCAAGGGGCTTTGCTGGTGGCTCAGAGGTAAAGAATCCACCTGCAGGGCAGGAGACACAGGAGATTCAGGTTTGATTCCTGGGTCAGGAAGATCCCCTGGAGGAGGAAATGGCAACTCATTCTATTATTCTTGCCTAGAGAATACCACTGACAGAGAAGCCTGATGGGCTACAGTCCATAAGGTCGAAAAGACACAACTGAGTGACTGAAAACACACACACACCTGTATCAAAAGGCCCCGGAGAAAGAGCAGCACAAGGCGCAGAGGAGAGAGCCCACCCTGGCTATTCAGAATCAAGTGGAAGGACTTCCCTAACTTCCAGGGTAGGGGTGTGGGTTTGATTCCTGGTTAGGAAGCATCACTACGAACAAAGCTAGTGGAGGTGATGGAATTCCAGTTGAGCTATTTCAAATCCTAAAAGATGATGTGGTGAAAGTGCTGCACTCAATATGCCAGCAAATTTGGAAAACTCAGCAGTGGCCACAGGACTGGAAAAGGTCAGTTTTCATTCCAATCCCAAGGAAAGGCAATGCCAAAGAATGTTCAAACTACTGCACAATTGCACTCATCTCACAGGCTAGCAAAGTAATGCTCAAAATTCTCCAAGCCAGGCTTCAACAATACATGAAGCGTGAACTTCCAGATGTTCAAGCTGGATTTAGAAAAAGCAGAGGAACCAGAGACCAAATTTCCAACATCTGTTGGATCATAGAAAAAGCAAGAGAGTTCCAGAAAAACATCTACTTCAGCTTTATTGACTACTCCAAAGCCTTCAACTGTGTGGATCATAACAAACTGTGGAAAATTCTTAAAGAGAAAGGAATACCAGACCACTTGACCTGCCTCCTGAGAAATCTGTATGTAGGTAAAGAAGCAACAGTTAGAACTGGACATGGAACAACAGACTGGTTCCAAATCGGGAAAGGAGTATGTCAAGGCTGTATATTGTCACCCTGCTTATTTAACTTATATGCAGAGTACATCATGAGAAATGCTGGGCTGGATGAAGCACAAGCTGGAATCAAGATTGCCAGGAGAAATATCAATAACCTCAGATATGCAGATGACACCACCCTTATGGCAGAAAGTGAAGAAGAACTAAAGAGCCTCTAGATGAAAGTAAAACAGAAGAGTGAAAAAGTTGGCTTAAAACTCAACAATCAGAAAACTAAGATCATGGCATCCGGTCCCATCACTTCATGGAAAATAGATGGGGAAACAATGGAAAGAGGGACGGACTTTATTTTTTGGGCTCCAAAATCACTGCAGATGGTGATTGCAGCCATGAAATTAAAAGATGCTTGCTCCTCGGAAGAAAAGTTATGACCAACCTAGACAGCATATTAAAAAGCAGAGACATTATTTTGCCAACAAAAGTCCATCTAGTCAAAGCTATGGTGTTTCCAGTAGTCATGTAGGGATGTGAGAGTTGGACTATAAAGAAAGCTGAGCACTGAAGAATTGATGCTTTTGAACTGTGATATTGGAGAAGACTCTTGAGAGTCCCTTGGACTGCAAGGAGATCCAACCAGTCCTTTCTAAAGGAGATCAGTCCTGGGTATTCATTGGAAGGACTAATGTTGAAGCTGAAACTCCAATACTTTGGCCACCTGATGCAAACAACTGACTCATTTGAAAAGACCCTGTTGCTGGGAAAGATTGAAAGTGGGAGGAGAAAGGGACGACAGAGGATGAGATGGTTGGATAGCATCACTGACTCAATGGACATGAGTTTGAGTAAACTCCGGAAGTTGGTGATGGACAGGGAGGCCTGGTGTGCTGCAGTCCATGCAGCTGCAAAGAGTCAGACACAACTGAGCGACTGAACTGATCTGAACAGGAAGCTGAGATCCCACATGCCTTGTGGCCAAAATGCCAGGACATAAAACAGAAGCAATATTGAAATAAATTCAAACAAAGACTTTAAAAATGGTCCACAGCAAAAAAATCTTTAAAAAACCAGCAAACTTTAAACAAAGGAATCAAGTGAGGGTGCCTACTCTGCCCCTTCCTGGCCTCAGTCTTCTCATCTCTGAAAGCAGTCTAAGACTCCGCCTCACCACCGCACCATCTTTCCCCTTGGGATGGCCGGCATACAGCCCTTCCTCCAGTCCATTGCTCACCCTGGGAACGAGCCCCGCCTCCTGCTTCAGCAGCTGGCTCAGCCGGGTGGTCTTCTTGGAGAGGGTGTGTGTATTGATGCGAGCCAGTCGCTCCCGGAGGCTCAGCGGCTCCACCTTGGTGTACTTGGAGGCTGCACCAACAGAGGAAAAGGAGGCACAGGGACCAGAGCTGACCCAGGAAAGTAAGAGACCCTGACATCCCAGCTGGGCACCTCTTAGGCCCTCTTCTCAAACGTCAGGGTCACACTCATTAGAATGGCAAATCTTGGAGGTAAAACATGGGGCTCAGAGTCCTCACTGACTGAAGAGGTTCATACCAGCTTGATTTCTTGCGCCTCAGTTTCCTCATCTGTAAATGAGGCCAACCACTTCCCAGGATTGCTGGGAGATCACAGAAGATGATGGAAATGAAGCAAATGACTTAAGCTCTCATTTTACCCAACTGTGAAATGAGACTAACAGTGCCAACCTCAGGACTATCGTAAGGATCAAACAAAATAATAAGTGAAAAAAACAAGTCATAGCTACCCCTTAGTAAACGTTAGCTAAATTATCGTTACTATACTGTCTTAGTTGTGTAAGTTTTTCCTCTCCCTAGGACACTGTGACACTCTGCAGACCTTTCTGTTTTAGCAACTTGAGAGGCAACAATCTCCCCACTTTCTCCTCCTACCCTCATCCCTGATACATACACAGCTCTTTGCCTCCCAGTATTCATTTCTCCTTAGTATAGCAGCCATGTGGTTTGGATAAGAATGATTTCACTTTAGTTCAGGGAGTGGTTGCTGACTGTTATAAGCCAATTCACACAATCCCCACTCCTTTACCACAATGACAGGTTCAAAGAAAGGCTTACAACCCAGGCATAAGCCAAACAGTTCATGGCATACCCCTAATCATGGCAACTGGTTCAGGGTGCGCATATGACTCAAATAAATCCTATTAGAATGAAGCTCCAGTTTAGTGTTTACAGCTAAGCGGAGAAAGGGTCCACGTTCTCCTGGAAGGTGTGGTGTTCAGACGTGAGTCTTAGGACAGCAATAGCCACTTACTGTTATGAGGGAGGCCAGCTTGAAGAGGCAAGTGACACATAGTGAAGGTCAGAGACAAGAGAATTATAGGGAAATGACACCAGCTCCCAGACTAAATCCTACTTAAAGCCCACGTTACCTCTGGACTTGTAGGTTACATAAGTGACTGTCTTCCCTTTACTAGTGAAGCCAGTTTGAGGTGAGTTTTTTGTTAACTAGAAGCATTCTCACTAATGTATCACCTAAATGCCCCAAGTCCTTACCCACTTCTTTGCGCCTCTTGTACTCATTGATGTTGGTGACCACATCCTGGAGGGCAGAGGTAGCCCTCTGAAGGACAGTGTATGCACTGGCATCAGGGAGTGTGTTTTCCAGAATTTTCTGCAGCAGCAATGGGTATTTGGTAATCCTCTGCAGAGGAATTACCAGCAAGAAACTGAGTCCTGAAGGTCCCGCTTGCGGCCTGAGGGAGAAGGCTGGTGTTAAGTAGGTCAAGTCCACCCTTGGGGGCACCAAAGGGCCTGGGGTCTAGTCCCAGCTCTGCTATTTAACTCGCTGTGTGATCTCAGGCAAGTTGCCCTCCTTTGGGGGTCCTCAGTTGCCTCACCGGGTGCTGCTAGTTCTCACTTTACACTTTTCTGGACCTCGCTTCCCCATATGTACTAAATCCAAAGGTCAGTTCTCTGTCCTCAGCTTAATCGGTCTCTCAATAGCAGACACAGCAGACCATTCCCCTCTTTCTCAAAACACTTTCTTCTTTTGGCCCCAGAGATGCCCTTTGTCCTGTTTCTCTCACTCCACAAGCCACTCCCCTGGCTTCTCTCCAATGCTGGAGTGCCCAGGGGCCTCCTCTCTCCACTCACTCTCTTCCTGAGCTCCTTTAGTCCTACGGCTTTAAACACATGGCAAACCCAGATCTCCATTTCTTCTGCCCAGAGCTCCAGACTCACGGTCAACTAGCCTACTTGAGATTTCCACTTGGGTATGTCTCAAGCACAACTCCATCTGCTGGACACGCACATGGTATTTCATTTTAAAAAATGGTCCTGCTGCTTTAAAAAAGAAGCGGTTTTAAAATCACAGGAACTTGGGAAATCCCTGGTGGTTTGATGGTTAGGATTCAGTGCTTCCACTGCTGTAGGCCCAGGTTTAATCCCCAGTGGAAGAACTAAGATCTCACAAGCCTTGGGGCACAGCCCCCTCCAAACTTTTTTTTTTTTAATCATAGGAATTTAATGTTTAGAGAGGTATGTAAAGTATTTAAGGGTAAAGACTCATTGTATCTGTAATTTCCTTTAAATTACTCAGTATAAAATTAGATGCAGCAAACAGAAGGCATTTATACTTGCTCATTTCAGGTGACGGGTGTGTGTGTTCATTACATTATTCTATTTTTCTATAGGGCTTGAAAATTTTAATTTGAAAAAGGAAAATACAAAACACAGGAACTAATAGTGTCAAGGTCCCTTCCAGATGTACCATTTGATGCATAAATGATTATTTCTAGCCCCCTTCCTGATGATGTCTGGAAGTTGCAGAAAGAGTGCCCAAGTCCATGGCATCTGGGACAAGGCTCCAACAGTCTTTCTTTGATCACGACCAGTAGCCCTCAGACCCACCTTCTGAGAAACACGTGAGGGTTTCAAACATCAATGTCTAAGCATGCCTCCTCCATGAAGACTCACAAATACCTCTCATGACCATTATCTGGCTCTCTACAGTACCTTTGCCTCTTACTGTTCTTCCTATGGAAAAAACCTCCAGACCAAATGTCCAAGAAAGATCAGCCACAAGGCCTGGAACAGACAGAGCAGGTGGGAACTACCCCCTCCCTCCCATTAACTGCAGAAGGTTGGAACACAGGGGTTGAACTATCTGTCAGGATATGTCTGTGCTGACCATCTGCTCTCACCAAAGGTTTCCTAGTGCCTGGCTGACTGTGGGCAGGAGAGGTGGAAACAGTGGTCAGATATTTGCAAAACTCTGTCCTCTGGGCTTACTTTTCATGGGAAAAGGATAACTGCCTCATGGGGACAACTATTGCCTCACAAGTCAGAGATGAAATAGGGCAGGGAGCCTTCAAAGAGATGATTACTTCTCTTCTCCACAATCATCAAGAACTACAGAATTACAGCAACCTCTTTCTTTACAGCTTTCTAAAGTAATTTGGAGAAAACTCTTTTTGTAGCCTATCAGATGGGCAATAAAAATTTAAAGACTTGGGACTTCCCTGGTAGTTTAGTGGTTAAGACTCTGTGTTCCCAATGCAGGGGGTATGGGTGCAATCCTGATTGAAGAACTAAGATTTCCCATGCCACATGGTGTGGCCAAAAAAAAAAAAAAAAAATTGAAAGACTCACCCAGAGTTGGATGAATATGGGGAAACCAGTCCTCTTACATTCTATTGGTGAGAGTATCAGTTGGTGGGATCTTTTAGAAACTAATTTAGCAACTTGTGAAATATACAATTCCCTCAATCCTACTACAGAAATCTACCCACAGAAATATTAACTCAAGTGAGCATGGATAAAGGTAGAAGTTATTCAGCAATTCTGTGACAGTAAAATTTGGGAAACAACTCAAATATCCATCAACAGGGGATGAGCTGACTATAAGCTGCCCTGGAAAAGAACCCTATATAACCATTAAAGAAGAACATGGTTAAAAGAGGGAAAAAAAAGGAACATGGTAAAATAATTCATGGCTATGGTGAAGTGAAAAAACAAGTCCTAGAATCTAGAGTGGGAGTCCCTTAAAAATTCATTAATTCATTCATTCTTTCTATTTATCTAACCATCCATCCATCCATCCATCCAACATCTAGATTTTCCCATGGAAAGTCTATTTCTTACCTGTCTGTAAATACACAGAATCAAATTTGGATGGACATGTTAACTACTAGGGGGAGGCATGGGAAACAGGAAACCAAGGGGGAATGGACTTATACTTTTTACTTTACATAATCCGTGTATTGTTTGAAACTTCCTTTTTTCAATAAGTATGTTATTTTCATACTTAAACAAAAAATGCCAATAAAGGAAAACAGATTATGTGTCTTCTCCCAACACTCTGCCTAAGTTGTTGTGGAACTGCGGGTGCTTTGTGTTAGACTGATCCACCTCTCCTCCCCACTGAAAGCTGTGCCATTAGACTGGTCTCCCTAAGGCAAAGCTTTCTGTGGCTGTAAGGACAAGCCTCTGATTCCATGGGCCACCAGGTGGGAAGCACTGCCTTAAGAGCTGCTGCTGCTGCTGCTGCTAGGTCACTTCAGTCATGTCCGACTCTGTGCGACCCCATACACAGAAGCCCACCAGGCTCCCCCGTCCCTGGGATTCTCCAGGCAAGAACACTGGAGTGGGTTGCCATTTCCTTCTCCAATGCATGAAAGTGAAAAGTGAAAAGGAAGTCGCTCAGTCGTGTCCGACTCTTAGCGACCTCATGGACTGCAGCCTACCAGGCTCCTCCGTCCATGGGATTTTCCAGGCAAGAGTATTGGAGTGGGGTGCCATTGCCTTCTCCAGCCTTAAGAACTAGTATAAACTAAACACCTCACCAACTCATCCACCCAAATAAAAAGTGGGAGGTAGCATATATTTTGGAATCACAAAGATCTAATGAGATGGTGCCATTTATCGTCTCTGGATATCCAGCTGGTGTGATCCTAGTCAGCCAGGCTCCAGAAAGAGCCCCATGATCATCAGCACAGAAAGCCAGGATGACTGTTTCAGGAGGAAGGTGATTAATAGTTCTAGAGCAGCATACATAGTAGGAGCCCCTTAAAATTCATTCTATCTATCCATCCATCCACCCACCATCCAATGTCTATACTTTCCCGTAGGAAGTCTATTTTCTGTCTTCCTGTAAATACACAGAGTAAAATTGGGATGACCGAAAGGATGTCGTTCCTGCTGCAACATTAGACCAAGGGATTTCATTGAGGGCAATCTTAAAACCTGCAGGCTCTGGGGTGCTGCAGGCATTTAGTGGACAGGGTCCCAGGGAAGCAGAATACCCTGCAAGGATAGTCTTGCATTATGGAGAATTGGTCTACGTTTCATACGCCCCTCTCAACATTCAGAGACTGAATGAATGCCTTGAAACGGGCTGCAGTTTCAAGAACTGAGATATTTTTGTGACACCTGGACCCCATCCAGTCACATATCTTCACACTGGGAATTACTATGATACTACCTTTTGTAAATACAACACAGGCCATCTGTAAGAACATCATTCCTCATTTTCTCTGCCTCCCAGTATGTAATATTATCCCTACTTCAATTATGTTGTTTCCTTCTTTCTCTTATCATACACAAGGAAGTCAAGTTTGTGTCATTCCAGGGTACACATATTCTCTGCTCTTTTGTTTTTCTGTACTTCGTGTACAGAATGGCTTCTGACTCTTTTTCGCTTATAAGCATGTGATTGCTACTGCAGCGGTGCCCAAGCATTTGCATACATTACATTATACATATTATATATTACATATGTAATACATATTACATTATTAGAAATTACCTTTTATTTCTCTTTTAATTATAGCTAAGCCATTATGTTTATTTTTTCAATTATGTATATGGGCAGGAGTATTTTTTTCAGAATGTAACTCAGGATAATAAATTTGTTATAAAAAGGGAGCACTGGGACTGAAGGAGCAGAGAACTACAGTGTGGTCTTAGGGAAGCATAATCCCTTCCTAACCAAGATAACTACCATAGCTATGGTCTTACTAGGGAATTACTGAGTATTACCTGCATGCAATGAGTCTACATGCAATGAGAAGGCAATGGCACCCCACTTCAGTACTCTTGCCTGGAAAATCCCATGGACAGAGGAGCCTGGTAGGCTGCAGTCCATGGGGTCGCTAAGAGTCGGACACGACTGAGCAGCTTCACTTCAATGAGTCTACATCCCCATGAGCTATTGCTTTTACTCCCACTCTACATGTAGGGAAACTAGGTTCTGAGACACTAAATGGCTCCTGCCAAGGTGAATAAAGAGCAGAGAGCTTGATTCGTTGCCAGGCTGCCTGGCGCCAAAGCCCATGAGAAATGTCTGGCCTAGTTGGGAAAGACCAGAGTGCAGAAGATGTGACAAAGAGCAGCCTCTGTGCCAACTAGGGGCCCCACACAGTGCTTCTAACATGTCTGAACTAGATGCCAATATTTAACACTGCGGAGACTTACATCAAAGCTTCTGGTTTCTCTTGAAAGATCAGAGGATCTGGCCACAGTGGAATCATATTTCTACACAGCAACTGAGGTAGATGGTTTACAAAAAAATGGCTGCAATTACTTTACTCTCTGTATCTATACCCTTTGAACATGACGTTGAAGCTTCTCCCACCAAGAAGTGGGGACTATTTTTCCACCTCCCGAGCCTGGCACAGCATGCCAGTTCTAAGCCAAGATCTCAAAAGGCAGAGCTGAGTCAGCTTGTGTGTCCCACGTTCATAGGAAAGTCCAGCCAGCATCAGCAAAGCTGACCTATGGTTGATCACAGACATGTGAGGGAGTTCAGCCAGGACTAGAAAAATCATTTACTGAGTCCAGCTAAATTGCTATCATGCACAAATGTGACCTTGAGAAATATTTGCTTTAAACACATTTTGGAGATGATTTATATTTTAAACCACTATATTTGGGGTGATATGCTATAGCAAAAGCTACTTGATGCAACAGTGATCAGCTGAGGCTGGGCTGCAGCTACACTCTATACAGGGACTGCTGGCTCTGATTTGCCACAGCCTCCATTACTCCCTTTTGTCTCACAGCTGGCGTCCTGCTTCCCTCATTTCTGTTACTTGCCTCACTCCTGTAGAAATGTATTTAGTGACCCTTACAAAAGCCTAAGTTTGTAAGATCCATGAAGGGATCAAAGGAATAAAAGAAAATGAAAGTAGGCTTTTTTTTTTTTTTAATCATTTATTTATTTTAATTTGGCTGCACTGGGTCTTAGTTGCTGCATGTGGGATCTAGCTCCTTGTCCAGGGATCGAACCCAGGCCCCCTGCATTGGGAGCAGAGTCTTAGCCACTGGACCAACAGGGAAGTCCCGAAAGTAGGCTTTTTTGAAGGCTGGGAGGGGCTAGGACATGGCTACTTCAAAAGAAGGCTTCAGGGGGCACAAGAGCTAAGGATAGATAAGGGAGAGAAGGAAGAGAGATAGCAGGAGGATCCACATGAGATAATGCTAGCTTTAAAGACCAAAATCTACACTCTCTTGGGTGTAAACAGGAAATGCCTAAGTAAGATGAAATAACAATAATAACCTCTGTTCCTCCTATACTATTCTGATTTCCAGAAGATGGCCTTCATCTATCTTCATTTGGTAAGCTTGGGGAAGATATAGCTTTTTTTTGTTTTTGACCATGCTGCATGGCATGCAGCATCTTATTCTCCAACCAGGTATTGAACCTGTGCCCCCTGCATTGGGAACACGAAGTCTTAACCACCGGACCGCCAAGGAAGTCCTAATAGAAGTCTTTTTAAATATATGATGATCCACTTTAATCATAAGAAGATAAATACAAAATGAAACATTACTGAGATGCCATTTTTCACCTATCTCAGTGGTAAATACTCTGAAGTTTCACAATGTACTCTGCTGGCCAGGCTGAGGGGAAACACCTTTATATTTGTTCATGGGAATATCAACCGGTATTACCTTTAGAGTGAGAAATTTTGCAATATTATCAAAATTATTAACACATACTTCCTTTAATCTAGCAATTTCACATCTGGAAATTTAACTTATAGATACTTTTATTTGCACCTCAGTAAAATAATATATGTTCGTGAATAATCACATAGCATTATCTGTAATGCTACAAAGAATAGAAACAAACCAATATCCATCAATAGAGAGCAGTTAAATAAACTGGAACAACCACATGGTAGAAGAATACATAGCCATTCAAAGGGTCATACGTATATATATTGAATTAGAAAGACCTCCAAGATATAACATAAGTGAAAAAAATTATAAACTTTTATAAGAAGATGGGAAAATAAGAGTATATATTTAGATTTACTTGTATAGGTACACGGAGAAGGCAATGGCACCCCACTCCAGTACTTTTGCCTGGAAAATCCCATGGACGGAGGAGCCTGGTAGGCTGCTGTCCATGGGGTCGATAAGAGTCGGATAAGACTGAGCAACTTCACTTTCACTTTTCACTTTCATGCACTGGAGAAGGAAATGGCAACCCACTCCAGTGTTCTTGCTTGGAGAATCCCAGGGACAGGGGAGTCTGGTGGGCTGCCGTCTATGGGGTCGCACAGAGTCGGACACGACTGAAGTGACTTAGCAGTAGTAGTAGTAGTATAGGTATACAGGAACTCTACAAAGATCCATAAGGAATTTAAAAGTGGTTACCTTGACTTTGCAGGTAGTAGCAGCAATTGGATGGATGAAGGGACAGGGGAGATCTTTTGCTTTTACTGTTTAAATTCAGATGTTTTAAAGCTTTTAAACTGTGTTAAGTGTACCTGTTCAAAATTTTAATTTAAAAAATTTATTCTCTACATATCTCTATCCCGAGCTCCCACTCATTGGTGCCAGCTCTGGGCTGCGAGGCCCCTCAAGGCAGTTCTGATCCTTTTCTGTGGGGCAGGACTCCAGCCATCTATAGAAAGGTCTCCTCAGGTGGTGCAAGCCTGCTTCCTGCCACTGCTGCTTACAGCACATGGTTCCCACCATCTCACTGCCCTCCCTATGGTGGGCACAGTGCTGTTCACCAAATGTTTCTGCTTTTCCACCTCTGAACACATGGCTGGAAGGCATGCCCTCCTGGTACTGGATTAAGTCAGGTGATTAGTTCTGGACTCTGAATTATGAGAAGCAATGGATATTACTTCTGGCCTGGAACATTTAGTAACCAGTGTGAGACCCTCCAGAGTTCTTTGTTCCTTACCAAGTCACCAGCCATGTTCCAGACAGTGGCTGGTGTCAGCTTGAGTTCCAGAGTGAGCATGACACTGGGAAGAGCCCCAAGTTAACCCACATTGGAGCATAAGGAAGGTGGAAACCTCATTGGCTGAAACCACTAAAAGAGTTGGGGGTTGTTTGTCTCTGCAGCATAGCCTAGCCCAGCCTGACTAGGACACTCCTGAAAGAGTGTGAGCAGCCCCAAGCTAGGGTGAGACTTTAACAGCCCCTGACCTTGGCATCCATAGGGATCATTCTACTCACAGCACTGCCTCAATGATGCCCTGGATCTCCCGCTGCAGCTCTGGCTCCTTCCGGTAGGTCTCTACCAGCAGCAAGGCCTGTTCGTAGCTGGCACAGTACACTTTATAGACTTGCTCCAACTCCTCTTGGAATTCCAGAAATGCGTTACCTGACAGTGAAAAGGCAACAAGTTCTCAAAAGCGTTTCTGCATGTCCTCTTGCTTAGAAGAGGGAGGCTGTGAGTGACACAGCTAAGCGCTTTAGCTCTGACGTAAGACTGCCTGGCTTAACCAGCACTGTAACCTTGGGCAAGTCACCTCATCTTCCTCAGCTCCCACTTTTTCATCTCACTTTCAAAAGGCTGCTGTAGGATTAAGTGACACAATGATGTAGTATGTGTGGTTAATAAACAGTATCTATAATTACAGCAATAATATTGATAATTCTCACATTTGGACAATGCTTTATAGTTTACAAAACACATTCATGTTATATCTTTATAATTACCATGTATGGCAAGTACAATTCCAAACCCTGTTTACAAAGACACCCTACAGCACAGCATGGATAGTCAAAATGTGGGCTTTGGAGTCGGAGAGAAGTAAGGCCAGATCTCCAGCCAACCCTTTCCCAGTAGCATAGTCTAGGGTGAGTATCTTATCCCTCTGACCCTCCATATTTTCATCTATAGATGGGAATACAAATAGTACTCACCTCCAAGTGTTCACTGGGATGATTAATTTTAAAAATGCACATAAAGCACCTGACACAAACTTCATTTCCCCAAAACTTACCAACTACTTATCTACTGACTGTGTATGAGGCACTCTTCTAAGTTCTTTGAATGAAATAATGACCCTGCCTCATGGGGCTGATATTCTCATGGGGAAGACAGACAATAAATAAATATATTTATTTATATATTACATATGCAAGACGATCCAACCAATCCATCCTAAAGGAGATCAGTCCTGGGTGTTCACTGGAAGGACTGATGTTGAAGCTGAAACTCCAATACTTTGGCCACCTGATGCGAACAGCAGACTCATTTGAAAAGACCCTGATGCTGGGAAAGACTGAGGGCAGGAGGAGAAGGGGACGACAGAGGATGAGATGGTTGGATGGCATCACCAACTCAATGGCCATGAGTTTGGGTAAACTCCGGGAGTTGGTGATGGACAGGGAGGCCTAGAGTGCTGCATTTCATGGGGTCACAAAGAGTCAGACACAACTGAGCGACTGAACTGAACTGAACTGATGCCAGGTAGTGATGAGTACCACAGATTTAAACAAAGCCAGATAGAGAGTTAGAGGTATCACTGTGGTCAAGAATCTGCCTGCCAATGCAGGAGACACAAGAGACGTGGGTTCGATCCCTGGGTTGGGAAGATCCCTTGGAGTAGGAAATGGCAACCCACTCCAGTTTATTCTTGCCTAGAAAATTCCATGGGATAGAGGAAACTGGCAGGCTACAGTCCATGGGGTCGCAAAGAGTCAGACATGACTGAGCAACTAAGCATACACACAGATCTATTTAGGAAAGACCTCCATAAAGATGTGGATGTTAATCACAGTCCAAAAGAATCCATCCCTGGGAAAGTCTGAGGGAAGAGCAGTGCCAGGCTTAGGGAAGGACAAATACAAAGGCCTTAAGGCAAGTAAATGCCTGACATGCAGGTGACACAGAAGGCAGGTGTGGCTGGAACACAGTGAGCAAGGGCACAAAGTAGAGAAAATAAACAGGAAACTGAAGCCAGATTATGTACGGCCTTGAAGTAAGTGAATACTTGAAGTAAGTAAATACTACACTTACTACTAAGTGTAGTAAGGTGTTCAGGCTTTATTCTAATGGTGACAGGAAGTAACTAGAAGGTTTTGAGCAGGGGCAAGAATGATCTAGTTTTTGTTTTAAAAGGATCACGCCCATGCTCAATTTCAATAGCACTTACACTAAAGTTATAACAATACAAGAAAGACCGGCAGTCCCCTGCACACGAATGACACGCCAAGTTGTAACATTCTATATTTTAAAAAAAACAGAAACTTATGAGATTAGTTACTTACTGGGGAGACAGAATGGGATGGAAAGAACAGGGAATGGGGTAGGACAGTAGGGATGAGAGGGGAACAGTGCTTTACTGAATATACCTTCTTATATAGTTCTGATCTTGGAACCCTGGTAATATTTTACATACTCTCAAAATAAACATACAGCTGAGACCAACCAGGATGTGGAAGGAACCCCAAATAGAATACAAACAATAAGGAATGAACCTAATTCTATTACAAATGAATAACATAACCACACTGAAGGGTGTATGAAAAAATTAACATAAGTATTTTGCACAAAAGTACAGGCTAGTAATTTTTATTAAAATATAACATAACCAAAAAAAAAAATACTCTAAGTGACTACTAACTTCGAACACATAAGTAAATATACTGTAGATAATGGCAACCATTTCTACCTGTCACAGAAAGATGCTGCAAATAAGAAAAGAGGAAAGATTAGAATGAACCCTGAGATACTGGACTGGAATTGGAGGTATTAGTAGGAACTCATGGTTTTATGTATTTTAAATATATAAATATAGATGGGCTTCCCTGGTGGCTCAGTTGTAAAGAATCCAACTGCCATTGCAGGAGATGCAGGTTTGATCCCTGACTCGGGAAGATCCCCTAGAGAAGGAAACGGCAACACACTCCAGTGTTCTTGCCTGGGAAATCCCAGGGACAGAGGAGCCTGGTGGGCTATAGTCTATGGAGTCGCAAAAAGTTGGACATGACTTAGCAACTAAACAACAACATAGATGGACAGATATAGAAAGAAATGGAGATATGTGTACATGTGTGTGTTGGTATATATACACGTATTTCCTAAATATCAGCTAAGAGGACCTAGAAGCAATGATACCCGAGGAGTAATAAGCACACCAAAGGTAGGAAGCAGGTTTCCCAGGAGAAAAGCTGATCGCAAGGATAGGGCAGGGAAAATACAAGATGAGCTGAGAACACCTTGTGGTGTCAGAAAGCAAGAAAGTGCTCACACATTGTTAGAGACACATTGAAAGGACGCAGGTGTCAACTGGAAAGAGCTCCCTATGGCCAAAGCTGGTAAAATTTGAGCAAGAAAATGAATAACAATAGTACTGGCTTCTGACTCATGGAATAAAGCAAATATCCATGAGTTTATACTTATATAAAAGTTGAATAAAGAAACGAATGGGTACAGCACAGGGAATAGAGCCAATATTTTATAACTATAAAAAATCAATAACTATAACCATTAAAAATTATGAACTGGTGCCACAACTACTGAAGTCCACACAGCTAGAGCCCATGCTCCACAACAAGAGAAACCACTGCAAAGACAAGCCTGAGCATAACTAGACAGAAGCCAAAAATCACCTCAACTGGAGAAGGCCTGCATAAAGCAATGATGATCAAACACAGCCATAAATAAAATAAATTAATAAAAATTGTGAATCACTATGCTGTACAATTAAAACATATAACACTATAAATCAACTATACCTAAAAATTTGAAAACTAAAAATAACTTTAAAAAATGAATGGAAGGGACATTTCTTGCTTATAGAATAAGAATTAATAAATGTAGGTGGACAGGGGAATTGGGGGCAGGTCAAAGCCTTTGACTGTGTGGATCACAAAAACTGTGGAAAATTCTGAAAGAGATGGGAATACCAGACCACCTGACCTGTCTCTTGAGAAACCTATATGCAGGTCAGGAAGTAACAGTTAGAACTGGACATGGAACAACAGACTGGTTCCAAATAGGAAAAGGAGTACATCAAGGCTGTATATTGTCACCCTGCTTATTTAACTTATATGCAGAGTACATCATGAGAAACGCTAGGCTGGAAGAAGCACAAGCTGGAATCAGGATTGCCAGGAGAAATATCAATAACCTCAGATATACAGATGACACCACCCTTATGGCAGAAAGTGAAGAGGAACTAAAAAGCCTCTTGATGAAAGTGAAAGAGGAGAGTGAAAAAGTTGGCTTAAAGCTCAACATTCAGAAAACGAAGATCATGGCATCTGGTCCCATCACTTCATGGGAAATAGATGGGGAAACAGTGTCAGACTTTATTTTTTGGGCTCCAAAATCACTGCAGATGGTGATTGCAGCCATGACATTAAAAGACACTTACTCCCTGGAAGGAAAGTTATGACCAACCTAGATAGCATATTCAAAAGCAGAGACATTACTTTGCCAACAAAGGTCCATCTAGTTGAGGCTTTGGTTTTTCCAGTGGTCATGTATGGATGTGAGAGTTAGACTGTGAAGAAAGCTGAGTGCCGAAGAATTGATGCTTTTGAACTGTGGTGTTGGAGAAGACTCTCGAGGGTCCCTTGGACTGCAAAGAGATCCAACCAGTTCATTCTAAAGGAGATCAGTCCTGGGTGCTCTTGGAAGGAATGATGCTAAAGCTGAAACTCCAGTACTTTGGCCACCTCATGCAAAGAACGGACTCATTGGAAAAGACTCTGATGCTGGGAGGGATTGGGGGCAGGAGGAGAAGGGGACGACAGAGGATGAGATGGCTGGATGGCATCACTGACTTGATGGATGTGAGTTTGAGTGAACTCCGGGAGTTGGTGATGGACAGGGAGGCCTCGCGTGCTGCGATTCATGGGGTTGCAAAGAATCAGACACGACTGAGCGACTGAACTGAACTGAACTGAAAACGGTTAAAGTGGGTCAACTGTTTGGTGTCAAATAAAAACTAAATTTTCAGTTGTGGGCACACTGTAGTATATATAAAATCAAATGAAATGTTGTACACATGAAACTATTAATATATATTAAGAATATTATAAATCAATTTTAATGCCATCAATCAAGCAATATATGTAGAAGAAAAATAGAGTCCTAACCACTGGGAATTCCCTCTACTTAATTTTTCTGTAAATCTGAAAGTGCTGTAAAAAAAAAAAATGTCTATTAGAGCTATACTATATTGAGACTAAATCAGGAGTAAAACATGGAAAGAGGAATAGCTATTAATAGGCTACTACAGGACTTCCCCGATGGTCCAGTGGATAAGAATCCTCCTTGCAATTCGGCGGACACTGGTTTGATCCCTAGTCTGAGAAGATCCCACGTGTCTTGGGGCAACTAAGCCCATGAGCTGCAACAACCGAAGCCCATGTGCCCTAGAGCCTGTGCTCTACAACTGAAGCCACGCAATGAGAAGCCTGTGCACAACAGAGAGTAGGCCCCACTCTCTACAATTAGAGAAAGCCCACGCAGCAACAAAGACTCAGCGCAGCCAATAATAAATAAATAAATGTTTTTTTAAAAAAGCAAGACTATTTGTATAGTGGTGAGGGTGAAGAGAAACGTATTAGTCACAAAAGGGCAAGTAAGCCACAGACCACAGGAAGCCCAGCTAAGCCTAAAGCCTGCTGATGCTGTGTGTTGTACCTGTGAAATGTACCCGGCCCCCCTTGAGACAGGGAGTAACTGGACTAGCATGGTCCAGCTCTCAGCAAAGGCTCCCACAGCAAGACTACCACCACAGGAAGCAAAACCCCTCCCCAGTGCTGGTCAAGACAATGCTCAGAAAGAACTCCCTCAGGAGAAGCCCCCAGAACAAGGGAGAACGTGACCAGGAAAGACTACCCAAAACTGCAGTCAGGCAGAATGCATAGGATAGGGAGGTCAGCTAGCTGCAGAGATGACCTCACTTGGAGACAGCGTAGCCCTGAAACCTGGGGCGGTTCCCACATTCTTCTCTACTTAGGTTCTTCTGCAGGAATGTGACTTTTGCCAAAGAAACTGCATCACACCAGCATGGCCAGGGGCAGGGGTGTTTCTATAACTGAAGGTGGAGGAAAGCAAACTTCCCTAGAGCATAGAGCAGAGCTGTCCAACAGGCAGGAATACAGGGACACCAAAGACTTATTTCTTCTCCTCTTGTCTTCCTTAGTCACAGATTGGAAAGAAGTCACAGCAGCTAAGAGTTACTCTCAAAAGGCCACTCTACCTCTGGCTGGAGAAATGAGAAAGGGAGGCAGGATGTTGTCTGACGGAGCTGCTCAAATCATGACTCTGCCTTGTCAAGCTGTTTGACCTTAGGAAAGTTACTTAACCTTTCTGAGTCTTGGGTTTTTCTTCAATAAAATGGGGATGATAATGTTTTTGTTCAGTCACTAAATTGTGCCCGATTCTTTGGGACCCTATGGACTGCATGCAGCATACCTAGATCCTCTGTTGTCCACTAATAATAATAATCAATAAGTAACAAGGTCATGAGAATAAAAAGGGCTATTTCATGTTCAGTTCAGTTGCTCAGTTGTGTCCGACTCTTTGCAATCCCACGCACTGCAGCACGCCAGGCTTCCCTGTCCATTACCAACTCCTGAAGCTTACTCAAACTGATGTCCATCAAGTCGGAGATGTCATCCAACCATCTCATACTCTGCCGTCCCCTTCTCCTCCCACCTTCAATCTTTCCCAGAAGTAGGGTCTTTTCAAATGAGTCAGTTCTTTGCATCAGATGGCCAAAGTACTGGAGTTTCAGCTTCAGCATCAGTCCTTCCAGTGAATATTCAGGACTGATTTAGGTACCCATAGTCATGGCTGGCACCGAAATGGGTACTATTTTCATACAGATGGCATGAAACTGAGGCTCAGAGACGAGATGTGGGTGACAGAACCTTGCAAGTCAGATTCCAAAGCCCCTGTTCTAAACCACTTGACCTATAAGCCACGAGCCATATATGACTCCTGGGAACTTGAAATATGGAGAATCCCAATTAAGATGTGCTGTAAGTGTAAATGACACTGGATTGCAAAGACTTTGTACCAAAAAAAGTAGAATGTATCACGAATAAGTTTTATACTAATTACATGTTGAAATATTATTTTGATATATTGGGTTAAATGAGATATATCATTAAAATTCATTTCACTGCTTTAGTTTTTTTAATGGAGCTACTCAATAGTCTTAAGTTAAATTCATGGCTCACACTGCATTTCTTTTAGATAAGACTGAACTAGAACACGGTGCCTTCCAGTGACAGGAGCCCGTGGGGGAACTCCACCGGGAGCTGCATTTGAAATCATTCATAAGAACACGGAACCTGACTCACTTGGGAAGTTCATGCCTGATGTCCAAAAATCTTTTAAAATGCTGTGGTATGGAACTGGGATAAGGGCCTCCCTTGCATAGCTGGGCCTGGGGGCTGAGAGAGGAATAGGAAGAGCTGGTTGAAACCAGCTCAGCCATGATTAAGCACAAAGTTGCACCTAGGAAAACAAAAGCCCGTGTGGATTCTCTGTATCTCTTTTTGGCTAACCACAAAGGGCAGAGGATAAGAAGGCTATTTTCTGTACACTCCGGAAAGGCCAGGGGACAGGCTTGACAAAATGTGGGGGGAGGGGCGGGGAGGATGACACATAAGATGCTCAGTTAAATTTGAACTTCAGATAAATAACGAAAGTTTTAATATAAGTATGTCCCAAGTATTCCATGGGATAAACTTAGTATAATTCAGTAAACTTAGTATAATTTTCATTGTTTATGTGAAATTCAAATGTAATAGGGCATCCTGTATTTTATGTGGCAAATCTATCCGGGAAACAGGGAAGCCAGGGAATGGAGATGTCACCAGGCATGGACCAAGTAGCATCTTAACTTTTTACAGGTTAAGCTGGAAGGCAGAGATGAACAGGTAAGGACTCTTAACAAGGAATTAGTTGAATCTCAAACCCATACCAACAGAAGATGCTGACCTCAGAGTCCCCACATCCCTGGAGCATCTTCAACCTGAGGCTGTAACAATTTCTACTCAAGGGACTTCCCTGGTGGTCCAGCGGCTAAGACTCTGCACTCCCAGTGCAGGGGACCCGGGTTTGATCTCTGGTCAGGGAATGAGATCCCACATACCTCAACTAAGAGTTCACATGCTGCAACTAAAATCCAGTGCAAATAAAATGTAATAAAAAATCTCACTCAAATAAGTGGTCACCATTAACAGAAATATAGATAAAGTGATAAAAGGTAAAAATATTACCTAGATACTGTTAAAAAAAATCTCGTTCCTTAATTTTGTATTCCTCTATCATTTAAAGGAAATAGTCGGGCTTTCCTGGTGGCTCAGTGATAAAGAATTCACCTGTCAATGTAGGAGACATGGATTCAATCTCTGGTCTGGGAAGATCCCACAGGCCATGGAGCACTATGCCTGTGCATCACAACTCCTGAGCCTGCACCCATCTACCTTTCTGAGCCCATCCACCTTTGTCCTCTGACTCCACCTGAAAACATAGAAGTTTCATTAAGCAGCCCCAGAACAGGAGACAGGAAGGGGCTGCAGAAGTTTGAGGTTTACACCTACTCATTCCTCCTCCTTTATGTCTGGTCATCCTAACTATTTCAGAATCAGGAGTCCACCTCCATCTCTCACCTAGGTGAAGGTAAAACCACCAGCTGATCTCATTACTTCCACTCTTGCCACTCTTTCACAATCCACTGTACACAACTACCAAAAGGATCTTTGAAAAAGAAATCTGACCATATCACTCCCCTGCTCAAAATTGTCCAGTGAGGTCTCATCACACTTAGGAGAAAATCCACACTCCTAGAAGGCCTTGTAGGATCTGGTCCTTCTCTGCCTTTTCTATCCTATCTCCCATACTCTCCCCTCACTCATTGCCCTGGAGCCTTACCAGCCTTGTCCATCAAATATCCCAGGCTCATCTCTGCCAAAGAATAGGCCTCTGCATACCTATTTTCTCTACTCTGTCCAGATCATCTCATAGCTGGCTCCTCCCTAACAGGTCTCAGTTCAAATGTCCTCTCCTCAGGAGGCCTTCTCTTTTCTCAAAAGTTACCATATTTGTTATTCTTTAAATTACAAATTAGTACTTAAAATTCTCCTGTTTATCTGTGTATCTTCTGTCTCTCTCACTCACTAACCCAAAAGAACAGATGATCAGACCCTCTGGTTGACTGGACCCTTCTGTTACCTCAGCACACAGCACAGTGAATGGCACACGGCAGGTGATCACTAAGCACCTACTGAGTGAATGACTGTGAAAAACCCTGGGATAGAGTCTCAGCCACACCACTAACTAATTATGTGTCTATCAGTATGTCCTCTCTGTCGTGAGGCCTCAGTCTCTTCGTCTATAGTGATGGGGTTGGGCTGGATATCATCTGAGGGTCCTGCCAGCTCTGACATGCTGTATTTCAGGGACTCCCAAAACAGCCTCTCATTGAGCTGCATCTCCCTGGAATGCTGGGGAAAGTACAGCAATGACCACATGCCTAGAACAATTCCACGGGAATCTCAGGCTGCCAACTGCCTGGTTTTTTGCTCACCGATCAGCTGCACTTGTTCTTCTTCCCTGGAGGCTGTCTCCTGCAGATCATGAAGCAGTCTGCTGTTCACCTTGATGATGTCATCAATGTTTGAGAACAGGACATCCAGATCTCCCTGTGGCAGCTAAAAGGAACAAAGACTCCGTGGAAGGTCGCTCAGGAGTTCGATAAGAGTGATTTTTTGGTAGGTTTCGGACAGTAGTCCAGAATAGTCACGCCATCGGGGTTCCATCTCTCTTGGGAAGACCGTTTCAGAGGAATGTTTGAAAGGACTTTGAAATTTTATAAGTTAGGTATTTTTATTACTCTAAGAGAAGAGAGGAAGAGATGGAGCACTCACCATGAAAGGAAAGCTGAACTGCATTATCCTAGGTCTGCTGCCAACTATAATTTTTCTTCTCTCATTTCCCCGTCTGCCATGTAAGTGTGGGAAGTTGGACTTCTTTCCAGCTCTGACACACTTGGCACCTACCACTATTACCTTTAGATACATTCTGAACTCCAGCCCCTATGAGCTAAACTGCACCACTGTTAAAAGGATGCAGGATATCTACATATGTTGACTGTGCTCAGTTGCTTCAGTCGTGTCCGACTCTTTGCAACTCTATGGACTGTATCCCACCAGGCTCCTTTGTCCATAGCATTTTTTACACAGGAATACTGGAGTGGGTTGCTATACCCTCCTCCAGGGGATCTTCCTAATCCAGGGATTGAACCCACACCTCCTGTGTCTCCTGCACTGCAGGCAGATTCTTTACTGCTGAGCTGCCAGGGAAGCCCTATATAGGATATATATATAGATAGAAGCCCTGGATGCACAATCAAGTGGGAGAAGCTAACTGTAGAAAAATATCTAGAGTATGCTTTATTTTTGCTAAAATAAGTAACAATCTATATTTGTTTGTTTAATGCCTCCAGAGGAAATATCCCAATTTCTGGAGGGTAAAATAAAGGAGGGTTTTCATCTACATTATCTGCTTATTTCATTTATTCAATAAATAGTCATTGGAGTCCATTATTTATATGTCAAGAACTGGAATACACTGAACTATTAATAAACAGCCTTTCCCCTTATGGACCTTACATGCTGGGGGATAGTTGAAATTTTAGAAAGAGAGCCTATGTTATTTCTGAAACTGGGACGAAAAAGATGTAAAAAATGAATACTAAACTAGAAACCCATGTAATGATAACTTTTTCATGTTACCACCCTCTAAATGAGACAATTACAAATAGGTCACTTAAAACAATCTGTTCTAAACTAAATAAAGGGCTATATTATCCATTAGCTCATTTAATTCTCTGAGGTGATTCCTCTCTGCCCATTTAGCAGAAGAATATACTAAAACTGAGCAATTAACACTTTTTATATTAAGGCTCCAAGGTGTCAAAAGCCTTGCTGAAGGTTGCAGGGCCAGTAGTAGAAGTACCATGACTTCACATTCACCACTTTCCCCTCCATCAAGCCTGCCCCAGGAACAGATGTGAGGTCTCAGAAGCCGGGACCCATGTCTGCCTCTCTAAAGACAAGCTGAGTGTGGTCCCACCCAGGTACCTGCTGCAGGCGGCTCCTAATGTCAGAGGCACAGAGCTGGAGCACGTGCAAGTAGGAGACCTCAGTGTCGATGAGTTCCCTGACAGCCAGCCTCTGCTGGAGCAAGGATCTGTCCTCAGACAGTCGATCATCCCCATCTGGAGCACCAGTTCTAGAGGACAGAGCATCGTCCCCATGATTCGTCATGTCAGCAGGTTCTGGAAAGACAGACACATCCAGATTCACTTCTGGGAGCTCTACTGGAACATGCTGCCTTTAGTCCAGAGACAACTATTCACCAAGTGGCCTAAAAACATCTTTAGCTGCCTACAGAGTCAAGATGAACTATTTATTAGTATTTGAACAAATCTTAAAAGGTAGAACACAGCTCAGATAATTGTTGACATTTTAAATTCATTTCCCAGGATTAAGACAATGTGCTTGCTTGGCTTTTTCTTCCTTTTTTGCTCCCCCACCGCCCCCCCATCCCACCCCCTGCAGCTCTCAACCCAGATTTCTTTATCTGGTTCACTGACTCTCTCACCCTCTTTCTCCCAACTCTTCCCTCCTTTTCACCTGCCACTACCCCATTCAGACCATACTACCTATCACCTTGACTATTTCCACAGCCTCCAGAATCATTTTTTCAAATCCAAACCCCTCTCCCACCTGCTGCCCCCCACACCCATTCATCTTGTATATGCTCCCAGTGTAAACTTCCTGAAACAAAGCTTATGATCTGGTATCCTCTGCCTCTGGCCTCATTTTTCCTCTTCCCTGACACTCCAGTGAAAGAAAGTCACAGGCTTTTCTCCATTCCTGCATAGTCATTTCCTGCCTCTGTGCTTTTGCACCTGCTGTGACCCCTCCCATGCCTCTAGGCTCTGACATTCATCTCTAAGGCCTTTCCTGATCCTCCCAGCCAGATGTTCTTTTCTCTTCCATCTCTAAGTTTAAAAAGTACAAATGGCAATACTATGGAAAAGAAAAATCTCCCTACTACAAAACACCTAGAAATGCAAGATCAGCTATAACAAACTGCCTTTTCACTGGATGGCAAGTATTGCAAGAAAGTAAAGGAAATCAGCAGGGATCCCCAACCAGAGGGAATGGAAAACCAGAGCAGGAACAGCTAAGCTGATGCAGCTGTAGCCAAAGTGGACAGGGTGGGCAAAGAAGAGAGCACTGCCCAGCTCAGTGATTCAGAAACTTGGGCATTAGTGCCCAGGGAGAATCAGGAAACAAGCTCCTTTCCTCAAGCACACTAGAGAAATGGGGGAGTAGAAAAGAAATGCCCCTCTACCTACACAGAAAATGACAAAGATGTTTCTTCATCTTGACTTGGGTCCTGAGTAAAGGAAAAGTTCTTTCTGAAAACTCATAACAGGCCTGCTTTCACTGGATCGCAGGTTCAAATGTATACTACACATGTGTTCCAAGGAACTCAATGCTGAGAAATATGCCACAACAAAAAAGAAGTCCTGGACTAATGCTAGTATTAATACCCACAGAAAAACTAAAATGTCTCCAGGAGGACACATTCTTAATCTAGGCCACATGGTACTCCAAGAGATAACCCTGTCCTGAAGATGAGCTTAAAATCCAAAATTACAAGAACTCCAATGTAAGTGAGCATCATCAGAGACAGCAAGAGCAGGATTAGATCCCCAGAACATCAGACAATCAAACCGTCAGAAACTATAAAATAAGCAGGAAAAGAAAAGACACACAAAAAATAAAGACCTGTATGATTTTTTAAAGCACCAAGCAAAACTTACAGATGTTAAAAATTTAGTCTTCAAAATTAAAAACTAAATGGACACTTTAAATATTTAGGAAAGAGAAATAGGAAAGGAGCAGATAGATATGAAGAAATTATCCAGACTGCTAAAAAGAAAGTGAAAATCATGCAAAATACGAAAGAGAATTAAGGGATGTGGATACTGAAATAAGGTCATGTACCAACTCTGTGTTCCAGGGGACAAGAATAAAGAGAGTGAGAAGAGGCAATATATGAAGAGATGAGACTAATAATTGTCCAGAATTTATAAAAGATATTATTGGTTAGATCTGGGAAGTACAAGTCCCAAGCAGGGTAAGTTTTTTTTTAAAAAAAATCAAATCTAAACACACTAGGAGGAAATTTCAGAATCCTGAAGGCCTGGAGAATCTACCTTATAGTTTCCTTGTCAGGAAACTATGTTCTACCAAAATAAAGAAATAAATCACACAAAAAAAGACATGAGATACAGGAAACTGGTAACCTAATATGTGAGAGAGACCAAGGAAATTCCCAAGATAGATCAAAAGAAATCCTAAGTTTGACTGTTGGGGACAGACAGCAAAAAGTCTGGGCTAGATACTAGAATGTCTTGAGGACAAATTTACTGAAACAGCAGAGAATATGGTCCTTATTTAGGCAATTACATAGACAATACATGGTGAAACTAAGAAATAAACCAACAAACAAAAAAATTATTCAACAAGATTGTGCAGAAAAGATAAAAGTAATTATGCGTCACTACCTGATTCAACTATAAATAGAATCTACGCAGGTAATAATGCAAGTGATCTAATTCATATTATGTACTGAGAGGACAAGGTGTTGGAGAAGGAGTCAAAAAGAGCTAAAGTCTAATCCTCCATAGTGAGAATCAAAGAACAATGCCTAAATTGTACTGCTCAAGAAGGAACAGTACATGTGTGCAATCAGCTAAAATCAACAGTAGGAACTGCCTGGTAGTGCCTGGAGAAGGCAAGAGAAGAGGACAAGGTGTTTTTTATAACAAACACTGTACAACAGAATTACCTGTTTCTCCTTCTCATCACAAATGTAGAACTATCCATCTCTTTAAATTATATGCTTTTATAGCTTTGAAGAGGTTTCCCAGGTGATGCTAGTGGAAAAGAATCCGCCTGCCAATGCAGGAGACAAAAGTGATGTGGGTTAGATCGCTGGGTTTGGAAGAGCCGCTATAGTAGGAAATGACATCCAACTCCAGTATTCTTGCTGGAAAATTCCATGGGCAGAGGAGCCTGGCGGGCTACAATCCATGGGACTGCAAAGAGTTGGACACAACTGAGCGCACACGCACACACACACACACACACACACACTGCTGTGAAGTGAACTAAAAATTAAATAATGAAGGACAGAAGTGGTACGCACCTAACAGAAGAAGGAAAGTTATGACCAACCTAGACAGCGTATTCAAAAGCAGAGACATTACTTTGCCCACAAAGGTCCGTCTAGTCAAAGCTATGGTTTTTCCAGTAATCATGTTATGGATATGAGAGTTGGACTATAAAGAAAGCTGAGTGCTGAAGAATTGATGCTTTTGAACTGTAGTGCTGGAGAAGACTCGAGAGTCTCTTGGACTGCAAGGAGATCCAACCAGTCGATCCTAAAGGAAATCAGCCCTGAATATTCATTGGAAGGACTGATGCTGAAGCTGAAACTCCAATACTTTAGCCACCTGATGCGAAGAACTGACTCACTGGAAAAGACCCTAATGGTGGGAAAGATTGAAGGCGGGAGGAGAATGGGACGACAGAGGATGAGATAGTTGTTGGATGGCATCTCCGACTCAATGGACATGAGTTTGAGTAAGCTCTGGGAGTTGGTGATAGACAGGGAAGCCTGGCATGCTGCAGTCCATGGGGTCGCAAAGAGTTGGACACGACTGAGCAACTGAACTGAACTAAACTGAACAATTAAACATAAGAAAAAGTGAGAATTTCTCAATTTTGCTGGAGATCAATATTCCAAAATAAATTATATTCCTGTGCAAATCAACAACAATTTTCAAGAGTTCATTTAAAGAAAAATAGCAGCATAAGAATAAAAAGATTCAATAACAACGTGTTATTTATTCCTTCCTAAATATCTTAATTTAACAAAAGATGGGGAATTCCCTGGCGTTCTAGTGCTTAAGATTCCAGGTTTTCACTGACATGGCCTGAATTCAGTCCTCAGTCGGAGAACTGAGATCTCATAAGCCACACATACAATTAAAAATAATAATAATAGGTGTACAAAATCTTTATGGAGAAAATGATAAAGCTTTATCTAAATATATTTAAGAACTAACTAAGAATTTAAGAATTCCCTGGGGGTTCAGCAGCTAGGACTCTGAGCTTCCACTGCTGAGGGCCCGGGTTCAATCCTTGGTTAGGGAACTAAGATCCCACAAGCCATGCAGTGCAGCCAAAAACAAAATCAAGCAAACAGAAACATAACGAGATACCATTCTATGTTGAAGAGATCAGCAAAATATGAAAATAAAATGTTGGTGACTCTGTATGAATGGGAAATCTCATATACTGATATGATGATATAAACTGTTGCAACCACCCTAAAGAGCAACTTGGCAATATTTAGAAAAGTTGAAAATTCACAAACTATCAGGCCAAGGAGTGCTACTCCTGGATATACCCCCACCTCTGAGAAACTTCTCCATATACACACAAGAAATATAGATGGGAATGTTCACTGCAGTACTGATGAAATAACAAAAAATCAGAAAAAAACATAAATGTCTCAATGCAAGTGAATAAATAACTTGTGGTATAATCACATAATAGAATTCTGAACAGTAAAAAAAAACTATTGATTCATGTATCAACATGGATATACTCACAGATGTTGTAAACAGGAAAAAAAAAATATATAAGCAAGTCCCAGAAGGATATACAGTGTATGTGTTAGTTGCTCGGTGGTGTCCGACTCTTTGCAACCCTATGGACTATAGCCCACCAGGCTCCTCTGTACATGGGATTTCCCAGGCAAGAATACTGGAGTAGATTGCCATTCCCTTTTCCAGGGGACCTTCCTGACCCAGGAATCTAACCTGGGTCTCCCACACTGTGGGCAGATTCCTTACCCTCTTTACCTGGGAAGCCAGAATAATACTATTTCTTGAAAGTTTAAAATGTAAAAGGAAAAAAAATTAAAAAGTTTTTAAAAGTTTAAAATATGTGAAATAATGCTAGATTTTGTTTAGGGACAAATACATGTAGCATAGGCATTAAATATTTTGTAGATGTAATTAGCAATAAATCCAGGTAATTAAAGAAATTTTCACATATTGAGGTATAGGGAAGTCATTCTGGCTTATACATGATTTAACTTGATTTTCTGCTACCTAAAATGGGCTGTTTGTGACTTTTCAGACATACACTGTCATATCTGCTTTAATTATTGAAGAAAATGGCACAATGACCACAAGTAAAGAATGTCTATGTTAAGGATTAAATGCCTCCTTTCCTGGAATACCAATGTTGGTATGCCTTCGATGATAAGACTCCCTCCCCAGGAGCCAAGGTCATACTGACTTACTGTGAACATGCTGATCTGTTGGACTTTTTTCTTTAATAATTTATTTATTTATTACTGTGCTGGGTCTTCACTGCGAGGGGCATTTCTCTAGTTGTGGCAAGTGGGGGCTACTCTCTAGTTGCAGTGCTCTGGCTCCTCACTGCAGTGGCTTGTCTTGTTGCAGAGCACAGGCTCTGGGGCACGTGGGCCTCACTAGTTGCGGCACCCAGGCTCTAGAGTAGTTACGGTGCACAGGCTTAGCTGCTCTGCAGCATGTGGGATCTTCCTGGATCAGGGATCAAACCTGTGTCTCCTGCACTGGCAGTTGGATTCTTTACCACTGAGCCACCAGGGAAGCCACTGATCTGTTTTTTCTGTAACCTTGAAGGAGTATATTCCTGACCTCTTTGATGTTCTTTATTCTGACATAATAATGTAAAACTGTGCTGCAAACCATGCTTCTCTGCAGCAGCTCCTCAGAGTTATCTGAGGGGCTGTCTCCTAGGCTAAAGTCCTCAGTTGGGCTCAAATAAAACTTCTTCTTATTCCTATTATATTTTGTTTATTGATTTATTTCCATCAACACAGGATAAAAGTAACCTCTGCAAAGGGAGCTAGAGCAATGGAATTGGGAAGAGTATCAAAGGGGAGAGGCTTTTTAAGTTAAAGTTTTAATTTTGAGATAACCAGAGATTCACACACAGTTGTAAGAAATAATGCAGAGGTTCTATGTGCCCTTTACCCAACTTCCCCAATGACATCATCAGGGAAAACTACAGTACACTGTCACAGCCAAGATGCTGACACCAACATAGCCAAGATGCAGAACAGTTCTTTCTTGAGGATCCTTCCTTCATGTTGCCTTTTTACCCACTTGGTTGCAGCCCCATCTCATCCTTGCTGCTGCTGCTGCTGCTAAGTCGCTTCAGTCGTGTCCGACTCTGTGCGACCCCATAGACGGAAGCCCACCAGGCGTCCCCATCCCTGGGATTCTCCAGGCAAGAACACCGGAGTGGGTTGCCATTTCCTTCTCCAATGCATGAAAGTGAAAAGTGAAAGGGAAGTCGCTCAGTCGTGTCTGACTCTTAGCGACGCCATGGACTACAGCCTACCAGGCTCCTCCACGCATGGAATTTTCCAGGCAAGAGTACTGGAGTGGGTTGCCATTGCCTTCTCTGATCTCATCCTTAATATCCAGCAAATAAGAATCTGTTCTCCATTTCTGTACTCTCATCAGTTCAAGAATGTATGCAGTGCTGATGTATGGCAAAAATCATCACAATATTGTAAAGTAATTATCCTCCAATTAAAAAGATAAATAAAATTAAAAAAAAGAATGTATGTAAGGAGTTCCCTGGTGGTCTAGTGGTTAGGAACTGGTGCTTTCACTGCCTGGCAGGAGTTTAATCCCTGGTCAGGGAACTGAAATCCCACAAGCTGGGCAGTGTGGCCAAAATAAATGAATAAATAAAATTTCATTAAAAAAAAAAAGAATGTATGTAAATCACAGAGTATCTATATGTGAATTACATAATATATAACCTTTTGGGACTCACTTTATTCACTCAGCATAATTCCCTAGAGATTGATGTAAGCTGTTGTATGTTATTAATAGGTCCTTCCTTTTCATTGCTGAATATCTAAGATGTTCTATTTTTTTAAAAAAAACTAAAGCAGATATGACAAAAATGCCAAAATTAAACAAAGCTAGGTAGTAAGAACATGGGCATTTGTTATTTTGTTCTCTGCTGTTTTCTGAACAGACGAAATAGTTCCTAATATTTAAAGTGGCATGTGTCCCATTCAGCCTTGTACTCGGGTTACCTAGGGCTATGCCTCATCTAGACACTAAGCTCCTGGAGACAAGATGAGCACCCATTTATTGTGTCTTCCTCTCTGTCTCACAATGCTGATACATATATGAATATGTATTTGCATACATGAATGCTCCTTTTCATGTATTAGTAGCAGAAGTTTCTGTCCTGACACTGACCCATGGATCAGATAACTTATACAGGTGCTTGGCAAGAGCAAGGTTGTTCAGAAGGCAGAAGGCCCAGAAGAGCCTGGAACATACCTGTCTGATGCATAGCTCTAGTCCAGCTCCTGAATGCTGCCTGTGGCCCACTAACCTGTCCCTGGCCTGAATCACTGACATTTATCATCCAGAGCATTGCTTCTCTAGAAAGATTCCGACAGGATTTCAGGAGACCTATTAAGGCTACTCTGAACTGTTGCTAAATTAACAAAGTGAAAGTGAAAGTGAAGTCACTCAGTCGTGTCCGACTCTTTGCTACCCGTGGACTGTAGCCCACCAAGCTCCTCTGTCCATGGGATTCTTCAGGCAAGAATACTGGAGTGGGTTGCCATTTCCTTCTCCAGAAGGAAAAGCCATAAGTAATACTTCAAGCCTTAAGTAATACAAAAGCCATAAGTAATACTTCAAGCCGTAAGTAATACAAAAGCCGTAAGTAATACTTCAGAGAGAACTGCTCAATATTTAAAATAGCACTTACAGTAATTGCAATCTAGACCTCCCACCAGGCCTGGGACACTCTCTCAGAGCAGCATCTTGTTGTTCTCTTAGTTTATATCCCATGTAATGGAAAGAAGCACATTTTTATTTCTTTAAAAATATTATATATTATTTGGCAATGAAAAGGAATGATGTACTAATATGCGCTATGACTACAATAAATGAATCTTAAAGACATTACGCTAAATGAAAGAAGTCAGTCACAAAGGACCACGTATTTGATGATTCTGTTTCTATGAAATGTCCAGAATAGGCAGATCTATAGACATGGAAAATGGATTAGTAGCTTACAGGGCTGAAAGCATAATGATTTGGAGTGTAGTGGCTGGATTTCTTCTGGGGATGGTGAAATGTTCTAAATTTATTAGTGGAGATGGTTGCACAACTCGGCAAGTATACTAAAAACCACTGATTTGTACAACTTTAAATGGGTGAATTATATGATGTGAATTATAACTCAATAAAGCTGTTACCTACCCCATCAAATTAGGAAACACTGGCAAGGATGTGGAGAACTGCATCTCTTGTACGTTGCTGATGGGATATAAAATGGTGCAGCTACTTTGGAAAATAGTTTGTCTGTTTCTTTAAAAACTAAAACATACACTTAATAGCAGTCGCACCCAGGGCATCTATTCCAGAGGATGAAAACTTACGCCTATACAAAAACCTGTCTACAAGTGTTTGAGGAAGTTTTATTTGTAAAAGCTAAGAACGAAACAATCAAAATGTTGCTTTAATAGGGGGATTTAATAGGTAAGGATAGCTAAAAAAAAAAAAAAAAAGTGGTATATCCAGTATCACAGAATACTCAGAAATAAAAAGGGATGAACTACTGATAGACTGCAACAACTGGATGGTTCTTGAGGGTATCATGCTGCCTGAAAAGAACCAACTTGAACAGCTTACTGTGTGATTTCATTTATAAAACATCTAAAATGATAGAGAAAACAGAGTAGAGATCGCCTGGTTAGAGATGTTGGTGGAGGGGAGGTGGGTGTGACTATAAAAGAATAGCACAGGGAGAATTTCCTGGTGATAGAATACATCTGTATTATTGAAGTGGTGGTTACAGAAATCTACAGGTGATAAAAGGACATCTAAAATTAAACACGTGAATTATATCAAAGCCAACTTCCTGGTTTTGACATGATGTTACATTGAAATAAGATGTAACCACTGGAGGAACCTGGTGAAGATATACCTAACCTCCATACTATCCTTGGAACTTCGCTCTTGACCTATAATTATTTCAAAATAAAAAGTTAAATAAACAAAGTATTAGATAGCTTAAGTTAGCCACTATCTTTGCAAATGCAGCTTAAAAGCCTAGGAGAGCAGGATGGGTGTCTCTCTTCTACTTCTTGGTCTGGTCTGATAAAGAGGCTTGTCCTGGAGAATACATTTGGGAAAATATGCCTTTCAATAGAGTCTAGTCTATGCTCAGTTCTGAGATCTCCTTGATGTCCTGTGATAGACAATTAAGAACTAAAGATAAAATCACTCTAGTACATGAAGTGAAGTGAAGTGAAAGTCGCTCAGTCATGCCCGACTCTTTGTCCACGGAATTCTCCAGACCAGAATACTGGAGTGGGTAGCCTTTCCCTTCTCCAAGGGATCTTCCCAACCCAGGGATCAAACCCAAGTATCCCGTATTGCGGGAGGATTCTTTACCAGCTGAGCCACAGCAAAGTTCAAGAATACTGGGGTGGGTAGCCTATCCCTTCTCCAGCGGATCTTCCCAACCCAGGAATCAAACTGAGGTCTTCAGCTTTGCAGGAGGATTCTTTATCAACTAAGCTATGAGGGAAGCCCCAGTCTAGCACACAGTAGGTACCAAAAGAAAAGTGTTTGTTGAATGTTATGCAGTGATGGCATCTGAATCTAGGATAGGATAAAACATTTAATTCTCTTCTCTTCTCTCCTCCTCTGTACACACTGGCACAGAAAATTTGGGCATTCACACATTCATTCAACAAATATTTGGAGCAGCTATTTCCAAAAATCCTATTGTTAAGGATTTTTCTGGGTTATGAGGATACAAATAAAGGGGGGAAAGGGGGTTCTACAATAAGGGTAGGGCATTTAAAATATCTGGTTATTTGTTCCAAGGTTCATTCCACTAAAAGCAGAGGGACTGAGTAGATGGACATCTTGGTCATTTCACCCCTTTAAAGATAGAAGTACCAGGGGAAATGAGGGACTTCACTTGCGGTCCAGTGGTTGGACTCCAAGCTCTTATTGCAAGGGGCCCAGGTTCAATCCCTGGCCAGGGAACTAGACCCCACATGCCATAATTAAGAAGTTCACATGCTGCAACTAAGACCCAGCACAGCCAAATAAATAAATATTAGAACAAAACAAAACAAACAAGGGAAATGATACTCTGAACCTAATTCTGACCAGTCAGAAGTGAATGGAGAAATGGAAGTAAGCAGGTCCCAGAAGAAAGTTCACCCTAAAAGTTCCTTCAGAAAGTAAAAATGTCATGGCAGGAAAAGATGAACATCCATCAGTCTTCCACCTCAAGTTAGAGAGGGAGGTCAATTTAAACATTCAAGGGGGAAAAAAATAGATATAAAACCTCTAGGGATTAGGGCTCATGGGCAGGCTAACAAAGAAAAAGTTAAACACACACTAACAAAAGACTGTTGAAGAATAAAGGGAGGAAATACCTATAGAAATGAGAATGGCAACAGAGGGATCCTGGCTAATGAGCCTCATTTATACAAGAGTCAGAGTGGAGGGTCCTGTACAAAGAACTTCCAGAACTCTAAAACCCAGAAGGATCTGGGATTAACAAAACTAATTCTGTAATTCCAAAGTTCTGCCCCTACTATGATTGCCAACTAAATTTTAACATTCATGTTCAGAAAAAGTAAAAACTAGGCACATTGTTTGATGACTTTGTTTTCCTCTTCTTAGCCCTAAAGAGTGACTGCAGGGGTCACTCTTTTAAGATTAGGAGCCCAGACCCTGGAGCTAAAAAACCTGATTTCAAATTCTGATTCTGCGATCAATCCATGTGGCCTTCCTAGGATAACTAAATAACCTTCCTTATAGGGTTGTTATAAGATTTCATAAGAATCCACGTAAAGTGTTTAGCAGAGTGCCTGTTATGTAATAAGCTTTCAATAACAGTAGCTGTTGTTTTTGTTACTATTATTGTTAAACAGGAAAGATTAGCATGACCGTGGATCAGAGGAATGACATCTAAAGACACTTGGCTGATCACACTGAAGCAGATGGTGAAAGCACCTAATCATGATGATTATAATAAGAACTACATAGCAGAGTATGACTGACGATGCAGCTAATACCAATGAAACGGAGCTGAGAGATGGAGAGACCATGAGACTGAGCCCTGAAAGCATTGCTTAATCCAGCCATGATGGAGAATGATTCCCTTTGGGTTTGTTTTTTTTTTTATATGAGCTAACACATTTTCATTCCCCACCCCACTTTGGCCTAACCCACTCTGAGTTGGGTTTCTGCCACTCGAATAAAACAGACAGTCTATCAGCCCTTGGAAAGGGAAACAGAGATCACTTGGAGCCACCACAGGTTAACAGAAAAAAGACAAACAGGTCATGCCAGACTATCCTCATTCCTTTCATGAAAGTCGACTAGATCAGTAGAGCAAAGGAATACCATAAGCTAGTGGAACTGGACTAGGAAGTTATTGCTGATCTCTGATGAAATCCTTACAAATAAGGAATAAGATGAGATAATGGCATAAGATGTGGTCATGGCGGCTGGGGGAGAGGGGGAGGCAATAGGACAGTAATATGGACTAAAAACCAATAAAATACCCAATTCAAAGAGTGTTGATCAGTGTCAACCTCTGGGATCTTCCTTGCTTTTTTAAGGATATCTATTATTTCTTTTAGTGCTTCCCATCTCTGAGACCACCTGAATCTAAACCTCTACCACCTTTCTCCTGAATCAGTACAACAGCCTCCTGACCAATGCATAGCACCAGAGTGCAGTGGTCATTCTTTATGTTTTTCATAAAAGTGACTGTTTTACTTCTCTATCGAAACCAAGACAAGTCTTCTCTGACTCCCATCTCCCTTCCAAGGAACCACTCCCTTCCCCAGTAGATGCTCTAGATGCTCAATTAATTGAATTAATGAATGAATGACCTGGATGAACACTGGCAGAACAGTGATCAAATTGCCAATGACACTGTTACAAGTGAACTTAGACACACAACTCTTAGAAACCACCACAAAGTTTGAGGTAAGGTAGAAGAACTCCCCTTGAATTTTATATTGTAATTATACGATACATATGCTTTATCTGGCTTTTTCCTTTCAGCAAAATTATTTTGACATTCATCCATGTTATAGCATGTATCAATAGTTCATTACTTTCTCCTGCAAGTAGTATACTACTACTACTACTACTACTACTACTACTACTACGTCGCTTCAGTCGTGTCCGACTCTGTGCGACCCCATAGATGGAAGCCCACCAGGCTCCCCTGTCCTTGGGATTCTCCAGGCAAGAACTGGAGTGGGTTGCCATTTCCTTCTCCAATGCATGAAAGTGAAAAGTGAAAGTGAAGTCACTCAGTCGTGTCTGACTCCTAGTGACCCCATGGACTACAGCCTACCAGGCTCCTCCATCCATGGGATTTTCCAGGCAAGAGTACTGGAGTCGGGTGCCATTGCCTTCTCTGGCAAGTAGTATAACATTATATAAATATACCATAGTTATCTACACACTGAATAAAATTTGGTTGGTTCTTGTTTCTCTATTACAATAAAGCTGGACCTAGGAATGCAACGTTTGTCACTTTTTTTTTAGGAATGCAATGTTTAGATTACAAGATAGGTGTATTTTTTTTAGTATTCATTTTATTTATTTGGCTGTGCCAGGTCTTAGTTGTGGCGGGTGATATCTAGTTCCCTGACCAGGGACTGAACCCTGGCCCCCTGAATTAGGAGCATGGAGTCTTAGCCCCTGGACCACCAGGGGAGTCCTGATGTATATTTTTAAAAGATGTCATACTTTTTAAAAAGTGGTTGTACCATTTTATATTCCCACCAGCAGTGTATGAGTTCTATAACCTCAACAACACTTGACGTAGCCAGTCTTTGCATGAAGGGTTATCTGCTTGTGGTTTTAATGTTCATTTCCCTAATGATCTTTAGCGTCTTTCCAAGTGTTTATCTGCCATCAATATATTTTCTTTGGCCATCATGAATTTTTTGTTTGTTTAAATTACAAAAGACTTCCCTGGTAGTCTAGTGGTTGAGACTCTGAGTTTCCATGGCAAGGGGTACGGGTTTGATCCCTGGATGCGGAAATAAAATCCCACATGCCACGCTACATGACCAAAAAAAAAAAAAAAATTTACAAAAGAGGTTCTCATTTATTATATAACTAGACAAAAAATACAGATGTATGTAAATAATAGTCTCCACCTCCAACCCACACATAAGCAACCAGAGGTGCACTTACTAAGCATGCAAATTCTTTTGTTGTTGTTGTTGTATATTTCTTTTTAATTTTTATTTTGTACTGGGGTTTAGCTGATTAACAATGTTGTGATAGTTTCAGATAACACCAAAGGGACTCAGCCATGTATATAAGTATCCATTCTCCCTCCGCCACACCCTTTCCATCCATGCTGCCACATAACATTGAGCAGACTCTCATGAGCTATACAGTAGGTCCTCGCTGGTTGTCATCCATTTTAAATATAGCAGTGTGTACATGTCCATCCCAAATTCTCTAACTATCTCTTCCCCTCATTCTTCTCTGCAGCAACCATAATTTCTTTCTTTAAGAGGCATGCAAATTCCTGCTCAGCTCTTGACAACTGTGATTCAGTAGGTCACAGATGGGGCATTTTGACAAGCCATCATGAATTGATTTGGTAATTCTGATGCAAGTGAGCTATAGTTTCTTAAGAAGGTCTGCTCTTACTCTTGTCCTCTTAAGGAATAGTTGAAGGAAGGAAGTCAGTGAGTCTGAAGAGGCACATCCCTTCCGTACAGGGTGAGCCCATGTACCCTGTAAAGAAGGTGTACATGGACTGCCTTCAAATAAGAAACTTTGTCTAAGTGAATGAGTATATGTGCTCTGTTGTCCCATAGAGCACCAAGAGTTTGGAACCTAAAGATCAAATTAAAAAAAAAAAAAAACCTTTCTAAGAGAGTTATTTTGAAACAAAATTAGGCAACAGAGCCAGCAAGGTAACTGCTACTGCTACTGCTAAGTCACTTCAGTCCTGTCGGACTCTGTGCGACCCCAGAGACAGCAGCCCACCAGGCTCCCCCGTCCGTGGGATTCTCCAGGCAAGAACACTGGAGTGGGTTGCCATTTCCTTCTCCAATGCATGAAAGTGAAAAGTGAAAGGGAAGTTGCTCAGTCGTGTCCGACTCTTAGCGACCCCATTGACTGGGGTCTACCAGGCTCCTCCATCCATGGAATTTTCCAGGCAAGAGTACTGGAGTGGGATGCCATGGTAAGGAATTTGCCAAATTCACCAAGCTTGCAGAAAAAGGACTTCTCTGGGTTGAGAAATGACTGATTGGGGGTGAAGAAGAGAGTGGACAAGACACAGTCCAGGCATACACATACACATTCTCTCTTTCCTTCTCTCTCCCTGAGGAAAAACTGCCCTTTATAAATACACAGTGAGGAATGTAACCACCATACAGGTAGTGTGTGTCTTAACCCAAATTAAACAACAGCTATTTGCCCTAAGCCATACTTCCCTGCCTCTGTTTGCAAGGCCTAAAATGGTAGAGAAAGGAAACAACACGGTATTTGAAAGGGCTGTTCCTTTTATAGATAAATTGCCCAGGCCCTGTCCTCATAATTTTGGATCCATAGATTTTAAAGAGCTTAAGCCTGTCAATAGGCTTTGGACAATCAAGCTCAGCAAAAGCCATTTTGCTTCAGTTACAGCACCCAAACAACCACCCTCCCTGATCAGTTAAATAAAAAGCCATTTATCTGTTCTAGAGCAGAATCAACCAAGGCACTGTTTTCCACAGCAAGCTACTGATCCAAGAGGGATCTGAGCCAACTGCCAAGTAACTCCTGTACCCTGGCAGAAACTCAGCTGAGCCTCCATTGGTGGGCAAGATGAGGGGGGAGCCCCGCTTCCCATGTATGTCCTCCTCTTTTTTCTCATTTAAAAACAATTATACAGATGCTGGCTCCATTCAAAAGGGGCATGTGAGGCCCAATAAACAGTCCTTGTTAGAATGTCTGCTGGTTTCTACCTTCAGCATTTGACCTTGGGTCAAATATTGAGTATAGTACATTATTCTAAATTTGTTGTTTAGTTGTTAAGTCCTGTCTGATCTTTTGTGGCCCCATGGACTGTAGCCTGCCAAGCCCTTCTGTCCATGTGATCTCCCAGGCAAGAATACTGGTGTGGGATGCCATTTCCTTCTCCAGGGATCTTCCTGACCCAGGGATCAAACCTGTATCTCCTGCATTGCAGGCAGATTCTTTACCACTGAGCCAGCTACCAGGGAAGGATTATTCTAAATAGGTGCACTCTTATTTAGGTTACCATCACCAAGGTATGTGCAGTCATTTGTAAGCCACTATAGGGCTGACTTTACATTTGTAAATTTTTAACTTGTAACTTTTGTTTTCTTTTACTTTGGATACAGCCCATTTTTCCCCAGTTCATCACCCTTTCTTAAATGGCATGGCTTTGACTCACTGGGTTGTGTGCACCAGCCTTTTTATTGATCATCCATTACTGTCAGGCACTGGACTTAATATTCATCTGTAGTCTGACAACAATATGAAAGATGAAGCAATCTTTCCTCCAGTTTACAAAGAAAACAGGGCCTTGGAATAGGTAAAGACTGTGCGAGATCAGGCAGCTAGGGGCCTCAGGACGCTGTCTCAACTCAGAGCAGGAACACTCCTTCACCAGCTGCCTCCCTTTAAAGCAAATAAACTGCTCTGAAACAGTGCAGCCTGAGGGCCAGCGTTCAGTCATTCCTCACAGCAGGAATGCTTCATCCTGCTGTCAAATCTGAAACTATGTAAGGTTATGTGTGAAACCTGGGAAGGAGACTCAGGTTTTTAAGGAGTCAGTGATCCCAAGAAGGTCACGAGCCACTGCCTGGGCAAGTGGTCAACTTACCCATTCTCTTAAGTTCGTGGTGCTTGATGTCCAGGGAGTACTGCAGTGGGAGCCAGAAGTTCTGGCTTCCAGTCCCAGCCTTAGCACTATTTCTCTGAGGGCTCTCGGCCCAGGCAGCTCACCTACGGACCACAGATTTCCGTTCTCTTTTCCCCTGGCCTTGATTGCCTATTTATAAATACACTTTCCTTGTCAAGGAAAGTTTTTTTTTTTTTAACCATCGTTTGTATTATTCCATTGTTTTAACGTATATGGAGTCTCATTAAAAGTCCTCCCCAATTTTACACTGAAGCAGGGAGGGATAAACAGACATAAGGAACAATAATTCGTTTTTACCAAGCCAGCTTACCTCTCTGGGCCTCAGTTTTCCACCTGTAAACTGACCCAATTGGGTCAGACGTATCAGATTGCTCGCATTCCCACTAGGCTCAAGACACAAAGCTAACTACCCAGCAACCAGCAACCCGGACCGGCGTAGTCGCTCGCGCGCTCCCCCACCTCCCTTCCAGGATCTCAGCAGCAGCTGATTTCCCAAGAGCCTCCCTGGCCCTATCCTGCCATCCCAATCGCCCGAGTGGACTCACCGCGCTCGCAAGGTGCCAGCTCCCACGGGGAGCTCGGCTGCCCTGGGGACTGCGCAGCCAGGGTGGGAAAGGCGCAGGACTCCCGGACCCGCGCAGCGCTGGAGCCTGCGCGCACTGTTCCCACAGAAGGCCCGGGCGGGCGCGGCTCTGCCCACTGCCTACGTGCGTGCGCCAGGAGGCGGCGGCCCTGGCTCCTGCCTTTGTTAATTGTCCATATGCAGGCAGGTTGTTTTCAGCTGGGTGCTCCCTAGAGCGGGCCCCAGCTGGGGCGACCGGGCGACAGCAGCAACAGCCGTGCGCTGGCCCGGAGCCAGAAGGAAGCCATGTAAGTGGGTGTCGGTGCAGCACCGGGTGACCCGCCCATCCGCCGTTTCTGTTAAGGCACCTACTCCTCCCGCAGGCTAGCCAGCCTCAAAACAGGGACAAGCAGTTAGGCCATCTGGTAGCAATAGTGACCCCAAGATCACTGAATATCTGTGCTCTCGCCGGAATCACCAAATTTTAGGGCTGGACCTTTATTTAATTCTCAGTGTTGACTGCCCAGGACTTCTGGGCTCCTATCCTAGCTCTCCTGGGAGCCCTTTGCGCAAACTTAGATAAATCTGCCAGTTTCCTGAGAAGGTAACAGGCAGGAAGAGGAGGGGTCTCCAATCAGAGGAAATAGGCTGCAAGTGTCTTAAAATTCTGTGTTGCTATGAGGACACCTGGTTCCACCTAACCTTAACTTTTCTCAGTCCTTGAGCTAACCAATGCGTTTTTCTTATGGAAATGTTTTTCTTAAGCTACGTTAATGAAACTATGTATTTGCTTTGGAATTTGCCTTTCTTCAAAATTGTTCCACCGAAAACTAACTTTTGGCTGATAATAGCTCAACAAACCAGAATTCATATCAATTGTTTTAAGGCTGAGGGATGACGCGCCTTATGCCATCCTATCTCAAAACTGCATATTGTGAGAGGGGCCTGGTGAAGCTCCGTCAGCCTTGAGGTGTCTGTCTTTTCTGATGAATAGCTTTCTAACAGACATAAAACAGCTTGCTAAAACTAGCAGGCGGGGGCACTCTCCGTCCCCCTTCTGATGTCTGTGTCAGAAGCGTTCTCTGTCCCTTTTTCACTTTAATAAAACTCTGCTATACAAAAGCTCTTGAGTGATCAAGCCTGGTCCCTGGTCCCCAAGCTAAATCTTCTTCAGAGATCACGAATCCGACATGTTCACCGTAAGCTATCACTCCCTGCACCCGTTTCCTTTTCTGTGACTCATAGTAGTGAGCAGGACACTGAATGCACCAGGTATTCAGCAGTCAGCACCACAGACAAGGTCCCTGCCCTCTTGGGGTGAGCCGGATGATGAACACACACTTGAAAGTGATCATTACATGAAAAGTATGGAAAGTTTCATGTCAGGGCAACTAAGTCTTGTTTATGGAGTCATGAAAGGACCAGATTAACTTTTCTAAATCCTTCGATTCTAATATTCATTCTTATTCTCATGTAAATTTTATCATTATTATTAATGATAGCGCTAATGATATTGCTTACTCAGTGCCAGGTACTATACTAAACATTTTATTTGTATTTCCTCATCTATCAGATTCAAAACTTCTCTAAGAGAAAGGTATACTTTTATCATCCTCATTTAGAGAGAAAAATTGAAGCTAAAGAAAGTATAATAACTTGTCCACTATCACACAGGACCAGTACTCAAATTCAGACAGTCTGAGGCCTCAGATTGCTTAAGCACTACTCTACATCCACAAACGTATGAAGATTAAAATGGTGGATTGAAGATTAAAATGAATGTGATGGATGAGAACAATAGAAGAGGAGGGGATGGTTTTAGTCTGTAGAGGAGAAAAGCAAAGTTGAGAGCTTTCTTAAAGAGTTTTCCATGGATCAGACTGCACCTGTATGACCTTCGACATCACCAGCCTGAGGAATGCTATTAGGGAGACAAATTGCAAATATGTGAGGGAGAACTTATCTACCAATCAGAGTGTTTAAAAAATGACATCAGTTGCATGGGGAGAGTGGGCATCCTGTCATTAAAAGTCAGAATTCAACCAGAGAGGAATATTGGGGATGCTTCAAAGAAGAATACAAAAGTTAAAGACTAGTTTAGGTGATCTCTAAGTTTCCTTCCAATTCAGAAGGAAATCTGAAGAGAATTTGAGTCCTAGAGTGGTTAAGTGACTTTTTCAAAGTCACCCAGGGAGTGAAGACTTGATCCCCAAAACTAGTCTGACAGCTAGATCAGACTTCCAGTTTGTGAGTGAGAGTCTTGTGAGTGCTCAACACCTCACTTTATGTTCCTGTGTGTGTGAGACAGACCACTTATCCCAGGTGTCTGGGATCATCTGATTTACCTGTTTACTTTCCATTACAAATATATGCCCTTCTTCCTTGCTTGTGTTGAATTTTCTGATTTAAGAGAGAAATGTCAAACCTTCTGGACAGATTACTATAATATAGGGGTTCAAGAGGTAGTAGGGTTCCTACTTCCCTGGATTTAAGGAAAAGGAGAGAAGCTGGATGGTATTTTTATTTGATTTTTTAAAAATTCTATTTTAGGACTAAGAGTTATCTTGAGTTAAATTTCTAATGCATTGGCACTAATTCCCCATCTTTCATCCTAGTCACCAATATTCTGATGAGCAGAAATCTAGCTGTCAGCTTCAGAAGAGGTATTCTTTTCTCAGAGCTTTTGAGAGCTACTTTGTTTTGACTGGAAACTTCTAACAAAGGAATCCAATTGCCTTTTTGGATTGATTTCTAGAACATTTACAAAGAAGTGGACATCACCTTATCCCCAGGGATACTAATTCAAAGATAAAGAGTTCCCTTCACTTCTACCCTCAACAGAGTGATAGGTTTTTTAATTTATTTATTTAAGAAAGTATATTAACCTGGTTCAAAATTTCAAAGTATGCTGTCAGGGCTACAGCTTATTGATCTTTGGATTCTTGTGCCTGGCATATTGCCTTGTACGTAGAAGGCATTGAGTAAGTGATTGTTGACTGGGTGAGTGAACGCGTGTGAATTAAGAAGTTTTAGGAGATAGAGGGAACTTCCCAGTGGACCAGTGGTAAAGAATCTACCCACTAATGCAGGGGACATGGTTCAATTCCTGGTCCGAGAAAATCCACATGCCATGAGGCAACTAAGCATATGAGCCACAACTACTGAGCCTACACTCTAAAGCCTGTCCTCCAAAAGAGAACCCACCACAAGCAGAGGCCTACTCACAGCAGTGAAGACTCAGTGTGGCCATGAATAAATTAATTAATTAAAATTTTAAAAAGAAGTCATGGGAGGTAGAGAATAGGTGGTTTATGGTGGGGCAGCAGATATTTTCCCTGAGGTGCATGGGCTTTTAAAAGGAACCAAGACAGAACTCCCAGAACAGTTGCATATCTGACCATGACTTTATCCAGAGATCTGTAGTAAAAGCAGCAGCATCGGACTCTTTGGGCTTGAGCATTACCTAAATGGAGAAGGCGGTGGCACCCCACTCCAATACTCTTGCCTAGAAAATCCCATGGACGGAGGAGCCTGGTAGGCTGCAGTCTGTGGGGTTGCTGAGTCGCACACGACTGAGCGACTTCACTTTCACTTTTCACTCTCATGCATTGGAGAAGGAAATGGCAACCCACTCCAGTGTTCTTGCCTGGAGAATCCCAGGGATGGGGGAGCCTGGTGGGCTGCCGTCTATGGGGTCAAACAGAGTCGGACACGACTGAAGTGACTTAGCAGCATTACCTAAAGACAATGTACTAGTCAGTCTTTTGGCTGTACACAGCGAAAACAAATTCACTTTAAGTGAAGCAGAAAAGGAATTTACTTTTGGGGTAAATTGGGGAGTATTGGGGAGGTCAAAGAATCAATGGAAAGATTGATTCTAGAAAACCAAGCTAAGAATACAGGAGGCACCAGAGGCTGGGTGGCCAGACCCACAAAAGAAACCAGGCCATAGGGAGGATGCTGATGCTGGACACTGGCAATGCCCTGGGGACTGGGTGCCATAGCTGACCCAGCTGCCCTCGCTGCGTGATGCTGAACGTTGCCACTACCAGAGCAAATTTTACACACTGCCTGCTTCTCTTGGTTCCTATCTCCAGAATCACAATCTTGGAAGGATGGGCTACTCAGTCAGGCTTGGTTCCCAAGCAGACAACAATCAGGGAGAACTGAGACCAGAGCCTTTTGGCTTCCATGAGTGAGATGTGGGGGCCTGCCCCCCACTGTGGCATGTTCCCCAAACTTCTAGAGGCAATTTGGAGGCTGGACTGCCAGGAATGTGACAAATGTCCACTATACAGTCTTCTAACATTTTGTAGGCCAGAATGGAAAGAAGCAAAAAGTATAGTCTCTACAAAATGCTTAATACAGCACCTGAACTGAACTCTCAAAACCAGAAGAGGTGGCTGTCTTTTAGAGTTTCAGTCTCCTATATATATTTTAATTCTATAAATTTTACTACTCTAACTTCTACAGTAATAATAAAAATAGATGCTACTTGGACTTCCCTGGTGGTCCAGTGGTTAAGAATCCACCTTGCAAAAAAAAAAAGAATCCACCTTGCAATGCAGGGGACACAAGTTCAATCCCTGGTTTGGGAAGATCCCACATGCCACAGGGCAACTAAGCCCATGAGCCACAACTGCTGAGCTGCCTCGACCTGTGCTCTCCAACAAGAGAAGCCACTGTAATGAGAAGTCAGTGCACCGCAACTAAAGAGTAGCCCCCACTTGCCACAACTAGAGAAAGCCCACACGCAGCAATAAAGATTCAGTGCAGCCAAATAAAGTGAAAAAAAAAAAAAAAGGTGCTACTTATTGAATGCCTAGTACATGCTAGAAATTTTTCATGGATTATTTCTAATCCTGACATTCTATATGATAGATATTATTTGCATTTTACAGATCAGGAAACTGAAGCTCAGAGAGATAAAGTAACTGGTTCACAGGTGATGAGCGCATAGCCAAGTCTACTCCTACTCCATACTTTCTCTCATCTGGTTGTTTTCTCCAAAGATTCCCATCACCATTCTAAAAAAATTCTACTAAATCCAAATGTATGTTTCTTGAATCATTTCTTCTATCTTCTGAGATATTGTCAGAAAGACAAGTCAAGAAATGATTGGTTGCTGGGTCTTTAGCAGAATTAAACTTTTATCAAATAGCAGGTTAGTATATTAACCTCATTACTAATACATAAAATATTTTATAACAAGAGTGTCTGCTTTATTGAGCCCTTATTGTAGGCCAGATACTCTGCTCAAGACTCAAGTGTGCACACTGAGTCTTGTTCGACTCTTTGTGATGCTATGCCCGCCAGGCTCCTCCGTCCATAGAATTTTCCAGGCAAGAATACTGGAGTGGGTTGCTATGCCCTTTCCCAGGGGATCTTCCTGACCCAGGGATTGAACCCATGTCTCTTTCATCTCCTGCACTGGCAGGCAGGTTCTTTACCACTAGCACTGCTTGGGAACCCCAGATACTCTGCTAATCAGCCCTAAAAGAAAAGTATTACCAACTTTTTTTTTTTTTTTTTTTTTTAACAAATGAGAAACCTGAGGTTTAGAGTGATTCAGAAACTTGCCAGAAGGCCTTGCTGCTAGAAGTAGCAGAATTGGGACTGCAACCTCAGCAGGATAGCTCCAAAGCCTGCACTTCTTCCAGTGTGTCATACCCTCCCTGGGCCAGTTTGCTAATTTGTACTGAGAAACACTACTCAGTACCTCTTCTGTTTCTCACTCTTCCTTGTTTCCAATGGCTTCCCTGTGGGTTCCTGGCTCTTTGCAGGTATAATAACCCTTCTAAGGACAGAGCTGTTCTCTCTTCCCTTCCAGTTTTTCTAGCTCCCTCTTTCAATAGGCAAGACCATAACTTCCCTACACAGACCCAGTCTTGAGTTCTGGAATAGTCCTGTTCTTAATCTATAGAAAAGAGTCCCTCTAAATCTACTTTGCTGGAGCTCTATAGTTGATTATGTGCCTGAGTTCTAGCAATTGATTTTAACCCATTACCATCATGAGTTGTTAGCCCAGTTTGGAGGAACATACTTTGCTTCTACTGTATTCTGTATATTAATTAGTACTTTTTTGGTTTGAGTATCAGAAATCCAATTCATCCACAAAATACAATATCCATCAGAAGAAAAGACCATCTCTGGCTGTGTGTCTCTTCAAGAGCTCGAGCATTCCAAAAAGCTCTCCAGCAGACTTTGTCTACATCATAGACTAGGATAGAATGTCCATAACTAATCATAACCTAAACCAATCACTGACTGGCTTATATGAAGGAAGATTCAACATTGGGCCAGCTCCCTTCTGAAACATTAGTCATGTACCCTTGACAAAATTGGAGTCTTACCCGAAAAGAGGAAAATTAAGAAGGAATGTTCTTGGGTAGGCTGCCAACAGTATATGCTGCAGGAGGGAGAGAGCAATTCTACAGGGAGCCTGGGGAGCCAAAGATAAGGTGACCCTTCCTGCTGAGTCTTTAAGGAGAATTCTTACCAAGCAGATAAAAATATAAAGGTAGAAAGGACTGCGTGCAGGGCATAACAATATGCAACTACCTTGTGTTTTTCAGAAACTGCAATCACTTCATTGTAACGGGACTGAATGACACATATTCGGATGTGCAGTTACAGCCAGAACTGGCAAGACAGGCAGGTACCAGATCATGCAAGGCATGTATGCCACGCTAAGGAATTTATATTTCACCTGTAGGCAATGGAGGAGTCACTGAGGAATGAGGATAGCATGATATTACTAGAATTTTAGGGGACTTCCTTGGTGGTCCAGTGGCTAAGACTCTGCACTCCCAGTTCAGGGGGCCTGGGTTTGATCCCTGATCAGGAAACTGGATTACACATGCCACAACTAAGAATTCACATGCTTCAACTAAAGATCCTGCATGTCGCAAATAAGACCCATCACGGCCAAATAAATAAAAATAAAAATAAAAAAATTTTAAAGAATTAAAAAAAAGATTGGTAGCCTTCACTAAAGAAAAGCCATCCTAGAGAAGGAACAGGCTGGGAACAAAGGTTTGGGGGCAAGTAATACAACCAGTTTGGAACTAGCTGACCCCTGTGGCTTAACCTAGTAAGGATATCCAGTGGGAAGATGGATATAAGGTTCCAGAAAAGAGAAATTTGACTTAGCAATATAGATTTGGAGGTCACTGGCATGTCTACTGTATAGGAAACTGCAAGAATGAATGAGATCAAACTAGGAAAATAGGAAGGTCGTAAACAACAAAAAAAAAGACTAAGGACAAAGACCTGGTGAAAACAGCCAAGGGGCAGGCAGAGAAAAGGGAGCCAGCAAAAAGACAGAAGGAGCAGTCAGATAAAGCTGGGAGGAGAGCTGGACTTTTATTAAACGTCCTTACAAACTACTTCCTTCAATTGCTGTGTTTCACCTGGTGTGTTTCACACTGCCAAGTAAAACTACAGTTGAAATATCTGACCAGTATCATCTCAAACATTGTTTGAATTATTGGAGTATCAGATTTTTATTCATAGGTTTCTAATAGGAGGTCCCTTCAGTCGGGTCAAAGCAATGCTTTCCTAAAAATTGCATGAGAAAGATATCTAGGAAAAAAAAAAAGAGAGAGAAAGATATCTAGGGAGAAAAGGAAACTCCCTCTCCTGCAGTATGCACTCAGCCCTAGAGTACAGCCTCAAAGGCTTGCTGCCACATATTTAAGAATCAGCAAGGGTAAGGGTATAACCACATTGCAAGAGTGTGAGTTGACAAAACCTATCTGACTCAGAAATCTCACTTCTATTAATTTATCCTAGAGAAATTCACACACAAGTGCACAAAGATATATGCATATAGTAGTGGCTTGTTACTTAAAAAAACTCAAAATGAAGAGCCAAAAACCACTCAAAAACTATCAATAGAAGAAAGTTAAATAAATTCCAGCATGTCCACACCATGCAATAAACACAACCAATTAAAAGAACAAGGTCCATGTGAAGAAGTCCATGCTATAGATAACTGAAAAAAGGCAGGTTTCAGTCATAGGAAGAATATGTATATATGTAAACCTATATTATATATACATATATTCCACTCAAGAATTCAACAACTATTATTGAGGTAGGCACTGAACTGGGACTACATTAGTGAACAATACAGAAAGAGTTCCTGTCTCATTGAGCAAGTGTTCTAGTAAAGCAAAGAGTGTGTTTGTTTGTCAGTAGCTTAGTTGTGTCTGCCTCTTTGCAACCCCATGGACTATAGTCCACCAGACTCCTCTGTCCATGGAATTCTCCAGGCAAGAATACTGGAGTGGGTTGCCATTTCCTTCTCCAGGGGATCTCCCCAACCCAGGGATCAAATCTAGGTTACCTGCATTGCAGGCAGATTCTTTACCATCTGAGCTACCAGGGATATATATCACACGCATGCTAAGTCACTTCAGTCATGTCCAACTCTGTGACCCTATGGTTTGCAGCCTGCCAAGCTCCTCTGCCAAGCTCCTTGGAATTCTCCAGGCAAGAGTACTGGAGTAGGTTGCCATGCCCTCCTCCAGCGGATCTTCCCAACCCAGAGATCGAAACTGTGTCTCTTATGTCTCCACGTCTCTTGCATTGGCAGACAGGTTCTTTACCACTAGCAGCCACCATCTGGTGGCTCAGATGGTAAAGAATCTGCCTGCAATGTAGGAGACCCAGGTTCGATCTTTGGGTTGGGAAGATTCCCTGGAGGAGAAAATGAGGTTCCTCCTCAAGAGGAAAAGAATCCAGTATTCTTGCCTGGAGAATTATACAGACAGAGGAGCCTGGCGGGTCGCAAAGAGTCAGACATGACTGAGCAATTAACACTTTCACACTTTCTTCCATATATACATGTATATATATAATTTTAGAGACTAGTAAATGCTTGAAGGAAAATCAAGAGCTGAAAAGTAACTAGGTGTGGCAAGGGGGTATATGTAAGGGCCTATTTTAAATAATTTGGTTATGAAAAGTGTTTCTAAGAAGAGAACATTTTAGCAGTGACCTGAATAAAGTGAAGGAATGCATTATAGAAAAAGAACCAACAGGATGGGGTGGAAGGGTGGGGGGACGACAAAGAGAGAGATTTATTTTAATGAATTAGCTCATGTGATTGTGAAAACTTGATAAATTCAAAATCTGCAGGGTAGACCAGCAGATTGAGACCCAGGAAGGGTTGCAAAGAGTTCCAAAGCTGTCTTCTGTAACTCCTTCTTGCTTGGGAGATGTCAATCTTTTTTCTATGAAGACCTTCAAATGACTGGATGCGGCCCACTCATATTATGGCGGGTATTTTGCTTTACTCAAAGTCCACCTACTTAAATATTAATTTCATTCCCCCAAAATACCTTCACATAAACATCCAAAATAATGTTTGAGCAAATATCTGGGTACTATGGCCCAGCTGAGATAACACATAAAATTTATTATCACAAGTTCGTCCCTTGTCAACTTGGCACACACATGCATCTCCTTAAACCACGCTGCTGCTGCTGCTAAGTCGCTTCAGTCATGTCCAACTCTGAGTGACCCCATAGATGGCAGCCCACCAGGCTCCCCTGTCCCTGGGATTCTCCAGGCAAGAACACTGGAGTGGGTTGCCACTTCCTTCTCCAAAGCATGAAAGTGAAAAGGGAAAGTGAAGTCGCTCAGTCATATCTGATTCTTAGTGACCCCAAGGACTGCAGCTTACCAGGCTCCTCCGTCCATGGGATTTTCCAGGCAAGAGTACTGGAGTGGGTTGCCATTGCCTTCTCCCCTTAAACCATACTTATCTCCAAATAAAGACAATATCAAGGTCATACTTCCACTTACCATGATACATGTTGTATACAACTGAAAATATGTTAACTCTTTCCTCAGAGAGGAAGCAAAGTCCTTGTGTGATGTTTACTTTTCTTGACAATCTGTAACTGCTTTCTGCCATGTGAAAATACAAGTATGCCAACTTGGAAGAAGGCCTTCACCAGAAGCTGACTTTGCTGGAACCCAGATCTCAGACTTTCAGCCTCCAGATCCATGAGAGCCTCCAGATCTATGGTATTTTGTTATAGCATCTCAAACTAAGACAAGGAGAAGAAAGTTTTTCAACCAGTGATGCAAGAATAACTGGTTATCCATACGAAAAAGATATATCTTTGTTTTTTTTTTTCTCTCTTATCCCCTTAACAGGTAATATAAGATGCACTAACTTTATATCATATGTGTTAGTCATTCAGTCGTGTCCAGAGCATTCAAATATTAACAATGTTTGATCTTGTTCAGAAAGTACAATGTGTGTGTGTGTTCAGTCATGTCTGATTCTTTGCGACTCCACAGACTGTTGCCCACAGGCTCCTCTGTCCATGGGATTTCCCAGGCAGGAATACTGCAGTGGGTTGCCATTTCCTCCTCCAGGGGATCCTTCCCACCCAGGGATCAAACCCACTGAGTCATAGAGGAAGCCCCTGGTATTGTGCAGAAAGCACAATAGGTTTGCTCAAACTTCTAACACTTACTTGGCCCCTCAAATGTTATTCTAAGTTCCTCAACTCCAGCCCTTTCCTGGGCATTTAACAGTTGAATGCTCAGATCCAACTAGCTGATTCTGGGCCATAGAAGCCAGCATATCCACAAGATGGCAGCATTGTATAATTATTGAAAACCATAATCTGGTGTGGATACTTGAACATACCTTTCTGAGGCATATTATGTGATCTGTTAAGTGGATATCTGCTTTTATATCTTTACTTAATCTTGAAATAAATGAGCAGTTTCCTTCCCAGGATGTTTTACAGTTCTGAGATGCATGGGCTAGAGAAATAAAAAAAGCAGATTCTTTAGAGTGAGAATAAAAATCTGAGTTCAAGTATAAAATGCACTCTTAAGTCATTTAGTGCACTTAGGCAAGTTAACTAAAATCTCTGGGGCTCAGTCACACCACCTAAAAATTTAAAATAATGAAATTATTTTCCCCAGAAAAACATTTTTTTTTTTTGGCAGAAGATAAGATGGATAAGAACAAGACTGTATATAATGCTATATAAACATTGAAAGTAATTATTACCTTGGCATGGGAAAGTCAATCAGAGTAGGTGCCATCTAGTAACTCAGTATCTTCAGGTTGATTAGAGGAATGATTCTGAGACCTTTAGAATAGCCTAGAATGTTTTATTTCTGTTTTCTATGACACATCTTAAATGCCTGTGTTGGCGACCTTGTCAGAAGGAATCAACTACATAAAGAATTCAGATGGAGTAGTGTCATAGTTGTTACACTTGTCTTATTTTTGGTTTGGGCGATAACTGTTAAGTTCCTGTTTCAGCTGACAGCCTGTCTTCCTCCACCAGAAAGGTTAGAAACACCTCTGACTTGAATTGCCTAATAACAACAGCAGGATACATTTGTATAAGGTTTATGGCTTAAACACAGTGGTTTTACATATCCCATTTCAACTAAGCAGAAGGTATGGTAACCAGTGACATAGTGTGGGCCAAGAAAATATAAGCTAAGAAGGTCAAGAATTTGAAATTCTAAGCAACAAAAGAAAATATTAAAAATACAAGTTTCATATAGGTTAGGAGGGTCTATCATTTGCCTAGCCTAGAAGAACACGGATAAGAAGCAGTCTTAGGAGTTCAGATCAGGTTCAGGGTCTGAGAGAAAGTAAAGAGGGTCTGGAAAGTCTGATTGGGGACTAACATTTAAATATGTCAGTTGGCTTTAGAATATGAAAGAGGGAGAGGCAGAAGTAATTAACACTAGTGAGGTAAACGTATGCATCGCTGTCAAGGAGGGATGCTGCTGCTGCTAAGTCGCTTCAGTCGTGTCTGACTCTGTGCAACCCCATAGACGGCAGCCCACCAGGCTCCCCTGTCCCTGGGATTCTTCAGGCAAGAACACTGGAGTGGGTTGCCATTTCCTTCTCCAATGCATGAAAGTGAAAAGTGAAACTGAAGTCGCTCAGCTGTGTCCAACTCTTAGCGACTCCATGAACTGCAGCCTACCAGACTCCTCCATCCATGGGATTTTCCAAGCAAGAGTACTGGAGTGGGGTGCCATTGCCTTCTCCGTCAAGGAGGAATGACTGGAGGTAAATAATTGAGGTCAGGTAGCCAGGGTCAATGAACCAGTTGTACAGCCAAAGACTATAGGATTTGAGCTGTCAACTGGTTCACTGATCCTCGTAACATCAGACATGGAGGAGATGGGTGTCAGCCCTCAAAAGTGTAGTTCAGACACAGATGGAAGTCAGGACCCGGATCCTGCTTGAGCTCAAGTGACAGAACTCTGATGCCGAGAGGTCAGTTGAGCTGAAGATGGGCTGGGTCAATCAGCTGGAGGGGGATGATTTAAGTCAACTGTACATCCACTGAGGTAGTGACTGCTAATATAGTCCCTATCCAGATCTACAGCAGGCACCAAGGGTCTGAACAGGACACGCTAAGTGTGAGAAAGAACAGGGATTACTATGGATCTTAAGTGAAAGTGAAGTTGCTTCAGTCATCTCCGACTCTTAGCGACCCCATGGACTGCACCCTACCAAGCTCCTCCATCTGTGGGATTTTCCAGGCAAGAGTACTGGAGTGGGGTGCCATTGACAAAACTGGAACGGCTTCAATGCAGAAACCAAGGGGTTTCCAATGCCCATCGATAAAGATTTGCCCAAGCAAATTCTAGAGGACATGTACATAATTTCAAGAAGTGAGCTGCAAATGCAAGAGAGTTTGGGTCCCATTAATGTGCACCTTAAAAACAGAAGTTTCATAAACTTTCTTGAAAAACATCTGCTTCTCTTTTCCAGGATCTTAGGGAGTTCACAAAAGCTAGAGCTGTTGGGTAAGTCACCAGACCTCTCCAGAGCTTCAGCTTTCTCAGACACAAGATGAACACGTTACTGAAAGCTCAGTCTCTCTGTATGGTGCCGAATCTAATCTTGGAGACAGCTTTGGGTGATGCTTTAACAGGCAAAGGGAGACACACTGAGCGTCTGCCTCAAAAATCTATGTCTCAACCTGCGGAGGATATGATAAAGGTTTTATAACAATGGTTTAAGGGTGAGGTCTCTGACAAGATTAGGATGACAGTAGGGTTTGCACGCCCTTAATCTCATCTCACGTGGTCCAGTCTCTAATCTTGATGAGATTCTCTAGTCCCTTTAATCTTGATTCAGATAGTTTCTTGGCTGCTCCTCCCTTAATTGGCAACTGGTTCGAATCTGCACTTTGGAACTCAGAGAAGGTCATGGAATCTTGCCTATACAAAACAGGGGACAAAAGGTCCTCTGTGCCTGGAAGCTCCACAGGGCCTTCCTCGGTTTCATATATAACAAGGGATGATTTACCTATCTCTAAAACTGGTCATGAAAAGTACAATTTAGCGTATGACAAATTACTTTATGAATTTTATGAGCCCTTTCTAGGGCTCTATAAATACAATTTGATTTCCTTTGCTTTGTGGATTAGGAGCCTACAATCCAGAGTTCTTTTTTTTCCCCCCAATCAGATCCTGGTCTCTGCTTACTGCAGAAAGTCGTCTTGCAGTGGTGTCAGGCTTGGCCAACATCAAATGAAGCAGCTGTTCGACTTTCTGTGATCAGTATCAGTGCTTCTTGGCATTAGCATGGAGAGATGAGAGTTAACAGGATGTGCTCTTAGGACCTGTTCTCAGGAATGGCAACTCAAGCATCTTCTGAACTGAGCCTCACAAAGAAAAGTAGATTACTATGGTGAGTAATAATGAGTCATTGGGAGCAGGGTTTCATGCCCTTGCTAATGAACAATGCAAGGGAAAAGAAAAGAGGCTGAGAAAAGGGACAGAGCAACGTCAGAAACCCCAAAACGCTGAAGAAATTCTTACAAATAAAAGGTAGCTACACAAATATCCCCAAATGCCATGCATGACAGTGCGTGTCCAGGAATTAATAGTTTGTTATTAAAATAGAAATTGTAAAATATAATTTGATAGGTAAATACTGCTAGGTCAGATAGACTGACCAGAACAAGATAAATGGGGGTGAAGTGGGGAACTCAGGGGGAACCTAGGCATTTCAACTTACACAGTGCCCTTCAAGGTCTGGCCTTGGCAAGGTCTTTAACCTGTGCATTGAACATCAATGATTTGAATTTCCTGTCAGGACACATCTCTGGCATTCAATTATTACATTGCAGAATGTTCATGGCAGACAAATGAGTTAAAGCCTCAGGCATTATTTCAAAGCAACTCTGAGAGGGAAGCGTTGGGTTGGTGGAAACAATCTTAAAGAGAATATGAAACAAATTTTCCTTGATTTTCACTGTTGAATTTCAACCTTGCCAAGAATAAGGCTGTGTTGAAGAGTTAAATCATTTTGTGCTTTCCCTGAAGAGAATCTAAGTGGGGATTTTTTTAGACTAAAAGGGACCTACAGAGGTCATTTAAGTAAGGCTCCTCTTCCACCTCCAGGGAGAATTATTTAATTCTGTTTCTTAAATATTTCAAATAAAAGATATTTCCCAAACTCTTCTAATTTGGGGATCTCTTCTGGTTTCTAACTATCTATCCATTGCCATGTGTTTCACTGTTAGAGAATTTTATTTTTCTGACAAATATTAAGGAGAACGGGTAAGGACCTGCCCATCAGGATGTTATATATTATCTGGATTTTAAGAAGCTACGACAGGAGATGAGTATATTAATTTCTTCCTTCTGCTTCAAAATACAGGAATCATCTTTAGTAAATAGTACAACGTTTCTTAAACCTATAAAGATCTTTAGTATCTGACTTCTCTTTTTAGAAACTACAACATGGAAGCCTCAGAAAACATTTAAGGTAGAGTCGTAACTAAGATTCAGTTCTTCTGAATACTTAGGTCAGATCAAGATACGTTTCCTTAAACTATTTAACCCAGCCCTTCAAAAGCCAAATAAAAGGATATTCAATCTGGCTTCTCCTGTCCCACCCCAAATTACTTTTTAAGAATAAAATAAGGGTCCACTACTCTAGTACTGTTTCCAGGATCTCTTGTTAAAGTTAGGAAAACTTCAGGTTCCTGGCTACTCTGAAATGTAGACGGCAACATTTTACTCATAATAGGTGGCAAAGGAGGCCTTCTCTTCCAAGGAAGCACAGTGAAATGCCTGACTTAGGCATTTAAAATACTTCTGTACTAAAGTCTGGGTTAATCTCACTTTTGGAACACTGACAGTTTAAGTTCTTCCCCATCGCTAAGACCTTGCATATTTATTTTTGTGAGAATAATTTTACATCTGTGGGAATACCTAAACTCATGCAAAATGAGAGATTTGAATATATATGAGATTATTCTGTTTTTCATACTTGGATTCTCAAGGCAAGAATATTGAAGTGGGTCGCCATGCCCTCCTCCAGGGGATCTTCCCAACCCAGGGATGGAACCCACATCTCCCACATTACAGGTGGATTCTTCACTGTCTGAGCCACCATGGAAGCCCAACTCAAGCATTTAAAATACCTCTGTACTAAAGTCTGGGTTAATCTCACTTTTGGAACAGTGACAATTTGAATTCTTTCCCATCTCTAAGACCTGCATATTCATTTTTGTGAGAATACACTTTTATATCTGTGGGAATACTTGAACTCATGCAAAATATTAGAGATTTGAATATATATGAGATTATCCTGTTTTTCACACTTAGTTAACTATATTCTTGATTTTGAGGATCCTTTGATTGCCATTATTTCTAAATTCAGTTCCATTACTTCATGGCAAATAGATGGGGAAAAGTGGAAACAAGGACAGATTTTATTTTCTTGGGCTCCAAAATCACCGCAGACAGTGATTGCAGCCACAAAATTAATAGACACTTGCTCCTTGGAAGAAAAGTTATGACAAACCTAGATTAGATTAGCGTATTAGAAAGCAGAGACATCACTTTGCTGACAAAGTCTTTTATAGTCAAAGCTATGGTGTTTCCAGTAGTCATGTATGGGGCTTCCCTGGTGGCTCAGATGGTAAAAAATCTGCCTGCATTTCAGGGGACCCAGGTTTGATCCCTGGGTCAGAAAGATCCCCTGGAGAAGGGAGTAGCAACCCACTCCAGGATTCTTGCCTGGGAAATCCCATGGACAGAAGAACCTGGCAGTCTACAGTCCACAGGGTCATAAAGAGTCGGACACAACTGAGTGACTAACACACTCATAGCTGGTTTTTCCAGTAGTCAGTACAGATGTGTGTTGGACCATAAATGAAGGCTGAGCACCAAAGAATTGATGGTTTACAAACTGTGGTGCTGGAGAAGACTCTTGAGAGTCCTTTGGACAGCAAGGAGATCAAACCAGTCACTCCCAAGGGAAATCAACCCTGAATATTCACTGGAGGAACTGATGCTGAAGCTCCAACACTTTGGCTACCTGATGCAAAGAGGCGACTCACGGGAAAAGACCCTGATGCTGGGAAAGATTGAGGGCAGGAGAAGGGGGCGACAGAGGATGAGACAGTTGAATAGCATCACCAACTCAATGGACATGAGTTTGGGCAAGCTCCAGGAGAGAGTGAAGGACAGGGAAACCTGGCGTGCTACAGTCCATGGGGTTGTAAAGAGCCGGACACGACTTAGCCACTCTTACAGGAAACTAATTTGCCCCCTTCCTTCAAATAAATCTACATAGCTGAAGAAAGCAATTGCTTCACCAATTGGGAACAAATGTGTCCTGCTGGCTGTGTCCATAAAAGGGACATTTTCAGTCTTATGAGTATAGACTTGTAAACCACAGATTTACAAAATTCTTGAGATTTTGAAATGAATGGGAAAGGGAGTAGGGGAGTTGTAAAAAAAGAAAAATCTAATTAATAACAATGACTAGTCAGAAAAGATAATCTTACAACCTCTTTCAAGGACAGAATGAAATGATAAGGATTTAAACTTTTAAGATAAATCTAAATAATGAAAAGATAGAATAGCCCACAAATTCTTATTCAATACTTATTCATCACAAATGACCAAAACAGAATTAGGAGTTGTTTATGATATAAGGGATTTTAAGACTTTAGCATTTCTAAAAACAAATTCTAACCAATTAATTCTGGATGTGGGCAAAGATTTAGCTATAGGAATATTCACTGAAATTGTTTATACTAGCAAGATTTTGGAAATAACTAAAATACTCCATTAGGATTGGTAAATGCAGTTCTAGCAATATGATACATATTTAATATGCAGACACTAAAAATCATATTTTAGCAGACATATATATATACCTATGGCTGATTCTTGTTGATGCATGGCAGAAACCGACACAGTATTGTAAAGCAATTATCCTCCAATTAAAAATTTTACAGTTTTTACAAAATCATATTTTGGAAAACTAGTTACAGAGAAATATGTCTGCAGCAAATCATTAAGTGAAAATCCCATCTTCAAACTGAATGTGCACTATGAGTACTTGTTGCAAATTTTTTAGAAATAAAATATACATATGTACACATGTTGTTGTTGTGGTTGTTTAGTTGCTAAGTCGTGTCTGATTCTTTTCGACTCCACAGAGTACATCACGCCAGGCTTCCCTGTCCTTCACTACCTCCCGGAGTTTGCTCAAACTCATGTCTGTTGTGTTGATGACGCCATCCAACCATTTTATCCTCTATTGCCCCCTTCTCCTCCTGCCCTCAATCTTTCCCAGCATCAAGGTCCCTTTCAATGAGTCAGCTCTTCACATCAGGTGGCCAAAGTATTGGAGCTTCAGCTTCAGTATCAGTCCTTCTCAATGAATATTCAGGGCTGATTGCCTTCAGGATTGATAGGTTGATCTCCATGCAATCTAAGGGGCTCTTGAGTTTTCTCTAGCACCATAATTCAAAAGCATCGATTCTGCAGTGCTATACATGTGTGTTGATAAATGCACACACATTCAAGATACATATAAATAGACACAGAACACACATTGAAAAAAATACTGGCCATTTATATACAGCAAATTAACATTTCATCATTATCTCTATACGTTTTTATTTCTTTTTTTTCTGATTTATCTAAATTTTTCAAATGAATACTTGTTACTTTTATAAGGAAAAGAGAATTCAACATTTGATATGTGTAAAAGTTCACTGGGTAACATATATGGAAGATACCAATTTTAGAATCTTGAAGCCATATGGGTCAAAACCACAGATGTGTTCAAAGAATTAAATTAATCGAGATAAATTCAGGGAGGCCTGGTGTGCTGCGATTCATGGGGTCGAAAAGAGTCGGACACAACTGAGCGACTGAACTGAACTGAACTGAACTGAACGCCATAAAAAGAAATGTTTGCAGAAAGTTTCAAAAGTGTTTGAAGTTGCTATCATAGATGCAGCTATACACTTTCATAAAAGCTTGTGAATAATGCAGAAGGGGAGAATAGGAACTGAGACCAGAAAGGAAGACAGAAATTGCTGCCATTGTCAAAGACTAGAAAAAAGACTGAATAGATCCAATAAGACATTTCTAATGTTCCTAAGTGTGCAGTCACCTCATTAACTCCCTTATCTGATACTGATTATACACAAAGCTCTGTAACAGTTAAAACACCTGAAGCAGCATTTGACATATTCTAAGCCATTCCATTTTTCTACTTATTGGTACCAAACAACCCTAGAGATGGACAGGTTGCCCCCCCCCCTTTTTTTTTAAATATTTATCTGGCTGCACAGTAGTCTTAGTTGTGGCATGCAGGATCTTTAGTTGCGGCATGTGGGATCTAGTTCTCTGACCAGGGATTGAATTTGGGCCCCCTGCATAAGGAGTACAGAGTCTTAGCCACTGGACCACCAGGAAGTCCTTGCCCTTATGTTTTTCTTTCTTTCTTACTGCAGCAATCTACACCTCTTATGCTTATCTTTATCACTTTACTTAAAACATACTCCGGTTACCAGTGACCTTTGCATAAACATTGTGGTTTAAAAAAGTTTTCAATTTATCTGGACATCTCTCTGAAAACAGAAGTAAATCAATCACCAGGGCATGATTGTTCCAATTCACTTTCTACCCTTTTAATTCTTTTCTTTCAGTTAGAGGTTGGGGTTCTAATCCTTCCTTTGCCACTAAGATCTGTACAATGTGGGGCAAGCCACTTTATCCTAGTTGGGCACAACTAAAATGTGTGAAAGCACTGTGTAGACTGCAAAACATTTAAAAATATGACTATTGGGAATTAGCTGGTTATCCAGTGGTTAGGACGTCATGCTTCCACTGTAGGAGGCACAGGTTTGATCCCTGGTCAGGGAACTAAGGTCCCACTCATGGCATGGGCAAAAAAAAGATTATTGAAATAGGTGATCTCAAAAATTTCATTCAAGGTCTTAAATAAATTATGAAAACGTGAAAGTGATAAGTCACTTAGTGGTGTCTGACTCTTTGTGACCACATGAACCGTAGCCCACCAGGTTCCTCTGTCCATGAAATTCTCCAGGCAAGAATACTGGAGTGGGTTGCCATTCCCTTCTCCAGGGGATCTTCCCAAGGATTGAACCTGGGTCTCCTGCATTGCAGGCAAATTCTTCACTGTCTGAGCCACCAGGGAAGCCCACTTTACACTATATTTTTGGTGAATTCAGTTGACCCAGGAGTTAGGAATTACATTTTGGCACATTGTAGAAGACTTCCTCTATTATGCTAAAACTGCTGCTGATTCAAAACAACAGAATGATTTATTTGTAACTAAAATACCACCCAAACAGGTAATCCTTCAATTACTGAGGCTGAAAGTTACCACAAACAACACTTCATTTTAGGAGAAGGCTGAATTCGTAGCCAACACCTAAAACTTCCATTTCTACATTAAAAAACCCCAACTTTTGCCCTTCTTAACCTAATAAATTTAAATCTTAAGATTTTCAATTGAAATCACATCTAAAAAAGGCTATAACCACTGGCAATATTCCAGTACATTTTGCTGGAGTAGTGTCAGTGTTGGAATAGTGATTACAGAAGGCAGGAAACAAGTGAGGAGACACACCAAATATTCACATAAAACAACAGACTCTCCAGGTGAAAGGGCTTCTAAAAGTTATTTAGACTAGGGAGTCCCAGAGCTCGGCATTTCAAAAGCTTATAAAAGGTTTAAAAAGGGGGTGGGGTAAGGCAGACATAAAGTGTGAACATTTAGTTTTGCCAAACAAGGATATTACCAAAACAACCATCTACCATCAGGACCATTTTATAAAAGGGCACTTTAACAACACATACATAAGATAAAATCTCAGAAGCATAACTTGAAATTAGATAAATGAAAAAATGCATTATCCTGCTTTTTTCTAGGTATCTCATGGAAAACTTTGCTGGACTTGCCCCTGTCCACACAGAGACCTCTAGGAATCCCTAATCTGGTCCACTTCACGCATATCCTTATCCCCCAACCCCCAGCTGAGCATTTGTGTCCTCTCTACTCGGGGCGGGGGGGGGGGGGGGGGGGGGGGCGGAATTCTTTAAATGTATCCTCCACCCCTTATATAGGGAACTCTTCAAGCTGAGGAATCCTTTAAATTTTGGATGGCTGTGGTAAAAAAAAATCAGCAGAATAATAGCTATCTTTGGAAACTTGAAAAATTCAGGATGCTTAAACTTGACTTAAAAACAAACAAACAAACACCAGAATCCTGACAGCAGAGAATTTAAAGTAAACCAGACACACGTAGAATCACCAAAGGAGGCTGTCCAACAGTGCTGAATTGGGAGTCAGGTGGCTTGGGTTTTGTTAGTGCGAAAACTTCACGTTAAACCTTAGTCTTTTTTCCGTTATCAAATTCAAGACATTTAGGTCAGAGCTTTATGAATACAAATATTTAAGCCAGAAATAAAGTACCATGTAGGAATTCCACTTAAGATATCTTCCAGGATGAACCCCATTACTACTTGATCAGCTATCGAGGCTGCAACTAAGTCTACATTTTTGTCCGTTTTTACAAAATTATCTTATTTGGGATAGATTTTCTATGTAAGTTTTCACAACCGAGGCTTTGATTCACTCATCCATCAGGGCTTGATTCATATTGCAAATGAAACACCATTATGCAGCTTTCTTTTCAGATTATCATTACTACCAAGCCCAATTTTCCCAGTTTAAATTTTTCTAAATGAAATTGTGCTCAAGATTTGATTCTCTGACCAATTTTTAGTAAAAAAAATTCTATTGTGTAAAGTTTTAAACGTAGTCAGTTCTATAATGAAGTTATTTCTACCCTGTTTTTCGGTCCAGAATGTAGTTTTCAACAAGACCAAGATACGATTTTTCCACGTTTCTTTGTCGGGGTGGGGGTGGGGGTTGCGAAGAGGATAACCTTTGTATGTGCAAGTTTTTTCACGGCTCTAAATCTTATTTTCTATTGATTATGTATTGGTCACTAACATTACTCGGATTTTTGCCCCCTTTGGGTATCAAGTATCAGTGGGTAAACAACACAAAGACTTAGAGGGGCAGGGTTAATTCCTGCTCTCCCTCTTTTCGTCTCTGTTAAAATAGGGAATCCAACTCTCCCTAAAGCGCAGAATTCTAGTAAGACTCCTCAGCTAGACTGGTAAAACACCAAGCCCTGAACCGCCCGTACAGGCCTGCTTTTCTCTTTCTTTCCACCAGAGGCGACAGCCTCTTTCAAAAGATACTGAACTGGAAAGGGCCGGTTGGGGGGGAGTAGCCCCAGTAAAGATCAAAAGGTTAAAAACCGCCTCAAAGGTCAATACCCAACTCTTAAGGCCTGACGCACCATCTTCCAAGAAAAATGAAGGTGACTCCTCCCTAATACGCTCTGTAGGCTTGGGGCCGCGAGGCCTTTCAGAAAACAGGCGGGTCTGAGGTGATTAACAGGTAGTTCAGAGTGCAAGTCGACGACCGGAAGTGGAAATGGGCCCCGGGCGGGGATGAGAAGAGACCACAGCACGCTTGCGCAGTAAGCAGGGTTGCAGTACGCGTGCGCAATTGGGCGGTGATGGAGTGACGTTCAGAGCGTGGGCCGCGACTCTCACGGATCCGGTTCCGCCCTCCCTCTTGCTGTCGACCCTCCGGGGCTAGCGCTCGCGATCCCTTTCCCACAGTGCTCTGCGCTGTGAAGAAGCGGCTCCCGGGGACTGGGGGCATTTTGTGTTGGTTGGAGCCGGAGTAACAAGATGGCGGCGTCGGCGGAGTGACAGGGGTCCCTCCGGGCGGGAGCCGGCGGCAGTGGTGGCAGCGGTATCGCCGCCCTAGCTTCACCGCTCTCCTTTTCCAGCCCGCGGCGTCGCCGGGAAAGCGGGACAGCGGCGGCCGCCAGAAACAAGTGGCTCAGCCTGGTAACCGCGAGAACTCCTTCAACAATCTGCGGCCTGGCCAAAAAACCTGACAGCATTGGTGATCAGGTTCCCCTTGGCCGATTCTGGGCTCTGTAACGCCGAAAAAGAGCCATCGTTTTCTGTTTCCTGCCGCTCTCCACAGCCTTTCCGTGGTCGAGCCCTAGAGGCCTCCATCCTCCCTTTAGAGGTGTCGGGGCTTAGCCCCAGCCTCCATCTTCGTCTCTCAGGATGGCGAGCAGCAGCGGCTCCAAGGCCGAATTCATTGTCGGAGGGAAATATAAACTGGTACGGAAGATCGGGTCTGGCTCCTTCGGGGACATTTATTTGGCGATCAACATCACCAACGGCGAGGTAAATCACCTGGGGTGGGGTTCACGACTACGCTGCGCCTGTCCTCACTCCCCCGCCCCGCGAACTCTCGGGCCTTTTCCCACCGCACTCACGCACTGGGAAGTCCAGAAGGAGCCAGTTTTCCTGTCTTAGGAACCTCCCCCGCTGTCTTTCCCTAAAAGGAAAGAACCCGAGAGAAAGGTTGGGTATACTAGGAAGTTTCCTAGCTTGTTAAAAATACACCTTAATCGAACTTTAAAAAAACCGTCGTTTAAGGTGAGAGCGGCAGAATCTTATTTCTGGGATCCCCTCGTTTTCTTCCTGTATTTTTAGTTGACTGGGGTTCTTGTTCCCATTAGGCCAGCTCCCTATCTCCTGGTTTACTCATAACCCTCATTACGTTTTCTGGATGAATCATTTTCTTATACTTCAGAGGACGTGCCGCTTTCGTCACTGCCCCCTGAAGAGGCCTTTGAGGCTGGTTGCCTCGTTTTATAATTACAGAGATCTTTCTCTTCCCAGCCTCTCACCACATTCTAGCCGAGAGTTGGAGATGTGCTCATGTTTCCCCCTTTTCCCAAGTGACATTGAATCCATAAGGATGTTGATGCCATCATCCCCTCTTTCCCCTGCAGGAGGTGGCAGTGAAGCTAGAATCCCAGAAGGCCAGGCATCCCCAGTTGCTGTACGAGAGCAAACTCTATAAGATTCTTCAAGGTGGGGTTGGCATCCCCCACATACGGTAAGAATCCTTGAGCGAACAGGCGATCTTCTGAGGGAAGTACAGAATGGGAGAAAATGTGTAAGAGGCAGGCAATGGGACCGGCTGAATCCGGCTCTTGGCATTTTGAGTTACCTGGGTTTCCTGTGAAGCGTAAGTCACCACAATCACGGTAAATTTTAGTTTGCCAACTTAGTTTAGGATTTCAGTTTTTTGTTAACACTCTGCTTCGTTTAGCTTCCGTCATTCTTCCCGAGGCTTTCATTTGCAGTGAAAAGTATGCAGGTCATCTTTGATCCCAACGCGGAAGGGTTGCCTACTGCTTTCTTTCACCTCAGCTGTTCCTTAGGTTTGTCCAGCGAAGTGGATTTGAGGGTGCCGAAGTGACCGGGCTGGGCCAGTTCGGGTTGCTATTGGAGCTGGCTTGGAAATGGCTGCTCTTTTGTTGTGTTTTTGTTCCAACATGTCTTCCTCCTCCGCTTAGAAAATGGCGGAACGACGTGACTCAACCACATATTCCTGCCCTTTTCACTGCTTGGGTTCATAAGTTATGCTTCCTGGATTCCCTCTTTGGCGGCTCCGAGTTGATTAAACCTTTGAAAAGCCTAGAATAAAGCCGCAGGCAGTGGTGAGGTTCAAGGAAAGAGATGGCATAGTGACAGCCTGTTTGTGATCTCTGCAGCAAATGAGATGTGAAATTAAGTTTACTATGCAAAATCTCTCATAGTCTTTTCCAGAAGTGTTAAGTAACTCTGTAAAGAATGGTAATGTTTGTTGCATTTCAGTCTGTGTACGAAATTTTGTGGGAGATGACAAAGGCAGTTTGAGCAACACTATGTTGAAATTGACTCAGTTGTATTAAAAGGAAGCTTAATCATGTAACCGCAGTTTGACAAGTAACTTTAACCTGTTGAGTTACTTGGTCAGTAACTCCTCACGTCTGGGAAATTGTAGCTTTTTTTTGGAGATGGGATATTGGTGAAGGCAAATAGTAATAAGAATAGATGATGACCAGATGAAGACACTGGGTCCTTTTAAATTATTAAAGGATTTTATAATAGTTCGATTTTAAAGATTAAAGAATATCTTCCTAGGATAAAGACTAAAACACAGTTTAAGACCCAGCCCTTTTCCAACAATTATTTAATAATAACATTTGCAAGAAGATCCAGATATAGTGGAGAATTAAGTGGAATGGTATTTACTGTAGCCTCTTTTACTATCCTAGCTTTTATTCTTCAAATCTTGAATTAACTGGATTATATACATTAATTCTGATGTGAAAACAACCAGAGACACACCATCCTTAAAAAAATTTTCAATGGTCATAAACATTTTTAATGGAGAAATTGAATGATACAATTTTCTATTGGTTGGAAGTCAGAATAAATTATTAGGAAGAAAATACCAGGTTTATCTTACAAGATAAAGATTAATGTGAAATCTGAGATGATCAGATTTGAGATTTTTAATGGTTCTCATCCATTAAAAAAACCCTGCTGTGGAAAAATGAAAAACCTTGAGTAAAATACTATCTTTCTTCGTCACAGAATAAAAAAATTTGTGTTAGCCTAAGAATTTTAAATTTCTTTCCTTTTGCATATATTTTCATCTCTCCACCCTGGCCCTTGCTGATTTACTTCCCATTACTAGTTTTTCTTAGAATTAAATGGAAATGCAGTCATGCAGTATGAGGTCATTTGTGTCTGGCTTCACTGACCTAATGCTTTTGAGGCTGGGAGGTTTTATAAATTTCACAAATCAGGTTGAATTTAATGTAAAATGATTTTCACAAAAGCAATAAATATCTGGCATTTTCAGTGCTAGCTCCAAATTAAGTACGTGCAGTTTTATTTGGTAGCTTTTATTTAAGAACAGCACTTATACACCAATGAGGGCAGTAGTTAATATGGTGATTACCCACATAAATAAATGAAATTGACCTTTGAGCAAAATTCTCAGAACTTGAAAGCAGAGGGAATTGTGGAGTTACAAACTGGGTGGAGCTAAAGAGATTAACCTGACTTTCAAGCTAAGACTTCTTGGGAGAGGAGATGGGATTTCAGGATCTGACTGACTCTAAGGAAGAAAGCTTGGTGAACTGGTCAGGGAGGCTGTCCAACAGTGAAGTCTGGCTACTGGGAGTAGTTTCTAAAGCAGAATGTAGTTATTGAATGAGGGTGAGGAAAGAGTGAACTTGTTTTAGGAGTGGTATAGTCCAGGTACATAGAAACAAAAAGTGGATCATTGGTTTTAAAGTATGAGAGAGAACTGTTTGTCCACTGATGTGGGAAGGATAAGAAAGACTTATGCATAAGCTTTCTTTATTTTGGGTGGCAACATCATCTGCTCTGCTTAGTTTGTTCCCCACTATTTCCACATTAACTATATGCGTGTGTGTTTGTGTTTAGTTGCTCAGTTATGTCTGGCTCTATCGGCCCCATGGACTCCTCTGTCCATGGAATTTTCTAGAGAAGAATACTGGAGCGAGTCGCCATTTCCTGCTGTAGGGGATCTTCCCGACTCAGGGATTGAACCCGTCTCTTGTGTCTCCTGTGTCTCCTGCATTGGCAGGCGGATTCTTTACCACTACCTGGGAAGCCCAATAAATACACTCAATAAATATTTACTTGGGAAATACTAAATTAAATTGCTTATTAGCTTTTATTATTATTAAATAAGGCAGTCTATTCCCCATTGTATTAGAAATTTGACACCAAAATTTCTAGACCTCACTAATATCTACCTCCTCCTTCAATCAACCCTCACCCTGAAAGTTGTCTTAAGATTCTATGGGATATTCTAAAAGAAAGGCTGAAAATTACCGGGCTTATATATTATAGCATATCTGCCTTATCAAGTCCTTAGTTTGTAAGGACCTTATTAAGGGATCTGTTGTGCAGAAGCACAGCATCCAGTGAGTATCAAGAGCAAGAAGGGGAGGATGGTGTTCAGTCTCTAGATATTTTTAAGAAACTAAAAGCCTTTGGGACTTGTGAATTGACCTCTGGGAGCTCATTTTAAGTTACTTTGTTTCTGTTAACAACCCTCCTTTTTTTGTGCTACTTTGAACTGAATTCAAATCTGTTGTTCACTTCAAATAAGTTCTCTAAATCCGCCATGTGGTATTGACTGAGTCATCTGGGGTCAGTCAGTCCCTTAATCTTTTTGGGCATATCAGTTTCCTCTTTTTTGAAATAAGATTTTACCAAGTTGGTAATTTTCTAATTTTGTTGGGGTAGAAGTGTGCTGGAAAGAAAAGTTTGGAGAATTTCCTACTCTTCTCTTGGAAAAAGTTTTGCACACTGAGCTTTTTGGTAGGGTTTGTTTTGTCTTTAGCAGTTATTTTATTTTTTTGACTATGCTGGGTCTTCATTAATTGCTGTGCGTAGGCCTTCAGTTGGAGTGAGCAGGGGCTACTCTCTAGTTGCGGTGCACAGGCGTCTGACTTCAACATCTTTTATTGCCGCACACTGGGCACCAAGAGTGTAGGCTTCAGCATTTGCTGCATGCAGGCTTAGTTGCTTCAAGACATGTGGGCTCTTCCTGAACCAGGGATGGAACTTGTGTCCCCTGCATTAGCAGGAGGATTCTGTACCACTAAGCCACCAGGAAAACCCAAGTAGGGTTTTGTTTCAACAAGTTTCCCTACTTAAATAAGTCACTGGCCTAGTTGATCTTAGGACTTGTGGCTATGAAATTTTAAGATTTATTTTCAGATGATGGTAGCTAGAAAGCATTTCATCACAGTTTGGTGTTTAGTCTAGATCTTACCTTTGAATGATATTTTAGTAGTGAGATACCACTCAGGACCTTGAAAATACTATCTGCATCAGGTAAACCATCAGTTACTATTTAGGAGGAAGTAAATTAATGGGGACACTTTTATAGAAAATATGATAAAGAAAGTGGGAAAGGGCATAGGATAATTTTGGTTGTCTGGGTTTTTGTTTTTTTTTAACCCCTCCCCCCCTGTCTTTTTTTGCCCTCTCTGAATGTCAGAAATCCTGGGAGATATTTGTAAAGTATAAGTTAATCCTTACTGTTCAGTGTTAAAAGCAGCTTAAATTTTAATCTTAGCTTTTTGGCACTGAGCATATATCCTGTAAATAAGTTCTAATACTGTTATCAGAGAACAAAGATGACATCTACACTGGGTATGTCTTTGTTAGAGAGATAATGTTACAGATCACCACATGAGAAATGTGATTTTAATTCATAGAGTAACTAAATCCATAGAGTAACTGTGATATACTAAATCTGTGATATCCTAAAGGTACTTACATTGGCTTATGCTGGATTTCTAGTAATGGAATGATGCTTAGATAGCATTTGGAGCTGGATGAAACTTGAGAAATAGCCACACTCGATGATACAGATTAGACTATTGAGTCTTCTTCAGTACTTCTTACTAGATGTCTCCTAACTTAAAGTTTTCTTGGGGCAGTTTTCACCTTTATGTCAAGATCACATTATGTCTGCGTACATACCCCACACCTTTTCACTTGATGCTGCAGACCTATATTGTGCCTCCTTCCTTTATGGCATTTGGTCTCATGCAGAAAAACTGATAAATGTAAGTAACCTATTGTTTGCACTGTTACTCAATTGTGAAAGTGTTACTGTAGCACGCCAGGCTCCTCTGTCCATGGGATTCACTAGGCAAGAATACTGGAGTGGGTTGCCATTCTCTTCTCCAGGGGATCTTCCTGACCCAGGGATACAACCTTGTTCTCCCACATTGCAGGCACATTTTTTACCTTCTGAGCCACTAGGAAGCCCATTAGATCCTTATAATTCTTATAACCCTTTCTCTTCCTTTTGAGTCCATGGATTGCTGGATGAGAACTTTAATGGATGTTATTGATTTGTATCTTAAAGTGGAGTGATACTTGTAAACATTTGTATAGTCCGTGGATTTTACTGCCTTGGCTTTAGTCATTTTTTAGAGCTAGGTCATTTTGTTTCTGAGTATACTTAATCTGTGGGGCTTCCCTGCTGGTTTCGTGATAAAGAATCTGCCTGTCAATGCCAGAGATATGGGTTTGATCCCTCAGTCAGGAAGATCGCCTGGTGAAGGAAATGACAACCCACTCCAGTATTCTTGCCTGGGAAATCCCATGTACAGAGGAGCTTGGTGGGCTACGGTTCATGGAGTTGCAGAGTCGGATATGACTTAGTAACTAGAAAACAGTATCTAATACTTAATATGTATCTAAGATATGATTTGCTAAGGTTTTCTCACGATCTGTCCTGTTTAGCAGAAACTTCAATGTCAAGAAGTCTGTACAAGAGAATTTGAATTTGAAACAAATGTTAACTCATTTAATCTTTTTAACTTATTCCATTTTATTCTTTTTTGAAATATAATTTTGTGTGTTTATTTTTGGCTGTGCTGGGTCTGTGTTGCTGTGCAGGTAAACTTTCCTCTAGTTGCGGAGAGTTGGGCGTTAACTCTAGTTGCGGTGCGCAGGCTTCTTGTTGTGGAGCATGGCCTCTAGGTCAGGTGGGTTTCGGTAGCTACAGCATACGAGCTCAGTGGTTGTGTATGGCACATAGGCTTAGTTTCTTTGAGGCATGTGGGATCTTCCAGATCAGGGATGGAACACCTGCATTGGTCTCTTGCATTGGTAGGCGGATTCTTTACCACGGAGCTACCAGGGAAGCTGTATTCCATTTTGTTTTTAAGATCAGTCCTTGAGTTTTAACAGAATGTTTTCTGAAGCTAAATGAGCATCTTAATAGCTTTCATAATATAAATGAATACCTAGTCTAAATGATGTTTTCTGTACTGTTTTTATATGATACAAGTGGCTCTTAAAAATTGTGAAAAAACTAGTGATAACATATACTGATCCATGTCTTAATGGAATCTTTTTAATGAGATGTAATTTTCATACAGTGTAGTGTATATATATATAGATTAATGTATCATTGAATAAGTTTTGACAAATTCATACACTGTAAGCCACCCTCCTTATTGACATAAAGAATATTTCATTTTTTTTAATACTGCTAATCCTTGGTAGGCGACATTTTGTGACAACATAGGTTTTATATATTTTTTAATTGACCTTGTGAATTATTGTAACATTTTTCTGGATTTGATGTTGATTTGTCAGTATGTACAACTACAAGTTAGTAATATGTTTATCACCATGATGTATACTAACCTAATAAAATGACTGAGTTGGGTTGGTGATACTCAGTGGCGGTTGAGATCTTTACTTATTTTCCTCCTCTGAATAACTAAAATATTGCTTTTTCCTTGTCTGATAGTCATCAGTGGGGTATGTTTAATAGGGACTTCAGAAGTGCTGTAGAAAAATGTTTAGTTGGAGGGTACATTTTGATCTTTATTTTTATTTTTATATTTTATTTTTCTGATCCTCAATAAGAAAGGAAATGGAAAGGGCATTATATTGAGAGTCAATACTTAGGTTCTGTCTGTGGTGTCATCTAGATTTGAACCTTGAATGAATTCTATCATGAATGTCAGCTTTCCTTTATAAAAGGGATTTTGTAAGACTATCTCGGTCTTGAGTTTTTTTAAATGCATTATATAAATTAGTGGCATCCATCCACATGCCAAAAAAAAAAAAACCAACATCCAGGCATTGCCCATGGTCTCATTTAATCATTACAGGAATTCTGTAAGTTGAGTCAGAATAGTTAATTTGCCTAAAGTCACAAAGCTAATGTGATATTTGAATAGACTTTACTGTCTCAACAGTATCAGTGGTTCACAAACTTCGTAGCACGTTGTAATCACTTAGAAAACTTTAAAAAAATATTGACACCTGGCTTCTAACCTCATATTTTGAATTAATTGATTTGAGGGTATGACTTCTGGTTTAATTTAGTTTTGGGGTTTTCTTGGCTACACCATGTGGCTTACGGAATCCTTGTTACCCAGCCAGGGATTGAAACTGGGTCCCCCCCACAGTGGAAGCCCGGACTCCTAACGAGTGGACCAAATCTAGTATTTCTTAAGTGAACAAATGGAAACATGGCTGTACTGGTTGATTTAGCTTTGAATCCTGATGTAGAGATACTGACATATCAAAATGCTGCTGCTGCTGCTAAGTCGCTTCAGTCGTGTCCGACTCTGCGACCCCATAGATGGAAGCCTACCAGGCTCCCCCGTCCCTGGGATTCTCCAGGCAGGAACAGTGGTGTGGGTTGCCATTTCCTTCTCCAGTGCATGAAAGTGAAAGGTGAAAGGAAAGTTGCTCAGTCGTGTCGGACTCTTAGTGACCTCGTGGACTGCAGCCTACCAGGCTCCTCCGTCCATGGGATTTTCCAGGCAAGAGTACTGGAGTAGGGTGCCATTGCCTTCTCCCATCAAAATGCTAATGTATGTTAATTTCACAGTAAAGGCTTGCTAATGTGGACCTTTGTCAGCTTCAGTATTTATCCATGGTTTGTTGGCCTTTTGGAACTTCTTTTGGCTCAAACTTGGAATTTTTTCTACAGGAGAATTTTTTTTTTTTTTTTTAAGGAAGCAAGATGGTGACAGTGACTAAGCATACATGGTATATATCACATGTTTCATTTGTGCCAGCATTAAGTGTGCAATGACAGTGTTTGCAAATTAACCTGAAATTGAGGCTATCCTATATTTCAGGTCCTCTGGAGGCTGCTCTGAGTACTACTTACCCGTTACACTTTCTACACTGCCAAACTATTCTATCTACATGTAAGGTGGCTTTTATGGTGAGGGGAGGATGCGATCTGATTTAAAACTGCCTTGTTTGTTGGAAAGTGGTAGCATGAAGTTTTTGTAAATTTTGTTTCAAATTCCAAATTTTCAAAGTCTTTCATTTGCATACTTACCTTATTTTGCTTTTTTTTGTTCTCACTTGATCGAAATTATTCTTACTACTAAGCTTCCCTGATGGCTCAGCAGGTAAAGAATCTCTGTTTCAATACAGAAGATAAAGGAGACTTGGGTTTGATCCCTGGGTCAGGAAGGTCCCCTGGAGAAGGAAATGCAGCCCACTCCAGTATTCTTGCCTGAAGAATTTCATGGACAGAGGAGCCTGGCAGGCTACAATCCATAGGGTCGCAAAGAGTCAGACCTGACTGAGCATCTGAGCACATATATCTACTTACTGAAAACCTAGTGTTTTCATTTTTTAAGCCTTCAAAATATTAATACTTTGTATCCTTCTTAAGGAAGGGAGTGATGTTGGCTTTTTCTCTGAAAATTAAAGTTCTTTTCTTGGAGAGTGTCAGTGAACTTTACGGTACTTTCTAGAGAATAAGCAAACATTTCTTTTCTTTTATTCAACAAATACATGTGTACGTGAGTACTATGCAGTTTCAGATAATGGGCACATTTCAGTGAACAGATAGTTTTTGTGAGACCTACATTCTTTTTGAATATATATCATGTGCTTGACATATAGTTGTGACTTTGTCCCTTGCTGAAAGTTAGTGGCAGAGATATCTAAATTTCATACTGTGAGGACATAACCTTTCCTTAACATCAGACAGCATGCTGAGCTATCCAGAGATTGCCTTGATTGGAGAGGTCAGCAGAGACCCCATTATGTCTCCTTGTGAATCCTGCTTAGTCAACATTTCTCAAACATCAGCCATGCATAGTAATTACATTCAGAGCTTGTTTAAAATGTAAAGTTTTCTGCCTCACCCCCAGATTTGTTTGACCAGTACTGGAATGGGCCTTGCGAGTGTATTTTTGTCAAGTACCTCAGATAATTCAGGCTAAAGACCAGAGAACCACAGTTTGAGAAATACTGTGCTGAGGTTTTGACACTTCATTGTTTTGAGCTGTTGTAGGTAGTGTTTGATTATTTTGCTGAGAGGGCTCTGACTGTTGTAGGAGATGCTATTGTCTTGTTTGTTATTTCATAACTGTTGGGCAACTGCTTTTTGTAATGAAAGTAATCCTTATATTTGTGTAGTGCTTTTATAATCTCATATTTACTAGGAGATCTCTTGATAGATAAGTATAAAAATGTTTACCAGTGAGCAAAAATGGCTTATGCAGGTAAGAAAATGACAAAGGAAGAACTGAAACTTGTGTTTTTGGCCATCGATTGAGTCATTATTCTTTTCATTATATTGCATATATTGTGAGTTTAGCTAGCTTTCCATTCTCAAGTCCAACTGCTGGTTTATTGAGCCACTTTTTATTTGTTTATTCACTGAAGGGCATTTTTATAAGTACACGTTGCATAGTTCTATATTATTAGCTTAGATTTACATTGAATTTAATTTATGAAAAGATAGTCATGTGTTTATACATTACTTTTTTCTTTCAGCTTAGATCATTCTAGTAACTTGTGTTGCCTCTTCCATTTTCCATTTTCCCCTTTACTTGTGTTAACATATCAAGCTTCATTTGCTAATACAGAGAAATTTGAGTTGTTTTTAAAATATATAATCTACTTAACGAAGGATTTACTAAGCAAATTAATTAATGTAGTGTGTGTGGAGGGGGAATGTTTCATCCAGCCAAAATTATTTGTTCTCCTAGATCTTTATATGTAAAACTGTCTTTAATACAAATGATTCCTATATTGCTAAAAGTACCCTAAAGAAAGTGGTACACTATTTAGTCTCTAAATAGTGTATTGAGAGATACTTTGATTTCCGGACTTACTTACCCTAAGACTTTAATGTGTGTTTTCTCATACTTTCTTTTAAGGAGTGGAGGTAAATCATTTCAGCCTTAAGAATTTGAAATTTAATTTAGGAAGAAGGAAAAGGGAACCCAGTTTTGTTTTGTTTTTATTTGGCTGCACCATGCATAATGTGGGATCTTAATTCCCTGACCAGGGATCCAACCCCTGCCCCCTGCATTGGAAGTGCAGAGTCCTAACTGCTGGACTTCCAGGGAAATCCCTCTGGGGCCTAATTTTGATATTTTGAAAATAGCATTGATGGTTATATCTTTGGACATGTTGAGTTTAAGCTGATAGGATATCCCAGGCTTAGCTCTTGTATAATTAAGTTAGCAGAGATACAGACCTAAACCTCAGCTAGGGAATTAGGACTGGTGTTTATTCTTACACTGAGCAAGATCAGTGTAGAAGTGATAGTAGAGACAGGAAATTGAGAGGTAAGGACTGAATTCTTTGGTGGAAATGCAAAGTTAATCAAGGCAAGAGGAGAGTTGCCATAATGGGATGTTACAGTCAGTGGAAGCCAGTTTTAAAGGACAGGCAGAGGCCAGATTTTTGGAGTTTCTTATTGTATATGAAACTTTGCTTTTTTGGTGTATGTAATGGGGGAGGGATGAGAAATGGCACCACGAAACTGTAGAAGAGTGACTGAAACTAGGGGACTATGTAGAAAGGCATCTTTCAAAATTTAGCTCAGATGCCAACTTTTCTAAGAAGCCTTCCCTTTTATCTTCTCTGAATAAATTACTTAACTTCTCTATATTTCATATTTACTTTATTGTTGCTTTTATATTGTACTTGTCACCAGTTCTTCTAGACCTTAAGATGCTTTTGGCATCCTTTTTGGCAGTGTCACACACATAGCAGCTGCTTAATAAGTGTTGAATCAGACTTGAAGAGCAGATTTTAGTAAAGGATTTTTAACAGTTTTAGTGAGACTATATATGTAAGCATCATCAACTTAAAGTGTGCAATTCATTGTTTTTTACTATATGTACAGAGTTGTGCTGCCATCCATCACCGTAATACAATTAAAGAATACTTTCATCCCCTCCTGCCCCCCAAAAACCTTGAACACATTAGTGATCACTCTCCATATCCTATTAGGCCTAGATAGCCACTTGTCTACTTTCTATATGTTTGCTTATTAAAAAAGATTTGATCAACCCTTTAAGATTGGTATTGTGAAAACTACAGATGTATTGTCCTACTTCCCAGTGGAAAAGTATATTTTAATACTTGTATTCCCCTGGAGGTTCCAGTTCTTCACATATTGTCTTCCAGTACAACTGTATCCAAGGCTAGAGAAAGCAGTGACAGCAAGAACCATTTGTGATCTTTGAAATATAATATTGGGCAGTATGAAGAGATGAGAATGATAACCATTATACAGGGAACCAAGAAAAAAAATAAAAGTAAGATGGCAGATACAGACTAGATTTTTAATAAGTTACCTGTGAACAAGAAAATAGGGTGATCTTGTCTTACTATGTACCAACAATGCTGGCTGTTTGCAGTTTCTTGTGAATAACAAAGCTTAGTGTGTAGTCCTAACCCCTACCCACCTCTTTACCTGTCCATCTTCTGTTTATGCTTCAAGAATCAACTTTACTTGTTCATTGAAAGGTTTTCCCTAAAGCTTCCCTCTAAAAAATTGATTGGGTCCCCATAATTTGTACCTTTCACCATCAGTTTCTCTCATCATTTGCCTACACAGACTGTGGTATAAACTATGAGAGCAAAAATTACTTGGTTTTGTCTTGTTAGCCACCATAAATTTTGAAAGGGTAAACGAACAGGAACTTTCGTAGTAGGTATTTCCAAGTATCAAGGCACATTTGTTTGTGTTTTTAAAAATTGGCAGGTTAAGAAACGTCTATGCATGTTTTAAAGCAGAGGGCAAGGAACAGGAAGACTGAGAAATGGAAATCTTACAGCATAATTCAAAGATCTTAGGGGTCATATTGTCAGCAGAGGGTTAGTAGTAGCAGGTAAGAGGGTTAGGATGAAGAAGGAAAATGAATCATCTTAGTTGACATTATTATTGGCTGAGTGAAACGCGCTGCACAAGTTTTAAGATCTTAATCTACAGTCTCTTTACCTTAAAAATCTGTTTAGAGGGGCTTCCTGGTGGCTCAGTGGTAAAGAATCCACCTGCCAACACAGGAGACATGGATTCGATCCCTGATCTGGGAAGATCCCACATGCCGCAGAGCAACTAAGCCCCAGCACCACAACTACTGAACCTGTGCCCTAGAGCCCAGGAGCTGCAACTACTGAAGCCTGGGTATCCCAGAGCCCGCGCTCTGCAACCAGAGAGTAGCCCCGGCTCACAACTAGAGAAAAGCCTGCACACAGTAACAAAGACCCAACACCACCAGAAATTTAAAAAAAAAATAAAACTGTTTAGAACAGGGTTCTTAACTTGGTTCAGGGATATCATTCTTTCCTTCAAGAGATCAGTGAGTTGGATGAAAAAAAATTCCAAAGTTTATTTTCAAGTGCCTCACTAGTTTAGACAGTACCTGTGGCTTTGTCACCAATAGAAATCACAGATATTTTTGTATCACGTTGCATGAATCTCAAAATAGTCTTCATTCCCATCATACTTCAAAATTATAGTACTAATTAGACTTGCCCCTAAATTGTATTATGTAGTGCTTTAATAAAGAGCATGTATTTTACTATATCAAGATTGATTTTTAAAGTAATTTTATGGTAATTGAATCGCTCTAAAATTAGTTTCCTTTATAATGCTACATATTATGCTTTTAAAATACTCTGAGAAGGGATCAATAGGCCTCATTAGACAAAGATGTGGGGCGGGGGGAGTCCAGGACAACAAAAAAAGATTTAGAACTCCTGATGCAAAACTAGTGACTCCAACTCCCACCCACCCACATATAACTTATTTGAGCAGATTCTTGGTGAAACTGGAAGTTGCTCAGTCGTATCTGACTTTGTGACCCCACAGACTATACAGTCCATGGAATTCTACAGGCCAGAATACTGGAGCGGGTAGCTGCTGTCTTCTCCAGGGGTTCTTCCCAACCCAGGGATTGAATCCAGGCTTCCCACGTTGCAGGCAGATTCTTTACCTGCTGAGACACCAAGGAAGCCCAAGAATACTGAAGTGGGTAGCCTCTCCTCTCTCCAGTGGATCTTCCCAACCCGGGAATGGAACCGGGGTCTCCTGCATTGCAGGCCAATTCTTTACCGGCTGAGCTACCAGGGAAGCCCAAGTTCTTGGTCGTTGTGGCTAAATAAAAAACATTTGTTTGATGCAGGATTGGTCCCAGTTGGTGGATATCCACTGTTTTCTTTTCCCCTTCTAGTCTTGTTCAGTTTTTATTAAATTACTTCCATGCTTGTTAATATCCTCCCCCATGGGTGTGAGATTGTAAGATGGGAAAATTAGCCAGCTAAAGGCCTGGGGAAGTTTTGGGAAAGGTTCAGTGAAGTAAAGATAAAATTAATATCTAAAATTTCTTGAAATCATATCTACCTCTAAAACTATTTCTTTTGTTCTATCTAAACTTTAGTCTAAATTTCTTTACTAAACCTAATTTTCAGACTTCCTTGGTATGGTACATTTGGTTAAGACTCAGCACATCCAGTACACGGGGTGTGGTTCCATCCCTGGTCTGGGAACCCAACTGCCTGTGTGGCGGTGCAGCAAAGTAAAAAAACAACTTGATTTTCCAGTTCTGTGCAGTAGCCAAATAGCAGCATAGAGTATCATTCTCTAGTGAAAATCTTCTGGATCTCAAACCAGTTCAAAGGTATATCTGCAGGTAAGTCCAAAGGATTGTGAATAAAAATTTCGTGTTACTGAACTTGTGAAATATGAATTGTGTTTTAAATGTGAAATTGTGAGAGGAGGAAATAGATTGATGTTTCGAAGGCAAAATAAGTTTATATTATTAAATTTTAGGTGTCTTGTATTCAAAGTACAATGAAAGCCACTAATCCAAGGAACAAATAAGGGCAGAGAACCTTTCGGAGAATGATAGTTACACAATAGTCTTGTGTACCAAGTTAATAGAAAATCAGGAGATGCCCCACATTTAGTCCTGTGTCTGGTTCTCTTTCAGAAAGGCTGAAGAGTTACCATGAATCAAAAATATAGTCAAACTGGTGCATTATGGTTCTGTTTTTGTGATGAAAAATGCCATTAGTAAAATAGAGCATTATAAGTACTAACAGTTTTAGGTTAAAGGAGTTACAGTGTCTTAAGACTGAAGTTCATAGATGGTTCTACCTTTCAGTCAACTATTGAATGTAGTACTAGGAGGACTGGTAACTCTTGAGACTCAGGAATTTAAATTGAGAATTGAGGGCAGCCTCCTGTTGGATTCTGGTAATTTAGGAGGACAGGGGTAGTAGGAAGTGCCTTTCTTAACTGTCGTAAATGAATTGTTAATCCCGGTGCACACTCACACCAAAAACAAAACATGGAAAGAAAAGAAGTCAACAAGGCATGATTACGATGAGAAGCAAGAAGGAAGATACAGGAAAAGATGCACAAGAACTGACTGTAGTTAATTTTTTTGGCCCATGGTAATTTGGGTGCTATTGAAGGACAGGAAGAGCTGTCTATAATTTTTATAATATTATGAAAGGCAAAATATAATATATAGGAACAATGAAAGAAATTCAGACATGAGAATAGGGTGATTGGAACTGTTAGCAGTAACAACCTAAAGGGGGAATTCGAGCTTGTTTACTTAGAGTTGAGTGAGATTGTACTAGACCAGGTCCTTAACGTCTATCCTCATAAGAAGGAAGGTAAAGGTTGGAGGATGATGATGAGTTGGCAAGAGACTGAGTTTGAGATACAGTGTCTTGAGAATGTAGATGCTTTGAAAATTGGAGAAGGAAATGGCGACCCACTCTGGTGCTCTTGCCTTGAGAATCCTAGGGACAGGGGAGCCTGGTGGGCCGCCGTCTATGGGGTCGCACAGAGTCGGACACGACTGAAGCGACTTAGCAGCAGCAGCACTGATTCAGTGCTTGTACTTTCAGTTGTTTAGCTAGGACTCTGATTTGATAATCTAAAGATGGGAAGATAAATGGTATAGGAAGAGACATTTCCTTGTTAAGACCATCACTTTATAGTCATTTCAGTCACTCAGTTGTGTCCGACTCTGCAACCCCATGGAGTACAGCACTCCAGGCTTCCCTGTCCATCACCAACTCCTGGAGCCTACTCAAACTCATGTCCATCCAGATGGTGATGCCATCCAACCATCTCGTCCTCTGTCGTCCCCTTCTCCTCCTGCCTTCAATCTTTCCCAGCATCAGGGTCTTTTCAAATGAGTCGGTTCTTCGCATCAGGTGGCCAAAGTATTAGAGTTTCAACTTCAGCATCAGTCCTTCCAATGAATATTCAGGACTGATTTCCTTTAGGATTGACTGGTTAGATCTCCTTGCAGTCCAAGAGACTCTCAAGAGTCTTCTCCAACACCACAGTTCAAAAGCATCAATTCTTTGGCACTCAGTTTTCTTTATAGTTCAGCTCTCACCAGTCATCCATACATGACTACTGGAAAAACCATGGCTTTGACTAGATGGACCTTTGTTGGCAAAATGTCTCTGCTTTTTAATATGTTCTCTAGGTTGGTCATAACTTTCCTTCCAAGGAGTAAGCATCTTTTAATTTCATGGCTACAATCACCATCTGCAGTGATTTTGGAGCCCCCCAAAAATAAAGCCTGTTACTGTTTCCACTGTTTCCCCATCTATTTCCCATGAAGTGATGGGACCGGAGGCCATGATCTTAATTTTCTGAATGTTGAGTTTTAAGCCAACTTTTTCACTCTCCTCTTTCACTTTCATCAGGAGGCTCTTTAGTTCTTCTTTACTTTATGCCATAAGGGTGGTATCATCTGCATATCTGAGGTTATTGATATTTCTCCCAGCAATCTTGATTCCAGCTTGTGTCATCCAGCCCGGCATTTTGTATGATATACTCTGCATATAAGTTAAATAAGCAGGGTGACAATATACAGCCTTGATGTACTCCTTTCCAAATTTGGAACCAGTCCATTGTTCCATGTCTGGTTCTAACTGTTGTTTCTTGACCTGCATACAGATTTCTCAGGAGGCAGGTCAGGTGGTCTGGTATTCCCATCTCTTTAAGAATTTTCCAGTTTGTTGTGATCCACACAGGCAAAGGCTTTGGCATAATCAATAAAGCAGAAGTAGATTTTTTCTGGAACTGTCTTGCTTTTTCGATGATCCAACGGATGTTGACAATTTGATCTCTGGTTCCTCTGCCTTTTCTAAATTCAGCTTGAACATCTGTTATTTCACGGTTCACGTACTGTTGAAGCCTGATTTGGAGAATTTTGAGCATTACTTCGCTAGCATGAGTTCAATTCAGTCGCTCAGTCGTGCCTAACCCTTTGTGACCCTGTGAACCATGCCAGGCCTCCCTGTCCATCACCAACTCTCGGAGTCCACCCAAACCCATCTCCATTGAGTCGGTGATGCCATCCAACCATCTCATCCTCTGTTGTCCCCCTCTCCTCCTGCCCTCAATCTTTCCCAGCATCAGGGTCTTTTCCAGTGAGTCAGCTCTTCGCATTAGGTGGCCAAAGTACTGGAGTTTCAGCTTCAACATCAATCCCTCCAATGAATATCCAGGACTGATCTCTTTTAAGATGGACTGGTTGGATCTCCTTGCAGTCCAAGGGACTCTCAAGAGTCTTCTCCAACACCACAGTTCAAAAGCATCAATTCTTCGGCGCTCAGCTTTCTTCACAGTCCAACTCTCACATCCAGACATGACCACTGGAAAAACCATAGCTTTGACTAGATGGACCTTTGTTGGCAGAGTAATGTCTCTGCTTTTTAATATGCTGTCTAGGTTGGTCATAACTTTCCTTCCAAGGAGTAAGTGTCTTCTAATTTCATGGCTGCAATCACCATTTGCAGTGATTCTGGAGCCCAGAAAAATAAAGCTAGCGTGAGAGATGATTGCAATTGTGTGGTAGTTTGAACATTCTTTGGCTTTGCCTTTGGGATTGAAATGAAAACTGACCTTTTCCAGTCCTGTGGCCACTGCCGAGTTTTCCAAATTTGCTGTCATATTGAGTGCAGCACTTTGACAGCATCATCTTTCAGGATTTGAAATAGTTCAACAGATGACACCACTCTTATGGCAGAAAGTGAAGAGGAACTAAAAAGCCTCTTGATGAAAGTGAAAGTGGAGAGTGAAAAAGTTGGCTTAAAGCTCAACATTAAGAAAACGAAGATCATGGCGTCTGGTCCCATCACTTCATGGGCAATAGATGGGGAAATAGTGGAAACAGTGTCAGACTTTATTTTTTGGGGCTCCAAAAAAATATGTATGGATGTGAGAGTTGGACTGTGAAGAAGATTGAGCGCCGAAGAATTGATGCTTTTGAACTGTGGTGTTGGAGAAGACTCTTGAGAGTCCCTTGGACTGCAAGGAGATCCAACCAGTTCATTCTGAAGGAGATCAGCCCTGGGATTTCTTTGGAAGGAATGATGCTAAAGCTGAAACTCCAGTACTTTGGCCACCTCATGTGAAGAGTTGACTCATTGGAAAAGACTCTGATTCTGGGAGGGATTAAGGGCAGGAGGAGAAGGGGACGACAGAGGATGAGATGGCTGAATGGCATCACGGATTCAATGGACGTGAGTCTGGGTGAACTCCGGGAGTTGGTGATGGACAGGGAGGCCTGGCGTGCTGCGGTTCATACGGTCACAAAGAGTTGGACAGGACTGAGCAACTGAACTGAACTGAACTGGAATTCCATCACCTCCACTAGCTTTGTTCTTAGGGATGCTTTCCAAGGCCCACTTTACTTATTATTTGACTTCTTTGAGCCAAAGATGAGTAGATGCTTCCTGGTGACTTTATACTTTTAGTACAGGGAGTATTTTTTTTTTATTCCTTGCTTTGTTTTTCTCATCTGCAACGTCAGGTGTGCCCTAGCCTCTTAAAACCTCTAATACAGCTTTTTATTTTTTAATTCAGCAAATGTTACTGAGTATTTCCTGCTTGTAAGGCATTGTGCTGAATGCTGGAAATACAGAGTTGTGAACAAGACACTAAATGGCTCTTCCTATTATATTAGGACTCTCTAAAGGAATTGAACCAATGAGTCTTGTATACAGGCATATCTCAAAGTTATTACAGGTTCAGTTCCAGAACACCACAATAAAGCAAAGTCACACAAATTTTTTGGCAAGTATGTGTATTAATTTTGAAATACCTTATTGCCGAAAAGTGCTAGCCTATCATCTGAGCTTTGAGCAAGTGGTAATTTTTTGCAATAATAGCATCAAAAATAAAGATCATAGATCACCACAACGATATAATAATAACAAAAATATCAAAATAGTGAAAATGTGACAGACACAAAGTGAGCACGTACTGTTGGAAAAGTGGCGCCAGTGGATTTGATCAAGACAGGGTTGCCACAAACCTTCAGTTTGTTAAAAAAAAAAAGTGATACCTGCAAAGAGCAATAAAGAAAGATATGCTTGTATTATACATAGAGTTTTATTATGAGGGATTGGTTTACACAATCATGGAGGCCAAGAGGTCCCGGGACCTGTGGTCTATATGAGCTGGAGGCCCAGGAAAATCAGTAGTGCATTTCTGCTTCAAGCCTAAAGGCCTGAGAGCCAGGGGAACCAAAGATTTAAGTCCCAGGTGAGTCCTAAGATCTGAAAACCTCCTAGGAGCATGTATGTCTGAGAGCAGAAGGTGATTATTTCAGTGCTAGCAGAGAGGGAATTTTCTCTTCCTCTGCCTTTTTGTTCTGTTCAGAACAAAAGAGAGTGATCTTCTTTACTTAGCCTGTCATTCTGATGCTAATCTCTTATGGAGCCAACTTCACAGACACCCCAAAATAATGTTTTACAAGCTATTCCAGAATCCCTTAGCCCAGTAAGGTTGACACACAAAATTAACCATCACACTAATCAAGCCATAAGAGAAGGCCTACGTTAAACAAATGTTCCTTTTTCTGTTATTGTTCTAGTTATAGGGATGGAACATATTTAGGTGCTTTAATCTGAACTGAGTATTTATGATGATTACACTGATTTACTATTCTTGGAAGTCATTGAGTCTCAGCAATATTGAAAATATTTCATTTCATTCTTTTTTAAGATACTTCTATTTTTGCAGAGATTTATTAGGGAAAAGAAAGAAACCCTTAGCTCCATGTCTTCTAATTGGTCTTCATGTCATTGTCATTCCTTTTACTCCCCAGGTTCCATATTGCATACTGATACCAAGGCCAGCTTTTAATATTGACTTAATTATATTAGGTCCTAGACATAGCCTATTGATATTTTCCCGGTTATCTATAAAATTTAAAGCACATTAGCCTGGCATTCAAGAGTCTATATCAGTCACCTTGATTCTCCCCTTTATACGAACCTGTGTCTGTTCTTGCCGCCTGCTTAAGACATCCTTTTCTACCTTCCCTATCGAAATATTATCCCTCCTTCAGGATCTGACTGGTAATAGACCATTTTCACTAGGTTTCTTTCTTTGGACAGATGTAGTTCAACCCATTGTTTTGTCTTGTTTTGTTTTGTTTTGTTTGCTTTTCTGAATTCTTTTAGCATATTTTGGTCAGCCCCAGTGACTTGTACATATGTCATCTTAGGTTTGTGCTTTTTACATGTGTCTTAATTTTTTAGCTAGAATTACTTTAGATAGGGGTTTAGAAGAACAAGATGAAATCAGAGATGGACCTTGCCTTCTGCTAGAATTTTCTTCAGACCTTAAGGTACCTTTCTTAATGCTCTCAGTAAGTAACGATGATTTTTTTGAATTGCAAGCTCATTCTCTGGCCTGTTGCCTTGATTGATCAGGCAACACTGAGTCTAAAGACATTTGAAACAGAAAATGAGACCTTGTACTTTCGTTTTTACTTTCATCCATTAAATTATTTGATTCTTCTGCATGTTTTGAAACTAAATAAGGTCCAAATCAAACCAGTCTTTTTTTTTTTTTAATCTCATAAATTCAGAGTTACCTATAGTGTGCACATTACCATAGTGTGAAGTGAAAGTGAAGGTGTCATTCGCTCAGTGTGCAACTCTTTGTCACCCCATGGACTGTTGCCCTCCAGGCTCCTCTCTCCATGGAATTTTCTAGGCAAGAATACTAAAGAATACCATTCCCTTCTCCAGGGGATGTTCCCCACCCAGGGATCAAAGCCAGGACTTCTGCATTGCAGGCAGATTCTTTTCCTTCTGAGCCACCAGGGAAGCCTCTTACCATAGTGTATGTACTTAGTAACAACACATTGTTATATACATTAAAAAATGTCTAAAGATAGGACCTTGAGTTTCTGGTCGAAGGCAGAAACAGGAGTGAGGCTTTCACTTTGGTGTGTTTCAGGTAGTTTGCAAACTTAAATGATCTCAGAGAATCAGGTTAGTGCTTGCTCATTACCCAGGTTCTGTGAAGACTTAGAAAAAACAAACAGTAAGCCCTGTATTACCAGGTGGAGAGAGAGAGAAGCACCAGAGTAACAGTACCTGAATATTTGTACTTTCAAAGGGTTAGATCTTGGATTCAAGCAGTAGTTAGTGGCTATGAGAATTCTGTGAAATGAGAGATCTGTGTGAGACAGGCTACTTAAGGAAGATTTCTCTGACAGCTGGATATTAGGATGTTGCGATTGAAAATGGAGAGTTAGAAGCTCTCAGAATAAAAGGAAAACATGGAGGTGAAGGTAGAAACTGAATGAGTATGATCTGGGTAAGCAGAAGACTGTTCCTGGCGCCTAATCTGTGTGTAATAAGGTCTGGATGGATTGATTGCACGGGGGGGGAGGGTGTGAGGTCTTAAGTTTTGAGAAATTAGTTATATATTCCTTACTCTCCAGGCTCCTCTGTCCATGGGATTTTCCCAGCAAAAATACTGGAATGGGTTGCCATTTTCTCCTCACAGGGTCAAACCCAAGTCTCCTGCGTCTCCTTTATTGCAGGTAGATTCTTTACTGCTGAACCAGCAGGGCTTAAACTCATACACTTAAAACAATAAGGAGAAAAATACCTGATGACTTGATTTTTTTTTTTTTAAGTAAATTTCTAAATTCATCTGATTTTTGTTTCTAATTATTCTGTATTCTGTTAAAGGCCTACTTTGCATATGAATTCTCAAAAAGTACTTTGTAAAGTTAGGTGATGACATGGCGATGTGAAGAATGAATTTGTGCCTTTGACATGTCAGGTTTGTAGTTTGGGTTGGATGCTTGTAAAATTTACTTTATTGTAATTTTGTTAGGAAGCTGTTGGTACAAATTTGTTGATGTGCTTGTGAGATGTAGTCTTATGAGAGTTGATTTGTGCTTTCTCTTTTGCCTTTGACTTTTAGTGACTTCCCCTCACTTCCTTAGCATTTTCTGTACTTTGTATTCTTGATTAGAGTCATTTCTTTTTCTTTAAAACCTAGCTAAATTAGATTTGTATTAAAAATCTGCCATAATTCTTAGTATTGGATATTTATAATGTTAAGAATTGGTTTTGAAGTTCCTCATAGCTTCCCAGCACAGATTTGCCTCTGCAGTTAAGTACAGAAAGGATAAAAAAAGAGAAGGAAAACAAAATCGAGGAATCAGGAAAGGAGAACATAACCGTATTTCATTTTATCACTTATTTTTCAATTTATTATTTGTTTTGTTTTACCCATCTCTTCCCACCTCCACCCCTATCCCTCACCCTCCAAAAACCCACCACTGTGACCTTTTTTGTGTGTGAGAGAGCTTTTCTTCAAAGTAAAATGTGAAGAGTGTTGAATTCTTGTATGGAAAACAAAGGATTGAAAAGAGAAAATTACAGAAGCTTTGAACACGGTTTTAGATACAATCTCAGACATTAGCAGATTGGCACTTCTGTTGCTTTTCGGGCACAATCTCTGTAAGGTTAAAAAAAAAAACTCTTTCCCAGCCAGGCTATCTTTTTCAGCAAAAACATGTGAAAATGAATTCCTCTTTGTGTGTTTGATGGTAGTTATTCATGTTTCCTGTTTGCAGAGTAATCCTCAGGAACAGGTGGAACAAAAGTGTAGGAAACAATGTGCATTTTTTAAGTCTAGCCCCTTTGTGACCTTTTACGTAAAATTCTAGGGATAATATTCGTTGGACCTGAATATGGGACCACACTTACATAGGACATCAAGGAGATCAAACCAGTCAGTGCTAATCCTAAATCAAAGCATCTAGTCAAAGCCATGGTTTTTCCGGTGGTCATGTATGGATGTGAGAGTTGGACTATAAAGAAAGCTGAGCGCCGAAGAATTGATGCTTTTGAACTGTGGTGTTGGAGAAGACTCTTGAGAGTCCCTTGGACAGCAAGGAACTCCAACCAGTCCATCTTAAAAGAGATCAGTCCTGGATATTCATTGGAAGGACTGATGTTCAAGCTGAAACTCCAATACTCTGGCCACCTGATCCGAAGAGCTGACTCATTTGAAAAGACCCTGATGCTGGGAAAGATTGAGGGCAGGAGGAGACGGGGACGAAAGAGAATGAGATGGTTGGATGGCATCACTGACTCAATGGACATGAATGAGTTTGAGCAAGCTCTGGGAGATGGTGAAGGACAGGGAAGCCTGGCGTGCTGTGGGGTCACAAAGAATCGGACATGATCGAGAAACTGAATAACAACAAAAACACTAGACGTTTTTTAAAACACGTAAACTTTGCAAATGGTAAATCCAGGTATAATTTCTTATTAGAGTTTTTAAAGATATCACTTCAGTACAGCTTTAAAATAGCTTCCTCTTTTGTTTGTTTACATTTTAGATAAAAGCCAGTTTTTTTTCCAAGCTGGTGGTGGTTTTATTTTTTTTTTGGCTGCACTATGCAGCGTGTGGGATCTTTAGTTCCCTGACCAGGGATCAAACCCATGCCTCCTGTAGTAGAAGCAAGGGGTCCCAACCAACCATGGACTGCCAGGGAATTCCCTCAAGCAAAATTCATAATTTAGCTAAGTTTAAAATAAAAATGATAGTGTGTATTTTTCGGAAACCACCCTTATCTGATCTAGAGACATACAGAAACTTGCAATCACTGCAGTGATTCCTAGTCCTTGGAGTCTCTGAAATTAGTCATTGATATTCCTAGAGTTATTGGGGATAAATGTGTATCCACAGAAACATAGCAATGGATAATTAAAGCATGATCCTTCCAATAAAAAGTGAATGTCATCCTTGTGGTAATAGGATTATTTTCTGTAATCTGGAACTAAGCAAAAATATGACTCCTTATAAATGGAACTTGGTAGGAAGTGGAACAGGAGTTATAATAAAACGGATATTTACTCTCTGAAACATTTTGGAATGACTGATAAAAATCTCCTTCATTTTTTCAATTAAAAAGTAAGACCAGGTGAGGTTTAGAAACTTGCCCACAGTTACAGGAATTAATGGTGGATGGATAGAGAATTCACCTGCCCTGCTTAAGAAGCATATTAAGGCTGCCACACAAGTACTAACTTAATGGGACAGTGGGTTGCTTGACAGAAAAAAATCTCTTTATGCATTATTTTGTGTTGGGCAATGTAGTCAGTAAGTGGGGTCATCAGCTAAATAGAGGAAAACAACCTTAAATAAAAACCTAGAGGGAAACTATCTTATATTTTTAAAATTTGATGATGTTTTTAAAATTTGATGATGTTAAGTGATAATCAGCTTTTTATAACGCCTTCCTCTTTCCCTCTTTGTTAGGTGGTATGGTCAGGAAAAAGACTATAACGTGCTAGTTATGGATCTTCTTGGACCCAGCCTTGAAGACCTCTTCAATTTCTGTTCAAGAAGGTTCACAATGAAAACTGTACTTATGTTAGCTGACCAGGTATGTGAAACTTTTATGAGAATAAAAGCTAAGAAATGCTACTGTTTAGTACTACTTAACTATAATTTCAGTGTAGAAACCAGAGTATTATAACCCTGTATAATAATCCTTGGGTTAAAAGTATAGTCATTCAAGTTTGTTGCTCTGATAAGTCTTGTAGATGTTTTCCTGTGGTATAAGACAAAAATGAATTACACTGGTTTATTATTCACCTGTAGACTAAGAGTTTTCGAGCTACTCCCATCATATAGTGTATTTGCTTTAGTGCTGAGTATAACAGGTTTCTTTGTAAGATTTTGTTTGAAGAAAGGATTTGGGAGTGTTTGTGTGTGTGCAAATATAAATAAATATGTATATATTGAAATTTTGATTAAAGCAAACTGAATGGTATTATGTGTTGAACCCTTATAAAAGGTATATTTTTGAGGAAAATAAGGTACTGAAGTAATTTAATGAACAGTTTTTGACCAAGTAGATGCTTCTTACAGGATTCTCAGCTATTGGTAATATTTAAGCAAAATCATGGAAATTTTTATGTCATGAATTGGATTTATGCATTGATTGAGGTTAGATGAAATTGTTTTAAAGCCCAAGGCTAGATTTATTTTTTTAGCTAAAGGTAATAAAAAAGAAAACCAGTTTTAAAGAATTTTAAGATGGGAGAATGGGGTCAGGAACAGACCTTGAGGAAACAGATATTATGGTCAAAGATAACAGGTAAATGTCAAGGACCTTGCATAAAACATGACTTCTTAATATGCTTTAATTCACATGTGAGCGAATCTTAATAAAAGAGTTTGTATTCTGTAGGCTCAGTAACACATAGGCATACATGCAGTGAACATTTATTCAGGATCTGCCACTGTAAAGGAGATCAGTCCTGGGTGTTCATTGGACGGACTGATGTTGAAGCTGAAACTCCAATACTTTGGCCACCTGATGCAAAGAGCTGACTCATTTGAAAAGACCCTGATGCTGGGAAAGATTAAGGGCAGGAGGAGAAGGGGACGACAGAGGATGAGATGGTTGGATGGCATCACTGACTCAATGAACCTGGATTTGGGTGGACTCTGGGAGTTGGTGATGGACAGGGAGGCCTGGCATGCTGCAGTTCATGAGGTCGCAGAGAGTCGGACACGACTGAGTGACTGAACTGAACTGTACTTAGCACTGGAGTGTACAAAAAATAAGAGCTAGTTTCTTCCCTCTTTTAACATAGAGTTAGTGGAGAAAAATGGACAGGTTCTGTCGTAAAAGTCTATATTGGATACTCTGGTAACATCAGAGAAATAATGTAATTTAGGGAAGGGGGTTGTAGAAAGGCACTTGTTTAAGAAAGAACCAGCTGAGTCTTGCTCTGTAAATGACAGGCAACACTTGAGTAGTCTGTAGTTTGTGCTGTTAATTTATCTTTTGCCTGACCTTCCCCCTGTGAGTGAATACTCATAGTTTAATGATAAGTATTACTGGGCTAGAACAAATACTTTATGTACTTGACTGGTACAAAAAGTGAGACAAATGTTTTGTTTTACTTATTTAATATATGAATTGCTGCTGTACCTAAAGATGGTATTTGAACATTGTATACATCTTCTTCCTTGAGTGTATAGTTTAAGCCAGAGATTACAATTTGCCTTCACAAGCCGTTTGCCAAGGTAGAGGAATAAGAGTTAGAATTTATATCCTTGGTGATAAAAGCTGTAGAGAAAACGCAGGCAAGTAAAAATAGAGTCCTGACGTACACTACTGAGAAGAGCAAAAACATATGGGCAGAAAGATAATGTTGGCAGCCTTTGGACATGGAAAACATTTTCAAATACAACTTTTATTTTATGGAAAAGGTAGACATAATTGATAACTTAGAAATTTAAACTATTACAGAAGAAAAAGTTTAAATCTGTTTACATAACAAATGACTGATAAAAAGATTGTCTGTTGTATGCAAAGAATTCTTAAAAACTGACAAGAAAAGGACAAGCCAAAAAAATAATGGAAAAGTATGGATTGACTTCACAGTACAGTACTAAGTCCAGAAGGTCAGTAAAAGTGAGCAGGTTTTTTAACTGTTATGAAATTACAAGTGAAGTCAGTACCTGTGAAAATGGGCAAGATTTAGAAAAAACTGAGATAACTGCTAGTGGGAAAAAAACACTAGTGCTGAAAAAATGAGCTGTTATAGGCTATTCTGAAGGCAATCAGTTTGCCTTCAAAGCAGCAACTCCCCCTGCAATGATAGGGGAGGTATAACCCATAGAAATAGAAGTGCTAATAGATAAGGATATATAAGTATATTAGTGTTATTGTTTATGGTGAGAGAATATTGGAAATAATGAGCATTAATACTGTGAGTTGGGATAATTGGGGAGTACTTCCATCTATGCCTAGAATATTTATCTCCATTAAAAAGAATGGTAAGACCATACCACTTGACTTGGCAGAATTTCTGGGAAATTAAGAAAAGCTTGTTACAATGCCATGTTTGTTAGTTTTAGGATATGATCATACATATATGGAGAAAAATCATGGGAGAGTCGGAAAAGCATGCCAGAAAGGAAACCCAGCATGTATATGTCCCCATTTGCATAAAAGTTACATGCTTACATTGTATGGTACCAACTTGTAGAAATGTTTGGGATAGAATTAGTTAAAAACAAGTGAACAAAAATAAAATGAGTAGACTATTTCTATTGTAGTTTAAAGCAATAACAGTGTATAACTGTATCTGTCAATTGGTCAACATCCCTGTACTCTGAAGCACATGTAAGTTTGTGTGTGTACATATAGAAGAGAATAAAAATAGATCTGAGTAATACCAGGTACCTCAAGGGGCATAGTATTGACGTTTACTTTATATAATTTTGAACAACTGAAACAATTCTAAATTTATTACTTCTGTAATTAAAAAAACCAGTTCTTTCTATCAGGTTCTGTCATGTTTATAATCATTCATATTGAAAGAATAAGCTCAAAGGAAACTGCTGGTTTATGCTTGTATATCCATTAGTCTGGAGGTAAATGCAGAGCTGGTTGTCCTTTTTAATTTTGTCTAGCATTGTCTTTTTGAACTCTAAATGAAGTTAATAAAGTATACTTGTGATCTTGAAAAATGATTGACATATTGAAATAATTGAGACACAGTATGTTGCTTTCTTTTGTTTCTTAGTGCAAATCACTTAACTTGATTTTCTCTCCTCCCCTTTTTTCCAGATGATCAGTAGAATCGAATATGTGCATACAAAGAATTTTATACACAGAGACATTAAACCAGATAACTTCCTAATGGGTATTGGGCGTCACTGTAATAAGGTTAGTCACATGTTCTTTGCATGAAAGGACAAAGAATAAAACTTCCAAGAATTGCTTTGATAAACTTTGGTGAACTTTTTAAGTCTTTTAAAAAGTCATAGTAAGTTGAATTTGCTATTGATAATTGTTTTAAAAGATTGTACTTGAAGGCTAATCCATTAACTTAGTAACTTGAAATAAATTATCTCCAACTTAACCCAACCAGTTAGTTATTTATATGGAAATATGAAATTCCAAGGGCTTTATAATGAAATGTAATCATCTATACTATTGTATCTATTTTTCATTCATTCGAATAGCAAACAAACAAACAAAAAAACCCATATACCCATATACTTTTCTTCCTGAATGCTAAAAATCAGATTTTAACCTTTCTTTCTGAAGTGTGGGTTTTTGCAATATATGTGCTTGTGCCAGTGTGGGAACCACTGTCCCACCCATCTGTCACCATGGCGTTAACATTTGCTGACTGAGCAAGGTTGATAATGAGAATTCTTCAGTCCTTGGATTTGTGTATTCAAAAGGATAACTTTTGGACCTGTTTCAAAAGTAGTTTGACAGTTTATTTGGGTGCCAAGTTGAGTGGGGTCTCCACCCCTCTTCTCTCCTGTTCAAAGGAAAGTGTAGACAAGTGAAATGAACTTTCATACAATGAAATTAGTGTTCATTGGGGGCCACAGAATGGTTGAACTTACGGGGTGATTGGGTTTTAGCCAGTGACGCATGATTGCAGTTAGAAACTAATTGTGTTGACAATTTTCTGCAATGATTAGTTTTACTGAGTGAATTGCTTTTATTTTCAATTGTTGAGGTCGGGCAGACAGGCAGCATTGGCAATGCACTAAGCATGTTATGATCTGACGATCTGATAGAAATTCTCAACTTCAGGACAACTTGGGGGTTTTTTGTGTTTTTTGTTTTGTTCTGTTTTTGGAAGGAACATTCCTATTTATTTTATTTAGTCATTAGGGAATGTTTGATGTTTTTAGGTCTAGCTATAAATGTTTACCTTTGTTTGCCTGTATGAATGCCAACTTGGAGCCATTACCATTAGAAGTGGTATTATTTGTTAATGCGTGAGACATTAATGTTGGTCTGACCAGGTTTTAGGAGTTAAATTTTATTTTTCTTGAAAGCTGAGCTTTAAATGATAGAAGGTGTTTAAGTCTACATGTAACCTTTCTTGCCATTCCCAAATCACATCTTTTTTCTTTTTTTAAATATTATGTGGCTTCTCTCTTTGAAGCATCCAGGTTCTTGTTATTTTAAAACCTGGTAATTTAATTGAACTATTACTAGTCTTAATTTTGGCAGGCAGTTTTGTCAGAATGACCCTGATCTTTTGACCATTTCCCAGCCTTTTCTTCCCATTTTCTTCCTGCTAAAGGCCTTCTATCCTCATGTAATCCATGTTCTGCATGTTGATGTTGCAGTACATGGTTTGTCTTAAACTTAATGATAGTCCAGATGATGTCTTTGCTTCCCCACCCTGCCCCAAACAGCTTATTAATCACTTAGTTGTGTTAGGAAGTCCAGATTGCCCAGTGATATGTAAACCTTTTTAGAATCTTGTGTCCTCTTTTAGAGATACTAAAAAGATTGTGAAATTGCTTTGCTGTTACACAGATTCAGAGAGACCCTAGGGTTAGAAGTGCAGTGTTTTACCTAAGATTCTGAACGTTGTTCTTAAACATTTTAGGTTAGTGTTTGTTTATGTAGTTGGTTTTTAGTGTTTTCTGTATTGTAGTTTGAAATACGCCAGTTGTATGATACTGGATTCTTTGGTCAGCTCGTTGTAGTAGTTTTCTATTTGTGGGTAGAGTTGGGGGTGGGGGGGCATTTGAGGTTGATTTTTAAAATCAAATTTCTTATTTGGAAAATTGTTCTGAATTTGATATTTAGGAGTAGTCACTCCAACCGTAGTGAATTTGCTCAACTCTTCCAGTAATCAGCCCTGCATGCTTATGAAAATAAATTTTAAGGTGACTAAATGCCTTCTACCTCTTCCTTACTGAAGATTTTTTTCCCCCTGTGCAATCTTTTTTTAGGGGAAGGGCAGATTGTGGTGCCAAAGATTGCAGATCCAAATTCCCTGTTTTGTATTAAAAAATTAAAGAGCCAAATGTCACCATTGCTATCCCTGTTTCAGGCAGTGACACAATATAGTGGCATTAAAAACCTGAGTACTTTCCAGAATTCAAATGTTGTTAAGCATGTGATTCTTATTTGGAAAAGTGAGAACCTACAGTGCTTGGTGGAAGAAGGATGGCATTTGGCTACCCTGTTCTTTCTCTAATGCCTCGGTGTTGCCTGTCTGCGCCGGCCATTGTTGCAATGTAAGCAATACTGTTTGATGCACTGCCACCCTCTATTGTCTGTTTAGTGTTTAGAATCTCCAGTGGGGAAGAGGAAAAGAAGCATGACTGTTAGTACTTCTCAGGACCCATCTTTCTCAGGATTAAACCAGGTCTGAAACTGTCTCCTATTCCAACCTCAATCCCAAATTCATGTGCTTTTCTTTCTTATTGTTTGATTATTTTTGTTTGTTTTAATTCTGGAGAATATAGATCTTGCTCAAGCACCTCTTAACGTTGGCATTATTCAGACATACTTGGCAAACATATAACATTACTAAGATATTTCTTTATGGCTTTTGCGTAAAGCTTGTAAAACTTAGAGAAAACCTAAATGAAAACAGGATTATGTTTAGATTTCTAACATCCACGAGAGGAGATATGTTGGTCTAAAATTGATACTATTTAGCTAATGCTAGATTTAAGATAGACTGTTCAATTTTTTTAAAATAATTTGGAGTTGCATCACTGCTGAATGATGATATTCTGCCTCAACTCTTCCCATTCCCTAATGAACTTTAGGAGTTGTGTAGATCAGATTTCAGATCTAGTTTTTTTTAGAATTGATTGCTTCAGTATGAGAATTCTCTCATCTTCAACCAAGTAGCATAAAATGCTTAAAGAATATTATATGCTCTGGAACTAGAATGCACTGCATTCTAATGATAACATAATTGATATCAATTACCATTAATAACACATAAATAAGATAAACAGATGTATAACCTAATGATTTATGTTTGGCAGGCTAGATAAAACACTCAATATTTCTAAATTTTTTTTTTAATGTAAGGAAATTTTTCACTTAGTCTTCATTTACTATTGAGAAGCTGGCTTTATTTACTGTATGAATTTTCAGATAAACAAGGGAAAATAAATTAAAAAAAAATCAGCACCACCTAGGTACTTAATTTTTGAAGCTCCTGAATGAATGAATCTTTATCAGTAGTATACACTGAGAAGTAAGTGTTGACATAAGTATCAAAAAAGGAAAAAATTTGCATTTGATATGTGAGCATACTTTGTAATTTCTTTATTAAACCACACGTATCATCTGGGCTATCATTTAATCCTTCTCCAAACTGCCCAGCTTTATATCAGGAACTATGTTCTCCTGCTGTTAAAAAGGTTTTAGAAATTAGATTTTATTATTATTCACAGACAAAGAAATAACCAACTGTGGTAACTAGATCTTGACTGGGCAGAGAGAGAATGGGGGGTAATTAGGTACATTGTAAGGCAACTTTACTGCCCTATTTTTTCTTATCCATATACATTCACACATTTTACTCATACTTTACAGCATAATTACTTATAGGTTTTCTGGGTTGTAAGGAAAAGTATTCCTGTGAATTCTTGAAAGGGCAAGGAAATATGACTACTGGTGAAGAGAAAAATGGTTGAAATACCAATACCTGAAATTGGCATTAGTGTTTCTGAAGAAAATACACCTCTGCTGAATGAGTTATCCCATTATACCCAACATTAACTCATTTCCACATGCCTTTGAAGAATATGCTGCTTTCTTTAAAACAGGCACAAATTTTTGAACATGTAGTTTAAAAATCCACAGAAAGGCAGCTTGCCCACCAAAGAGGTTAGATGTCGTCTCCTTTGTATATGCAGACCTATAAAAATACATTACTTTATGACATTGGATATTGACTTTTCCTTGTTTGGTTTTACATATCTGCGGCTATTTTGGTTATATCCTTGGTATCACATGGTTTCATGTAAACAGTTCCCATTTATGTAAACAGTTCCCATTTATGTATGTTTTTATTCATTTTAAATTCGATGCATGGAGAGCTACTAAAGAAGCATGCATGAATAGGTACCATTAGATAATGAACTATAAAGAGATTTAAACTTAAAATTTTAAGTAGTTTTCAGTTGTTTTGCTCTTCAAATGGAATACCTGTTTATCAGTGACATTACTTTCCCTGACTTATTTTCAGTTTTTATAGGAGGAGAAAATTTTAAATTCATTTGCTTTGTAATTTTTTACTTTGATACTGAGACTCAGATACTTAAGAAGATAGTGTGTCATTTTTGTTTCCTTGATAAATTAGATTTTGTCCTTTAGAGTTGTGGAAGGAAAGAACTCTCAGAGTCTTCTAGTTGTTAAGAAAGTGGTTATTGAGTTGCACATGAAGCTGTTGAATCTAGACATGAATGTAACTGGCAGACTTAACCCTCTCAGAGTTGGCTATTGTTTTCTCCTCTATTTTGGAGTACTAAAGAAAGCAATCTCAGAAGATAGTCCTTAGAAGAAAATCTGTCCCAATCACTTTTTTTCATAACTCACATAATTCTTAGAGATAGTTTTTAAATGCTGTGAAAGTGGGTGTCCGTTTGTGTTTGTTTTTCCTTTGTTTTCTTTTCAGTGTGAATCTGTAGAACTTAGTCGTTTTGCTTACCAGACGTATATATTGCTCATTTTAATATTTGAGTACTGAGCCAGTTTTCATATCAAAAGAAACTTAAAGCTCATACTTTTAAGTCTCTTATTTCTCTTAGCGATTTATAGCATTAATTTCTCTGTTCCTATTTTATAGTAACTCAGTTGTTCAGTCATTTAATCATACTAAAGAACTTTCATTATTAAATCTGTATTTAATAATTTAATCTTTATTCTTTGTAATAGACTAGATGAAAATAAGTATTTCAATGTTAACATGGTTACAGAAGCACAAATCTCACTACCCAGTGTCTTAACTGAGGCTAGATTGTAGTGCCTGCCTGCAATAAGTATTTTCATCTTTCTAAAAGAAGCACTTGGTGGTATCTTTTCCACTTAAATCAGTAACTTGCTTTATTTATATTTTGAGGCAGACCCTAACAGACTAGGTGATCATGTTTCCCAGTACATCCAACACTGTAAACTGTAGCAGAAGGGGCCCAGTGTCAGCCTAATAGGAAGAAAAAGTACCAAATTGAGGTATAACTAGAAAAGAATAGTGTAGGGCCACATAGTATAAGAGCACATAGATCTGCTTTGCTTAATAAATTTTGTAGGCATAACTTTAAATAAGTGATTTTATGGTAAAGGCTAAATAAAGTTTTTAGTTAAGATTATTTTGCTTTAGAAGGTAGGTAAATATGAACATATTTTGGGTTTTTTCCCCTAAAAATACTTCTGCTTTTTTTTGTTCTTCTTATAAAAGTTTTAATCATGGAGAATAAACCTGAATTATTTCTAAAAATTAGCTACATTATAAATGAGCATCTTATTCCCTGTGTATCATATAAACAGAACAGCACTAAATGTTATTTTGTTTTGAAATACTATTAATACTTTGGTTTTTAGTTAGCTCATTTAAGCTGCTAATTGTAAGCCACCTTGACTTAAGTAATAGATCAACTTGTTATATTTTCCAGAAGCTTAAGCTGATCACACGTGTAAATGTCATTTGGGAATAAAATGAAATGTATGCTTGTTTTAAAGTACTCATTTATTATAAATAAAAATTCTGGTTTTGTTGTCAATATCAAACTTTCAGAGTTGTCTTATTTCAGATAATGAGCATTCTGTTGGCATACTAAAGAGTGGCCTTTGTAGAATGGAAGAGTTCCAGGTGGCTTATGTCTAGTTTTTTTTTTGTTTTTTTTTGTTTTTTTACCCCCCTGCTTGTTTACCACTAGTAACAGGATGTCAGGCTTCATTATGGCACACAGCACACTTGTCAGCAACTCTGCTATCGAGCACGTGTACATTTCTCCACTACGTTGGAGGTTCCAGAGACAGGCTTCTGAATGTATAATGAGCTATGCCTGTGAAATTGTTCAGCTGACAGGGATCAACTGCTTGATGTAACTGTATTTTTTTAAAACCTGATTTATTGATGAGGTATAGTAAAAGCTTATTGGAATGTTAAGTTTGTTCATTATCTGTTCTGCTTACAATGCTTTATTTTGATATAGTTGAAAAAAATAGAATAAATGCCATTTAATAAATAAGCAGTTTGACTGAGTAAGCTTGGGAATCTAATGTCTCTTTATTTTCTTTTAAAGTTATTCCTTATTGATTTTGGTTTGGCCAAAAAGTACAGAGACAACAGGACAAGGCAACACATACCATACAGAGAAGATAAAAATCTCACTGGCACTGCTCGGTATGCTAGCATCAATGCACATCTTGGTATTGAACAAAGGTGAGTTTGTAATGAATGCATTTATCAAATCTATAGCAAAAGCCATTGATGGGTTTTTGAAATATTTTAATTAGTTTCTTACAATATCTAAAGATGTCTCTTGGCTGAAGATTTGAAAGACACTTATTAATCCTTTAACCTGCTTCTTTAGACAGTGCAGAGAAGCCAATTAAATGAGGCCTTTTTGTTTTCTTTGTTGTAACTTGTGTCTTGGGCAGGAAATATTGCACCTTGGAAGTTAGAAGTGTAAAGGCAGCTTTATTTTTGCAGCTAAAAACAATACTTTTTTCCTTAATGGTGATCTTGTGCTTTTTATATATTAGTGATGCAAGCTGAGTTTGGGGAAAGAATGTATTGGTTATTTTTATATGGAAAATATTATATAATAACTAATGAATCAAAATTTCATCGGTGGACCACCCTCTGTTCTCCTCTTCCACCCCTACCTAAAGGATTTGGTTTAAACATGGTCATAATTTCTGTGCTCTTTCTGTTTTTTGACTTGAATTCTAGTTTTTCTTCTGCTTTCATCTTTTGTCAATGCTTTTTCTTTTTGCCCTTTAAAATAAGCATAGAAATGACAAATTATACACTTCCAGGTTAGGGGACTTCATGAGAAGAAAGTTATTTAGCTAAATTCTTTTTTCTCTGTAAAAGTTAAGTTGCAGGATCATGTTGGATTTTATAATTTTGGATTCTATGAGAAAATTTTGTTTAGAAGTAACCCATTAGGAACTTTTAAAAATTACTTGCTCATGATACCAAATTATTCTCTTTCCTTGCTTGGGAATATTTCTCCTTGTATACCTGGCTTTCTTTCACATGTTCTTCATAATAACTTCAGCTTATAAATTTACATTTTCTTTTCTAGTCGCCGAGATGACATGGAATCATTAGGATATGTTTTGATGTATTTTAATAGAACCAGCCTGCCATGGCAAGGACTAAAGGTAAACCAGATTCAAATTGCCTGCTTTTTATTTTAGTGTGTTGGCATTATGTTGAAAATGTCTACTTTTATGTACAGTAGAACTAGTTTATCCAGTAATTCTATATTATTTGATTGTCCTAACATTTTACTTGTTTCCATTAATTAGGAGTTTTGCCATTACTTTTGTATTCGTAAATTAATGATAAATTACTGTGTTCAAGAATTTAATGACTATTTAGGTACTTTATTGGTTCTTTCAAGGTAAATAGTCTGTATATTTATTGAGTACCTGTAAACTTGACACATTGTTTGGTGTTGTATGGGTAGCTTTATTCAATGTGAATATTTTTACACTGGAAAAGTAACAACAGTTGTGAATGTTAACTAAATGATGGGCATATTTATTTGGTATTGATCTGCTTATACCTTTGCCCTTGCTGAATATGGGTTAAGAAATCTAATTTAAAATTTGACTCCACCTATTTTTACTTAACCCCTATCCTGGTGGCTCAGACAGTAAAGCGTCTGTCTACAATGCAGGAGACCCGGGTTCGATCCCTGGGTTGGGAAGATCCCCTGGAGAAGGAAATGGCAATCCATTCCCAGTACTGTTGCCTGGAAAATCCCAGGGACGGAGGAGCCTGGTAGGCTACAGTCCACGGGGTTGCAAAGAGTCGGACACAGCTGAGCGACTTCACTATTTTTACTTAAATCATACATTTTGATGTTCCTGTTAGACTCACTCTTTGCTATTAGCTAAAAACATTCTTGAAGCAGAAAGTCATATGAAAAGTTAACAGCTTAGGGGGAAAGTTTTAAATGTATTATGCTTTCATTCCTCTTTTCCCTAGGTTATGATTCCTCTTGAATCTCAAGTTTACTTTTATGTGTAATATGTTATACTAAAAGAATCTTTCATAATATTGAGTATGTCTGTGTGGTTTGATTCTTATTCTCCACAGGCTGCAACAAAAAAGCAAAAATATGAAAAAATTAGCGAAAAGAAGATGTCCACACCCGTTGAAGTTTTATGTAAGGTAAGTGTACACTGATGATTTGTTTAAAAATATAAATGATCCAAAACCAAAAAGGAACAGTTTATTTCCCAGCCTCAGAACTTAAACTTCCTATTGAGTAGCTGTTACTGTTTTAACTTTACTTTTGGTTGATTCTTGGTATCTTTAAGAATGACTTGAACATATGAGTCATTTTAAATAATTGTTTCTGGTTTACATGCTATGATCCGTTTTAAATTAGAGGAAAAATAAGAGAGCAGGTAAACTTACCTAATAGAACCTCACCGATCTGTGAGAAAATTCAATTAAGAAATATTGTTCTTATTCCTAAGCTGGTGCCAGAGAAGAAAGAATATCCACAATTGGCATATTGAGGCGTTAGAGAAACAAAGGCAAGCAGGTTAGAACAATCCAAAAATAAGACATGTCCAGTAGTATATAGATGGTAGTTTTAATCAGGCTCATTTCTCTGAAATCTCAAACATTATAGACAGAAGCATGTTAGTTGAGAATAGAAAGATACTTGTATCATGATGTCTCTTCCATAGAAAAAAGACCACATGGTCATCTTTGTGACAGTTGCATACCTAAAATAATTAGGAAACAATGTATAATTATATATTTGTCTGGTAGAAGGGAGAAATCAGCATGAGTTGAAATAGTATTTTGTGGAAGGGTATAAAATGGTGATATCTTTATGTCTCTCCCCACCTATAAATTGGCTTTCACCTTTTCTGCATATCTGCAGGAATGGAGGGGATGGGTTGAGAAAATAAGACCCTTTCTGAGAGTCTTTGTTTTAAATTATGAAATAAATTTTAGGCTAATGAGTAAAATAGTCATTATGTTATATTTCACCCAAATAACTTACCAGGTAACACTTACGTTGGTAGTTTTCGTTTGTAAAAGAAAGTTCATATGATAAATGTGGAACACTATTAATACAGACTGTGAATGTATGTTAAAAAGTGAAAAGCTCTGTTACAAGATTTTTAAAAACTGTCCACCAAAAAATGAAATAACATAAAAGTACTTTGTAAAAATTAAATTTGTTTCTATCGGTATAATCAATAAAAATAAATGTTATAGGTATACACATTCTATCCTACCTTCTGTATATGAGAAATTTCTCAAAACCATAAGGTTGTGGGAAGAGACTGCCTCTGTAACTCATCACCCTTCATATTCACCTTTACTCAAGGGGAAGAGACTTGGGAGTTTTTGTTTTAATAGTTTGCATTTCTACATTCCTAATGGCAAAATCCTTTTGGTGACTAATATCTATAGCCTTAAAAAATGTTTATATACATCTTTGAGAATCTTTGCTGAGAAACTGAACATGGAAAAAATTTATATCCATAGATGTACTTATTAGTATAATAGAGAAAAACTGGAATCCTCCAAATGTCCAATTATAGGGAACAGGTTAATTAGGATATGTTCAGTAGGTCAAATAATATCCAGCCATGAACTTCTAAATAGTTCATGGGGAGGTTGGAAATAATATAGAAGAATATTTTAATGGATTTCTTTTGATGGAAAAGAGAATATGTATATGTGCAATATGATAACAGTTACAGGAAAAAATATATAAACCCAGTTTATTCATAGGATGAAGCATTGGATTGATCTGTATCATAATTTTGATTGCTCTGTATGATTGATTGCACTCTTGGTGGTTTTACTTCTCTCTTAATATAGGTCTATACTACTATTTTTAAAAGTAATTTCAGAATGGAGAAAGAGTACCCATTCATTGTCCTGTTCTGGCAAAGAGAACATTACAGGCCTCATTTTAGTTATTCTTTGTTGCCATCCAGTTACTGGATATTAATAAACTAATAGGTTAAGAAGTGTGATATCTAAATTATTTAAGAACCTGATACTGTAAGAAAAGGATAAACATTTCCTTTACCAGTACTAAAAGATACTACACATAATAAGGTGGTCTGGATGATGAAATTCTGTTGAATTCATGTGGATAACAAGTCATATAATTGTTTTTAATTTTATGTTTTAACTCTTGAACTTACAGGGATTTCCTGCAGAATTTGCCATGTACTTAAACTATTGTCGTGGGCTGCGCTTTGAGGAAGCCCCGGATTACATGTACCTGAGGCAGCTATTCCGCATTCTTTTCAGGTCAGTTTTAAGACTATAAACTCCGGTGAGGGAAATTAGTTCAATCCACCCAATGTACCTGTTCTGACAAGTAGCAGATAAAAGTGGATTTAACCAATATTAATGAAATGTTAAGGAACTGAGTTTGACATTTTTCTATTTCCAAATGTCCTTGAAGTGTTGTAGTTTCGGATGGAGAAACCATTGAATCATGCTCAAAGTAGAATGTAAGTATTAGATACAAGTAACTGTTGTTGGAACTGGGGACTCTCCAACTTGGTAGAGAATCCTGTTTAATGCCAAAATGAATAACAATTAAAATATCAGACAAAGTTTATGATACTGTAGAGGTAGGCCCAAACTCTCGGGTCCCTAGGTAAACAACCCATAATTGGTCTTGAACAAAAGGGAAAAATAAAGTACATGTGACTCAAAAATCTTAGTTGGAAGAGAAGAATTAGGGATAATGCTGTAATCCTACAAAAGTCTTGCATAGACAAAGTCAGCATAGACATCTCTCTCTCAAACTTTAACAGTTCCATGTCTACTCTGATTTGTCTTCAGGGGGTACCATCTTGTTATAAATATTCCCCCAGATAACTGATAGCTTGACTCAGTATTTTTGTTGTTCATGCTGCCGTCCTCCTGTTTTTTTGGCTGCACAGAGCAGCTTCTGGGATCTTAGTTCCCAACCAGGGGTGGAACCGCCCTTGGCAGTGGAAGCACGGAACCCTAACCACTGGACCATTGGGGAGTTCCCTCATGCTGCCCTTCATTCCCACTCTCCTGCTCCTTTCAAAAAAGTTCAAAGGCAGCTTCTTTTTGAAAAGGGAGAGGATTTAATTATTCTTGAATACAGCAGACCAAAGTGGTGACATTTCCCTCCAATCATAATGCGTAAAAAGTAGAATTAATTAACCAAAAAGGAAGTCAACTATAGGGAAAGAAATCTTATAGGAGCTACCACAAAAGAAAAAAAAAATGCTCTCACTATTTTGAAAGTTCAGTAGAGCATTTAAATTGGACCTTGTTGTTAATGGATTAACATATAATTTTATATTTTCTAGGACCCTGAATCACCAATATGACTACACATTTGATTGGACAATGTTAAAGCAGAAAGCAGCACAGCAGGCAGCCTCTTCAAGTGGGCAGGGTCAGCAGGCCCAAACCCCCACAGGCAAGCAAACTGACAAAACCAAGAGTAACATGAAAGGTTAGTAGCCAAGAACCAAGTGACGTTACAGGGAAAAAAATTAAACACAAAATTGGGTAATTCATCCATTTCTAACAGTGTTAGATCGAGGAGGTGGTTTTAAAATACATAAAAATTTGGCTCTTTGTTGTTAAAAAAAGACGTCCTTGGAAAATTTGACTACTAACTTTAAACCCAAATGTCCTTGTTCATATATATATGTATATGTATTTGTATATACATATATGTGTGTATATTATATCATTTCTCTTGGGATTTTGGGTCATTTTTTAACAATTGCATCTTTTTTACTCATTCATTAACCCTTTCCAAAATAAACATTCGGTGTTGGGAATATGGTATAATCAATCAATCCAAAATCCTAGACCTAACACTTGTTGATTTTTAATAATGAATCTGGTTAGCCATGGTATTTTGACTTTTCAACTAACAGTGTTAAGAATTTTCTGCATGTTAATGCTTTAGCATTTAAAATGGAACATTGAGAACATGATCTAATTTCAAGGGTAGAGTCTGGCATTGCCCCCGGAGTGTCTGTCTGCTCAGTTGCAGAGCACCTCATTTACTCTCTTAAATGCTCAAATAACTGAAAAGCTCGACACATCCTTTCTCATCACAAAAATAAATCTCTTTTGTTTTTAGTTGCTATTTACCAACATGTGTTCTTAAAATGAATTTTTTTCCTTAGGGCTCCAGTTTTTTAAATTGTACAAATATTCAAGATCTAAAGGGGGTCTACTGTAGAACTGAATTCTGCAGTTAACCTCTTGCAAATTGGAAAAAAAGGAAAACTGGGGCGAATGCCACTTGGCTGCTAGTCTAGTTCCCTTCTCTCTCTGGCATTCTTAGTATCTCTAAGGAGTAGAACTGTTAGGACACAGTACCATTTCTTATCACTGTTGCCACACAGTTCAATTCCTGTGTTTTTTGTCTGTTTTTCTTTTCCCCTTTCTGGGCCTTAACTCCTGATACCTGCCTACTTCCTAAAAGTGTAGTGGGTGGGTAAGGTTTGTTTGGGGTTGTTTTGTTGTTGTTGTTTCTAATTATGTAATTTCTGAATGACTGCTCTAGTCTGAACTTGATCTTTTTGGTCCGTGTTATTAGTGTTGAATTTTAAAAATTTTGTAATATAAAAACAGGCTCTAATCTGAGGATACTGTTCAAGTAGTATAGTTAACTGATGTCATCCTCATCCCAGCAGCTCATCTATTAGAATGAAGTTGAGGTCGTTCACTTTCATGTTTCTGTATTTGGGAAGGATCTGGAGTTGAATGTTTGATGTAGTGGGAGTTCTTAGAGATGGCAAACACTAATGCTTGTCCAGTGCTCTGCCTCTGCATCATAGTTGGGATTTAATTGTCCCTTTCTAATCATAGTGTCAACAATTTCTTAATGAGGTAGGTAGCTAGCTAGTATTGCTAAGAAGTAGTTCTGCCATTTAGGTAAGACCACAGAGACTCTCTAAACTGAGGACCTGACACCTACAGTATATTTGTGCTTTTTCTACAAAATGAAACAAATTTTTGCCTAAAGCTAGCTGGGGTAATAGGATGATCACAAGTTGCAGTTTCTAGAACTAAAATTAGATTGAAATCTTACCTGACCTAGAACATCTTACTTCAGGCATTCAGCAGCCTTCAGAAAGAATAACCTTATTTTGAGCTAGTTTCGTTGTTAGTTTACTGTGTCTCTTACTCAATAAACAAGCAGAATTTTTGTCCTGCCTTATCCAGGTCTAAAAGATGAGAAGTTGGATCCGCTGAGTTAGTATGTTTCCTTGGAAAAAAAATTGTAATTAAACTGAAGTTTGATCCTTATTTTGTATGGTAGCCATTTTTCATAAAAGCAACTTAAAATCTTGTACAAGTTTCATAGCACTCTTAGACACTGGGGTTATACAAATACCACACAAACATGGATGTTTCATAAAACATACCACATACCACCGCAGACTACTAAGAACAAATTCTTAAACTTGTTTTATTTGGTATATAGAATGTAGTGCACTAACCAAATCTTACACAAACCCATCCATATATAAAGCCATGAAAGCATAGCACGTTTGAAGGTGGCATGAAATGGAGAATCTATTCCCTTAAGTAATCTTACCCACAACTCCGTTATCTGGGTCATCCAGTAAGAAATCCCCTGTGAAGCCTGGAGTTTGTAAGTAATAAAGGTGTTTGAAGGCATCTCTTCTCTTAGGATTCCCTACTGTACGTTTTTAGGTAAATCTCTGTATTGCAGGCACATGCATTCCTGGGGGAGGGGGAATCCCCCAAATAGTAGCTTTTACTAATATGTTTTATATAATAATATTGGAAAAATCCACATCTAGTATTTCTTCCATCAAAAGCTATAACTTGTTTTAGTAGTTGACTAGGAATGTGCAAAGACTTGAAAGTCTGACTTAGCTAAGATGGACTTCCTATGTGTAGTAGACTTCTATTTACTTTTGTAAAGAAAAGATCTTTTGAAATACTCCATTGCAAAGGCCATCAAAAGACTAAGAAACAAAGCATCTCCTGTAAAGCTGACTGTGATCGCTACTGTTTTTAAGTGCTCAGGTGCCACAAGACTACAATTACTGTTTTTATACACATTAAAGAGGAAAAGATTTACATCTGGTACAGTTCCAAATGCATTTCCACTCCCTTTTCTTCAACTGTATTGATTATAGGGAAGGTGCTTTTAAGGACATTTAAGACATAGTAAATGGCAACCCACTCCAGTGTCCTTGCCTGGAGAATCCCAGGGACGGGGGAGCCAGGTGGGCTGCCGTCTGTGGGGTTGCACAGAATCGGACACGACTGCAGTGACTTAGCAGCAGCAGTAGCAAGACATAGTAAAGGAAAGAAATATTTTTAGGACATTCAGAATTCACCTAAGTTCACTGTTTCTTTAGTATAGGGCAGAGATGGGGAAGATTTCAGAAGGTAGTGAAGCCAAAGGTGCATCCTCTCAGAATTCTAATACTCTCATCATCTTAACCCATCTGTTTACTATTCCACTGGCTACTAAGCATAACTGTATCATAGTGTAAATGGATGTCAAATTGTTGGCATTTAATAGATTAGATATAATTTTTCCATCTCCATGATCTTCCTTGAATTATCTTCCAGTATTTACTGGGCTTCACTTAACATTTATGTCCAGTTTAACTTTTTCTGGCTTCACCAATTGCTGCTAGGAACGTGGCTGGTCATTCAGCAACGTAAACCAGATCACAGGGGAAGACCTTGAAATATCTGGAGAGACTGCTTTGCTCTGAATACTCTCAATCCAAAGGAGTGGCAGGGAGCTGCATCTGTTTCAGCTGCTGCTGAAATTTTTATCAGGTGTTTTTTCACCGCGGACAATAAAGCTGGAGAAAAGAGAACCAAATAACCCAACAGGAAATGAAGATGATTGCTTAAGAGTTGATTTGACATGATCTAAAGCCCACATCTCTAAGGCTTGCTGGACCTATCAAACTTTTCAACTTGTCAGATTGGAAACAACAGAAGACCTAGAACAACAGTCAGAAGACCTAGAAGAGCACAGTGCTGCCGACTCAGTGGTGTATAATGCAGACCATCTACCAATTGGGGAAGGAATCAGTTGTAACAGGTATTTTAAAATTCACATCCTTCAAAATCTGTAGCAGAATTAATTGCATAAAAGAAAAGACAAGAAATCAGATCATCAGTCTTAAAATGCAGTGTAAGGATGATGACAACTCTATACTAAGTTGTCATCTATTTTGTTTGTAGTGATAAAAATGTTTCCCTTATCTTTCCCAACTGAATACATTTTTTAGTTTCTGTGGAAAAGGAAGAATTATTGTAGCTCTTCTTTCTTTGAAGTTTTGGTTTTTGTTTTTAACTTTTATACTGTCAGTCTGATTCAGAATTCTCCAAGCTTGATTCTGATTGTGCACAAACAAAAAAACTGCACAAGCGTGTTATAGGAAAAGGGAAAAAGTTAATTAATATAAATGGCATTCATAGTGAATATAAATATTATAGTCAATTTTTTTGTCAATTAATTTTTAAAAGTAATATCTTATTAAGGAATTCTAAATTTTAAAAGCTCATCATAAACTTCCTGGCCTTACTATTAGATAAATATCTCTTTAAACTAGTTTGTGATTCTATTGAAAAACAAAGGTTAATATGAAGTTAATTTACAAATAGGATCAAATGTATACTTTGCAGATATCAGACTGAGGGATAGAATCTCCTGGTTAATTACAAATGAGCATTTTTTTCTCCTTTTGCAGATTTGTTAAATCTTAAATATAGCTATTAACTCCTGAACTTGTCACATTAGTTCTCCAGCCTTGTTTTAACTTTTCCCTCCTCCTCTTTTTTTTTTTAGGAACAAATGGATTCAGTCCTTATTTTAACTGTTGTGATGAAGATGGGTTTTGGACTTTGAGAAGCCAGGAGACACCACCTAAACAACCACAAGAAAAACCGAGGACTAGTGCGCACTGGGGAAAAGAATACTTGAAGACTGAAGATTGAACACCTGCTGAATGCTCCTATTGAGATTTTTCCTAAACAGACATCTCTAACATTTTAGGACGATTTCACCGGAGAAACATTGATCTCTGGGTGGAACATCCTACCATTGGCCCGTCTGAAGAGTTGAATCTGGATTTGACTCCTCTCTTCTACCAGGAATATTATTAGGCCAGCCTTTAACCAGTCCCTAAATAATTGTAATCATTAATTAACCCAGAAGTTCTTCAAATATAAGATTAAAAAGATGAACAGATATAATTCTTACCCTTATTAAAGACAAAAGAGTTTTCTAATATTTTGACTGATGATGTAACTTATGTTTTCTTTTTAGTTTGTTAGTGGTTTTTATTTTAAAGCTGTTTGGATATTCAGCATAGTACAGGTTTGCCCTCTACCTGAAAGTAGGGTGTTCTTAAAACTTTTCCAAAGCTACAGTGGCATAAAGTGAAAAAACAGTTACCTTAGGATACATGTTGCTGATACATTGAGATAATGCTTAGATGCTAGCTGACACAGTTCAGAGCTGTGGTAACTTAAGGGCTGAGAGCAGTTCCCAGGGAAAGAACTTGGTGGTGCCATTCTTAATACTCAAGGTGCATACTACGTCTAGATCTGCTGAGAAACACTGAGCGCTATTTTGATTTTGCTTTTTTTTTTTTTTGGAAAAGCAAAATACCTTTGAATTTCTTCTGGTTAGTTAAAATAGGTACTAATGTAGGTCTTTCCTATATCAAGTGGCATACAGTGAACTTTTGAAAAGTTAAGGGGACACTGGTAATTAAATTATCTGTAATATAATCATGTAAGAAGCTATGGTAAATGAAGACCCAACAATCTTAGTGGCTGTGAAAACATTTTTACTGTATTTTTCAATAATTTCAAAAAAAATAATTGCAAGACTTGAAACCATCAGGTACTCATCAGGATAAGTCTTATTGCTATTTAGCTAACCCATAGTTTCAATTTGCTTCAAAATATTCTGTATTTTAACATTGAAACTAAGTTAAAACTTATGGTCAGAATTTGTTTAAATTCAGGTTTGATCTGACAGCCTTTTTGTGGTTTTACTGCTAATCCTGCTTAATATGCATCAGCAAGGTGGTATTTGTTGCGATAAACTACATTTTCAGAAAGTTTTATCTTTGATTTTTAGCATTTACTTTGTGAACTTAGTACTAGGATGGGTGGCAAAGGCCTGTTTTCACACCTATTTTGTTGTTAGGCATTATGCAGAGATGGAGAAGTAGTCACATCTTTGTCTTCAGAGCTTGTCACAATCTAGTTTTTAGGTGAATAAAGATGACTTTCTGCCCTTAAATGAAAAAACAAAGACATACATGCAGAAAAAATTACAGAACTGTTTCATTTATCGCACAAAACCTGTCGGAGATGGTCCTAAAAATGTTGAAGTACCAAAAAAAAAAGCAGCTTATGATTGGCAAAACAATTTGTGCTGAGGAAAAGTAAGTCAATGGAGTAAGCTAGAATGATATATATATTTATTGGCTTTAAGAGGAGGGATTGGACCAAGAGGACATTGATGCCTCTAGGTGAGAGAAGGTGCTGATAGGATATTCCTGATGCTGAGAGACAGTATATTCCTTTTAACTACAGATAAAGCTTATAGGCATTAGAGGTAGACATATTTGCTCTGATTCTCTTCAGCTGTAGGTAGAACATGGCAATTATATACCTGAAGCCTCCTCCTATTCAAGCCTACCTGTATGTAGTAGCCCTAAGGTCTAATTTGTGAAACAGGAGTGGTATATTTACAGAGTGGGGAGGCTTGAAGTAAAGCCAGAAGGCCTCACTCATTTACACATCAAATCAGTGGTAAAAATTAGTGTTTTTAATATAACTGATAAAGAATTTTTAAAGTCTGTGGTTCTATGGTAATAAGTATATGGTTTATACTTATTACCAGATTTGTGTTCAGTGAAATAACTCAGATAATTGTGCCTTTAATACATTTGTTATTAAAGCCTATTGTCCCTCATTTGTAAAAGAAATAACGTACAGAAAAGTTCTTGCTCATAGTGTGATTAAAACTATATTTTCTAGTTGATAGAGCAATCTTTTTTTTTTTTTTACTTGACAAACACATATAATGTATTCTAGGTACTAGAAATACAGAAGTAAAGTGAATAGGCTTATTGGAATTAACACTAATTCTCCATCTTGAGGATTGTATGCTGGACTGGAAGGCTTTAATTCACTGTATACTACTCCTGCCTAGAGGCATCCCGAACAGAAGTTTGCTGTTTTCTTAAACAGTTGGGCTGACCTGGTGATTTTCAAATAGATGAAAATAGCATGAGTATCATTCTAAAGTAATTATTTCCCTACTTTGGGTATGGTTAAGAAAATTTACTTGAATTTTAACCTGTTTTTCTGTTTTGATTTTTTTTTTTTTAATAGGTTTCTAAGCATGAATCAAGGAACAGAAGAAGCAGAGCAGATGATCGGAGCAGCATTTGTTTCTCCCCAAATCTAGAAATTTTAGTTCATATGTACACTAGCCAGTGGTTGTGGACAACCATTTACTTGGTGTAAAGAACTTAATTTCAGTATAAACTGGCTCTGGGCAGCATTGGTGATGGATGCTGTGTCCTGAGTTGTAGCCGCTGTAATTGTGAATATTAACTGAGATAGTGAAACATGGTGTCAGTTTTCTATTGCATTTTTTCAAGTGGAAAAGTTCACTAAATGGTTGACACACACAAATTGGTGGAGAAATTGTGCATATGCCAATTTTATGTTAAAATCTTTTATTTTGAACTATACTGCTTTGAGATCTCATTTCAGAAGAACGGCATGAACAGTCTTCAGCCACAGTTGTGATGGTTGTAATTGCTCACAATTGTGCATTCTTAGGGTTTATCCATCCCTGGGGTTTGCAAGTTGTTCACTTAAAACATTCTTAAAATGGTTGGCTTCTTGTTTGCAAGCCAGCTGATACGGTAGCAACCAAAGATTCCAGTGTTTGAGCATATGAAAGACTCTGCCTGCTTACCTGTGCTAGAAATAACAGCATCTAAAGTGAAGACTTTAAGAAAAACTTAGTGACTACTAGATTATCCTTAGGACTCTGCATTAACTCTATAATGTTCTTGGTATTAAAAAAAAAGCGCATATTTGTCACAGAAATTTAGTTAACATCTTACAACTGAACATGTATGTATGTTGCTTAGATAAATGTAATCACTGTAAACATCTATATGATCTGGGATTTTGTTTTTATTTTGAAATGGGAGCTTTTTTGTTTACAAATTCATTAAAAACTATAAACTGTTTCTGTAAGGAAATGAGATTTTTTAAAAAACAAAAAAATGCCTTGCTGACTCACTATGAAATCAAAATCTCCCCAATTTTTTAATAGACTACTTCAAGCCATTTGTTACGTAATATTCCTTTGGAAATCATTTTAGATTTACTGTCATAACTCTCAAATTTTTTATTAAAAAAAATTTTTTTTCCCTGAAGCGGAAAGGCATTCTTTCATTTTTCTTTCTTTTTTTTAATGACCTGCAGACACAATACCTCGTGCTGCAGCACCTGCCAGGACTTGGTATTGTAACTTCTGCAGCTTCAAACTAACCGCTGGACTGATTTTGAATAAGAATGAAAGCGTTAAAGGGTTTATCTATAAAATGAAGCTATTCTTTAAATTCCTGGTTGATGGGCAGATTGACTCCTAATCTTGGAGAGCATCATACCATGAGAGATTCTTGTGATGGGTGATCCTCCCCAGCCCCTACCCATTTCTATAAATTATCTGCAGTTTATCTCTCAGTCTTACTGTGGCTCTTTTTCTGACCCAAGAAAAAAGCTTTCTATGATTAATTCTTTAGTGTAGCGTGAAAGTTGCTCAGTCGTGTCCAACTCTTTGCAACCCCATGGACACAATCCGTGGAATTCTGCAGGCCTTAATACTGGAGTGGGTAGCCTTTCCCTTCTCCAGGGGATCTTCCCAACCCAGGGATTGAACCCAGGTCTCCCGAATTGCAGGCGGATTCTTTACCAGCTGAGCCACAAGGGAAGTTAGTGTAATTTATTCATTTATAGCATGTCAGAATAAATTTAAAAACTTCTGTCTGAAAATGCTGCCAGGCGCCTATTGTGTAAATGTAGGTATTTTGTAAAAAATAACCTTGAAATTGTAAATTGACATGTGTTTGGTCAGATTGTGTCAGGTTTGTTTCCTTCCTTTTTTTTTTTTTTTTAAATTTGAAAACTACATTAGCAATAATTAATTCAGTGATTACCACATTCTGCCATTAAAGGATATATTAGCACCATCATACTGCAGAAATCTTAATGAATATGAACTTCGGGGTAGGCAGCTTCTTTGTTTTCTTTCTATCCACCCGTGTTGGTTAAGGTATTTGTTTCTTGACTAATAAACCCTTTGATACTTTTAGCCAGAAATCAGTCTCATAAAGCTATTTTTGAGTATAGTTTGTGTAAAATAAAAATGTTTAGCTTTGGTAATAACTTTTCCAAGCTGAACTCCCTCTAGCAAGATATTTTTCAGTGCTTTTATTTACTATGCACTTAGACTATGCACTTTTTCTGAAATATTTTTGTAACACTTAACTTTTTTGTATTTTTGCCATTTGAAAAGGTTGTGGTGTAGTTGGTCTGTAATTAAGTTGCAGATTTAAAACTGCTGTTAGCTTTGTAAATCAAAATATAGGTGTTTTTGTCCTGGTATATTGTCGTTCCATCTGCAGCTGGAGTTGGAATCTCATTGATCTTCTAGCTACCATTCATTTTCTTCACAGTTCACGAAAGAAGAATGTGAAATTCAGTGAATGCTGTTATTAATCCTGTCGGGAGATGAATCTCATTTCACCAAAATTAAATTATGTTTTTCCACTAAAATGATGATACAAGTTGAAGACACATCACTCTGAAATTGGAAGACCTCACCACTTAAGGCTCCGCAGTGGCTTACTCAGCTGAACTCTAGGTTACTACTCTTTACTTTGTTCACCCATTGGGGGGTGCAGTTTTTTTAAATGTTGGGAGATGGCCATTCTAACTACTGTTGAATGTCTCTGTTTTGGGAAGGTATAACAAGAAAATAAAAAAGAATATATATGAAGGGAGAGACTGGTTATCTCCTCCCACATGGCTGTGCTCATGCTCCTATGGCCTACGAGTGGAATTTTGGAGGGTTGCTTTTGCTATTATTTTCCATCAACAAATACTAAGAGATTTTTTCCTGTTTCTACTAGTCCTTGCAGTGTTTTGAGCAAACTATACTTTATAAACTTAATTCCATTGTAATAAAAATACCAAGCAAAAGGATTTTAGAAGCCAAGCCATTGAGCTAGTTTTCTCTAACATTTGCTGAGATACCAGTATTACGTTCTTGCAACTTGACTAGAATGAACCTTGGAAAGGGGCGTCCTAGACGTTTTCAGCTTAGCTCCTAAAAATTTGTCGGTAGTCTGGGAGATAGTTGCCTTTTTCTGAGCCAGACTGAAACTTAGCAGTCTTTCAGATTTTCTCTTTGTCACATTTTAGACATTGATAACTGTGACCAATGATTTTATGAATCTGAGATGTGCTGGTCCCTTTGAAGTGAGACTGTAAGTACATTATGGTTGCTCACAACATTTTAGGGATTCCCTCCCACCTCAAAAACAGATAACTTCCACTCTTCTCTGGAATATATTTACTGACTTTCAGTATACCTCTCATCTTTTGAAACTGCCTAAGACAGTAATGAATTAGGTGTAACATGACCTGAATCTATGCTATGCATTTTGTAGTCAGTCATCAAAAGGTATATTGTTCAGTGCTTTCTATTCTGAAATGACCTATTAGGCCACTTTTGAGGATGTGCAGATACACAGTGGAAATGTTGAGCAATATCAGAGCTGTTAGAGAAATCAACTGTCTCAAGACACATTTTAGGTTGGTCAGATTCATTTGTGTCTTGCTTTTCATTGATGAAAGGAATTACCCATTTATCTACTAAATAATTAATACAGTCATTGTTCAAACTAAGAAGCCAGAGCTTATTTAATGCTAGATCATCTTAATGAGCTGAATCAAGGCTTTACCCTGTGTTAATGGTCCTTTGGTTGATGAGGTGCTTTTAAGCATTTTAATTTTGTAATTTATCTTGATATTATTCAAAGCAGAATGCTCTTGACACAGCTTCAACAGTTGTTAACATTTTGCCCCATTTACACTTCTGTTTGTACATTTGCTCTTTTAACATATACTTAGCTATTTGAAAGTAGATTACAGAGTCATGATCCTTTACACCTAAGTGTAGAGTTCCTAAGAAATGAGACATGTTTAATATTGACCCAGTTTTCTAGGCCAGTCTATTCAGTTTCATCAGTTACCCTAATGTTTCATAATTTTTTTTCCCCCGAGTCCTGTCATGGATCCAACAAAAGGATCATTTATCTGCTTTGGTTTGTGTGTGTAGCATTCTTTAATTGGGGACAGTTCCTTACCCTTTATCTTTTGTGAGTTTAGTATTTGTGTGTATCCATGTAATGTTTCCTTTACTTGCCAGCTGTGTTCACTGAGGGCCTAGAAGACATGATACTGCAGTCACAATGAGCACTAAGACCTCAGTCTTGATTTCTAAATACTAAAAACATGGCTGCTTGGAGAAATGTCTGACTTCAGGGCTAGAGCAGAGAATGTACAAAATGAATCTGGAACTTACTATTGTGGCAGAGAAGAAATCTCAAAAAGTGTTGGCTATGGGTTGGAAGGACACAAGACTCACTTGAAGGGTTCTTACTGGCCAGGTCTATCACTTACATTATCAAAATAATGATAGCAAGTTAACTTACTGAACAAGGACACATGATTTCCATATTGATATAGAAAATGAGAAGGGGGAGCACGAAGCTAATAAAAGACGAATGATACATTAGAGAAGGCATTTAGCTAAAAGTAGCAAGTACAAGTTTGATGAGAGTAAACCTAAAAGTGCAGAATTGAGTTTACGTAAAACTTAATGATTTTTCAAAATTATGTGCAGCATGTCAGTTTTCTGAACTGTGTGAAAAAGTTACTGTTGTTCCCATTGGGTGACTGAGGACAGTGGGACTACCTTAGGCAAGACAGCTCAGTAAGTTTTGCAGAGCAAAGACCTAAACCTGATAACCTTTAGTTTTTCATCCTGTTGAACCGTGGTGTCCCTAAAAATCTAATATAGCATTTCATCACCATTTTAAACCCTGAGATTGGTAATGTTATTTAGTGCTATATGCCAGTCACTTTTCTAAGCACTTTACCTGGATATGCCTAACTTGCAGCTTCCCCTAAGGTAAGTTGTCTCCATTTACTTTTGAAGATAATGAAAGTAAAGGATTGGAGGGGGTATTTATGTTTCTATTAGCTTCATAAGTGAGAGCTAAATATACCCCTTATAATTTATGGTCTGTGTCTTAAATGAGTATCAAACAGGATGGTAGTGTAGGAGGAGTTAAAGTCCAAACTGATAGGTTTTCATAAACAAGTCATCCCTTCAACTGTTGGGGCTATTAGTCGAGTCCATGTTTAGGACCAAATACTAAGTAGGATGCATTAATAAAGTCTGCATTCTACTGAATAAGAAATTTGATCAGGTTATTTTTACCTATGGTAAATATTTTATTTACAATTTTGGAGCATTTCCATGTAATCAGGTTTATAGAGGTATGCTATTCTAATGTATTAGTATATTCACTGACAGGATTTTCTCACCCTCTAGTACCATAGTACATTCGTAGTCTGATTATTTATGGAGTAGAATGTATTAGGTAGAAAAATGTGGCCCTTTCTCACCATTACCATATTAAGTCAGCCTTACTAATGCAGGGATGTGAAATAGTTTGAATAACCATTGGAAACAATTTTGTCAGGCAGGCATCCATTGGTTCTCTGCCAGTGAACAGTGACACAAATCTTGGTGATGAAGTGCTATATTAGATTTTTAGGATTGGAAGAAAGGTGGGAGGTGGGTATTTTTAGAAACTGCTCTCAACAGTTGCTAAGTAAATATTTTTTCACTAATTGCAAAACTGGTTTGCACTATGCTAACATGCGATTCCATTTTAAGTGTAATGTTTTAGTCTCGATATAGACAGTAAAAAGAAAGAAATTAGTCTCTAGATAGTGTGTGACCACCAAAAAACATGAAGGTTAATACAATTTTTAATATCCTTGACTATACTCCCCCTTTGCAAAATGGTGAAGAAAGTGTTACTGCTTTATCTTGAATTTTATATGATGGTGTAATTTTTTAAGGTTGCGTACAAAATTTCGAGTTTTGTACAAACAATAGGGGTTAATATGGCACCCCACTCCAGTACTCTTGCCTGGAAAATCAGGGACGGAGGGGCCTGGTGGGCTGCAGTCCATGGGGTCGCTAGGAGTCAGACACGACGGAGCGACTTCACTTTCCTTTTTCACTCTTCCTGCATTGGAGAAGGAAATGGCAACCCACTCCAGTGTTCTTGCCTGGAGAATCCCAGGGATGGGGGAGCCTCGTGGGCTGCAGTCTATGGGGTCGCACAGAGTTGGACACGACTGAAGCGACTTAGCAGCATACTAGAAAATAGATTAATGTTTAAGAAATATTTAATGGGTTTCTTAAGTGCCAGGCACTGTGCCATACCCTGGGGATTCGGGGATTGACAGTTCACTTGAGACTGCGATATGGGATGTTAACCAAGATGGATTCAGTACTAGTGGTACAGGTGGCGCGGTCAGAGAGGATAAATCTCTGAATTGCATCTTGAAGGATGAAGCAAATACCTGAGGGAAATACATAAGTCATATGTAATTTTTTTAAGCAAAAAGTTGAAATTACACAGAAGTTTAGGGAGAAGGCAAAGTTCCGTGCAGCCATGTCCTTATCCAGATAGTTAAACAAGCCTTTGCATGACCATTAAGGAGATCTGAGAACAACAATAAGATAAAGGACCTTAAGTGGTAGAAGCAGAGGAGGGCGCTAAGTTGTGAGAAAGTCCAAGCAGCAACATGTAAGGAAATGCGTTGGGCCACGTGGGTGGTCGATAGGATGGTTTCAGAGCAGTGCCAACAGCAGTAGAGTTTCTAACTAATTCCCTTGCGCCAAGTCCAGCCCACTACAATGTTCGTGCACAAAGCTAACAGTTGCTTAGGTAACAGCGTCATGAGTTAGTGGTGGTGAGGACTCCAGGTTCTGTTGTATATTAAAGCAAGTCTTGGTAGGATTTTAAGGTTGTTAATCTGTTCCTGTAAGATAAATACTTTGTAATGTCTTAAAATGCCACTTGTCTAGTTTTTATCTTTAAAATGTGCTATATCTTTAACAACATCAGGAAGGAAAATGCCATAGTACACAATGTACACATTGTCAGCCAGGAAAATATTAAGTCTTTTGGATATTTTGCTGCTTGTGACATTTGGAGGTACCCAGCTCTGCTTTTTTGTCTCTAGATAGTACACATGGAGTGATAGCAGGCTAAGATGGATAGATAAGAAAATAGCAGTACATGGAAAGTTAATAATAAGGTCACTGAATCTTGAAGCGCTCTGATCTCCCTTTGAATAATACCCTGTTCAAGGTTACAGAGCTGATTAGCAGCAGAGCTAGGAAAGAATCCAGCTGCTTCTCTTCACCACTCCACGTTGGTGACATGGTGACCGAAAAACTGTTGGTAAATTAGAAAGCTTACGCACCATTCCCAGTCCGTTTATCAGTATACCACTGGTTCCACATAGCAGTTTATCTAGTTTCTTTGTCCTCAGATCTTGAGTTAAAATTGGTGACTTAGTGACTGAGGTAGTAGAATCTCTTTACGTTGAAAATTTAGGGAAGAAATTTGATTTATACATCTTATTAGGACTTCACTCTATCTAAAACAATTATCCACAAATCCTTTAAAGCCCTCCAGGAGTGCATGTGTGCATGCACACACACACACATTTGCGCTCACGTATTTTGAATAGCTTTTAAGGCCAGCAGTGCCCCAAGCCAGAGATACTTGGACTCAACTGTTGATCTGAATGTGATGAGGGTTGAGCACAGAACTTTGGGGTGACAGTATAAAGAATAATGAGTTACTGAAGAAAAATGGGGAGCAGTCACAAAGGAGGACATCCAGAAATTCATCAGGATCATATGGAGGGGTCAGGAAGGAAGCTGCATTGTTTACTAGTCAAGGTACTTGGTGTTGCTTGCTGCAAAAGACAAGGTGTGGAGTAATGACTTTATGCAAGGATAAGTTCTCTGTGAGGAGAGAAGACTTCATCCTCCCAGGTTGATGCATCAGGGGCCAGATGCTGGAGGCACACTAGCAGTGAACTGCCTCAGCAGGATTGACATGTATCACTTTTCCCTACAGACCATTGACCAGGACTGGTCAGGCTCAGTCTGTCTGCAGAGGAGGCTTATAAACTCTGGGGCACAAGTTGTTTGCAAGTTCTGTGATGGAGAAAGCTGGGTGTGTCACCAGACTCTGGCCTCTGTACTCTCAGGTATCCAGGCTATATCTTCCAGGAAGCCAGAACTGGAGCCAGTAAACTCTGATGGCTTCTCTGGCATGGGTTCCTCGCCTCTCTTCAGGGCTTGTCACATAGGGAAACAAGCCATGAAGTCACTGTTGCTAGGAAATACATAAACACAGCAAGAAATAAACTTGCTGAGGGTTTAGCATTGCAACTTTCCCATAAATGACCAACAGCTGTTTGCCCTTTTGGGGAGATATATCCATGTTGGCATAGGAATAAGGAAGAAGAGTTTGTATGCATCCATTCTCTTAGAAAAGGGGTTTCTTGTAGAGCAGAAGCCATAACTTTTTTCCCTTGTATTCCTAGTTTGGGCTTGGCTCTGGTAAAGCATCTGCCTGCCAATGCAAGACTCACAGAAGATCCCAGGGTCAAAAAGATCCCTGGAGGAGGAAATGGCAACCCACTCCAGTATTTTTGCTGGGATAATCCCATGGACCGAGGAACCTGGCAGGCTACAGGCCATTGGGTTGCAAAGAGTTGGACACCGATGAGTGACTGAGCACATATGTACGAATTCCTAGTTTAGTACAAGATGATAGTTGGTAAAACCGCTGTTGAATATTAATGAAGACTCGGATAGTATTAGCTTTCTTTCAGCAGTAGAATGCTCTTGATTCATTGAATTTGTGGTCATTTAAAACCTGCAGTATCTCTTTTTCCAAGATCTGTTGCCAGGCCACGTCTATTTTGGACGTATGCAAAAAAACCCCTATCTGCTGCTGATTTTAGATTCAAAGACTTAAGATGACTCCACCATTAATCAATACTACTCCCAGAAGAGATCAGGAAGAACTCACCAGATTAATAGAATTACCATATCCCTAACTGTAAAAGGAATTTAACCAGTACTTGATCTGGGGTGTATGTGTGTGATGTTGTGTTTTCAAGTGGTCAGTGTTGCAGGCCTACTTAAATCTGACAACTTTATTTTTTTTTTTCCTCCGAACTGTGCTGACTCTTCAAGTTGACGTGAAAACCGAAGTGCTTTCTTATGTTTGCCTAATGCTTGCTGCTGCTGCTAAGTCGCTTCAGTCATGTCTGACTCTGTGCGACCCCATAGATAGCAGCCCACCATGCTCCCCTGTCCTTGGGATTCTCCAGGCAAGAACACTGGAGTGGGTTGCCATTTCCTTCTCCAGTGTGTGAAAGTGAAGCCACTCAGTCGTGTCCAACTTGTAGCGACCCCAGGGACTGCAGTCTATGGGGTTCTGTCCATGGGATTTTCCAGGCAAGAGTAATGGAGTGGGTTGCCATTGCCTTCTGCCTAATGCTTAAGAACCTGCTATTCCTCTACCCCTTCTTTCCTAAAGTCCGTGAAAGATGACTTGAAAACTTATTTGGATGTGTTTAATATTGGGCTTCAGAGCCCACACTGAAGGTGGCTTGTTACTTTAGTAATATTGTGTACCTAATGATTTGCCACATATAGTGTGTGAGAAACTCACCTGTGGCTTTTGTGTAACCTTAGGTTCAAGATTCATGCATTGCAATGACTGAGTGTCAAGACTGATTAACTGTGTCTACAAATGAACCTACTATTTTGCCTCCTTAAACCTATTCTTTCAATTGTTTAAAAAATCTTAAAAAAAATCCTTGGCTGTGCCAGGTTAGTTGCTGCATGTGGATTCTTTAGTTGCTACACATAGAGTCTAGTTTCCTGACCAAGGAATTGAACCTGCCCCCCTCCCCACTCCACCCCCACCCCCACATTGGGAGCTCGGAGTCTTAGACACTGGACCAGCAGGGAAATCCCTAATTCTCCCTTGAATGGAAACTCCCGAACAGCCCTGGGAGCCATCTTGACTCATCTCTCAAGTCCATCTCCTCACTTTCCTCATTGGTTCTGCCTAAATTTGGCCTGTATCATCTCTCCTCTGAACTCTTAGATTAGCATCTAATATAGTCTCCTTACCTGGAATATAACTTCTCCAGTTCACTCTCCACTCCATTCGTGAGTGTGCCACCCCTTTCCCCCCTTACTTTCAGGATAATGACCAAACTCCATAATCTGTCGCCTGCTCATCAAGCTATTCAGCCTCATCTCTTGGTTTCTATCCCCAGCCCCAGTTTCCATCCCAACACCCTACACTCGAAGTTTCCAGCATTCACTGTGCTTTCATATACTTCTCTGTGCTAAAAACGCCTTCCACTTTTTTCTCCAGTATGTCCACTTGTTCAGTTCAAACAGCCCTAGGAAGCTGTGGCACCTGGTGAGGAACTGGGGCCCACACTCTAACTGAGCAGCTCTGCTTGCTATTGTCCTTTGAATAAAAACACCTGGACAGATGCCAGTCAGAAGTTTTACATCATTCCTTTTTCTCTTTGAACTCCTGTTTCCATTCCTTTTTCCCGACAGGATTTTATCATGCAAGCAATTCATTTTCATGCCTTGCTGTTTTTTAATGATTGCCATGTTATATTTCTTTGAAACAAAAATATGCATTTTCAATTTTAATTTCTTGTGACCATAACCTTGAAGTGTTATTTCTTCTGGTAGAGTTGCCATTACAGTTATTACACCTAATTGATCACAGTCACCTAAGTGCATTTTGATAACAATTTGAATATGGAGAGTTAAATGTTATTTATTGAGAAGGATTAAAAAAAATTTTTTTTAATGTTTATTAGAAGTCTTCACAAAATTATATGTAACTGGAAGACGTTTTGTTATTGCGGTGTCACTCAGTTCTTTGCAATCTTTCCAAGATACATGCCTAAATCACTTAAAGATCTTTTACTGAAAAGTGAAAGTGAAGTTGCTCAGTCCTGTCCAACCCTCAGCGACCCCATGGACTGCAGCCTACCAGGCTCCTCCATCCAGGGATTTTCCAGGCAAGAGTACCGGAGTGGGGTGCCATTGCCTTCTCTGCTTCGTGGGTTGTTATTGGTGTAACTCACTTCTTTGCAATCTTTCCAAGATACATGCCTGAATCACTTAAAGATTTTTTACTGAAAAGCAGTGAACAACTCAGAACTTTCTTCAATGTACCATGGCAACCTCTTTTCTCTAAGGCCATTCCCCTGAAGGAGCTTCTAGAACAAGGAAGAAAAGTTTTACAGTATGCCTACTGATTGGAGGCTCATGGGGCTTCTCAGGTGGCTCAGTGGATAAAGAATCCACCTGCAGTGCAGGAGACATCGGAGATGTGGGTTCCATCCCTGAGTCAGGAAGATCCCCGGGAGGATGGCATGGCAACCCACTCCAATATTCTTGCCTGGAGAATCCCATGGACAGAGGAACCTGGTTGGCTACAGTCCATGAGGTCTCAAAGAGTTGGACATGACTGAGCATGCACACAAGCACATGGAGGCCCATGAGAGTGGAAACTTCCAGGGCAGGGCTCCCCTCAAGGTCTCAAGCCCTAAGCCCACAAGGGGTCACCAATAGTTTCCTTCTAGCTCTCACTTTACTCCTTTGCCTCTCCAGGTTTGAATCTCTGCATCTGGTGCCTGAAACTCTCTTGGTCTGAGTACCTGGATTGTATTCTTCCTCCCACTATTAACAATCCCTCTTCCTGAGCTGACTATGCAGGACAAAGATTCAACTGGTACAATTAGCAGATCAACTCTAATCTAAAATGATGGTGCTGACAACATCCACAAAAAGATGGCCTCTGCCGGCTGGCCTACCACATTCACTTCCCAGGTTCAAAATGATGTGCCTTTTAAAAGACAAGTTTGCTGAAAGCGTTCAGTGTCAGCTTTGTGAGCCATTTACAATCAGCTCTTACACAATGTAGGAAGCTAGCAGGCTCTACTCAGTTCACTAAACCACTCTAGAAAATTGTGTGGTGCTGGCCCCAACTTGCCTCTGTTAGCGTTTTAGTTCAGGGCATTAGCTTTGGTTTTGAATCTGAGCCTACTTGGATTCGTGCCTCTTTCTGACCACATTCATTACCTCAGGTTCCACCAGGGCCCTCCTTTTGGCTCACTCCCATTTCTAATAAAGATGGAGTCACAACATCAAAGCTGTGTACATTGGTGACTTCCTCCAGGTTTAACCTTTGCTGTGAAACAGAAACCAGAATCCTCTGTGTTGTTGGAAGGTGGCTTGATGCCTCAGAAATAGCACGGAAGCTGATGGGAGACAGAAGACCAAAGTTAAACTCTCTAGCTACAGTTAGACATAACTTCACTCTCACCCATAGTTGCCCCGGTTAGCCTTCCTTCACCCCCGACACTTACTGTATCTAAACAGTTGGATACAGTTTTTCACTCTGTTTTATCCTTCTACCCAGGATCAAGGGAAAGGCAAAAGTTGTGCCATATTTTGCTACAACAGTGCCAAGCACACAGTCGACTGTGTCCTCACTATCTCCATAAGCCCATCATCAAGGCCTGGGCTGGGGGGCACAGGCTGCTTCCCCAGGTGGGACCAACCCAGCTGGTTTCCACAGCTCTTGGGGCGGGTGTGGGTGAGTCACAGTAGCCACATGTCTGGGCAGCACTTAGCCTACCTGTCTGGTGAAGGAAATGCTGAGGACACCTGGGAGAGCCCATCCTGCCCCAGGGTGGCTACCCAGAAAAGCCTGCACTCCCAGTCCCGAGGCGGATGATAGAAAATGGGCCAGTGGACCAAGGAAAAGACATGCTGGACAACCATGGCCCACACCAGGGTGGCTGAGGAGGCCCAGGCCCCGCCCTCAGACAATGGTGGTCCTTCCAAAGCAGAGACCCATCTGTAGACAGGGGCTGGGAAAAGCAGTGTGGATGGTCATCTCAGCGCTGAAATCTCAGATTCGAGTGTGGCTTCTGGCCACACAGCCTACTAACTGTGTGTGTGTGTGACTTTAGGCAAATCATTCAACCTCTCAACTCTGAAGAAAGGGCTGATATCTGTCCCCTGGGCTTTTGGTGAGAATTCAATGACATTTTGTAAAACCCACTTCAATATAAAGGTCTCTGCAGATGTCTTTCATTGGAAGGACTTGCTGAAGCTGAAGCTCCAATACTTTGGCCACCGAATGCAAAAAGGCAACTCATTGGAAAAGACCCTGATGCTGGGAAAGATTGAGGGCCAAAGGAGAAGGAGGCTGTAGAGAATGAGATAGTTAGCTAGCATCGCCAACTCAAAAGACATGAATTTGAGCAAAATCCTGGAGACAGCAGAAGGACAGAGGAGCCTGGCATACTGTAGTCCATGGGATCTCAAAGAGTCAGACACAACTTAGCATCTGAACGACAAGCAGATGCCTAGCTGATAGAGTTGGAGGCCTTCCAGCCAAAGTTGAATTAAGGGCCTGAGGCTGAGAAGTGATGTTCTCCTGAGAGTTGAGGAGGCAACAGAGAAACTCAAGGGGGTGGGTTTAGGTGAAGGAGGGGCAGGAGGAGTAGAGGAAGGTGCCTTAACTGTGGGGGGTCTTGAAGACCAGGTTGCAGAGACAGACTTCTACTCTTTAGGCCACAAGGACTCCTTGAATGTGTCTGGAGAGGGTAGGGATGCCTTCAAAGCACTGGAATGCAGAGCAGTACTATATTTTCAAGTGCAAGTTTTGGCACTTTTCCTTGGGGAAGTGACAGGGGAAAAGAGGACAAGGCAAACCATGAGCCTACCTGGGCCACACCCACAAGCAGGGATCAGCTTCATACTTCACCCCCGGGGGAGGTAAGAAGCCAATGGGTGGCCAAGGTTTCACTCCAGGAGTCTCTGGCTCTGAGCTCCCAGGAGGCCCAGGCCCAGTTACACACTAGGCTCTCTGGTGTAGAGCTAAAGAACCAGGAGCCTCTGGCCCTGCCCTGCCATTTTCGAAGGAGAGAGAACAGGCCAGAGTGGGAACTTTAAGTGCACAAGTCACACAGCAGGCAATCACAAATGCAAAAGCTCCTCCCTTCACTCCAGCCCCGACCCCTGTAAATCACACCCCACTCCACTTGCTGCCCCCACAGCCAGTGGGATCCCACGCCCACCCCAGGGAAAGGAGGTAAGGGCAGCAGCTCTCAGAGCAGGAGAGGAGGGTGTTGCGCTGCCTGTCATGGCCTGCCTGTCTCCACCTCATCTCTCCCTCTGGCTACGGGCTGCTGCTGCTGCCATGTTGCTTCAGTCGTGTCCGACTCTGTGCAACCCCAGAGACGGCAGCCCACCAGGCTCCCCCATCTCTGGGATTCTCCAGGCAAGAACACTGGAGTGGGTTGCCATTTCCTTCTCCAATGCATGAAAGTGAAAAAATAAAGTGAAGTTGCTCAGTTGTGTCTGACTCCTAGCGATCCCATGGACTGCAGCCCACCAGGCCCCTCTGTCCATGGGATTTTCCAGGCAAGAGTACTGGAGTGGGTTGCCATTGCCTTCTCCGCTGGCTGCGGGCAGGAGCTTCTGATAAACCTTGCTGGGCGACCTTTGCCTCCTTGGAAAGCTAATCACAAGGAAACTGCCCATGCTTGCATTCTGTGTTCTCCAAAAGCCTTCATGCTCTCTGTCCAGAGAGGCTTGGGCCGCTCCTCACCCACTTTCCAGCCTGTCCTGGTAGCCTCCACACACAGGGAGGCCTTTCTCCTCTCCGCCACGCTGGATGCAGTCACGGTCCACCAGAGAAGGTGGAGTAGGGAGAACAGGCAGTGAATGAGCCTCGGGACTCGCCTCTCGTGGCCCTCCTGCAGTCTCCTCCCAGTGCAGCAGCAACAGCCTAGTTTCCCTCTACAGATATCCAGCCATTCACATCAGCCCCCAATCAAAACCCCACCTCTGTCTGTGTGAAGCCCAAGTTTACACAAGCCCTGCCCTCAGGCCTTCTGACACCTCCCTGACCTCATCTCTGTGGCTCTCCCTTAACCTCCGTTTCCCTCCTCTCAACCTCTCACTGCCAGCTTCTCAGGGAGAAGGCCTTCCAGGACCATTCTCTTGGCAAATGCAGATCCCCTTTCATTCCTCACCCCTCTCCCTGCTAACATACTGGCTGGGCTTCTCTGATGGCTCAGTGGTAAAGAATCTGCCTGCAACGCAGAAAATGAGGGTTTGATCCCTGGGTGGGGAAGATCCCCTGGAGGAGGAAATGGCAACCCCCTCTGGTATTCTTGCCTGGAAAATTTCATGGACAAAGGAGCCTGGTGGGCTACAGTCCATGGGGTCTCAAAGATTTGGACACAACGGAGCATGAATGCAACATACTGGTTATTTGACTTAAAATTCGCACTGGCTATTTTACTCATCATTGTAAAGTAACAATCATCTCAGCCCCAGCTATGATGACCGCAACATGAGAGCAGATGTCCTGTCACCACTATATCCTTGGAATGCAGTCCCGTGCTCGACCCACAGCAGGCCCTCCACGAATGCCTTTGAGCAAGGGGATGCAGAAATTAATTAAGAGAACACCATATGCTATTTTGCTCTCCCAGGCAGGGGAAGTTCCCTCCTGGTTATGGAAATCCTGAAAAATGCCAGATGTGGACTTTTGTAAGAGAGAAGGGGCCAAGCTGTGGGTCAGGATCTTAGCTGATAAAACCACCGAGTGCAATCATTCACTCCCCAACCCCATCCAAACACACTTTTATATATATATATATTTTTACAGAGCGCTTAATCCGCCCCTTTGGACCCAGTTGTCACTCTTGACTGAATTATCTCCAGTTTTTTCTTTTTTTTCCCGCATCTTTTTAATCATGGGTTCCATAAAAGGTACAGATCTGAAGCCTGCAGCTTGGTGAAATTTTACATGTACACCCACCTGGGTGACCACCACTCAATTCAAGATCTGAGCCGTCTCTCCCTCCGCACGAGGTCTCCCTGCGGGCCCCCACCCTCCTGACAATAGAATACAGCATGGCACTTTTGTGTCCAGCTTCTGCTCAGCATTGTATCTGTGAGGATTTCCTACATTCTCCTGTGTTACAGAAGTCTTTTTAATTATTATTATCGCTGTTTATATTCCTCTTCACGGCTTCTTGAGTGTGGATTACACGTTGTTGTTGTTTTGTTGTTTTTTGGCCGCACTGTACTTCATGCCATGTCTTAGTTCCCTGCCCAGATTGAACCCCTGCCCCCTACAGGGGAGGCTCGGATTTCTAACCACTGGACTGCCAGGGAATTCCCTTGAGCATAGATTTTAAGATCTGGACCAAGTCTTTCATTAGCCTCACAAAGGACATGTGGAGGCCCCCACACTGGCTCAGCCCTCTGGTCTCTGGCTTTTCGTGGACACACAGGCTTGAGAGAGACTCAGTTGCTCTGCTCCAGACTTGGGGACCTCATCACAGACCATGGGAGGTGGACCAGTGTTGTGGGAAAGGGCTTGGGCCTTGGAATCAGGTCTGGGTTCAAATCGCTAATCGTCACTTCTCGGCATTGTGACCTTGGGTGAGTCCCTAAACCTTTGTTTCTTTTCTTTTCTTTCTCTCTCTCTCTCTCTTTTTAAATATTTGTTTATTTATGTACTTGGCTGCACCAGATCCTAGTTGCAGCACTGAGGATCTTCAGTCTTCGTTGAGGCCTGCGGATCTTTAGTTGTAGCATGCGAACTCTTAGTTGCAGCTTGTGGGATCCAGTTTCCCGACCAGGGATTGAACCAGGGCCCCCCTGCCTTCGGAGCACAGAGTCTTAGCCATTGGACCTGCAGGGAAGTCTCCCTTTATTTCTTCTATTCAACTGTAAAATGGAAATATAATTACATTACTGACTGTGGCACTGCTGTGAAGATTAAAGAAAATGACGTGTGAGTCTGGTGCTCAGGGCATTGTAGACGCTTGATAAATGCTAGTTGTTTTTATTACTGCTCACACCACCTGACGCTCGTCCAGAGCTGTCTACCAGGATCTTTGCCCCACAGGCCAAACTGTAGCTCTTTCCTGGCCCTCTCTCCTCAGCCCTGCTGGGCTACCTGCTCAGGCTTCAAGTTTCCCAACTTTCAAAGTACTTTTATAAATTGGGACAGGGAAGCAACCGGAAACCAGAAGGAAGAGGAGGAAGGACACATATACGTTTACAAGCACCATAATGAAAGCTTTGTATCCTCACTGGCTTAGATTCATTATCAGGTCTTTCTGGCAGGACTTTGAACTTGAGCTCCGCAAAGTGCTGAGTAAAGAGGTAGCTTAAGTGCAGGAGGCAGGTAGCAATCTGAGATTCAATCTGCCCCCCACCCCTCTAGGGAGATGCCTGGGCTGCTCCCACCCACCCAGGAGGGGCTGTTGCCTCCCAGCTAGAGAGCTGTGGTCCCCACCTACATGGCCACACACGGAGGGGGCTGGGCACGTTATGGGGTTCCCAAAGTCACCCCATGACTCAGCTCCTGGGGCTCCCAGCCTATCCACAACACACTGACATGGCACACACTGTGGCTGTGTCGAGCGTGCCTTGGGAGTGCTTAGTCACGCCACCTACCATCCGAGATGACTTAGGAACCATCCCGAAGGATTGATAGCAGTGGTGGTTCTAAATAGTATTTGAGATGGGCCACAACTGACAGTCCCTCAGTCATAGATTAAGTGGGACTCAGAGTGTCTTCAGAACCCTTGCTGTCTTTGCTGGTGAGGTCAGGGACATTGGTGAGCGCTGAGCCCCTCCACCCTCAAGGTCCTCCTTGCAGTGAGATTCTGGAGCCACACTCCCGGAGAACGCTCACACTGTCCCTGTGGCAGTTGCCCCACAAGACACACTGCAGCATGCTGGCAGCCACTGCACAGCAAATAACAGTATGATAATAATGAACATTTGTTGAGTGAGTGATGAATCTGCAGCAGGGGCTTAGTGCCTTGGCGCATTTAATCCACTCTGCGATTCTGTGAGGTGGTACTCTGGGTTGAATTGTGTCTCCCCTAAAAGATGTTGAATTCGTAACCCTCCGGTACCTGGCAATGTGACCTATTTGGAAACAGGGTCACAGTGGATGATGAAGTTAAGATGAGATCATAGGCTGGGCCCTCATCCAGTTCAACCAGCATCCTTATAAAAAGGGGAAATTTGGACACAAAGACTCACACACAGGGAGGTCATGTGGAGACGAAAGCAGAGATGGTGTGATGAGTCTAAAAACTAAGAAATGCCGAAGACTCTCAGCAAACCCCCAAGAGCTAAGAGAGAGGTCTGGATCCAATTCTCCTGCATAACCCTCAGAAGAAACCAACCGCGCTGACACCTTGATTTCAGACTTCTGGCCTCCAGATATACACCTCTGTTATTCAAACCTCCCAGTGTGTGGCACTTGGTTACAATAACCCTAACAAATTATCACAGTAGAGACTGAGGCTTGCCCCTCATGGGGCTTTACAGAGTTGGGATGATAGAGGATCTGAGGTGGGGCCAGCAGAGCTCCCGAGGGGCTGTCTGTGCCCTGCCAGCTGGGCAGGTGTCCCCCTCTCCCTACCAGTGGGAGTCCACTCTTAGGAAGTTTCACACCTAATCCTGGTGGCTTCTCTCTGTTCCCTCGCATTCTTAAGGCCTAAACAGTGAAGTCAGTGACTGGGGAAGGGAGCTGCTAACACAGTCCAGAGGCTGCAGTAGGGAAAGGGAAGGGCCTCACACCCACAGCAGGAGGGTCTGGCTTGAGGATGGGGGAGCTACCACAATACCCTTTCCTTTTTACTCTTTTACTCTTCAAGATCCTAAATGGACCTCTGGTGTAGGCGAAGACCCTGACAAGGCCACGGAGTGGAACAGCAAGAGCACAGCCACAAAAGGAAAGTGTTGCCATGTCTAGAGGATGCGGTGAAGAGGGAGTAGGTGTGCCTGAGTCCAACTGTGTTTTCTTCACTTATTGGCTAGGGGAAGTTGGTCTGATTTGGCCTCAGTTTCCCCATCTGTAAAATGGAAATAATAATGTTATAGCCTTACCTTATAAAATAGTGGCAATTAAAAAAAACCCTCACTTAGACTCTCCTGGTGGTCCAGTGGCTAAGACCCCATGCTCACAATACAGGGGGCGTGGATTCCTGGTTGGGGAACTAAGATGCCACATCCTATGCAGAACTGCCAAAAAAAAAAAAAAAAAAAGCAAAAAAACCTCACTTAGCACAGCCCATGGACATATTAAAGACACAGTGTTATTGATTGTTCTAATGATTGTTACAGGGATGACCCTGAACCAATCCTGAAAATAAATATAGTGTGGAGGGAGCAAGGTCTCCTGTGTCCTGTATAGAGAGGTAGAGCATGGGGCACCAGCTGCCAGGCCTGGGTTCATGCCTAACTTAGTCCCAGCTCCTTGGGTGATCTTGAGTGAGGTTGAGGGAGGCTGGGAGGGCCAGATTTTAGCTCTTGCAGCCTCTGAATTAGGCTGGAAGAAGGAAGGGGTCCCCGTCAATTCTCAGGCGTACATCCTTAGTGCCAGGGCTGTGCTAGCACCCGGGGCTCTAAACAGCTACTTGGCTGTCGCTTGTCTTCCTCAGGGTGCCAGAAAGAGCAGGGTTTTCCGGGAGTCATCATTTCTGGGTTTGACGTGTTCCCCAGATGGGGTGTGCTGGGAGGGGCAGATGATCTGGGCTCTGGTCTTGGCTCATTCTGGACTGGCATTGGAAGACTTGGGCCTCTATCTGCCTGCTCATAAACCAACTGATGGTTCCTTTTGGTGATGAAATTTTGGATGTTCTTCCATACCTCAAACGACAGGAGGTACTCACTGAGTGACTCCTAAGTGCCAGGGGCAAAGGTTCCCACACACTTCATCCATTTACTCCTCATAGCTCTAGGTAGCTGCCATTACTCTCCCGCTTTGCAGATGAGGAAATGGGTGTCTGAGAGGCAGGTAGCTTCCCTGAGGTCCCGCAGCTAGTAACTGGCAGAGACGGAACTTACGCTTTCGTAGCTTTCTTCCAGAACTTATTCACCGCTCCAGCCCTCTGTTCTCCATCCTCACTCACCATGTGTCACTGGGGCCACTCCCCTGAGCACATTCGCCAGAAGTGCCTCCTTTTTGAATAATTTTTGAAGATGGCATTAAGAATAAGGTGGGGGGACGTGGTGCCACAGCCGTGACTCATTATGGAGAGAAGGCAGTCAAGGGACGGTGCTGTTTTAATACGCGTACTGCCTCACCAGGTGTGGGCACCACTCCCTTCCTGCCCTCCCCCACCCCCCTCCACCCTGACCTGAGCACCAGCCACAACCCTGCCTGGCCTGGGAAAAGTCCCAACCCTGGCTATAACTCGGGCCCTCTTGTGTCCAGGGTAAACCCACCGCTCCCGTTTCCCAGGACCAGGCCTTCCCTGAACCCTGGGGTCTCAAAGCTCCTCACCTGCTGCCTGATGCTGTATGCTTACCTGCCACCAGGCTCCTCTGACACCCTCTGAGGCCTTCATGTGTGGGCTTTCTGGAACGGTCTGCCTAGCCTGGAGGCATGTCTGGTGTTCGGACCCCTGGACTCCCTGTTTGGAGTCCAGCCCTGCATCGAGCAGTCTCTCTACAGCAGGGTTCCCACAGTAGGCTTCACAGTGGGTCCAATCTTGTTCTACAGCACCCAGTCCAGACCCACCCTGTCAGCCTGCTCTGTATGCTTGGCTCACATTTTGATGTGTTGAGAATGCTATGAAATGTTTGAATGGACCAACACTCCCTGGGCTGGCCTCATGTTACACTCTTTCCATGCCACTTCCTGGAGCCACCGCCACAAGAGTATGTGTGGGCATCCTGGCTGGTCACTCAGGACTCCAAAACGACCGAGAAGAGAAGCCATGCCCTGGGCTGATTGGATCTGCATGGTTTCTATGATGACAAAGCGGGTGGCTCTGGAGCATATGAGCACCCAGCAGAGCGTGGCTCTGGGAAAGCCTCTCTGGCCCTCACGGGAATGTAAACACACTGACACAGCAGCCCAGAGGCCGGCACAGATCAGAGCTCTGGCCAAAGGGCGCTAGAATCCGCAGTTTGGTTTCAGGCTCTGGTGTCTTCAGCCCTCGACATGAGAGAAGCTCATAGAAAACTCTGGAGGAAAAGACCTGAGATTCTTCCTCTAAGGATATTAAACACACACATAACAAATTGAACGCTGCAAGTGAAAATGTGTTTTCTGAATTACTTGCCACAATTTAAAAATATTTCACATGGAATCTGGATTTTTGTCTTCTGTTGAAAAATTGGAAACTCTGGCAACATTGGGACTGGGCTCTTGTGTGGAAAAATTAGCAGGAGCCGAGGAAAAATTAGCTTGTGTGGAAAAATTATCAGTAATTAGACTCTCTCCCCTGGGGCACCCTGACCACTGGTTTCAGGCCCCACCCAGGCTGGGTGTTCTGCAAATTAGCACTCTGGCTTAGCTCTTCATGCAGGATCATTTTAAACGTGACCCATTCTCCTTCTATCCAGTCCTCTTCCCTCTTTCTGTTATCTGCATTCTTCCACAGGTAGGTGAATTTCTTTTATTTAAGTCCCATGTAGTCCGGCTGTCAAAATAAGTCCAGTAATTTGAGGAAACCCTGCGTACCCTTCCTGCTCTTATTCATGCCCAGACCACATGAATATATTGAGGCTCTGGGAAGTCCTGATATTTCCCAAAGCATCCCCAGACAGGGAGTGGGTGCCTCCTCAGACAGTCCCTGTGCCTTTGGGGCAGCTCCCTCCGCCCACCGCACCCCTGCCTGGTGAATGCTTTGGCATCTTCTCAAAGGCCTGGGCAGGTCTCCCTAAGCTGGCTGAGGAGCACCTGTTGATGTGGGGGGTGTTGCCTGTTTGACTCACAGAGAGACAGAGACAAAATGAGAGCAAGTGATGAAGAACTTCAAACCCAGAGCCAGTGAGTCAGCGTCTCACCCTCAGCCTTTTCCTTGATCTGGACAGCCCCTCACGAGCCGGACTGATGCCAATATCCTAAGAGTTATCAGTAATTAGACTCCCTCCCCTGGGGCGCCCTGACCACTGGTTTCAGGCCCCTCCCAGGCTGGGTGTTCTGCTTAGGTGGGAGCGCTGACTCAGACACAAGCTGTGCCAGTGCCCAAAGCAACTCTAGAGATCTTCCCATCCTATCTAGTTCTTTCATGTCAGCTAGAATCGCTTGGCAATGGCTTCCTGGAGAAAACTGTTGATTCTGAGTCCGATTCAGCGCTCAGCTCAGTGAATAGATACCCGCAATCCACTGGTATCACCTGCCATGGTGGGAAAAGAAAGCGTGGTGGGTTTGCCCCAGATTAACATCCTGGCTCTGTGGGTCAGTTCAGGGGTCCTTCCTGGGGTTGGGGGCAGCTAGTGAGAGGGAGCTGGGTTCAACCGTTAATAAGGAAGCCAAGGCATGAAGGAGACAATTGTGGGCACAACCATCTGGTAGCACATTGTCCAAGCCAGCCTCAGCCTGCCTGCCACTCCCACAGTCTCCTTCAGCAGCAGTCATGTTGGTGTCACGTGATGCCTCCCCCCACCTCCCTGGTTGCAGCTGACTGGACCGTGGGTGGGGACCCAGTCTACAGTCTGATTCACCAGCCTTTGAGGTAGCTTGGTAGGAATGGTAGGAAATTAACTGCACCATTCTTTTTGGGGAACAGGAATTGAAGACAAAGTAACAGTTGACTGCAGACCCAAAGCTGATCAACAGACAGAAGTGCAAAGAGAGAAGCTGCGTGAGGTTAGTGATATACCCTAGAGTGACAACCTCCCAATTCCTGCAGCTGACACACCAGTTATGGCAGTAACCATGGGTGAGGGTGTGGGAGGGCAAAAGCCATGCTTGCTGGTTTATCAATAATCAGGGCCCTATAGGGCTTCCGTGGTGGGCCAGTGGATAAGAATCTGCCTGCTAATCCTGGGTGCGGGAAGATCCCACATGCCACGGAGCAACTAAGCCTGTGCACCACAACTATTGAGTCTGTGCGCTAGAGCCTGCAAACCGCAACTACTGAAGCCTGTGCACCTAAAGCCTGTGCTGCACAAGAGAAGACACCACCATGAGCCTGTGCACCGCAGTGAAGAGCAGTCCCTGCTTGACACAACCAGAGAAAACCCATGCGCAGCAACCAAGACCCAGCACAGCAAGCAAGAAAGAAAACAATCAGGTCCCTCCAACCCACTGAATCTGTTTCTGACCAAAGGGGTTTTTCTTTCTGAGAAGGATGGCTTGTCAGGGTGGGCTCCAGAGGGCAGATCATGGGTGGGTTGATTAAAGTGACAGCCAACTTCCATTAGAACTCGTGCCAGACTCATTCCTGGGCCACTGTGGGCAGAGCACACTCTCTGTGCACCACCTCTCACTCCCAGGGTCTAGTAAATCTCTCTTGTGGGTGGGGAATTGGGCCTTAAGAGAACATGTGCGAACTCATCAGAGGCTGCAGCCTGGCTCTGCTGCTAAGCTGCTAAGTCACTTCAGTTGTGTCCGACTCTGCGACCCCATAGACGGCAGCCCACCAGGCTCCCCTGTCCCTGGGATTCTCCAGGCAAGAACACTGGAGTGGGGTGCCATTTCCTTATCCAATGCGTGAAAGGGAAAAGTGAAAGTGAAGTCACTCAGTAGTGTCCGACCCTCAGCGACCCCATGGACTGCAGCCATCTAGGCTCCTTCATTCATGGGATTTTCCAGGCAAGAGTACTGGAGTGGGGTGCCATTGCCTTCTCTGGCAGCCTGGCTCTAGCCTTTCATTATTTCAATAAATATTGAAGATGAGCAGATAAGAGGCTGGGCTTACCAGCCAGATTCCCTGGATATACCACTTACCAACAATAAACTTTGGCTAATTCACGTAAACTACCGGTGCCTCAGTTTTCTCAGCTGTAAAAGGGGGGCAGTGAGGGCCCCTGACAGGGATCCTGTGAGGGATTAAAGTAGGATGGGCACACAGTAGGGCTATTTAGTGTTAGGCCCTGTGCCGGGTGCTGAGGGTACCAAGTGGATTTGGCTCCTGCCCCCACGGAGCATAGAGTCTAGAATTCAGTGGCTGCTGGGGACTCCTGCCCACTTCTGACCTCCATGCTGTGGGGAAACTGGTCTTTTCTGGGCCTGGTCTCAGCCAGCCCTGGTGAGGCTGATATCGTGCCCATATGTCTAGTACTGCTCTGCCCTTCCACCCAGCCTGGCTGGCAGAGCCCATGCTCAAGGAGAGGGAGGCATTCAGGGTTAGGGATAGGGTTTAGGGTTAGGGTTAGGAAGAAGAAGCACTAACATCACCAGGAGCCACGTGGGGGTGGGAGTCCTTCTCCCGAGTGACCACTGTGTAGTAGATACATGCATATAGACATCCCTGTAGGCATTTCGTAGGGCTGCAATAACAAATTACCATAAACTGGTGACTTGAAACAACAGGAACTTGTTTTTTCACAACTCCCAAGGCCAGAAGTCCAAAATCCAGGTATCAGGTGGGCCATGCTCTTTCCAAAGCCTTCCGGGAGAAATCTTCCTCGCCTCTTCCAATCTGGTAGCTTCTGGCTTGTGGCCGTAGGACTCCAATCTCGGCTCCGTCTTCACACAGCTTTCTTTCTGTGGGCATTTGTTTCGTCTCTGCGTCCAAATCCCCCATAAGGACAGCAGTCACAATAGATTTAGGGCAACCCTACTGCACTATGCCCTCTTGATCACATCTGCCAGGACTCTATTTTCAAGTAAGGTCAAATTCACAGCTTCCCGTGGATGTAAATTTTAAGGGGACACTATTCAACCCAGTACAATCCCTTAGCTATCATCTGTCAGAATGCATTCAGTATTATTTCCCCCATTCTACAGATGAGAAAACTAAGGCACACACCAGCCTAGGGCCGTACGGCAAACCCAGGTCCCTGACCTACAAAAGACCTCTGAGTCTGCAATGGCGACCAGATGCTAGGTTGCTAGAGGAGAGACTGGAGCTGCACTTATGAGGAAGAAGGAAGCAACAACAGGAAATTCTTAGGGCAACGTCCAAGGCTGCTTATCAGCCCAGGGACTGGACTTCAGCCTCCCAGCCCTCTTCCCTTCTCTTTCCAGGCCCAGGACCCTCAGCCCTTCCCAGCAGCAGGCAGGAAGCAGCTTAGCCTGATACTCTGCTGAGATCTGGGCTGTGCTGATCTGGCATGAATAAGCCAGCAGCAGCTCAGGAGGCAAAGCTGGAAGGAATGTTTATCTGGGGCCAATAGAAGGGAGAGGGCTGGAGCCCACAGCCAGAGCTGCTTGCCTGGGAAGGGCCCCTATCTCGTGTGTGTGTGTGTGTATGTGTGTGTTGACCAAAGGCCCTGTTGCCTGTGCTGGGGCCCTGCCAAAGCTTGGACAGCTGCTGATTCTGATCACAGCAGTGTGCTCATCAGCGAAGGGCCCTTAGAGAGATCTCAGTGCAGGGGTATCAAATAAATGACAGGTCTACCATCAGAGGAGATAGTTGGATGGCATCACCGAATCAATGGACATGAATTTGAGCAAACTGCAGGAGATAGTGAAAGATAGGGAAGCCTGGGGTGCTGCAGTCCAAGGGGTGGCAAAAAGTCAGACACAACTGAGTGACTGAACAACAACCATCAGATTTCCTTCCTCTGAATCCTCCTCAACACAGTGCCGCATCCAGAGCTATTATCTACCAACTGGATCTGACAGAAGGGTTAATAGCTGCCCTGTGGTTCCAGTCCCAGACTCAGGAGTCTGAGCCTCAGTGATTCCTCTCCAGGGCATTGAAGAGCCTCCACCAGATTCTACAGCTTGGAGAGAGAAGTGGGCCAGTTCTCCCGATCCAGACCCCAGGCTCTTTTTCCTGACATCAGACTTATTACATAGGGTGACACCCAAGCCTTCCTGTCTTCCCACTCCCTATGAATCATTGCTGGTTGCTGCCAAGAACCAGGTTTCACAGCTGCTGTGCTTGCAGCCCTGGCACTGGCTTCTGAGGACAGCTGCTGCTGCTGCTGCTGCTGCAGGGCGCACCCTGCCCCCAGGACAGCTGGTCTGTGTGCCGGGAAAGCACGGAGTGGTGCTGAGGTACAGGTAAGAGTCTGCCCAGTCCAGAAAGTTCAAGGAGGAAATCCTGCGCAGAAGAATCAGCATGTGTAAAAGGATCTAACAGAGCTGAAGGGAGAAGGGGGGTGGCCGGGGGGTGGAGGAGGACCTAGAGGTAGCAGCCAGAGTCTTGGCTTTAATGACATGACTCCATTGTCCACGGGACCTGGGTTCTGGTCTTGGCTTAGCTACCACCTTGCTGCAGCTCTTGGAGCCCCTGCCCTTCCAGGCCTTGGTTTCCCCATCTGTAGAGTAAGAGGGGGCTTTTTTCTTTACCTCTGGCTCAGTGGTAAAGAATCTGCCTGCTCTACAGGAACTCCAGGAGATGTGGGTTTGATCCCTGGGTTGGGAAGATCCCTCGGAGAAAGGAATGGCAACCCACTCTAGTATTCTTGCCTGGAGAATCCCATGGACAGAGGAGCCTGGCTGGTTACAGCCCATGGGGTTGCAAAGTCAGACGACTGAGGCGACTGAGCACATGTACATAAGCACAGTAAGAGGCAGGATCCAATGCTTCGATAGCCATTCCTGACTTGTCAGCGGCCACCAGTGCCCTCCTCACTGTCCTGGCTGGGAGCTGGCCCAGTTGTCCCTGGGCTTCTGCAGGAGCAGGATGGGGAGAGGGACACGATGTTCTTCTCATCTTTGTGCCCTGGGGCAGGAGGCAGCTTGGCACAGGGCACCAGTCACCACACACCTCTCTGACCCTGGTGAGTCACACACCTTCTCCGGGCCCTTTCCTCCAAAGGGCAACAGACCACTGGACCCAAGGCCCTGGCAGCTGGTGGGGCGGTTGGAGCCGGGGGATGCCTGCGTGGCCAAGGAATGTGTTTACTTCCCCCCATGCTGAGAGGAAACCCAGCAAGGCCCCTGCTGGATTCCTTCCCAGCCAGAACAGCAGGACTTTCGGCCTCCTCCCCAGGCCGGCCACATGGTTCTAAGCAGCACTTCCCACCAGCCACTTTTCAGGACTATCCCGCATCACTTTATCCTTCCACAAATAGAAAACTGGGCCAGTCGGGGCCACCCACTGGTTTTTGCTCCTTGCCCTGGAACCAGGACCCTGCTCTCCCCTAGCTGTGTGTCTAACCACTGTGGAGCCCTCACAGGTGCCTTGCCCTCTCCGGCCTCAGTTTCCCCTTTCTCTTATGCAGGGGTAGGACTAGGTAAGCTCTGAGGGCCCCTTCAGGCCCAGGAGTCAGGGGAAAGTCCTGGGGAGGCTGATTTGGGGGCTGTGAGCCCAGGCTGCCATTCATTCACCAAGATCTCAGCACGGAATGTGCCACGTTCCGTTCTAGGTGCCGACAAACCAGCAGCAAGCAAGACAGATGCAATCCCCGGCACCAGCGACGGAGATAGGCATTGACCAGACACTTAAGTGTGTTGAGAAGAAGACTCCATATGAATAAACTATCAGAGTGGTGAGAGATGGCGGGTGGTGGTCAGGGAAGTCTTTGTCCTGGAGGTGACATTGAAGCTGAGATGCAGGGGAAGAGATGGTGCCCGTGTCATCAAGAAAGGGGCAGAAAAGAGCATTCCAGGCTGCAGGACTCGTCTGTCTGAAGGAGTGAGGAGGAAAGACTCGGTAGGGGACATGCAGACCAAGGTGCTAACTTCACCATTAGAGCCCCTGGGACCCTAGAAAGGACCCTTAACCTCCCCTAGGCTCATTGTCATCATCTTAAATTAGCCAAAATATCTAACTTGCAAGATACTCACGAGGAGTTAATTACATAGCTTATTCCAGGGCCTTATGAAGAATAAGTACTCAATAAATGGCAGCAAAGTATCTAGTTATGCCCTGTGTATATATGATTTATAGCTATTGTCTGGTTATATTTTGTAATCCATTCTTCTGTTTTTCTTTATTCCTTTGTTCCTAACTTTGCACTTTCATGCTATATTTTACATATTTCTTTAAATTTCTATAGAATAATGGGAACATTATTATTATTACTAATAGTAGTACCAATAATAGTAATAAAATGAGAATATGGGAGAAAGTACGTAAGCTGTTATGCAAATAGGAGGAATTCTTATCACATATTCCAAATGTCTCAAACTTCATTGATATATAATACACTGTATCACAGAGTCAAAAGCTGCTTGCAAACCTGAAGCCTCACCCATGTGCGGGGAAGCTGCGGACACTGGGTCTCTTTTCTCATGGGGCTCTGGGAAGTGGCATAAGGGATACACTGAACACAGGCAGATCCTGTGAGGAAAGGAGGGAGTCAGACATAGAAGCTCTGGGCCCTGTGAGCACTGTCAGCAGGACTCTGGTTGACCCTCCTGAGGGAGAAAATTGGCTGTATGCAGATTGAATGAATGAAGATGAGGAAGAATTTTCTAACACATTCCTAACAATTCAATTCCAGAGATGAAATGACTTTGAGAGGTAGTAATTGTGTGAGCTGTCCTAACCCTTTAAGGAATGGATTCAAGCCTTGGATGGAAAGATGGTATTTTTGAGGGGTGGTGGAGGATATGGAAAATTTGGAAGAGATAATGCCATCAGTTAGGAATTGATTCGACTATAGGAAACAAGTTAAAAACAATGGCTTCCCAATATGGATGCTTATTTCTTTCTCTCATAAAAGTATAAAGTAAAAAATATAAAGATGGGAAGTCCAGGGCAGTGGTGGCTCTCCTTGCTAGTTCACGTCCACCTTCCCTCTGGTGCAGCATTCATCCTAGTGTTACAAACAGGTGGCCATCATACCCACACTCCAGGAAGCAAGACTGAAGAGACAGAGAGGTGAACAGACAAGGAAGGAAAAACAAAGGAAGACTCAAAAGCTGCCACGTCTTATCTGCCAGAACTTAGTCACACGGCATACCTAGGGGCAAAGGGCCTGGGAAATGAAATGTGGTCTTTATTTTAGGTAGCCATTAGCATAAGCATGTGTACTCAGTCATGGCCGACTGTGCCACCCTAGGGACTGTAGCCCATCTGGCTCCTCTGTCCATGGAATTTTCCACTCCAAGAATACTGGAGTGGATTGCCATTTCCTCCTCCAGACTGGTGTCTCTTGCGTCTCCTGCTTTGGCAGGCAGACCACTGAGCCACCCGGAAGTGTTAAGTCGCTTCAGTCGTGTCTGACTCTTTGCCACCCTATGGACTGTAGCCCACCAGGTTTCTCTGCCCATGGAGATTCTCCAGGCAAGAATACTGGAGTGAATTGCCATGCCCTTCTCCAGGGGATCTTCCTGACCCACGGATCAAACCTGTGTCTCTAAGGTGAAGCCCCTTAGGTAGCCATGGCTGTAGCTAATAAATCCTTTAGAAGAAGGAGGGAATCAAGGCTGAGGAGCAATCAGCATGTTTCTGATATCCTTCAGTTCCAAAAGCCCATAAGCTTGTGATTCTTGACCTTGTATCACTGTAACTAAGGTCCAAACGCTTACTTTGGACCCAAAGTGCGTATCTGAATGGAATAGGATGGGCTAAGACTGCTAAGGGAAGGCAGGAAGGATCATAGAAAAGCTGTATCCAAGAGGGAGCTGCCGCTCTCTTTTTCACGCTGAGTGCGGACTTGATATGTGGATCCTCTCTCCAGGAACCCAAGAGCTCAGCAACCTACAGAGTTGCCTTTCCTTGAGGTAATGAGACATTCTGTAGTGTGTTGTGGTCCTTGTGCACGTTGGAAAAGAATTTCCAGAGATGAGGCGGAATGAGAGGAGAACAAACTTTATTAGAGTGGGAGACGCTGTTAGAACAGTGTGCTGGCTCAAGGGAGAGCGGAACCCTTTTGCAGGCTAGCAGCCAATTTTTATAGTCTCAAGACAGAGAAAACTGCTACCAGAATGGTGGCATAAGGATATCCAGAAGAAGGTCATCCTAACCAGGTGACTGGTTAGGATGCTATAGGGTAGATAATAGGGTGGGTATTTTATCTCATATTGGGTCAGGAAACTGGCCAGTTTTAATTCAGAGGCTCATGGCAACAATTGCTGTGGGGCTTAGTCGGTTCCAGAGATTTTTATCACGTGACCTTCATACAGAGCTTCCACACTTGTGACCTTGGTATATGGCTCCACATTGTTGGCTTTCACAGGTGGGCGATTTACAAAACACACACTTGAAGGATGTTTCCAGGTCTGTGCCAAAATGGGGGTGAAGCTGCGGTCCACTATGTCAGGAAACAGCACTGGATTTCACTGCTTGTGAAGGGATCCAGTCTGGAATTTAGAATCAGGGGAATGCTTATCTCTAGCTGGGCTCACGTGATTTTCTTTCTCTGTAACACATCAGATAACATAGTGGCCCTCTGTTGTGTGTGCTGGCTTAGCATGATGACTCCCCTTCCTTTGGTAGCATCACCGGCTTTTATTCGGGGAACACCCCATTCCAACTCCCCACCGCAGCTTCCAGTGCGTGTGGTTCTGCTGAGGCTGGTTCTACCTCCTCTTCTCCTCTGGGGAGGGCACGATGTGCAGGCCCGGCTAATTGAAGTCACAGTGATTGCTTCCTGAATTGGATTATGATTCACTCTGGGATATTTACATGACACCCTTGAGACTTTTGCTGATATTATTGAAGAGTGGGAGAAGTACATGCTTTCCACTGGGGGTGTTAGTGATAAGACGCAAATCTGAAGTTGCTGGTGGCCATCTTTGCACTTTGTAGAAAGAGCTTGCTTGAGAAAAAGGGAATGAGGCAACACGGAAGATGGCAGCAACACATTCCTGAGGACGTGAGTTGAGTCTCTGAGGCCAGGCCAGCCCATCCCTGAATTTCCCAGTATTTCCGTAAATTTCCCTGTATATGAGTCCATATAGTCTCTCTCTCTCTCTTTTTTTTTTTTGTTTAAGCCAGTTTGAACTCATTCCCATCACTCACAAATGAAATAGTCCTCAGTTATATACTAACCAAACTACAGTTCTGCCTGAAAGTAGAGATACGAGTTTTGTGATTAAGAATGCTAAGGTACCAAAGACGCTAGATTTACCTGCTGCTCAGTTTCTTTCATAGGAAATATGTTGGGAGCTAATGAGCATGCCAACTGTGGCAGAGTGCCTGCAAAAGTGATTGCCAGTGATTCCTCTCATCCCTATGCATGGCTGCCACTCTTCCCATTGGGTAGTGAAATCCATTTTTCTCCTCTTAAACCATGAATCTTGGTTTGTTTTATGAGTTGCTTTGACCCATACAATGTGATTTCAGGGATGCTGTGATAGTTCCAGGCTTAGGTCTTAAGAGGACTGGTGGCTTTGGCTTTTGCTCTCTTACAACCTGAGCTGCTATATAAAGAAGTCTGGCTAATCTGCTAGAGAGATCATGTGAGAGAGCAGGTCTAGGCAGCCCCAGATGTTCTAGGCACCACAGTGGAGACACTAAGCATGTGAGGGGAGCCATCTTGGACATTTAGCCCCAGGCAAGCAGAGCAGAGACAGGAAGTGTGGTACATTCCTAATGACATTACTTGAGCCTCTGGATTTAGCCATGCCTGAAGGCAGTCAGTCCAGTTGGATGCAGCTGAATGCAGTAGCTGAAACTCCGATACTTTGGCCACCTGATGCAAAGAACTGACTCATTGGAAAAGACCCTGATGCTGGGAAAGATTGAAGGCGGGAAGAGAAGGGGACGACAGAGGATGAGATGGTCGGATGGCATCACTGACTCAATGGATATGAGTTTGAGCAAGCTCTGGGAGTTGGTGATGGAGAGAGGTCTGGCGTGCTGCAGTCCATGGGGTTGTAAAGAGTCAGACATGACTGAGCGACTGAACTGAATTGAATGCAGTAGACTGAGTAGTCCCAACACCAAATAGAGACCAAGTAGAGCCCAGATGAATCCACCCAAACCTAAGGATCACAAGAAAGGACAAATTGCTGCTTTTTTTTTGACACGAAGCATTCGGGAACTTAGTTCCCTGACCAGGGATCAAACCCGTGCTCCCTGCTGTGTAACTGTCAAGTCCTAACCACTGGACCACCAGGAGACTCCCTCAGATTGCTACTTTGAGTCATTAAGTTTTGAGTCGGTTTGCTACACAGCCATAGCTGACTGAAATGCCCACTTGAGCAACTTCAAAATATCAGGATGTGTTACTGGGTGTTGTGTTTGAATGAGGGCCTTTTTGAGAGATGGTGGTGGGAAAGGTCAAGACTACGGGTCAGATGAATGGAGCTTGAGAATTGAAACTCTAGGACGATGAGGAGAGGAACTCTGCTTTTCTGTGGCTGGGAACTCAACTGGTGGGAGAGAGAGGCCAAGGTGAAGGTTTCAGCTCAAGAGGCTGACTGGCGGTGGATGGGAAGGCGAGTGCAGAGGGATGGTCATGAGACCCTGAGGCTGGTCCTGGGGCTCTGAAATCACAGATCACTGGGTCCTTACAAGGTTAGAAGGCCCAGGTCAGGAGAAACAAGGGTTACGCTTCAAAAAAAAATTTTTTTGTATTGTTTTATTTTTTAAATAGCATCCACCATCCAATACACAGGTTTTTTTTTTTTAATTTTTGTATTATTTTTTAAATAGCATCCACCATCCAATACACACTACTTTTTTAATTTTTGTATTGTTTTATTTTTTAAATATGGGTTACGCTTTTAATGCTTCTACCCTCTTGTGTTTCTTTTTCATTATCCTGTTTTATTTAGGATTTAACCTTCTAAATCATCTCAAATCCCTTTTGAAAGTGGGTGGGAGGCAATGGCTCACAGTCTTCTGAGAGCTGGGATTAACCCTGGAACCCAACATGAGGGACCAGAGCTGGCAGACAGCCCCCTGACTCCACTGGCTCTTCTTGAGAAAGGCCCTCAGGTGTGTGAATGTGTGAGTGTGTGTGAGTGTATATGGGTACAAGTTGTGTGTGTGAGTACTTGTGAGAGTTGGGTGAAAAAAATGGGTGTGTGCTTGTATGTGCTTGAGAGTATGAATGTTTGTGAGTTATGCGTGTACACAAGTGTGAGTATGAAGAAAGTTGGGTGAAACTGGATGTGCATTCATGTGTGCAAGCGTGTTTGTGTGAACGTGTGTAAGTGTGATCATGAAATGTGTGTGTTGGTGCGATATGAATGTGTTTGTGTGTATCAGTTGGGTGCGATTTGGGTGGAAATGCGTGTTAGTGTGAGTGTGTTGAGAGCATGCTGATGGGAGAACAGAAGTGTATGAGTGTGTGTGGGTTAAGTCCATCCCCCATCATAGCATCAGAGTGATCAGAAAACCTAGTTTTCTGGATTGGTTCACAGACAAAGAAAGTGCTGGGTGTGAGCTGCTTCTAGGACCAGCCCCCTATCCGACCCTGTGACCCTTCCCCGACAGATTGTCCCGGCAGCTTCCCCGCCCCCATCCCCATCCCCGGCCCCCCGCCCTTCCTCTGCCCTTGTGGCCTCCTTCCGCACGCTGATCACAGCTGGGCATCCCCACCTCGCCCCTGCACCACCCCGCTCCAGCCCCAAGGCTGCTCTGCCCCTCCGGGGGTAGGAGAGTGATGAGGGGTGGGCCGCCCCGGGGCCGAGATCCAAGAGAATGCCGCTGCGCCAGAGGCCCTTGTGAAAGTTTTTCCTGACAGCAGTGAGGCTGAAAATCCCCAGGCCTCCGCCTTCGTGGACTGACGAGGTCACGGCTCCCTTGCGCTGGGATCCCGCTCTCTGCCGCCCTCTTCTGGGCGTCCGTCGCCGGCGGGCGCAGAGGGGAGCCGGCCTCGCACCGCACCCCACCCTCTTCGCTGGGTTTAGGGGGACGCTTTCCAAGGCCTAGGATCCGAGTTTATTGTCTCTTCGATGCTTATTGCAGGTCTGACACTCGCTGGATGCCAGGAAGAGAAAATGAATGTATACATTGGCTCGCTGCTCGAAGGGGAAACTGAGGCCCAGGTGGGGGAACCCAGTGAGCTGGTTGCTCATACAGAATGCAGACTATCAAGTGCCCAAGGCTTGCCCTCCCGTAGCTTCATGGATACGGGGAGGCGGGCGAGTCCCTGCCCTTTCCTACTCAGCATGAACCTTTCTCAGCTCACTGGCTGGGCTGCCCTACTAATTGGATGGAGCAACTGGGCCAGACTGGGGAAGTGGGCGGTGAGGAGCAGAACGCAGCCTGCCTCTTCCGGGCGCCCAGGCCAGTCCTACAGCGACTTTGCTGAGCTGGCGGCCCACGCCCGGGTGCACAATGATGCTGACACAGACACACCCGGGAGCCTGAGGGTATGTGTGTGTGTGTGTTGGGGGAGGGGGAACCTAGGCGCGTCCACCCCACCCACTGCCTCTGCTATGGAGTCATTATCCCTCGGGGTAGAGGGAAACACCGAGAGGCCGAGTTGCCAATGGCCACTCCAGGTGTCCAAGCCTCTCCCACCAGACCCAGGAGCTCCCCAGGAGGGCTCGTTTGCTCTCACGGGCTGCCCTGGGCGTGTCCCTCCAGTGAGACAGGGCCACCTGGTTCCCAGCCTTGGGCTCCCAGAGATAGCCCACTCGCTTCTTTACTAGTTACTCAGTGCAGCAAAGGGGGAAGCACAGAGAAGCAGAAAGAAAGCAAAACCACCTGCGGCACCAACCAGTGATCAGCCCCACTCCCCAAATAGGCCCATTCACTCTGCTGTTGCCGGAGTCTAAATGGATTCCTCCCCGTCCACCTTCTCCAGGACTGAACCTCTCCTTCCTGACCTCTCTGGGCAGCCTCACCCAGTCCACCAGCCACTGTCACTTGAACCCAGATTGTCCCCACCTCAAGGATAGGCCTCTGTGGCCTCCCTCCTGTTTTGTCCCTTCCCCCATTATGCCTGCCTCCATGATGGCCCAGGGGCCCTGTAGGGCCGTAGGGTCTAAGATCTCATTTCTAAGTGAGATGACTGGGTCAGCCACTCTTCTGCTGTGAAACCTGCCCTGGGTCCCAGGCAGACAAGAGAAGTTCTCAGATAGATTAGCTTGGCCTTCAAGGCTCCACCAATCCTGCCTAAGGCCACCCCAGCCATTATTCCTTCCCTCTATAGGAATGGTTAGTTTCCTTTTTGTGCTGGCTTCCCCTGATGTTTTGTGATCTAAGTGAGCAGGAGCTGCGTCCACTTTATTTCTATGTCCCCAGTGCTTAGTTGAGGGCCTGGCACGGTTGTGGCCTCTCAGTAAATGTTCACCGGAAGGAACGTAACTGGTTGGGGTTAGTAATAATAAGAAGCTTTTAGTCAGCATGTATTATGTCCAGGCATTGTGCTGTATGCATTACAAGAATTGCTCGTTGTCCTTAGAACTACTTTCCAAGATGATGGTATTATTTTCTTTACTTATTTATATTTTGGCTGCCCAGCTTGTGGGATCTTAGTTCCCCCACCAGGATTTGAACCCAGGCCCTTGACAGTGACAGCACAGAGTCCTAACCACTGGACTACCAGGGAATTCCCCAAGGTGATACTATTATAATATTCATTTTCCAGATGAGAGAACTGAGGCTGAGAGATACTAAGTGATTTGATCAAAGTTACATTCAGGATTCCACCCAAGCCCATGACCTGCTGTCCTAGACTGTTGAGTTTGTCTGCTCCTGCCTTGTAAGCACATTGGCTTCCTACTCCCTTTTCCCACACTCCTTCGTCTGGGCCCAAAGGCTCTTCCATTCCGCCTTCTCTTCAGGCTCAGCCCCAGGGCCTCGGCAGTGCAGGGTAAGGCTCTGAGGAATGGTTCTGTAGCGAACAGGAACACCTCTGTCAGAGGTCTCGACAAGATCCAACAGGTCAATTTTAGGTCCTGAAACAAGTTTCCAACATGAGCTTGAACTGATGCAGCACTGGAGAGATCTGGCATGGGAATCTCAGTCCAGGCACAATTCCAGACTCTGTGTGACTCTGGGCAATGAGTTTAGCCACGCTGGGCCTCAGCTTCCACATTTGTACAATGGGCATGAGAATATACACTTCACAGTGTCTGGGAAGATGATCTGTAAGCTGGCACGGGAAGGCACTTCATAAACTACAAAACTGCTAATGGAGGATGAGGGGATAGTGTTGCCTTGTGAGACTGGGATTGTCAGTGGCCTAGTTTAGAGGCTGGGAGAAGGGAGAGGCAGGCCAGATGCTGCCCAGACACAGGTTTTTCTGGTTAGGATGTGCACAGGGGGTGGAGGGAGAAGTAAAAAAGGGGCTGGTGAAGGTGGCAGGGCCTCTGTCGGGAGCTGCTGGGGATCCCAGAAGAGATGCTGAGTCACTCCCCTCTCCACTTTCCTTCTCTTTTTAAAGTCTTAATTGCCTTTTTCTGCTTACAAAAGCAGTGTATGCCTGTTGTATAAAGTTCAAACAACACCAAACTAATAAAGGTAGTTTCCTGTTCATGCTCCCCAGCTGTAAATGCTGTTGACATTTTGGTGTATGTTCTTCCAGATTTTTCTTTTGATAAATAAATAGGAATTTCTATATTAGTACAAAGTCATTTTCCTTGAAGATAATTCAAAGCAGGGCAGAACTAGAGATTGTGTAGTCCTTCTCATACCCTTCTCAGAATCAGTCACTATTAACAGCTCTGTAGGTATCTCCTTGAACTTTGTATGAGCATTTATATCCATAAGAGGGCATGAATGAGGAGAGGCAGTAACGATTATAGACACAACAGCCAAGACTGCCAGGGTACAAGTCCCAGTCCTAACAGTTACCAGCTGGGTGCCCATGGGAAAGGCATCTAACCTCTCTGAGCTTCATTGTCTTTCTCTGTAAGGTGAGAATAATGATAGCACCTTCTTCAAAGTGTGATGGAGAGAATGAAATGAAATAAAGCATGCAGTGCTCAGCATAATACCTCAGTGAAGATTACTATTGCTGTTGACACACCTAAAGAGAGTCATTTTCTCTCCTAGGAAATTAGGATCATACCATGCATACTGCCCTGTTTGGTTTGGAGGCAGAATTATGTGGAAAGATTAGTCACAGGGATCCTGAAATTTACACTGAAGACAAGAAGTCTTGCATTTAGAGTCAAAGCATTGGTTGCATAAATGTAGGATGGAAGAAACCTAGATTTCCCAAGCTGAGTCACAGCTACCTCTGTGATGTGGCTGTGATGTGGGCTTGCATCAGATGTTGAGCTTTCCAAACAAAGGAGGTGATGGGTTTTCTGTAGCCTGGGCTTGTTGTCCACCTGAGGCTTCTGATCCCTTGAAGGTTTTTGCAGGCCTTTCCACATACATCCAGCTTCCTTCATGGTAACTTCTGCTTTAAATGTCTACAACTTCTCCCTCCCAATCTCACCTCCTTGGAGCCTCCTTGTCTTCTTATCTTCCCAGACTCAGGGAAGGTACCAAAATCTGCCCATTTGCTCAAGCCAGACCCAGGAATGGTGGGGGCATGCTTTATGAGGGTCCCTCCATCCTGCAATAGCAAGGAGAGATAAGAAAGCCTTTCTCAGTGATCAGTGCAAAGAAATAGAGAAAAACAATAAAATGGGAAAGACTAGAGATCTCTTCAAGAAAATCAGAGATACCAAGGGAACATTTCATGCAAAGATGGGCACAATAAAGGACAGAAATGGTATGGACCTAATAGAAGGAGAACATATTAAGAAGAGGTGGCAAGAATACACAGAACTATACAAAAAAGATCTTCAAGACCCAGATAATCACGATGGTGTGATCACTTACCTAGAGCCAGACATCCTGGAATGTGAAGTCAAGAGGGCCTAAGGAAGCATCACTAGGAACAAAGCTAGTGGAAGTAATGGAATTCCAGCTGAGCTATTTCAAATCCTGAAATATGATGCTGTGAAAGTGCTGCACTCAATATGCCAGCAAATTTGGAAAACTCAGCAGTGGCCACAGGACTGGAAAAAGTCAGTTTTCATTCCAATCCCAAAGAAAGGCAATGCCAAAAAATGCTCAAACTATTGCACAATTGCACTTATCTCACACGCTAGTAAAGTAATGCTCAAAATTCTCCAAGCCAGGCTTCAACAGTACATGAACCATGAAATACCAGATGTTCAAGCTGGATTTAGAAAAGGCAGAGGACCCAGAGATCAAATTGCCAACATCTGCTGGATGATCAAAAAAGCAAGAGAGTTCCAGAAAAACATCTACTTCTGCTTTATTGACTATTCCAAAGCCTTTGCCTGTGTGGATCCCAACACACTGTGGAAAATTCTGAAAGAGATAGGAATACCAGACCACCTGACCTGCCTCCTAAGAAATCTATATGCAGGTCAAGAAGCAACAGTTAGAACTGGACATGGAACAACAGACTAGCTCCAAATCGGGAAAGGAGTACATCAAGGCTGTATATTGTCACCCTGCTTATTTGCCTTATATGCGGAGTACATCATGAGAAATGCCAGGCTGGATGCAGCACAAGCTGGAATCAAGATTGTCGGGAGAAATATCAATAACCTCAGATATGCAGATGACACCAACCTTATGGCAGAAAGCGAAGAACTAAAGAGCCTCTTGATGAAAGTGAAAGAGGAGAGTGAAAACTAAGAAAACTAAGGAGAGTGAAAACAACATTCAGAAAACTAAGATCATGCCATCTGGTCCCATCACTTCATGGCAAATAGAGGAGGAAACAATGGAAACAGTGACAGACTTTATTTTGGGGGGCTCCAAAATCTGCCTCCTTCTCTATGGTCTGACAAATCTCCCCTGTGTGTCTCTTGTAAGAGCAGATGGTGACTGCAGCCATGAAATTAAAAGATGCTTGCTCCTTGGAAGAAAAGTTATGAGCAAACTAGACAGCATATTAAAAAGCAGAGGCATTACTTTTCCAACAAAGGTCCATTTAGTCAAAGCTATGGTTTTTCCAGTAGTCATGTATGGATCTGAGAGTTGGACTATAAAGAAAGCTGAGCACCAAAGAATTGATCCTTTTGAACTGTGGTGTTGAAGACTCTTTAGAGTCCCTTGGACTGCAAGGAGATCCAACCAGTTCATCCTAAAGGAAATCAGCCCTGAATATTCATTGGAATGACTGATGCTGAAGCTGAAACTCCAATACTTTGGCCACCTGGTGCAAAGAACTGACTCATTTGAAAAGACTCTGATGCTGGGAAAGATTGAAGGCAGGAGAAGAGGATGACAGGGGATGAGATGGTTGGATTGCAACACCAACTCGATGGACATGAGTTTGAGTAAGCTCGGGGAGTTGGTGATGGACAGGGAGGCCTGACTTGCTGCAGTCCATGGGGTCCCAAAGAGTCAGACAAGACTGTGGGACTGAACTGAACTGAACTCTGTCCTGCCTCCGATCCTTCCAGAGTCCAGTGGACCCTTGCTCACATACATACCTACCTCCCTTCACCTCCCTCCTCTGTCAATGTGCAGTCCTTCTGCCACCCCAGAGCTAGAGCCCCATTTTAAAGTTCACTTTGATCTTATCGGATAGGCATTGTGATGGATTGAATGGTGGCACACTAAAAGGTAATTCCACACAGTAATTCCTGCAATCTGTGAATGTGACCTCATTTGGAAAAGGGATCTTTACAGATGTCATTAAGTTAAGGATCTCGAGATAAAAAGATTATACTGGATTATTCAGGTGGGCCCTGATTCGATGATAAATGCTCTTACAAGAGACAAACAGGGGAGATTTGTCAGACCATAGAGAAGGAGGCAGAGCAGAGCAGAGTGACATAGCCATGAGCCAAGGAATGCTCCGAGTCCCCAGAAAATGGAAGAAGCAAGAGCAAACTCCCCTAGGATCTTAAGAGGGAACCTGGCCTTGCCAACACCTTGATTATAGATTTCTGGTTTCTAGAACTATGAGAGAATACATTTCTATTGTTTTAAGTCACCTAGTTTATCATAATTTGTTATGGCAGCTACAAGAAACTAACACAGGTAAAGTATTCAGATCATTCAAATGTCAAAACAAAACAACATAATACGTAAATATGAGAAGTCTTGCTTTTCTAAGTAACCATTCTTTATTAAGTTCTTTTGTATTTTTCTAGTATTTCTCTATGCAGATATAAGGAAACATGAGAGGGGAATACATTTTGATTCCCTTCCCTGGTTTGAGTGATCTTTTCAAATGTATACCTGACTATATCACTCACTGCACTTAGATGGGACCCAGACTACCCACTCAGCCTGGCCCTGTTTTCCCCAACCACGTCTTATACACCCTCCTTCACTCTAGGCTGTAGCCTTCCTGGTCTCCTTCTGCCTGAGCCTTTTTTTTTTTTAATTAACTAATTAATTAATTCAGTGGTGCTGGGTCTTAGTTGTGGCACACAGGATCTAGGATCTTTGATCTTAGCTACAGCGTGTGGAATCTAGTTCTTGGACCAGTAATCGAATCTTGGACCCCCTACATTGGGATCCCAAAGTCTCAGCCACTGGACCATCAGAGAAGTCCCTCACCTCAGAGTCTTGACACCCATCCTTGTTCCTGCCTGACCCCCACCCCCTTCCACCCCAGTGTCTTCTGCTCATCAGATCTCTACTTAAATATCAGCCCCATCCCAGCCCCCAGGGCCCTCCCCCACCTTCCAATTTAAAACAGCTCTCCTAATCCTGCCACTTCTCATTGTACCACTGTCCATTTTCTTCCTTGAATTTGTCACAATAGAAAATTAAAGATGTGGTGGCTGATTTGTTTGTGTCTCTCTCCTACTCCAGATTGTAAATTCATGGAGCTGAGATTTGTTTTAATCACCCTTCCATCCTGGGCACCAGAAACAGTGCTTGGCATGTGGTAGGTTCTCTGTAAACATTTGTTGAATACATAAATTAGTACTAAAGGCCAACCACTTTCTGGAAACTGTGCCATGCATTAAAGAAAGGGCCTAAAGTAGTGAGTACTGCTATTTTCTTGGAGATGGTTGATTGTTTTTATTAGGCTCTCAAAGGACGTCCTGGACCCCAAAGAAGGGGTCTTGATTGTGCAGGCATGGAAACAAACTTAAATTCGGTCTCAGAGGCCCACTGGGAGCCCTGGGCATGTTTGTCTTGGAGGAGAAGAAAGAAGCCAAAGCCACTGTTTGTACATCTCTGTGTCAACTACAAATTGGCACTTACCAAGAGCATCACCAAGGACTGAACAACAAAGGCATTTGCCATCTGCCTCTACCGAAATTAAACTCATGCTGCTACAGCTATTGACCTTCAACAATCCCTGAGGGAGTTGAGGGTAGAGAGAGACACTCTGTGCTCCAGGGAATCTGGTGGGACAGGTCTTGAAACAGATTTTATGATCTCAATCCTTGCATCTCCTCACATTTAAAGAAGCACTAAATCTCTTCATGGTGACATCAGATCCTTATGACTAACAAAAAAAACTCATTGTAAAATGAGTATTTCTTGGTATTGAACTCCCCCCTCACCAAGACCCTGTATATTGGCCTTCCCCCACTGCCGCTTTGGAGCAGTCTCTCAGAGCTGAGATGCTGCCTCCCAGGCTGCATCCTCATTTTGCCCCAAATAAAACTTCACTCACAACTCTCAAGTCGTGCATCTTTTTTAGCCCACATCTGTGGGCAGCAAAGGAGCTAGGGAAAATGACAGAGCTTTTACTCCAAGAGAAGGACTTCCTAATGATCCCTGCTGATCAAGGACGTGGCCTGGCTGGTAAGATGGTGAGGTCCTTGTCACTGGAGGTGTACAAATTGATGTGCATGCCCATCTGTCAGAAATTGTGGCATGAGCAGGCCAAGGAAACAGTTTTGGGATTTCAGAGTGGTATATGGATTAAGGCAAAGGGGACAGTTTCTAAATTAATATAGCTATATTTCTCCCAGGCTCCCACAGACTGGAGTGCAACCAACATGGCTCTTGATGTCCCCAAAGTGAGGCCACTTGGGTGCCATCCCCATATTTTACATAGAAGGAGCAAATTCAGACCAATCCCCTTCCTGCCGGGTTGATTTTCATTTTGTCTGCTTCCGTGACCTGGAGTGCTGTCTGAAATGCCCAGACAGGCCCGAGTCCCCTCTTCTGGCCACTCTCCTTTCACAGCAAGGAGATTAGCTTGCATAGGCTGCCAGTCAGGCCTGTAGGACTCCTGGAGGCATGCAACCTTCCTTGGACTAGACTGTCTTCCTCTCGGCTTCTGGCTGGATCCCTCAGAGTCAGAGCAGTCCTTTTCACCTCCTTTGTCTGCATCCTCGGACCATGTGTTAGTCGCTCGTGACCGACTCTTTGCGACCCCATGGACTGTAGCCCACCAGGCTCCTTTGTCCATGGGCTTCTCCAGGCAAGAATACTGGAGTGGGTTGCCATTTCCTTCTCCAAAAAGCATCCTCAGACCATAGCCTGTAGCAATTTTGGAGTGCCCTTCTTAAAACAAGGATCAAGTGAGATCATGAGAGGAGAACTGTTTTGAGATGCAGCGTGCATATGTGCGAAGTCACTTCAGCAGTGTCTCACTTTACGACCGCATGGACTGTAGCCCACCAGGCTCCTCTGTCCCTGGGATTCTCCAGGCAAGAATATTGGAGGGGGTTGCCATGCTCTCCTCTAGGGAGATCTTCCCCACCCGGGGATGAAACCCACGTCTCTTCTGTCTCCTGCATTGGTAGGCGGGTTGTTGACCACTAGCGTCACCTGGGAAACCCGCTTTTGAGATGCAGAATCCTATGCAAATATGTTAGATAATGGTCATTGATAATAACAACAAAAAGTCCTTCTTTCTAAGTTAGCCTGTCTTTCCAGGTTGGGCCACAAGAGGGCACCGCCTCCTTCTTGCGTGCGTCACGCCGCCTTCTTGGACACGCCCCCAGGAGGCACCTGGTCCCGGCTGCCCTGTCAGTAAAAGGAGGTGCCGGTTCTCACTGCTGGAAGATCTGTCACCAGACTTGTCAGGGGGTGCCAATTCCTGCTTCCCACAGGACAGAGGCCCATGGCTTGTCTGGGCATGTCGGGACGTATTTTGAGAGAGTGTTAACACGTTATGGCTGTGTTCAGAAGTGGTCTCGACGCTGAAATTCTGGAAGAGGAGCGCGAGACCTCACACCTGTGTGTGTGTGTGTGTGTGTGTGTGAGCGAGTCCTTCTCACAAGGCGGAGTTCTCTGGTTGTCTCGTTCACTGCTGTGTCCCCAGCAGCAGGCGCATACGGACGCCCAGTCAAGAAGGCTGGCAGAGGTAAATGGAGAGGACACAACTTTGCTGGACATTTGCTGTTGCTCCCACCCACCCCTCCATCCACTCCGGGGAAATCTCAAACCACGGAGCAGAACCCGCCTGTGGGAGTCAGGAAGCTGCATCTTAGCGATAATTCCCCAGGGGTGTGAGGGAACGTTCTAGAAGGACTTCAGCAGGACCAGGCCCATGAGTTTGGAGAGGCCCCAGTGACTGATGCTCCAAAGCTGAACAAGAACAGGGTGTGTCGTTGGGGCGTGGAGTGTGGTGGACGGCTGGGTGGTGGCGGGGGAGCTCTCCCTCCGGCCTGCCTCTTCCTCGTCCCTGTGGCTCCCCAGCTGCTGCCCTGGGCCTTGTGGGACCTTGGGCTCCTCTGCAGTGCGGCGCAGGCATGCAGGCCTTGTTTTGGGCCTCAAAGGAGCATCGAGGGGAGGCCCTGGGCATCTGGGAATCAGCAGGTAGGAAGTCATGTTGATTTTCTTCCCCCTCAGAATGTATCGGAGTTTGGAGGGTCAGTGCCAAAGGTAGAGAAGTGTGTTTAAAATGTCCGCACAGTGGGGCATGATGCCTGTGGTGCAGCTGATATTGCATTCACTCTGATTCCTGGCACCGTGTGAGGTGTGATTTCAGAGTCTGTCTCGCCTCCTCCACTTGGTCAGTCACACCTTTTGGGACTGAAGGGGAGAGGCTGCTGCGCAGCCAGGCTCCTCAGCCTGCGCCTTGGCCCCTGCCCAAGGGGACCTCACCTTGTGGGACGTTCTGCCTCCCTTCCCTCTTTGGTGGGTGTTCTCAGACACAGCCTGGCACCTTCCTGGAGCTTCTGATGTGGGTCCTGGTTGCTGTGTAGCTGGCCCCTGGAAATGTCCAGCAGTGTGAAGTCACCTTAGGGTTACCTCAACTGGGGCTGTGCTGTGGGCTGGATTGTGTCCCCCCACTGTGTTCATGATGAACGTCTTAACTCCCAGTACCTTAGACTCTGACGATACTTGGCGGTAGGTCTTTAAAGAAATAATTCATGTTAAATGAGACCTGAGGGTGGGCCCTAATCCAACAGGACTGATTTCCTTGTCTGAAGAGATTAAGACACTGACATGCACAGACTGAAGACATGGGGAGAACACAGCTGTCTACAAGACAGAGAGGCCTCGGAGGAAGCCAGCCCACCGACACCTTGCTCTTAGACTTGCAGAGTCTACAGCTATGATACAATAACATTCTATTGCTTAAGCCACCCAGGCTGTCGCACTTTGTTATGGATGCCCTAGTGAACTAATACAGGCTGTTAGGCTGCCTTCACCTCCCCTCCCCTCCTCTCATGTTCCCAAAAGACAGAGGACACAAGTCAAGAGTCTCACACTTTATTATTAGTCACAGAACACAGGAGGGACCACTTGGGTCTCACTGAAGGTTTGTTTTACCATCTGCCCCAGGGGAAGCCACAGGAGACAGCTCTACCAGCCAGACCAGGCCAAATGGGAGAGAGGGGGCAAGCGCAGGTGACAAGTATAAACACAGACTTGATTTGACTCAGTCTTACAACTTGTCAGCTGTGTGATGTTAGACAAGTCTTTTAACGTCTGTGTCTTGGCTGCCTCATCTGTGAAGTGGAATAAGTGATAGAACCTATCTCACTGAGTTGGTGTGAAGATTGAATGGGACAACGCTTGTGAAAGTGTTTAACACAGTGCCTGGTAAGTTGCAAATACTCAGTAAGTGGAAGCTATTATTATCATTTGGAGCAAATCAGATTTCTTCATGGTCAGGCCAGCTCCAGTCTCTGAGGAGGAGAGGAACGGGAATCTGATACTTTGTAAATTGTCTGCAGCATGGCCTGTTAAGAGAGACAGCCTGATACATAAGTGGGAGCCACCTGGTCCCTGGGAACATGGCTACTAGACCCCAAAGTAAGGATCCTGGGGTCATGGCACCTCTTGTCTCTACAAACTCCATAAAAAGCACTAGGAAGATTTTGTGAAAAGTTCTAGTATTACACCTGGACCACATCAGGTCTCTGGCATTCAGCCAGCATTTTCTGCATCTATTCAGATGTCTTCCTTTTATTTTTTATTTTTGTAGTTTTTACTTTTGGCCGAGTCACTGAACTCGGAACAGATCCTGGCTCTGCCTAATGCTATCTGGGTGACCAGGGGCTGGTCACTTCACCTCTCTGAACTTCACCATCTCACTGACCTTCAGGAGTTTTGAGGACAAAGCCAGGTAATGTGAGTTAAATTAAACTGTAAATGATGGAGACATCATTGGTAATGAAATGATGGATGGGTCTTAAGCTGGTTCAAAAGGAGTCTGTGTGTGTGTGTGTAGGACAGCCCAGTGTTCCTGGGTTCTCCAGGGTTGTGGCAGGCGTCACCACAAGAGGGCAGTCTGAGCTCTTTTGTCTTCTCTACCTTGATGAAAAATTACAAAATTTTTCTGTGGTATTCCAAATGGAACTAAAACTTACAGATTTTGTTTACGTTAACTGATCTAGTGAACTTTTAAAATAAATTCTCATATATTTATTTGTTTATCACTAATGTGGATTTGATATTGTGACCCCACCGGCACCACTGCTTGGCATGCTGGAAAGTGAGATGGGGGTTGGGGGAGGTGGAAAGAGACACAAGCTTTATGGTGTCCTGGTTCAACCACTGCTCAACTGAGTGTCTGGACAAATTTCCCAAGAGTAGGACAGAGGTGAAGTTCCCATTCCAGCCTCACAGGATGTTGCGAAATGGACAAAATGGAAAGAAAAGCAATTTAAAGGTCAAGAACACAGTCCTCAAGTCCTCTTACCTCCAGTGCATGGCCTTCCACGTGACCTCATGCCGTGCTTGAGCCCAAGTCCCGCGGGGGCAACTTGGGGTGGGAAGGAGGCGAATCCAGCTGTTAAACCATGACCTCAAGAACAGTATTTCCAGGAATCCCCATCTTAGCATCTAAGGGATTCCTGGGAAAACTGGACCGTGAGGACAAGGTGAGAGAGTGGCCTTCAGCACCAAGGCCCTGCCATATCCCTAAGGACCAGCTGGGGTTTTCTTCTGCATCCAGCCCCATCTGCAGAAGCCAGTGTGGCCACCATGTCTGGCGGGATGTGGATGATTGCTTCAGGGGAGGGGGTAGTGACTGGAACTTCAGTGGCCCTGGAAAGTACCTTCCTGTAGTCAGAGGCCATGTTGTCAACCAGAAGTCATCTGGTAACACCCCACCCCCCGCTTCAGTTGCCATGGATTGTGTGTATTCCTGAGCCTCCAGCCAGAGGGAGGGTTCTACTCGAAACCACCTGGACAGTTCTGGTTCCCAGTCTCTGTTTGGCACCTTCCTTACTGGCGACATCCAGCAACTCACTTAACCTCAGTCTTCCCCAATTATAAAATGGGATGGTGTAGGACCTACTTGAAAGGTGAGATAAATACAATGGTGGGGGGCAGGAAGAAGAGGAAGGAAGTCTATAGGATTACTGGAAAATGTCTCAGTCTGTCTTTGCTAAAAGCGACCCAGGACGTAAGGACAAGACTAGAATAGGATTTATTATGTTCTCCTCCTGCTCCCCCAATCCCAGGTTCCCAAGTCACACGCAGTGGGTAAGAACATGAATCTGAAGGCAGACAGATTAGGTTCCAAGCCCAGCTCAACATAATTTATGTGTGACCTTGGGCAAGTTGCTTACCTGAGCCTCAGTTTTCTCATCTGGAAAATGGGTCAATAAAATCCACCTCCCAAGCTTGTAGGGAGGTTAAATAAAATTGTGCTTAGCCCAGTGGTTTTCCTCTGCTATTTCTGACTAGTCTGAAGCCCCTGAAAGGGATCAGATATTTGGGAGATGCTTGGATTAGTTTAGGCAACACCTCAAAGAGTAAAGAGCTGGACTCAGAGCCCAGGACCTTGTCTTTAGTCTGAAAGATTTTTTAGGAATTGACCAGTTCACAAATGATGAAGTGTTTCAGCTTTGGATCAATAGCAGCTCTCTAGGACTTAGCATTAAGAAGGATTCTGAAGCCGCATCTGAATGCTTTAAGAAAGGATACCTTGACTGATTAGCCATGTCTGCCATGGGCTCAGGAGAAAGCAGAGTCAGGGTACTGGGTAATGGCCACCACTGAATGCTCCAAAATCTCATATTACAGATGAACAAACTGCGGTGCACAGAGGAGTCAGGACTTGCCCAGAATCATGAAGCAGATAGTGACACAGATGGGACTCAAGTCCAGTGCTTCCTCAGCGGACATTCTGGAGAATGGAGACACTCCCGTCCTTCCTGGTGCCTGCAGGCACCACACCACTTACCACTTACCACTTCTGGCGACGGCTGCAGAACAACTTCTCCCTTCCCGAGCTACAGTGCTTCATCTCAGACTCCCAACTGACCAGAGATGCAGCACTGCACCTCAGGCTGGGAGACAGGACGCCATACCACTCTGCACCAGGGGCCGAAGGCAGGGAGTCCACCCTAGGCAGGAGAAGGGGCATTAGAGGGGCCTCGGCTCCTCCCTCCAGCTCCTGCTCTGGAGGCTGCTGCAGCTACCCTGGGTGTGCTTCCTGTCCTCAGCCTGGCATTTGAGCCCTCTGGGACCAAGCTTCACCCTTCCTTTTCTTTTTAAACAGTTTCATTGAGATATAATCCTCCTATTCAAATTACACAATGAAATGGTTTTTTAGTTCAGTCACAGAGTGGTGAGTTGGGTTTCCCTGATGGCTTAGTGGGAAAGAATCTGCCTGCAGTGCAGGAGATGCAGGAGATGAAGGTTTCATCCCTGGGTTGGGAAGATCCACCAGAGGAAGAAATGGCAAACCACTCCGGTATTCTTGCCTGGAAAATTCCATGGATGGAAGAGAGCCTGGCAGGCTACAGTCCATGGGGTCACAAAGAGTTGGACACGACTGAGCGTGAATCCAACAACACAGAGTGTCACAAGCGTCACTACAGTTGTAGAACATTTCATCATCCCAAAGAACCCTCTACCGCCCCACCACCCCTCACCCTGGGTGACAGTCTACCTTTTTGACTCCATACCTCATCTTTATGCTTGGTGTATCCCAGCCAAATGGCACATTCATGGTACTTTATATTTTATATCATCAAACATTTGCTTCAACCTCCCACCTGGCTTCCCTTGCTTCTGCTCCCGCCAACTTCCCACCCATCCTTCCCAGCCATCCTCTCAGAATGATTTCTCAAAATGCAAATGTGCCCATATTTCTCCTGGGTTTAAAATGGTGAAAGGTCTCCTTCTGGCTGAATTCTAAAACCCTTACAAAAGGCTATAGGCCTGCGCTATCTAGCCCAGCTGGGCTGTCCCTCTTGGGCCCTTGCCCTCTTTTTCCACTCCTCCAGGGAGTCCTGTGCCCACCACCTTGGGGTTCCCAGGAACCGTGTTACTCCCTCTCACTCCCCTGCCCATCTCTTCTTGGTAGGATGAGTCTCTACTTAAATGGCCACTTTTCCTGTGAAGCCCTCTTTGACTTTTTCAGACATCAGAATTCCCTGGTCCACATCCTTTGCCCTCTTTCCTTCTTTTTTAAAAGTTTAGTTATTTGATTGCATTAGGTCTTAGTTTCGGCACGTGCAGTCTTCATGCGGTACGTGGTTGTGGCATGAGAGCTCAGCTGTTTGGTGGCATGTGGGATCTTAGTTCCCCGAGCAGGAATTGAACCTGAGTGCCCTGCTTTGCAGGGCAGATTCTCCACTACTGAACCACCAGGGAAGTCTTCTCTGCCCTCTTTCTCATCCTTTATTGCACTTGTGATGGTAGATGCTTAATATGTGTTGTCCGAGTGAATGAATCATATTCTTCAGCCACATTCTCTCCAGTGTCAGAGCTCTTTGCCTCTGGGTCTGACTGGGGTAGAAGTCCAGTTCCCTGAGGACAGCACCCATGTGTGTTTGTGGTGGGGATCCCTGGGCCTTGTGAAGCCCTTTGTACATAGTGAGGGACCCCAGGGAGTGCTGCTGGTAGATGACTGAATGGCCATGTAGATCATTCATTTTCCTCTTAAGACCTGCTTAGGTGGGAACCTCTGAGTGAGCAGGCAGAGCCCTGTACCCCCTTCTCCTGTCCCGCCAAGATCTCAGGGCAGCCCTCCTACACTGCTGATACCACTGTGATGGCCTCAATGCTGGATGACATGTACTTTCAGGGATGTCTAAAGGGCGGAGGGGGCCGGTAGCCTTTTCTCAAGGCTGGGAGAGAGCAGGAAAGCACTTACATCCTTCAAAAATTAGTGTCTCTTATGCCTTGGATGGAAATCTGACATCAGGCCCCAAACTGCAGAGTGTTTTCCTTTGGTCTGCCACTTGGGGCAGGTCAGCCCCTCTATGAGGTATTCCCACCCAAAGAACTGCCTTCCTCTAATATGAGTAGGAACTTCTTCCAAACTGCATTTGGCTGGGGAGTGATTCCAACAACAGGACCCAGCCTGGGGGGTCCTGGACAGCCCACAGTCTGTCTACTCCACTCTCGGACTGCTCCCACTAGTTCTGCAAGAGGAGATGCCTGGCCTGGCCAACGTGGAGTTTTCAGTAAGAAGCAGGGAGGGTCGTCCCCCAGAAATGAGCCTTTGCTGTTGGGAGGCCAGCTGATAGGCCAGCCCCTGCATTCTTCCTTGCGGGACTCTTTCCAAAGCTCTTTCACCTGACTACTTTTGGCTTCTCGCAATTTTGCTGCATATGTGGCCTGAGCACAGACTTTGGAAAACACAGTGACCCAGGCTGTTCCCTGTCAGTTTGCTTCCAGTCCTTCTGTTTTCCAGGGGGAAAGAGCCTCGGTTTGGTGCTGTCATGTCTCTGACACTTTTCAGGCTCCTGTTTATCTCCCTCAAGTCCAGGACCTTGCAAGCCATTGCTCAAGGGGAAAGAGTAAGAGCACCGCTGCATATTTACTGGCTCTCTTATCTTTATTATCTCCTAATTATGGACAGTGTTTAGTTTCCTATTTTAGGTATTAAAAAAGACTCATCTTAAAATTTAAAATCTTATGATTGTTTGCAGATATGGCAAAAGTTAAAAAGGGGGCATCTGAGGAAAAAAAAGGGGGGGTGGCATCTGAGTGCCTGCCATTTGAAAAACCGCCCCTCCATGTTTAATCTGCAGAACAGCTGTGCGGTGGTCAGGGGAGGCTTATCATTGCACATGGCGAGCCAGGAAGGGGAGGAGACGGTTCCAGGGTCACAGCCCTGCTTGCACTAGGGGAATTGGTGGCTATTTCCAGCACACCCCGTTGGGCTCAGAGTATTGCCGCAAAGATAGCAGCTCTCCTGGGTGCAGAGACAGGAAATGGATGAGAGGCAGTCCCACGCTCCTGTGGGAAACTCTGACACAGGGCCAGAGGTTGAGGCCTTTGACCAGGGGAAGGTATTTGCTTCCGTATCCTCTGTGGCTGTAGGTTGCCTGGTTCTGTTCCTTTGTCTCTAGAAAGACCACAGTGACGCTGATGGTAAAAAGAACGATCATGTTTTGAATTTTTTCATTGTGCTAATCCCCATGCATCTCAAGGTTCCATGAGAAGGGGATTTTCTAAGGGCACAGAGCTAGGAGCCCAGCTTGGGTTCCTATCAGAACAGCCACCTCAGGATCATGACTTTTAACCTCCGTGCTGAACATTTCCTCCCCTGACCACTATACCAGTCTATCAGGGTTGAGGACAGGGTCTAACCTTTTCATCCATCCATTTAGCAAACCAAATGCGTCTTCCACATGCCGAGGGGACAGGCCTGAATCTGATATGGTCCTTACCCTGGAGGAGCACAGTCAGGCTGAGATGGAAGGATAAATGCCCTTGGTGAGCTGAATAGGGCACAGACCCAAGTGGCCTGAGAGAGAGCCCAGAGAGGACTGCTGAAGGCTTAGGTTCCTCCTCCCTGGGGGAGCTAGGAGGGCTTCCTGGAGAAGAAGGTGGTGCAGCTGGATTGGGAGGAGGGCAGAGGTGCAGGAAAGATGTCATTCTGCCGCTCTCTGGCTCCAGGAACTCCTCCCTTGAGTTTTGCATCCTTGCTGGGAGGCAGACAGAGCTGGCCTTGACCCCATTTCTCTTTCAAATGAGGCCCCACTGAGAAGGGGGTCTATAGCTCTCCTGTTCCACTTACTCCACAAGAGGCCTCTCCTTGCTCTGGGTCCCCAGTCAGGAGATGGGTCCCACTAGGGAGACTCAAGTGGTGTGATCCCTTCTCACAAGCACCTCTGACTGCCTCCCTGTTTCCCATTCCATCAAAAGAGGCCATCGAACAGGTGGCCTCACAGTCTTACCTGGCAGAATCTTACCTGGTGCTGGCTGTCCACATCCTCCTACTCCCGGAGGACGGACTGTTTTTTCTTCCCTGTTCCCCACTGTCTTCAGGAAATGTCGCTTGGCCCCGGGGGGCAGCCTGTGTCTTCTGTCGGGAAGCTCTGGGGAGCCTGGGAAGGAGAAAATAAACAGTGGCTGTCTGGATTTTCTCGCCAGGCCTGAGCGAGGAGACCTTCCTGGCTCCTTCCCTTATATGGCCAGGCTGCTCTGGGCTGGGAGCCTGCTGCTAAGTGCCCCCACCCCCCGCCGTCTCTGTGGGCGGGGGGCCACCACTGGTCACCTGGGACTCTGGTGCTGCAGAGGCTGGGCAGGGCTCAAGACGGAGGGCAGGACCCAGGACATGTCCCTGTGGGCCCTGCACAAACTGGCCAGCTATTGTGGCTCTGGGCTGCTTAGGGTGAAGCAGGTCGGGGGGGCAGGGGGAAGGGATCCACCTGGTTATGACTTAACCCCCAGTGTGACCCTGGCCGAGCCCTTTCACTCTCCAGGCCCCTGTGTCGAATAAGCATAGGGGAAATAAGAATTAGTCCTCACAGTCAGTCTCACGAGGTGGGAGCTTTTGTATTTTCCATCTTACAGGTGGGAAAACAGGCTTCAAAAGACTAAGACCACAGCTATCCAGTTAAAAGGAGAGCAAGGCAGGATTTGAACTCAGGGATGTCTGACTTCAGGGTCTGTGTTCTGAATGGGCTGATTGCTAAGGCTCCTCTTGGTGATAATTTCAACTGCTCACACATGCCATATGGAAAAGGGATTCTGCTGGAGCTGCTCCCCAGGAAGATCGGGGGGGGTCCCAGTGCTCAGTGATCTGGCCAAAAGTTGACTGTTCCATTAAGCTACGCGGGCAGAGGCTGCAAGTCATTCCCCAGCACCACACATAGGGCCTGGTGCAGACTCAGGGCTCAGGACAGGAGGGCTATGGGATCACTCAATGAATGAAGCTCAGTAGTCACATCTGTAATATGGGCACAGTGTCCTAACTCCCTGGCACATTCTGAGGATCAAATAAAACAACGGATGAGAAAGCATAGAGATGCCACTTTTATGATGGCGTCCTCTCAGTTCACAGATATCGTCTCCCCTCTGAAGTGCCTGTGTCTCAGCCCCAGGGCATTGTCTCCTAAGTGACTGGTTCTTGCTCAGTCCAGCTGTGGACCGAGATTTGGGGGTAGATCTGCTCGGGGTCTGGGCTCTGGCAGCAGTGACCGGGTGACCGTGGGAGAGGTTGCTGGAGGGGAGGGAGGGAAGGGAGGTGGGGCTGGTTTGCTGGAAACAGCTCAGAAATGAGCCTCGCATAAGCACGAACATCCTGTGTGCTCTTGAGCTAGCCCTGGAACCTCCCTCAGCCCATCCATCATCATGGCATTCTTTGGGACCCAGGCCCCCTTCCCGGGGCCCGGGGGCGGGGTGAGGGGACCGAGGAGGCCGACCTGTCAGCATGGCCGAGAGACCGCAGCTGGCTGCTCTGCAGGCCTGCTCAGTGTCGGAGCCGACAGCATGGGGGAGGAGGCGCCTGCAGCCCTCCTAATCCAATTTGTTTGGACCCAGTCTCCGAGGTTCATTTGCTAGTGAATGAGGGCCAGGTGTGTGCGCTGTGCTGGGGCGCACGTTTGCACGCACGTGTGCGGTGTGCAGAGGTAAACAGGTGTGCTGTGTTATATAACCCAGGCCTGGGGCACCCTGTGTCTTTGGCATATCAGCTCCTTCTCGGAGTCTTGCTTCCTCTGTTCACTTCCAAGTCTTCCTCTTTTTTCATCTTTGTGAGATCTGAGTGGAGTCCCTTCCCCACCCTGGGCCTCAGTTTCTCCACCTGTCTTATGGAGCTGGTCCCTAACCCTGCCTGCTCCACGAACAGCTGTAAGCGTGGGAAGAACATGATGGATGGTGAACACAACCGCGTGGGTTTCTAGAGCTTCACAGTGTTCCAAGCACTGTGAGTCCGCACACACACCTGACTCTCTCAGAGCCCTGAGAGCTGCTTCTGTTATCAGAGGCTGACAACCCGAAAGCCCCGCATCTACCTGCTTTCAGAATCCGACCCCGTTTACTCCTTTCCAGGGAAGATGACCACCATCCTTACAGCTCCCTCAAGTCCTTTGGTTTTGGTAGCATGCAGGCTCTGTGTTTGTTGGTTTGTAGGGAGCATGGGATGGGGGTGGATTCTTGGCTCCTGGTGGATTTTCCCTTCCTTGGTTCCATTTCTTTTCACCTACAACCCCAACCCAACAGCCCTGACTTGTCCTCAGCCCGTCAGTCAACAGGGCCTTCCTTGTTAACACTTCCCGTTCTGAGGCCTGCTTTCATGGTCATTCTGAGGATGGGATGGGGAGTTTATTGCCGGCATGGTGTAGAGGGGAGGATGTGGGTGCCAGTGGGTGGGGAGGGGTGGCACTCACAGTTCTGTGTCCTGGGAACCCACTGCCTGCCCTCCTTGGGTCCTCAGGAGGCCCTTCTCTGTCAGTGTGAGGGTTGAAAAGGGGTGGCTCCCACCAGCCAGTGCCCTTGCCTGAAAGGAACAAGGATGCCCCCATCAGAGAATGTTGGGTTGCCTGTGGGTCCTGACCAGGCTGCTGGGCTCCGAGGGATTGAGGATGAGCCTGTGCTGCTGCTGGGTCCTTAGATGCCTCAGGCTGAGTCTGCTGGGATATTCCAGGCCTCAACGCGTCTGTCCTTCTGTCCCTGCTGCTGCTGCTGCTAAGTCGCTTCAGTTGTGTCCGACTCTGTGCAACCCCAAAGACGGCAGCCCACCAGGCTCTGCCGTCCCTGGGATTCTCCAGGCAACAACACTGGAGTGGGCTGCCGTTTCCTTCTCCAAAGCATGAAAGTGAAAAGTGAAAGTGAAGTCACTCAGTCGTGTCTGACTCTTAGCGACCCCATGGACTGCAGCCCACCAGGCTCCTCCATCCGTGGGATTTTCCAGGCAAGAGTACTGGAGTGGGGTGCCATTGCCTTCTCCGCCTTCCACCCCTAGGCTGCCATTCTCTGCAATGCTTGCCCGGCTTTCAAAGGGGGTCTTCTGAGGAGCTCTAGGCTCCAAGAGCAAGAGGGGCTGCCTATCCTTTTCAGTGCACCAAGACCCCATTTGCAGAAGTGTGGGTTTGGAAGGAAATTTCCGAGAGGCCCCGGTGACCAATGCCCCCACCTCTAGACTCACCCAGGGATAAGGAGCCATTTAGGAGTAGATGGAAATTTGTCGTTAACGCAGTAGCCAAGACTGAAGGGACAGCCCTGGGGCCACCTGTGACCACTTCCAGCTGCACAAGGCTTGCAGCCTGCAAAATGCTCCCCCCATAGCTTTGGAAATGCTCAAAACCCCTGCCAGAGGTAGGAGTGACTTCCTTGCTTATTGAGGTTCCAAGAGGCTCTGCAGTGTACTCAGGTCAACGCCTGGTGAGTATCAGAGGTCAGCTTGACCCCTGGGCTGTTCACTCTCAACCCAGCTGTCCCCTGAGCTTGGGCCACAGTCGGCTGGATGACCACAAGACAGAGCTCACGTCGTCATAGATGTTGCAAAAGGCCCTGTGCCCTCTCCTGGTCTTGCTCATTTCCAAGAAGTCCGAGGGGCTGGGAACAGGCCACATCTGCAAGCCAGATGGCACTACCCTGGGAGACGGCTGAGGTCGGGGCCCCATGTGAGTACACCCCCACCACCCCACGCCAGTCTTCTCTGGAGGGGCTTCCTTACCCACAGCTCCCCTTCCTCGGCTCCCTCACCCAGGTACAAGTCCTCTGGCCTGTGTTCTCCTTGGGTTCCAGGGCCCTAGGGTTTCCGGCATATGTCTGGGGAGAACTGAGAAGACGCTAGCCCTGGAGCCCGGCAGACCTCTGTTTGAATTCTCACCCGTAGCACTTTCTAGCTGTGTGATCTCGAGCTGGTGGCTTTGCATCTCTGGACTTTGGCTTGTTTGTGAAGGTCAAATGAGGTGGATGTCAAGTGCAAGCGCAGTTGCTGGCACATTGTAAGCCCACAATGAGCAGCGGCAGCTTCCATTATGAGCCCACAGTGAGACACAGGCACGGGAGCAAGAGAAGCAGGAAGGATGAGGGCCAAGGTCCAACGTGGCATCTAGAGAAGATGTGGAAGCTGGGGTGGGAGCTACCGTGTAGGGCCCCTTCCCATGTCCCCTCCACCGTGCAGCTTCTCTGGGCCTGTGTTCCCAGAGCACCCTCCCACCCCCTTGACAGCCCAGCTGAGTTCACCAGCCTCACACGCTCCCCACTTCCTCCCCAGGGAAGGTTGCTGCCTGGGACTTTTGAGCAAGGCCTGGGAATGCAGTCTGAGGCTAACACAAGATGAAGCAGGAGAAAGGGAAGACAGGGAAGGAAAGGAGCCCAGCCCCACGGCCTACAATCCCAAGCCCAGCCTTGAGTAGCTTGGGCTCTGGGAGGCTGGGGGAAGAGACCAGGGTCCCTGAGACTCCCCGTCACCCTGATTTTCCAGTGTGAACAGACTGGCAGGACAGTGACAGTGGTGAGAGCCACCACCCACCTACCGCTCTGGGACATGCCGTAATCGTAACAGTGGCCTGTACGTGTTACAGGTGACACACTGGGGGTCTTCCATGTGCTCCACACTTGCTAAGGGCTTTATTTTACACAGGCTTTTCTCATCCTCACCATTGCTTATGAGTCAGGTACCATTTTTATCCTGTTTTGTAGATGAGGAAACAAGCTTTCACGAGTTATAGCAGTCCCTTGAGGTCACATGGTTAGTAGGCGTCAAAATCAGGGTTGCCAGCTAGCTTGTGTTTTTCAAGCTCCCCTGTAAGACCAGACTATTCATGGAGACAGCCTGAGTCAGTGAGTCAGTGTCTTAGGACATTCCGTCAAATGTGTGTTATGGAAAGCATCCTTATGGAAAGGGGGCTGTGAGCAGAGAGCACATTTTCAGTGTAAGTGAAGGCTCTGTCAGCGCTGGCAACGTGTGTCTCTGGAAACAGGGGACTTCCCACAGCATTTCTCCCTTGTATGCGGTCTATTTGAAGAAAATTCCATGATAAAGGAGTTAGTTCTCCTTTCTCTCCTGTCTACTTTGCAAAGAACTGAGACCTCCAGGGTTCCAGTTTGCTGGGCTGGGTGATGTTTTCTGGAGAATACAAAGGTTGGTTTCTTCTGGAAGGTTTTGGAAGGGAAGAGCAGCAGGTTAGGTACCGGGTCTCCTGTAGGCATGTTGTGTGATTGTGGGCCTCACTATGATGCGGGGAAAGGACTGGACTCTGGCATCCAGAGTCCTCCTGGGGTCACAAAAAGGGAGATGGTTTGGTTCCGCTCCCGCCCCCACCATTAAGGAATGCATAGATCTCCTTGGGCTGAAAGGCACAGGGCTGCAAGGGGAGAGGCTGGAATTCCCCTTGCCCCCATCTTACCCCATGCTCAGCCCAAGGTGGGCCCCAGGGACCTGGGCCTCAGGATTTTCTGCACTAGGACATGAAGTCTCAGAGCATTAGCGCTGGAGGCTCCCTAGTCGTGTTCCCACAGTTCAGATGAGGAAACTGAGGTGTGGAGAGGAGAAGCAACAAGCTTAAAGTGATGCAGCCCATCAGAGGCCCAGCTGGGACTGACCCCTTCCACTCACTGAAGAATCCTAATCTGTCAGATTTTAACAAAGGGGCCCTGGGAGGGAGGTGGGGGAGAGGGGGGCCTTTATGTTCCTTTGGCTTTGAAGATGGAATAATCATGACTTCCTTTTCTAAATATCTTTTGGCCCTTTCTAGAACCAGATGGCGGATGTTTGGAATTTATGTTGTAAATAGTGTTTAAGAAGGGTGTGGGGGGGTGCAGATGTGTTACTTTCTCCAACCACCAAAAACAAGATCTGCCGGAGGGATGAGGGGGAGGGGGAAGGGGAGCTGACTGAGAGGAGATCTGGGGAGAAGGGAGAAGTGAGGGGGAAGGAAGAGAGGAGGAGAGGGAGAGAAAAAAGGAAGAGAGATTGATGGAGTGAGAGTGAGAGCAAGACAGAGGCAGAGAGAGGAGGAGGGAGGGAAGAGACAGCAATGGGCGAAGAGGGAGGAAGACAGAGGGCAGGTGGGCAAGGGAGATGGGAGAGGGCTCCCTGGATGCAGGCTCAGACAGGCTCCATCTTGAGTTCAGGAGCAAACCCTAGAGTTTTCTAAAAATAGTTCCGCCTTTCCCCCAGTGGGGCTGGCAGTGGGGACCCAGAGAGGCACGCTTGCCCTTTTATGGTAAGAAAAATCCAGATCCTCCGAGGGAGCTGGGCTGGAGCCTGTAGATCTGGATGAAACCCAGTCCTGGGGTCTGGGGTGGGACCCGGCTGGATGGAGGTTGTGATCTGGTGGGGTTTCCTGGCCTGGGTAGCCCCACCCTCTGTGAAGAAAGAGCTGAGGAGGCCACCCTGGGGTCCTGGAGTGCAAGGGTTCCTAGAGATATCTGTTCCACTCCATCTCCCCTTTGGATAGAAGAAGAAACCAAGTCTCAGAGAAGGGTGGAAGAGTGTGGGCTCCCTGTGTGGGGAGTGTTAAGTGTCGAGTGAGTCAGTGCCTAGGTCCACATGAGATTGGCTCGTGTGCCTGTCATCCTGGAAGGCAGTGTGGTCAGTGAAAGCGCTGGTCTGAGTGTCAGGAGACCTAAGGCCCACTGCCACGTGACTTGCTGTGTGACTTTGCGTAGTCTGCGGAAGCTCTCTGGTCTCAGATCTCTCACTGGATTGATCATAAAAGCCTTCCCAGTTTTTTGCTTCTCTGGGAATTCCAAGGCTGGAAAGCAAAGCTAGGGCATAGAGGATGCTGCTCCCAGTAGAGGGGGATCTGCAGGCTACTGTTTTTTTCTGCTGTTCCTGGCCTACTTCTGTACCAAAGCAAAAGCTAAGATGGCTTGAGAGAGCGGGGAGGCACTCAGGAGACTGAGGCAGGTCATGGATGAAATCTCTGACCATCCAAGCTGGTTGGGTCCAGCCCCTCACCAGGCACATTGAGGTCAGAGAAGACCCTACCTCAGGTCATGTTCAAGGTCATGTGGTGAGTTGGGGCAGAGCCAGAAACAGAACCTAGGGCTTCCCCTCCAGCCTTGGGCTCTCTCATCTGTAGGAGTCCCCTATCTGCAGCAGCTGACAATTCTGAGGACCGTGTCTGGCCAGGGAAAGCACCCTCCTGGGCAGAGCTCCCAGGACTGAAGCTGTGACACTATCCTCTGACTACCTCCTGGAGACAGTTATATCCTGGCAGGGCACCTGCCTTTTCTTTGTCTCCCTCCTTGGTGGGGAGACCATACCATAGCCTCCATCTCTGGCTAGAAGGCAGGGAAGGGGCAAAGAAAGATGCATAGGGCTGGGTGGCCTCTCTGGCAGTCTGACCTTAGGCAAGTCTCCTTCCATCGTGGACCTCAGGTCCTGCATCTGTAACACGAGGAGATGGTTTTGATGCACTTAAGGGTCCCTGTTGGCTCTAATAGGACTTTTATGCTATGAGTTTAGGATTCAACACGAGGAGTGTTTACTAAGCATCTCCCAGGATCACCAGGGTGAATGAGATGGATTTAGTAGTACTCTGTAGCTTTACAGTCCCTTAAGGCCAGGCCCCAGTGTCCAATAGTCTCAGAAGAACTGATCCTGATACCATCTGTCCTTCTGGGAAACTTGGCTGATTCTCTGACCCCAGCTTGAACCCAGAGCTGAAGTAACTCTGGTCTTGAGTGTCCAGGAATGCCTGCTGGTCTCATTATCCCCTTGATTTTGCCCTCCCCGTTGCCCTCTCCCATGTGGAGTCCACCTCCCCAGGCCCATCTGGGTCCCTTCCCTCTCTGCTCTGCAGCCCCATCTCTCCACCCTGGTCTTCCTGTGATTCTGCCCAACAAGGATGCTTGCTTTCCTCTCCCAGCCTCCTGTGACAGCCTCTCCCTCCCCCCAGTAAGGGGAAAGGAAAGAAAAGGGGACAAAAATAAAGCATTTTGTTCTAAATTGGAATCTTCCCTGTGACCCTCCTGGAATTTCCATGCAGTCTCTGTGGGGCGTGTGAACAGGGCCCCCAGGGATGCTGGCCCCCTCTGCCTCATTCCTGCTGGACAGATTGTTCCCTGGGGACCTGATCTCACAACCAGGCTCCAGGTCTGTCTGGTCAAGCCTAGTGCTCTCTGAAAAGGGCAGAAGGCAGCAGAGGGGTGGAAGGAAGTGGGAGGAAAGGGTGGGGGGTGTCCCTAGAGGCCCCTATGTGAAGTCAGGGCAGAACTGATGTCATGCCCAGCTGGGAATCTGACATCCAAGCAGCAGGGGCGGTTCAGCCCCACAAGACTGTCCCAGGGCCATTAGGGCTGTAATGTGAAGTCTCAGGCTGCTGGTGGGAAAAGCCATGAGGTCCAACCTCCTCTAATGCTGAGTTCTAGAGTGTCCCTGCTAAGCTCACATACCTCTCTGGTGACAGGAAGGTCACTGCTTCCCAATCACCTCATCTCTCTGTGGACAGACTGTTGAAGACTTCTTCCTAATATCCTGCAGATACTTGCCTCTCTGGGGCTGCATGCCCTGTGTTTTCAGGCTGCAAAGAACAAATTCCTGATCCCCAGAAAGCTCTTCAAATCTCAAAGATGATGACTGCAGCCCTCGGGCTTCCTAACCCCCCAGTCTCATATTTGACATCTCAGAGTCAACAGTGCCCAAATTCCCAGGTCTCTCTCCTCCCCTAGGGCTCTTGGTCTGATGGTATTTTGGGGGAGGGTACAAATCTCCCTCCCAGGAACACTTCTTCCATCTTCTGGAGCTGTGGTTTCTGGTGATCAAAGCCACTTCATGACCAGATCTTCACCACTTAGCCAGCCTCAAATCATACAGGGTCTTGACCCACTCTTGGTTCCAGCCAAGTGGAACCAACAGCAAACCACTTGTTTGCTGTTCTTCTGAAAATGTTTTTCTAGTCCTGCCTCCCCACCTTTGCAGGCAGAACCCCCCTGGGGTGCCGTCTTCTCTCACCTCTGTCTGTCCAAAGTGTGCCCCTGCTACTCTGACCACCCCTACCCCAGGTTTTTCTTCCCTGAGAGTCTGAGTGTCCACTGTCATACAAGGGGTGACGGGAGCTGTCCTACTTCCATCCCAAATCATGGAGCATCTCACCCTGCAGGGCCCAGAGGGATGGACTAACTTCTGTGTTGGCTGTAGAGCCAGGGCCAGCGTCTTAGCCTGTTTCTTTCCCTTTCTCCCCATCTTGTTCAGCTTATTTCATCAGATGCCCTCAGACACAATGGAGTTGTTGGGTCACATGCCTGAGGTCCGGCAGGCTCTGGGCAGACTGACCAGTGACCTTGGAGCCCAGCAGCCCTGCCAGGGTGGTGTCATGGCCACTATGGACGGCCTCCCAAGGCGGCAGCCTGCCTTTGAACACTTCAACCTGATCTGTTTCCCTGAAGGAGGAGCAAGGTAGGGGCAGGAGCTAGAGGCAGCCGAGCAGTGTCCCTGCCAATCTTGCAGCGTCCAGTGTGTTTTCCATCTCCCTCGGAGCCTGGCTTGGGTCAGAGGAGGACCTCAGAGGAGGGCACCCAGGCCTGTGGCTGGAATGTGCACTCTCAGGGATGTGCAGGAGTGAGGCGGCTTCTTCCTCAAAGAACCGATGAGCTGTGCTAGTCAGGGGCAGCCCAGGACTGACCAGGCCCCGGGGGCACTCAGCCCACAGTAAGGTATGCTTACTGGTGAGAAGCATTGTCTGAAATATTTTGCCCCTGAGCGGGCATGGGGATGGGAAAGGGGGGCTCTGTTTTTATCTTACTGAGGCATCATGCTTCAAAAGGCCCCCTTCCTAAATGCCAAGACTTTTCCTACTAGACGGGTACAACCAGAGGTAGCTTTTGCTCACAGACTAGTTGGGACAGTGCTAGGGTTTCTGTGCATGGGTTCTGGAGTCAGCCAGACCTGGGTTTGAGCCCCACCTGAGCCTTTTATAAAGCTGTGTGACTTTGGGCAAATGGCTAAATCTCTCTGAGCCTCTGGGTTTCCAGAGGGATCATGGTATTTACTTCAGAGAGTGCTGGGTGGAGAGCTGGCTGCTTGGGAAGACTTGATATATAGTTATTGTTATTTCTGAAGGAGCAAGAGTAGATTATCCCCCTACGTGGAGGGTGGAGTTGAGGCTTCATATGGCACCTCCTCCCACCTAAAGAAACTGCCTTTTGTCATCACATTTGGACAGTTATTTATTTATTGAGTACTATGTGCCAGTCACTGATCTAAGGACTTCATGAGTTGTAACTCATTTAATCCAGATGATTCAATAACCTAATGAGGCTGGTACTCTTACCTTGCCCAAGGTCACACAGCTGTTATGGGGCAGATCTGCGATTCAAACCCAAGCAGCCTGACTCCTCTCTGGCACCTTTAATGGCCAGCCTGCTGCATCTTGAACTGCGGTGTTGGAGGAGACTCTTGAGAGCCCCTTGGACTGCAAGGAGATCCAACCAGTCCATCCTAAAGAAAATCAGTTCCGAATATTCATTGGAAGGACTGATGTTGAAGTTGAAACTCCAATACTTTGGCCACCTGATGTGAAGAACTGACTTGTTTGAAAAAACCCTGATGCTGGAAATGATTGAAGGCGGGAGGAGAAGGGGATGACAGAGGATGAGATGGTTGGATGGCTTCACTGACTCAATGGACATGAGTTTGAGCAAGCTCCGGGAGTTCATGATGGACAGGGAAGCCTGGCGTGCTGCAGTCCACGGGGTCGCAGAGTCGGATACGACTGAGTGACTGAACTGAACTGAACTGCTGCATCTTAGCTCACCCTAGCAGCGCTCTGACCAGCCTGGTCTCCTTATCACCTGGGCATGGGGATTCATTCAGCCCACACTGGAAAGGTCGCTGGCTCCAGAGTCAGCCTCTGTTTTCTCATCCAAACAAAAAGGGGCCTGAGGAGTGGGTGATCCATGGGCCACGAGAGTGGGTGACTCATGCGGTGCATTCCTGTTTTGAATTGGAGAAAAGGTTTCTGGTGATGAAGCACTGTCGCCAACAAGCCTCTTTTGCAAGAAGGGAGGGGGCCGGTCTCTGTGGGGTTTCACCATGTGTGGTGAAGCCCCGTGGGGCCAGGGTTGTCTAGACAGGCTGTTAGGAGGTGGCAGACACCGTGGGCTCTTTCCCCACCCCAAATTCCTGCAGACTGTCGCAGGCAATCTCCAATTGGCCCGAGGCCCCTGCGTACTGCTGGGCTGGGGGAGGGCCATGTGGGCTGTGCCCACCCCCACTCCAGGGCCTGCAGGCTGCCCTGCAACTTGGTGCATGTAGGGCAAGTTTCTAAATACCCACGTGGACAGTAGTGTTAAAGCATTTCTGTTTCTTCCTTCTTAATTATACAAATTCAGTAAGAACAAAGTATGTAACAAGAATTCAGGTAATTTCAAGGCTTGTCAAGGAAGGGAATGCTCACCTACTGCTGGTGGAAGCTGTGACATGGATTGGCCACTTTGGAAGATAATCTGGTGCTTTCCTGTGAAGTTGATAGGCATGCACACCAGAACCTAGCAATCCCTCTCTAAATATGAACCCCAGAGAAACTCTGGCTCATGTGCTTCAGGAGATGTGGACAAAAATGGTCATAATAACCACAGTTGGAAAAAGCTTTATCATGATCCTTTGCACAACCCATGGCCCTGAGCCCCAGGGCCTGTTTAGTTGGGAAATCACTGTTGAGGCAGGGCCCAGGCGTAGCCTGGAGATGAGGACCTCAGAGGCTGTCTTCTCCCACCCTCAGGGCTCACACAGCGAATAAGTCACAGCCCCACAGGTCAGGGGTGGCACCGGGACTGGAGCTTTGTATTCCTCAGGGCTGTGTGTGTGTCAGCTGTTCCCTGGCACAAGCCAGCCTGGGAAAGGGCTGACTTTGCCCAAAGAGCTGTCCTGTGGCTCCTAGGGACCAATAACAAGCAGACCCTTTTCTGTCTTGGCAGTGGTGGAGCTAAAGGAAGAGCGATGGCCTTGGAACTAGAAGACTCAGGTTCAAACTCTAGTGTGGTCACCCACTTAGCCTCGGTCTCCTCGAGAAGTGGGATTTCTCATCCCCGCACTCAGAGGTGTCCTGGTGGGCAGACTACAAGCATGCACTTTGCGGAGTGGGTTCAAACCCCCTCCGCCAGTTCTAGCGGTGTGACTTTGGGTAAACTCCAGTGGTTTTTTTCCCTATGGATTAGGATGGTGGAATGATGCTGATCCTGCCCCAGGGTAATCCTGGGAGGATTAAGTGATAATGCAAGAGAGGGGGGAGATTCCCTGTACACATTCATGAGGTGCTTTGGAGGGTCCCCAGGAAGTTATGGAGTGTAGTGTCCAAGGAGCAGGGCAGGAGGTAGGAGACTCCTGGGGACAAAGGGGCAGGAGCAGCAGATAGACATACTGTGTCCAGGTTAATAGTTCACCGGTTGTGTGACCTCACGCGAGCTACTTAACCTCTCTTTCTCAGTGTCCTCATCTGTGCAATGAGGATAATTGTTGTCCCTACCTTACAGGGTTGTTGTGAATTACTGTAATTTGTGTAAAGGCCTTAGGCCTTTGCCGTCGCAGTCGCAGTGTGATTCTATCCATACCACCTTGCTGACAGAGGCTTGTTGTGCTGTAGTTCTGCCATCAGCTCTCTGTGTGACCTAAAGCAATACTCTCTCTTTCTGGGTTCAGTGACCTCGACTATGTTTGTAAGGGCCTCGAGCTACTTGACAGCACAGCATTCTCCAAACTCCATACACCTGGGGTTTCCTGGAGAGGCTGGAGTACAGCTTCCTGCCTCAGCCAGGATTCTGTCAGCTGATGAGTGTGCAGTGCTTCAGACACCACACTTTGGGACACATGACCCACAAAATGCCCTATTATATATGCGGAAAATGAGACTTCACCTAGCCCTTTACACATTTCAAGCTGACCCCTCTCCTGTGCCTTGTAACCTCTGACCTCTGACCTCACCCCTCTTGCCTCTTTCCAGACCCTGTTCTCTCTTCAGCAATTCAGGGTGCTCCCTGGCCAGTCCTCACTCTCACTTCTCTCTAAATATAGCTAAGGTTATCTTGCTTCACAAGAGGACTAGGGCCCAAATGTAATGAACATGAGCCCCATTTATACTGCTTTTAGGCTTCCCTGATAGTTTAGCAGGTAAAGAATTTGCCTACAATGGAGGAAACATGGGAGATGTGGGTTCGATCCTTGGATTGGGGAGATCCCCTAAAGGAGGAAATGGCAACCCACTCCAGTGTTCTGGCCTGGGAAATCCCATGGACAGAGGAGCTTGCTCTTAGGTACATATGTCCCTCACGCCTTAGGACAGCCAAGTGAGGTCAGAACAGAGATCATAGCTGTTCTATAGACGAGGAAGCTGAGGCTCAGAGATGGCAAGTGACTTGCCCAAGGTCATGTGTTCTGTAAGTAAAAACAAGCCAGAATTGGACCCAGGCAGTTGGTTCCAGAGTCTGCTTTTGGACTGTTGTGGCCTCGGATCTTGTGTAACCAACAGTGGGAGGTGAAAGTGCTGGGCAGGCTGACACTGGAGGACTGTGTCCATTCTGAGCCCTAGATGTGGCCAAAGCATATTCAGAAGAGCTGTGTCTTCCAGCCCTGCCTCCCACATTCCCCATTGCAAGTCCTCTGCTTTCCTCTGAATCCCCTGGCTCCACCACCTCACCTCACTGAAACTCTCTGCTGTCCCCAACTCCCTCCAAGATCCTGAACCCTTAGTACACTGAATTTAGAGACTAGCACCTTCCCCAGCAGAGGCTGCCTTGGGGCAGGCTCATCCTGAGGTCTCAGGGCTGTGGGCTGACCCTTCCCTTGGCCAAGCCTGCAGTCAGAGATGCTTCAGCTCTTTCCACCTCCTGAGGCTCAACCTCCAAGTACATCCCTGGGCTCCAGGTGTCAGCTTGGCCCCTAATCCTGTTGTCAAATGGCAGACTTAGCTCAGGGCCTCCTGGGGAAACTTCCCAACACCAGCTGCCCTCTAGGCTCAAACAGGGCTCAAAAACCACGTCCTCAGAAGCACAGAGACTGTGTTGTCTGATGGCCTCACAGTACAGATGGGAAACTGCAACCCAGAGAGGGTAGGGTGTCTGCCTGGGGCCACAGGACCAGGCAGTGAGAAGCAGAGCTGAGGCTGGAGCTTGCCACCATCCCCCAGCCAGTGTGCCCTACCCACTACGGCCTCTCAGCCAACACCCTGGCCTTCCCGCCTCGCTGCCTGTCTGCTGGAACCTGAGCTAACATAGCTTCTCCAACAGCTTTGTTTCTTGAAACCATTATTTGAAAACAATTTTACTTGCCAGAAGCCCCAGGCTCTTAGGGCTGAGAAATCAAACCTCATAGACAAGGAAGAAGCATTGTCTATAGCGAAGTCAGCAAGATGGGCCCAGACTCGGCTACAGTGGTGATGCTCAGATGGTGGGACATTGATGCCATCCCCTCCCTCTGCTCCCACCCCCTGCATTTAACCACAGCCACAAGGAGTCCCCAAAGCCAACAGGATCACAGATCTGCACATCTGGTCAGGGCAAGATGGGTGCTTAGAGATCATCCAGTCCAGGCTCTGCACAGATGCGGAAACTGAGGCCCAGAGGGGATTAGCAAGAGACCAAGGATCAGAACCCCGACGCAGCATCCCCTGGGGGTCTCCGGGGGGAGGAGGATACCACAGAGACACCCCCCCCCACCCAACACACACACACAACTAGACTCACAGACCCCTGTCTGCCACTGGTTCTTACCTCTCTTGGGGTCCATCCAGGTGTGGCTCCTTGTGGCCTGGAGACGTGGGCCAGCCCATTTGGGGGATGGTTGGAGGTATCACTGCTTCTCAACTAACTTCACTGGGCCTCTGTTACCCCTCTGCCCCTGCCACAGGGGCACTTTTAAACAGCTGGCACTGGGCCCCCCTCCCCTTAGCCCCTTGCCCGCTGCTCCCTGGCCGCAAAGACCCCTCTGCCTTTTACCTTATATGAGCTGAAGAGGCGAGCCCGGTGTTGGGGCGAGGCGGGTGCTGAGTCCTCTCCGGGGCCCCCATTGGCCCAGGCGCCTGCCACGTGACTGCCTCGCCTTGACCTGCCCCCGGTGCCGAATGTTGCTTTTACCCCCTAAGGAAGGAGTGGTTGACAATTTTCATATTTCTTCTAAATTTGGAGATTTCAGACAATGCTGGGAGGCTTGGCTCCAGCTGCCAGAGGCCCATGTGGAAGTCATTAAGCTGGAGAAGGGGGGCTGGGGGGAGAGCGGGAGGCAGGGAGAGGAGGAGGAGGAAGGGGGTAGGGGCCAGAGTTCTGAGGGTTGCCAGTTGTCAGCCTGGGAACATGAGCAAACTCCCTGGGAGCAAGCTATGTGTGAGAATTTCCTCCCTCTCCCCTGGCCCCTGTGTCCCAAGGCTGGAGTGGGAGTGCTAAGATTTTTTTCTGGGACTCTCTGGCAGGGAAGATACCCGTCCTGACTCCTGGGGTCCAGAGGGTGGTGGGAATGGCAGGGGATAGGTGACCCCGAGGAAGTAAATCCTCTCTCTAGAAAGTTGGGACGCTGGGGGGCCAATCGCATCATTGTGCAAAGAAGGCTGGCGCCCCAGAAGGGTAGGGCCTGCCCTGGTCACACACAGGGCCTGCGACCGGCAGGAGAGGGAGTCTGAGGACCTGCCTCTAGGGCTCTCCTTCCCCTGAAGTCCTAGCCTAGAGAAATGCCTGTCCTTCGCCCTTTATCATTATACTCTGGCCATCAGAGGCTCTTAGACAGTCCTTAACATTTTTCATGCCTCAGTGCCTTTGCATTGCAGTCCTCTCTGACAAAAGTGCTCTCTCCCTAATCTTCCCATGGCTGGCTCCTCCTCCTGCTTCTGGCCTCAGAAGTCACCTCTGGGAGAAGCCTTGTCTGGCCATAGTGTTAGTCTCCATCGCTGCCTCTGCTTGCTGCCTTCCAGGGCTGTGCCTATTTCGTATGTATCTACTAAAGTAGTTGCTTTTCATCTGGCTCTTCCCAGAGAGCACGACTCCCCTGGGGAGGGTGAGTCCCCAGGCCTCCTGCAGTGCGGGCGAGGGACCGCCAGAAGATGTCTGTGGAGCCAGCAGCCGTGGGCAGAGGAGCGAGATGTCTGTGGAGCTGAGGCCGGTGGAGGGCTCCTCCCAGTGGCCTTGTTGCTCAGAGCTTCCTTTCTATGGTGAGGCTGGCTGGACCCCAGTCACCTTCATTCAGACTCTCATTCATGGTCCCCTGGACCCCTGGCCCACACGGGGCTCCTGCCCTCCCCTTCCCTTTCTTGGGGCAGGATTACCTCTAGAATTCCCTCAGGCCGTCTTGCATGGGGCAGCTAGGTGGCCCCAGGGGTGTGGCATGCTGAGCCCTACACTGTACCTGGTCTTAAGAGGCTCCTGGTCTAGTAAGAGGGTCTTCACCCCGACTTCGTTCCTTCTGAGGAAAGAAATCTCTTCTCGGGAGCTTGTGTTTGTTCCTCCCTTCGCAGTTTCTTGGCTGTGAGGTCTGGGTGCAGTTGTTTAGCTGCTGCTCAGTGAAGTGGGGAGCACAGGGCCTGCCTTTTGGTGTTGCCGTGAGGGTCAGGTGGGGTGCAGTCCTAGGGGATGGGCCAAGTCTGGAGCACTGCCTCTGCTGCTTCCCACAGCGGGTGGGGATGGGAACTGTGTTTAACATCTGTGACCCCCACTTTCCTCCTCTGTAAAATGGAGCCAGAAGCAGCCCTCACCTCCCAGGGTTGCTGTGAAGATGAAGCCAGACAGTGCTTATGAAGGGGTCAGTCCTGTGGGGCTCCAGAATAAGTGCTCAGTAAATGCCAGGTATCTACCCCACACCTGACACATAGCAGGCTTGCTATTCATGTCATCTGCTTCCTTCCTGAGCCAAGAAGATGGATGCCATTCACACGTGTGCCCCTGGGGTGTAAGACTGTGGCGACGAAGGCTTGTCACCCCCACCCTCTACCCTGCTCAGTGTTTCGTCTGACAATCCAAAGCACCACCAGAGGACCCCAGGGAAAAGATAAAGCCAGCCCGATGGAGCCATCAAAATTATGGAATGTCCACTTTGGAAGCTGTGAAACTTAATTTATGCTTCTGTTACTTCTGCTACTGTCACATCAGGATATTACATCAAGACGGAGAAGAAAACAGAAAAATAATCAGTGTAAGTCACGGAGAGACCCACTATTTGAATACTCACGAACTCTGTGCTTGGCCAAGCATGAGTCGGCCACCCTTGTGAGCCAAGTTTCCTTTATCAGGAAGTCTTTGACTAGAGGTCAGAGCAAGTATTTGAAATGACCTGGAGGCAGATCCTAGGAGAGGAGGTGTCCCGGAGCCATAATATCTCAAGAGACTAACTAAATGGCAGCCGTTTGTGATACAGTCTCCCCAGATCTGTCTCAAACATTTTGGAAACCATTTCTGCTTGCTCTCATGCCCTCTCTTGGGAGTTATTAGTGCCTTATGTCTATTAACCATTGTGTGATGTGGCTTTTCTCTCCACACTGTGGCGAGGCAGCCATGAAACCCCTCCCTTCCCAGGGGAAGCAGAGACTCTGGCTTTGTGAGGAGGCCAGAGTGAGGCATCTGGGGAGGTGAGGGCAGCTTCTTGTTAGGGGCTAAGAATGAGAGTGTCTGGTGAGTTCCCTGTCCTCAGAGGGTGTGTGCTGTCAGGGGCAAGGTAATCCCTAGTGGGAGGCGGAGGGGCCTGGAGACCAGGAGATTCGGGAATGGAGCAAAGCTACTCCACCTCTATTGGTGATCAAAGAAGAGGTTGAACTGGTACAGTTGAACCTGACGGAAGATGGGGTTTAGACCTACATCAGTTCAGTTCAGTCGCTCAGTCGTGTCCGACTCTTTGCGACCCCATGAACCGCAGCATGCCAGGCCTCCCTGTCCATCACCAACTCCCAGAGTTCACTCAGACTCACGTCCATTGAGTCAGTGATGCCATCCAGCCATCTCATCCTCTGTCCTCCCCTTCTCCTCCTGCCTCCAATCCCTCCCAAAGACTTTTTTTGGCGGGGGCATGTGGGATTTTAGTTCCCAACCAGGGATTGAACCTTCACCCCCAGAGCACAGAGCTTTAACCACTGGACTGCCAGGGAAGTCCCAGGAAGGACTTTTTGAGTCAGTGGATTTACTCAAGGAAGAGATGTACTAATGGGGTATCTTGATAAATTGATGGGTCAGAGAACTCATCACTTTACCAGGACAGCTAACAGACTGAACGACAGCTTGACAAGTCCCTTCCAGCCCTTAGATCCTGTGAGCTTTATCTCACACCTCATGTTCTCACCCCAACCTGTCCCTGACCCCTAGCCCTTATTTGATGCTAATTTGGCCCAAAGGCAGAGCTCAGAGGTGAGCATTTGGGAAACATGTTTTCGAACATTGAAAATCAAGCTCGTATGTTTCTGTGATGAGCATACAACTTTTGTTTCATTGACCGAGTTTGATTCTGAGAGGTAATAAACAATTAGTGAAGAACTGCTTATAATTGTCATCAAACCAATTTTTAAAAAATACATGTATTTTAAAATATTTATTTCACTTACTTATTTGACTGTGCCTGGTCTCAGCTGTGGCCGTGGGATCTTCACTGTGGCATGTGTAATCTTTAGTTATGGCATGCAAACTCTTAGTTGTGGCATGTGGGATCTAGTTCCTGATTAGGAATATGGAGTCTTAGCCACTGGACCACCAGGGAAGTCCCTCAAAAATATTTTATAGATAGCGGCCCACAACATATTACTGAGGCTAAAGATCATAGTATAGAAGAAGATATATGGAATAATACCATTTAAGTAAAATGATGTGTTTGCCAAACTGCAATGAGATACCACTTCACACTCTTCAGGATGGATGGCTATGATAATAATAATAATTATCACCACCACCAAAACCCATAGATACTTAGACACTTGTTCACTGACCTCTGTAGCAGCATTAGTCACAATAACCAAAATGTGAACACAGCTGAAGTGTCCATAAATGGATAAGTGAATAAACAAAATGTGGTTCATGCATACAATGTAATGTTATTCAGCCATAGAAAGGAGCAAAATTATGGTACATGCAACAGCGTGGGTGACCTTTGACAACATTATGCTAAGTGAAATAAATCATATACAAAAAGGATGAATACTGTATGATTCCACTTATATAAGGTATCTAGGAGACAAAGTCATAGAGACAGAAAGAATAGTGGTTGCCAGGCCTGGGGGGAAGAAGATGGGGAGTTAATGTTTAATGGCTGTAGAGTTCCTGTTTGGGATGATGAAAACGCTCTGGAAATGGATAGTGGTGATAATTGCACAACACTGTGAATGTACTTAATGCTGTTTAATTGTACACTTAAAAAGTTAAAATGTTCAGTTTTATGTTGTGCATATTTTTACCATAACAAAATAAATGACGTATCTGTGTGGAGGAGTAAGTGTGGATGTAGCAAGATGCCCTCCTGGAGGTTAGGTTTGTGTTTCGACTTGCCTTAGTCCACAGACCAGGACAGAGGGTCATTATGAACTGCCCAAAGGGAGTATTTCTGGGAAAGGCAGGGAGAGAGGGACCTAACAAATCTTTTGTGCTGATCACTGGGGAGGGAGCGGCTGTAGGGGAGGGGCAATGGTGTGGTACAGTCCTTTGAAATTTCTGTGACTCTCTGGCATATGAATGCTGTTGGAAAATGGGACAGATTTGCCCTGTTGAAGGGCCCTAGGCAGTTGGCTTGGAGCCCTTCCCTGGTCTAGGGAGAATATTAGCTTTCAACTCTGTAGGCCCTTTGGGGATTGTGAACTTGACCCACAGTTCTGGATGCAACTTACCAGGAGCAGCTTCTGCTTGGACAGTCATATCCTTCTATCATGGTCGACACATTGATATAGCACCAGGTGGGGCTCATGACTGTCTATACCCCCAAGACACCTGTAAGGGTTAGGGGACCACTGGATTGGAGAAGGAAGTGGCAACACACTCCAGTGTTCTTGCCTGGAGAATCCCAGGGATGGGGGAACCTGGTGGGCTGCCGTCTATGGGTTTACACAGAGTCGTACACGACGGAAGCAACTTAGCAGCAGTAGCAGCAGCAGGGTGTGTAAGAGAATGGTGGTAAGAGCCTCTGGGAGAATGGCTGCATTGTGCTTTGCTTTGTGGGCTTACTGGCATATGAGGCCTTGAACATTTAAAGTCTGAGGAGCAATTGGGCCACAGTAACCACAACCTGAATGGTGCAAAGGAACTGCCTGTGACACATGTGAGTGTGTGTATGGTTGCACATGTGTGTGAAAATACACTGTTAGATGTTTGCAAGAATATGGGAATTTGGGTGATTTTGTCTTACTTCATTGTAGTTTTCTGTTTTTGATTTTTTTTTCCTGATTTGCACTGAGGTGATGAATTTAACTAAAGGGGTTTAGTTATATTCTATATTCTATTATATATACAGTTATTATAATATAAGGACTTATATTTTTATTTCTATCTAATTTCTTTTTTTTGTGTTAAGAAGATAGAATATATTAGTATGTAGTACTTTACAAAATTTGTAAAGATTTATTTTTGAAAATAACTTACTTAAAATATATTTGTTTAAATAACCATGGAGATCAAACCAACTCTTAGTCCATGTTTCCCCAAGGAGAAGGGCACTAATCATGACTGCTAATGAAAGGGGTCAGTTTTTTGTAGAAGCCAAGAGCAGTGTGCTCATTGTTTCACCTGCTTGCCACAGAGCAAGTTCAGGTTCACTGCCCCTGTATGAAAGGGTTATGGTAACAGAGGGCAGTTATTGGAGATAATTTCCAGATGGGAGCAACATGGTTGGTGGGATTAGGTGAAATTACTTTAATAGTCCCCTCCAGGCCTCGGCTTAAGTTGACTTTGCTTATCCATCTCTCCCCTTTGCCACAGAGGCCCCCTCCCTGCTCCCTACCCTCACCCTGCCCGTGTCTCCACATCTGACACTCCTCAGCAGCCCTCAGGACTGCAGGCTGACTCCAAGCCTTTGTAAACCACCGGGGATTATTAAACAAATCCTATAATTAGAAGCCAGGTTTCCTAAACGAAGTGAAAAATGTAACGTTACCCTTTGTTTGTTCACTGGATGCTCAACGCATGTCCCATGACCCAGAGGAGCTGTGACTTTGGGTTTCCAAGAAGCCTTAATAAGGTAATGTTTATAAAGTTCTTAACTTTACAACTCCATCAGAGCACAACTCTGTGAAATGAGGACAAGCTATAATTCCGAGATATCTGCCCCACTCCTTGCCCAGTGGTAGAGAATGTTGTTCCCTTATGTGATGTGTGGAAAGCCCTAAGGCTGGGATTGAAGGAAGTGTGTTCTGGTCTCAGCTATGACACTGAACTGCTGTGTCAGTCCCCTTCCCTCTCTGGACTTGTGTTTACCCTTCTGTAAAAGAGAGGTCATGATGAGACCTTCTTGTTTTAAAAGTCTCTTGTCACACTGACATTCTATAGTTTGATTGCTGTGTTTCTCTACCACAGGGTTGTAACTCAAGAAAGAATTCTCCAGATTTTACTTCTCTTCTCTGGATTCATCAAAAGGACTTGGTAATGTACCTTGAACTGGATAAATTGGTTGGGGTTGGAAAGACACATGGATGTATCCTTTTGTGCCTCAGCTTTGAACCCTTAAGGGCCTCTCTCATGAGATAAAGTACATTAAAAATAGTGTGAAAATGACTTGCATCATAAAAAAAACTCTTCAAAGGAATTCAAACTGGTCAACATGAGGAATAGTGGAAAGAACCACTGTTCTGTCTGGAGCTGGTAGGCACTATTCAGTTAACATAATTCCATGGTAACATTGTATATAACTGACATTTATTGAGTTCTTTCTATTAACCAGACTCTGGGCCAAGGGTTTACATCCATCCTCTCAGTTAATCTCATAGCAAATCTGCGAGATAGGTACTTTCTCATGATCCTCACTTTATAGATAAGAGACAGAACCTTGAAGAGATGAAATAATTTGCTTGAAGAAAATAAGTGGTTGGAGCCAAGACTCCAGAACCTGTCATTGATCTTTGTAAATCCACTGCCTGTATACTTTTGATCCAATTATGGTGCTTGTGGAAGCAAGTATCATGATGAAACTTCCACCACACTGTGTTGCTGAGTGATTCTGATGAGCAGAGCCCACTCAGGCAGCCTACATAGGATGTGTAGATGAGAAAGGCGCCTTTCCTGGGCCAAGCCTCCAAGAGGATTACTTGTTACTGCAGCACGACTTGGCCCATCCTGACTGATACTACTTGTTACAGAGAGAGGGATCAGCTTTATTCTTTGTATTCTCAAGAGCAAATTTGTCATCAGCAGATGGAAGAACGGGGGAGATAGACATTTTTAAAAGAAGTAGAGACTAATAAGAAACTGGGAACGTCTGATAGGAGTATCACTGAGACGCCAGCAAAATGACGTGCAAGGTCCCCTTGAGCCTGTGATTCTAAGAAATGGTCTAAAAACAAGATTCGTAAGTGATTCTGGAATGACAGGGTCAGAGCTGGCTCTGTGGTTGAGATAATAAGATAGAATGCAAAGGAATCCCAATATGGAAGACAAAAAATTATGGACATAGTTATGTGACTCCTTGACTGAAGAGCCAAAACCAGTTTTTTCCAAGAGCATATGATGTGGAGGTGGGGGGTAGGATGGATGGAGATCACGGTTAGCCTGACCTTTGAACTCTTTCCAGTGCTGACTCAGAAAACATATCCCTTGGGCACCGAGCCCTCTCTTCAGACACATTTCCCTCGAACGTAGGTTTGTCCGTAGAGCATAGCCAGGCTGTGTCAGAAATGACCTGGATGGCTTTTGGTGCTCTGTGTGCACTGCCTAATGACAGGGTGCCCACTTCTAACCACAGCCTACATACAGTGCTCATTCCCTAACGGGCAAACGTTAGGGTTGGGTGGGGGTCAAAAGCGGCTTTGGGAGCCCGGCCTTTCATCTCAAGCTCTGCCACCCTTTTACCTACTATATGAACATGGGCAGGTTATTTCCCTTCCCTGGGCCTCAGTTTCAACTCCTGTGAAAATCTTTTTTTCTTTTTATTCTTTTAATGTATAACCTCCTGTTAAATGTAGAAGTCTAGTTTCTGGTGTTTTCAGTCATCTGTGTTAACTTGGAAATGAGCATTTCAGATAGCACAGTAGGGTAATTAAGCAGAGATCTTAGGGAAAAATCTGAATTCTCCCTGTTCTGCCTACTTATGAGAGCTCCTGTGAAAATCTTACATTTACATAGGATTGATGCCAGGAATAAATAAAGCCCCAGATGTAAATGTGCTTTGTAAACTGTAGAGTGTGACCAGTTGAGAGGGGTATCACTGTTACCACTAGCCAACTGCTTGCAGCATCTGCCTGGGTGCTAGGCCTGGACCACCTCCGGCTCCCAGGGTCAGAAAGCTTGGCCTATCTTCTAACAGCAGAAGAATGGATGGGGCTTCTTTCCTGGGAACCAGACTTTGGAAATAGATTCCACGCTAGGCACTTCTTCCTCTTTCCCCACAAATACAGTATTTATGAGAACTGACCTTCCAATGGAAATTTGGCAAGATTTCACATTCTGGAGACATTGTACCTTCCTCCACATGCCCTGAGGGCTGAGGTCATGGGCTTCCCAGGAGATGCAGGAGTTCCCACGGATACAAGAGGTACAGGGGACTGAGAAGAGAGGGGCCCAGCAAGACCCTAAGTCACAGGCTTGTCCTAAAACGTTGATACTGTTACCTCTACCATCCTCTAAAAGAATATGAGCTCAGGAAATGTTTTAACTGTTCACTGCTGTACACCCAGTGCCTAGAACAATGCCTGGTACATAGTTGGTGCTCAGTATATATGTGTTAAATGAAGGGAACAAACCCTTCTCAAGACTTCTTAAGGCTCTTCCTTGCTCCTACCTTGAAGGTCACAGCTCCTAGAAACTTACAGAGCCTCCCAGACAAGATATGCAAACCCCCACTTGGTGCATCTTCTCAATATTGTCTCCCAAGAGGCTCAGACCACAGGGACGAGCTTCTGTTGAGAGGCCTGGGTTGAGTTCACTGCAGCTCTAAGAGCCTGCAAGTTTTGCAGGCTGTTTTCTGGTCTAGGGAGGCAGGGTGGGGACAGAAGCCTTGGCTGTGGCCATCAGTGCTCCTTGCTGAAGAGTGAAGGTGATGGATCTTGGAGTCTCTGCCTGTCCCCCAAATGCTGCATAGTGAGTAGCCTTAGGGTTTCTCTCTTTTCTCAGCAGATCCTGCCGTGGTCACAGCGGGGCCCAGACTCCGGAGTCAGGCACTTGAGAAGCACATATGAATAAGGTGTGTCCAAGGCCTGCAAGAAGCTTCCGCCTGATGACTCTTCAAATCAATATTGAAACGAAACCCTCACAGGCAAGACCTCATCCACAAATTTGTGGGCATACAGGTATACTCCAAAACCTGGGCAACAAAAACAGCACTATCTGAGCCAGTAGCTGAAGCCAATATGTAAGTCAGACTTTGGTGAATACCATCCACTATTAGCTGTGTTGGGGGGAGCAGGTCTTTGAACCCAAGCTGCAAGGGAAGTGCCCCCCTCCCCCTGCCTCTCCCTCCCAGGACTCCTCTCCCATTAGCAGCTGTGAGACACCACTGCCTTCTCTGCTCATCGCCCACAACACAAGCTCCCTCCGCCTCTGGGGTCCAGGCTCTGGGAGACTGAAGAGAACATTTCTCACCCTTTTCCTGCTTCCCCTGGAGGATGGGGCTTCCCACCCAAAATAGGTGCAGACCCACCCAGCAAGAGGAGGGGCTGACAGTTGGCGGGGAGGAAATCAGAACTCTGGATTTTGTAAGTCCAGACGTCCTGTAAACTCTGACCAGAGTATAAACATCCCCTGGGACTGAGGGGAGGATATGCTGGTGGGCAGGGGGCCCGGCGCCTCCATCTGCCCTGAGGACAGGCTGTTTATCCCACATCCTTCACAGGCCCCCTTGGGCTCCTTCCTGTCTCTGTCTGGGCAAGTAGCGGCAGGCAGGATGGCCCCGCATGGAGGCCTGAGGCCTCAGACGTCAGACTCATCCTCTCTGGGTTGGAAGAGAACTTATAAAGCTCAAAGAGCCCAAGTCCCTGTTTTTCTTGAATTTCCCTCACAGCTGGTCTTCTGGCCTCCACTAAAACACCTTGGCTAATGGGGAGCTCACTCTTTCCCAGGGCAGTCCATGCTATTACTGGCACTCTGGCAGCTGAAAAGTTCTAGAAGAAAGTGCTTCTAGAATTGTTTGGTGTGACCTGATTGAGCACAGCTCAGAATAATGTGTAGCATGGCCATTCACTGAGCCCACACTGTGCCGGGTGCTTTAGGTTCGTTTTCCCATTAATTTTCCCTCCCCTCAAGGAGGACACAGGCTCAGAAGAGTTAAGTTACTTGCCTGAGGTGACTCAGCTGTTTTGTGGTGGGGCTGGGATGCAGTTGCTATAGTTCAAAGTCTGTGCTTTAAATATTAACCTATTCTGGTTCTTCCTGATCAGAAAGCAAAAATAGCACACATATCACAAAAACACCCATACAACAAACACAGTCACACACAAACCAATCACATTACTATAAAAGCAACCCAAACTAGCCAAATCTTAAGTATCTATTGTATGCTGGGCAAATCATAATTTTTATGATAAAGCCATTTTAACAACCCTATGAGGCAACTGAGGCTCAATGAAGTTAGAGAAAAAAATGGACGTGGCAAGCAAGTGTTCAAGCACCATTTCTGAAGTCTGTAATTACCACTACACCCTATTGCGTGATAGGAGGAGACTGAAGTATAATGAAAGGCAAAACCTTTATCACTGTTATTTTCAACAACTAAAGCTCTGAAAAGTGGGATGTGCAATCTCAGAGACAAATGATTGCCCTACACTGGAGGTGTCCAGCAAAGATGCTTTAAAAGGAGCTCTTACACTAGTAAGGGCTAACACAAGATATTCCCCAGTGTCAATCTGCAACCCAGAAACACAAACTTGACATTTTCAAGGCTGGATCCTGGGTGGAAGAGTGGCCTTGGCCACCCAGTCCCAGAGCACAAGCCCACTCTTAGAATCCTACCCTGCCTCCACTCACGTTTCCTTGACTGCCCCTGGAAACGGAGGCATTGGCTCCTGGCCTGGGCAGAGGGTCATGTGGACGTGGTGGGCCTTCTGCATATCCCAGTGGCCGCCCATTCACCCAGGCCTTGCCCTTTTTTGAGAACTGGGAGCTTTCTGGCTGGGTCTGTTCCCACCAACAGCGTTCCCGTCCAGGGAGCTTAAAATAGTGCCTCTTGGCTGGGGCCCTGAAGCGAGCAGTGAGGGAGGCATTTGTGCAAATATGGGCCTGGGAGAAGAACTCCTACCCCGAGAGGGTGGGGGATGGGGTGGGCAGCTCGGCAGGAGAGCCAAGACCTCCAGTGGAGGATGCGCCCTCTTGGCCACAGCCCCCTCCATCTTGCAGCAGAGGCGCCTGCTCGTCTCCTCCTGCCTCCCCTGACCTTACTGGGTCCACTTGGGCAAATCTCTACACTGAATCCCACAGGCCTTCCTGGCTCAGCCGAGGCTCCAGGGTGGGCCCTCAGGGAACAGGGACCTCTGCATTCTTCTGCTGGTTCTATCCTTGTCCCCCTATCACGATGCCCTTCCTACCCAGGAACATCCTAGGTAGCAACCTTTTTTAGAAAAAAATTATGCATTTAGCTGCACCAGATCTTAGTTGCAGCATGTGGGATCTAGTTCCCTGGCCAGGAATCAAACCTGGGCCCCCTGCATTGGGAGGGCGAAGTCTTAGCCACTGGACCACCGGGGAGGTCCCCAGAAGCATTCTTTGGAAGGCCCAAGTCAAAACTTGTTTTAATAATCACAGTGACAACTGCAGCTGCCACTGATTAAGGGCTTGCTTTTGTCAGGTGCTCTGCTAAGGGCTATAACATGCATTATCTCGTTTGGTCCCCACAACCATCCACTGAGAGCCAAGTTACTATTATCTCTACTGTGCATGAGAAACTAAGTTCAGAGATGTCAAGTAACTTCCCTGAGGTCACACAGCTCTGAAGTGGCAGAGGCAGAATTAAAACTCAGGTCTGTCAACCTCTGAACTCTGATCTCCTGGGCTGCATCTCCTCCTCTGGTTCCCCGCTGCTCTGGCCTCCCATGCTCCACCCCAGCATTACCACCATGTGTCACATATATATAGCTGTTTGGATTGAATGCATCAGGTATTTAGTGAATGCCTGCTATGAGCCAGGAATATTGCTGGGTGCCAGACCCATAGCCTGGGAACTCTTAGATCCCTATGAGGACTGTGTTTGGTCTTGGGTTCAATGACCACCCCAACATGCACGATCTGGTTTGATGATGTCAAGGTGTGGCTGAGGCAAGCATAGACCCTCCTCAGTGACCAGCTGACCATTTGGACACTCCTGCCTCCTTGCTGACTGTGATGTCCCTCTCCTTCCTGCACACCAGGAAACAGCATGCATAGGAATCAAATCTGCTTTGAATCCTCTGTGACTTTGGGCTCTCTGAGCCTCAGTTTCCCCATCAGTAGATTCAGGATCAAATTAAGACTTCACCACAGGATGGTTGGAAGGATTTAATAAAGCAGTGCATGTGGTACTTCCCTGGCGGTCCAGTGGTTAAGACTCCATTCTTCCAATGCAGAAAGCGCGGGTTCAATCCCTGGTCGGCAGACTAAGATCCCATATGTTGAGCAGTGTGGCCAAAAGATTAAAAAACAAACAACCACAATGCACATGAAAGACTTATCACTGTACTAGGTGGTCTAAGTGGAGGAAGAAATGGCAACCCACTCCAGTATTCTTGCTTGGGAAATCCCATGGACCGAAGAGCCTGATGGGCTACTGTCCGTGGGGTTGCAAGAGTTGGGCGTGACTGAGCGGCTGAGCGTGCATGCATGCAGGTAGTCTAAGTAAGTAGAATTAAGCAGCAGCTATTATTACTTATTGTTTTCCTGAAGATTACGTTGTCCTGGTGCCAGAGGCCTAGGGCCTAACACATGGTAGGTGCTCCAAGTAAAGGCAGCCACTCACACAGCAGACAGAAGCCACCACCTGGCCCCTGCCCCCTCACTCCTGGCTGGTTGTATGTCATGCAGTTCCTGCTCTGATCTGGAAGGTGTCCCGGGCACTGGTCCTCATCAACGCTAGGGTTGCTCTGGCGGCCATGGCAGGCACAAGACTTTTACTTACCTGGTTCCCTTGTTTTCATCCAGGGAAAAGGAGTGGCTGGCGTGAAAGTTCTGCCAGGGTGTGCCTGCTCCTCGGGGACATCTGGCTTTCTGGTGGTGCCACCTGGCGGTGAGTACAGAACGCTTCTAGCTGGGCGGCCGCCTAGGGACCTGGTAGCTCTGAGCACGACCATTTCCTGCCCCTTGCTCTCCAGCCCATGTAGCCCTTCCCTCATTCCCCTGTATTGATCACTGACTGTGAGAAAAGACCTAAGGGGTCCCTGTGGGGTCTCTGTTATCATGCCTCCTTCAGGCTTGGCTCTGACCTGCAGGGTAAGGTCCCTCAGGGATCAGCCAGGGTTCATCCTCAGGATATCCTTTAGGTCTGATGACCTCTCAGTGGTTTCTAGAAACCAAAGTTGGAAGAACGGGCCTGCTTCCTGGCTTGAGCTGGCCCAGGAATGGGAAACCCAATGATGGTGACTGGGTCCATCCTTGACTCCTCACTGTACCTGCTTAAGTATCCACAGATCCCCCTCCCCTCTCTGGGGCCACCAGAAGGACTGGCCTGGCTTCTCGGTTCTCTGTCTTTTAAAAAGTATTTGAATGTATTTATTTGCCTGCATCAGGTCTTAGTTGTGGCATGTGGGATCTCTAGTTGTAGCGTGTGAACTCTTAGTTGCAGCATGTGGGATCTAGTTCCCTGAACAGGGATTGAATCCAGGCCCCCTGCTTAAGAATTAGGAGAATAAATTGTGCTCGAACCAGCCTTACTCAGCTGTGCACCAAAATGCTGTGTGAGCTTGGGTAAGGCCTGTCCCTCCCTGGGCCTTGGTCTCCCTGTGGTAGAATGGTGATGGGGCAGGTGATGGGTGAGGAGCCCTGTAGTTCCCTGACTGGGGCCTTGGTAAGGTGCAGATTCCTGGGACTGCCTCATTAGAACTCTGGGGCCGGGACCCTGGAATCTGCGAAGTTGGAAGCTGAGGCAGCCAAGCCCTGTCTTTGGGAGATGAAAGCCCGCAGTGTGTGTTGCTGGCAGGCAAGAAGAGTGTGGTGGTTTCAGGGGTCCTGAGAAGCTGAGGAACCCCCTTGTAGCCCAATCCCCATCTTTTAATTTCTCCCTTTCTGTGGATGCAGGGAGGGGCCCCCCAGCTGCATATCTGTGGGACCCCACCAGCAGCAGCAGCAGAAGGGCAGCAAGAAGGCTGCATAGGTTACAATCAGCTTGCCCCCATCCTTTGCCACCTCATGCTGGCTGTTTCACACGTCCAAAGGACAGTGGTGTTGGGGCTGGGGCAGCCTGGGATGGGACTGGGGGCCTTTGTTGCTTGAGGAGGTATTTTCAGAGTCCCCCTCCCTCTGGAGTTTCCAGTGATAGAATAGAGCCCTGTCTAGTATTTGACCAAATATGGTGGTATCTCTCATGAGCTCAAGCCTCAGCCAGCTTCTCAGTTATGCTGTGGAAACCTGCCCCGGACAGATTAATCTTGTGACATTCAGGAGCGCCTTGCACCCTGCGTTCTTCCCCTTGGCGATTCCTGTAAATGGCCACAAGTGGCCCCAATAGGACGGTGTAGTCCTGGAGCGTGCTGTCTGTGTTCCTCCCCTGTGCTCTTCACACCCCCTTCACCTCCTCCTCAGGGGAGCTTGCTTGCTCGCATTCAGCTGGGCTGCTCACTTGAGGGGAGAGACCCAGACCAGGTACATCCAGCACATGATTCTTAGACAAGAGGACCCTGGGGTTACCTAAGCTCATGAAATTTTGGCCAGAGCCCATGAGGTCCAAAGCTCTCAGCCAGGAGGGTGGGCCCAAAGAGGTAGAAAGGAGAGTTGGCTGGGCCATGAGAACTGTGCTTGCTCTAATGCTAAAAAGAACAGCAAGAATTGATGCTTTTGAACTATGGTGCTGGAGAAGACTCTTGAGAGTCCCTTGGACTGAAGGATATCCAACTGGTCCGTTCTAAAGGAGATCAGTCCTGGGTGTTCATTGGAAGGACTGATGCTAAAGCTGAAACTCCAATACTTCGGCCACTTCATGTGAAGAGTTGACTCATTGGAAAAGACTCTGATGCTGGGAGGGATTGAGGGCAGGAGGAGAAGGGGACGACAGAGGATGAGATGGCTGGATGGCATCACTGACTCGATGGACATGAGTTTGAGTAAACTCCGGGAGTTGGTGATGGACAGGGAGGCCTGGCGTGCTGCAATTCATGGGGTCGCAAAGAGTCGGACACGATTGAGCGACTGAACTGAACTGAATGTTCCCAAGAACAATTACACTGTTATTGTACAGTGATAGTCTTCATAATAAACAGCTATGTTTATTGAGCACATGCTACATGCCAGGCACTGTGTCAGCTGTTGAATGTGGCTTATTTCCCTTACTCCTAGTAACAACCCCTAGAGGTTGTTCTAGACACAGGGGAAATGAGACTCAGAAAGATTTCCAGGAGAAATGGGCCAGGCCACCACATTCTTGGGCACGGCTCCCATTTTACAGAGAAGGAAACTGAGGCTGAGAGAGGATGGAAGTCACAAGCAGCCACGCAGAGACAGGCCCTTGGAGTGGAGACCTTCTCTACATGAGGGGGAGCATTGCATCCAGAAGGCTGGGACAACCAGCCATCAAGTCCTCACGGACCTCATGGACTTGGCCCTCGTGAGAGCACACAGATTCAGAAACATGTTCACAGCAAGCTTGAACTGTGCAGAAAATATGCCAAGAAAAGCAACATGGGGGGTGGATAAAGCCCTGCCTGGAGACCAGGTATGAATCCCGACTTTGGCATCCCTCACTCACTGTATAATCCTAGACAAGTCCCTTCTTCACTCTGGCCTCAGTTTCCCTGCCTGGGAGCTATGGGGGTGCCGAGGGCCTCTGAGCTCACCTGGGGCTGGCTGAGGCCGGGGTGCCTGAGGCTGTCTCCCTGGGAGATGGGGCCTGTGTCCTGCTCCTGGCCAGCGTGCTCCGAGGACATTTGCTGTCCTGACCAACGGACAGCCTGTCCCTCCTCCACCCTCGCCCCCTTGCCATCCCCCAAACTAACGAAGCTGATTGTCTTAGGTAGCCCTGTGGGTGCTGGCTGGGCGGCCGGCCGCAGGCCACAGGCGGAGGTGCCACCCGCCAGAGCCCCACCAGACACACAGGGCATTGTCCCTCAGTCAACAGCCCCTGGGCACCTCAGCCCGGCTCCTGGCTTGCCCCCACGCCCCTCACCGCCTGCCACTGCGCCAGGCCCGCCAGCTGGGAGTCCAAGGTTCCCAGGCGATGACGAGCCCACCCACCCACTCCCCCGGCAACCCCCTGACGAGCTATAATTGCTGCGCTGAGTCCTGTTGCTGCCATTCTCGTGGCGGAGGCATCTGGGGTTCCAGGCGGGCGGCAGCTGCAGGCTGATCGCCTGGCTTGCAGGATGGACTGGCCGCATAACCTGGTACGTGGCGATTCCCCACCCCACCCCCACTCCTTTTTAGGGCCTGAGTGTTTTTTTTACTTCTTCTCCATTGATTAATGGCCACCTCTGTTTGGCTTGGAATCTGCAGAGGCGAGTTCTCCCTCTGTCCTGTCCCCCAGGACGAGAGAGAAACAGAGACTGGTCTCAGAGCCTGCAGCCATGGCCAGCGGCTCCGGCTCCTGAGCTGGGTGCAGCCTCACTACACCAAGGCCCTTTCAGGCCAAAGGCAACTGAGGAGATCTTGGCAATCTCAGTTATCGGGGTTTTTCCAGAATCTCTCTGTCCTGAGATCCAGGCTGTGTGACCTTGGGCAGGTCCTTCTGTTTCTCTGTTTCCCGTCTATAAAGGGATGGAGGGAGATGGGTTCTCTTCTGAATTTCTCTGAGTGGAGAGCCAGGGTTTAAGAATGCCATGTGAGCAGCTCAGATGAGAAAGCCTATTGTTAGGGAGATGTCTTTCTGTACCAGTGACTTGAATCTGTCATGGATTTGGTGCCAAGAAATGGTTCTACCAAGAGGGGCTCTGCTGAAACTTGTTTGCAAGGGTCAAGACTGGCTGGGTAGGCAGGAGAGATCAGCATGGGCCATGCGGGTGGCGGGGTGAGGGGTACAGGGCAGGTAGGCTCAGGGAGGAGATGAAGTCCCCTCTGGAGGCTTCTCCCTTCTGACCAGCCCTGACTCCCACCCGAGTCCTGGCTGTCCTCTCCCAGCTTCCTGTGGAGTCTGCATTCTGCTGGGCACCCAGGTCCTCTCCCAGGTGAATGAGAGGCTTTCCTGATGCTGCTTGTTGTGCAGGGAGGAGTGGACAGCAGCGGGTGGGGGGGGACAAGGGGTCGGGAAGGCAGATGGTTGGGGCGTGGAGGAGTGGAGAACCAGTGTCATGGAGTTCATCAGGGGTCTTTGGCCGTGAACGGCACACATCACCAACTTCATCTCCTGCCCTCACCTCCTGTCCACTCTATTTCAGCCCCACTGTTTCCTTTCAGCAAAGTTTTAAGCCACTGAAAGTTCCTCTCACACGGTTCCCTCCCCCACCTCTACACCATGTTTAGGCTCCCTCTGCGCACATCTGCCTCTGTCTTATTCTTCAAACCTCACCAGACTTGCCCCCTTCCCCAGAAAGGCTTTGCAAGACCACCCCACTGCCACCAGGCTAAGCGGGTGTCCCTGTGTGTCTCTGACCACACGCTGTGTGGCCCCATCCTCACCCTGCTGCTAGCGAGGCTTAGGTGCTTGTTTCTTCTTCACCATCTGCTTTCCTTGCCAGACTGCAAGCTGCAGACGGGCAGGGCTGGTGGCAGGCATTCATTCACTCAGCAAATGTTCACTGAATACCTAATGCCCAGTAATGTGCAGACATGGGGGACAAGGCAGTATGTGGAAACGGATAGAGTGCTGGCTCTCACGGAGCCTGTGCTTAGTGGGGGCCTGACTTGTGAAAGGATCACACGTACACTGGAAGACAGTAGTCATGAAGGAGGCATGGGGTGCTGAGAGCTCAAGAAGGTCCACAGAGGGCTCCCTAAGGAAGTGACACTGGAGCCAAGACATGTGGGGTGACTGTAGGAAGCAGCCTGTGCGAAGTCCTTGTGCGAGAAGAGGAAGGTTCGAGAGAAGGCCTGAGGCTGAAGCATGGGTGCAAGAGGAAACCAGGTGTGATTTGAGGAGGGAGAACACAGCAGAGGTCTGGCCTGGGGAGGTGATGTTAGTAGGTTGGCATTCCAACCTATCATTGGGCAGGTGTGGAGAACTGATCGGAAGGAGCCAGGGGGAGATGGGGAGATATGGAGTACCAGGTAGGAGGCTGCTGAGCTATCCAGGAAAGTGACAGGTTGGTGCAGGTAGAGAAGTGGATGGGTGGGGAGGTTTTTAAGAGGTGCAACAGGATTTAGTGATGAATGCGGCATGCACATGTATCAATACAAGTGTGGTGGGCTGGTGGGACCAGGCCAGGGCTTGACAGGTGGCTCCCCTAGGGGCCTTTCTTCTTCCCTCCTCCTTCCTTGTGCCCTGAGTCTTGGCCTAGGCAGTGACCTGTCTCTCCCACCTTTGACCTGTGGCCTTCCTTCCCAGCTGTTCCTTCTCACCATCTCCATCTTCCTGGGGCTGGGCCAGCCCAGGAACCCCAAAGGCAAGAGAAAGGGGCCAGGGCGGCCTGGGACCCTGGCCCCTGGGCCTCACCAGTTGCCACTGGACCTGGTGTCCCGGGCAAAGCCCTATGCCCGCATGGAGGAATATGAGAGAAACCTGGCGGAAATGGTGGCGCAGCTGAGGAACAGCTCCGAGCCGGCCAGGAGGAAGTGTGAGGTCAACCTGCAGCTGTGGCTGTCCAACAAGAGGAGTCTGTCACCCTGGGGCTACAGGTAGGCCAGGCCAGGCAGCCATGGGAAAGCTTTGTGTTGGGGGCTGGCGGGGATGCCCTGCCCACTCTCCCTGTCAAGAGTGAAGACCTTGGATTCAGAGGCTTAGGTGTGCATCCTGGCTTTGCCTTTTACTGGCTGTGTGGCTTTGGGCAAGTTACTTAGCCTCTCTGAGCCTCAGATTCCTCAACTATACGTAGAGGTGACAGTCGTATCTACTCCGCTGACTTGTTAAGAAATGAGACATCTATGCCGGGCTCTGATGTTGTGCTCTCCAAGTCTCCAGGGAAGGGCCTGAAAGGCCTTCCCCTAATGCCATGTCCTCCAGCTCGCAGTGCCTTGTACACACCGCTGGTTACAGCACCTTCAGGCCGTGCTGAGTTGGCTGTGTGCACATCCATCCCTCACCTAGATGGGACCATCCCGGTGCCTGTATCAGAATCATCTAAGGATTCTCACGCCCCATCCAATCAAAATCTCCAGGGATGAGGCCCAGCAAGTAGCAATTTCTACATCTCCACATGGTTAGGATACACTGCTGGGCTTGGGTATCAAGACCCGCTGCCCCTCGGGGACAGCAGTGGTGTCTTACCTTGGTTGTAGCTCCACTTCCCTGCACAGCACCTGCCACACAGAAGGGGCCACGTGTATATGTGTTGATTAAATAATAAAGAAAAGGACTGACCCTGAGGGGTCCTCACTCACGAACCCAGGCCAAAGATTTTTAGCCACATGATTTATATCTTGAGACTCTAGAACAGTATGTTCATAGGACTTTCTGTGACAGTGTAAAGCCCAATGTGGTAGCCACTAGCCTCATGTGGCTCCTGGGCGCTTAGAACGTGGCTAGTGTCACTGAGGAGCTAGTTTTGATTCTTTTAAGCTCGAACAGCCCCATGTTGCTAGTGGCTCCCATACCTGGAATGTGGCAACTGAAAGGGTCTGTAAAGACCCTCTGAAGCCGGGCTTCTACTTTGCTGTGCCCTTGACCTTCTTGGGGATCTTATGAGTATGTAGGCACTGATTCAGGAGGTCTAGGGTAGGGGGAGGTTCTGAATTTCTAACAGGCTCCCGGGCAATGCCGACGCTGCAGGCCCACAGGTTCACTGCCTGTCCTCCACATGGCACATGCTTGCTGTGCAGTGGAAACCTGGGCCAGGAAAGGCAGGGGCGTGGTGATGGGTGTCGGTTTGTCCTTCCCGCAATCTTCCTTCTTTCTGCCCTGTGCTCTCTCCCGCGTTCCCACAGCATCAACCATGACCCCAGCCGCGTTCCTGCAGACCTGCCGGAGGCGCAGTGCTTGTGTCTGGGCTGCGTGAACCCCTTCACCATGCAGGAGGACCGCAGCATGGTGAGCGTGCCCGTGTTCAGCCAGGTGCCTGTGCGGCGCCGCCTCTGCCCGCCGCCGCCACGCCCCGGGCCCTGCCGCCAGCGCGCAGTCATGGAGACCATCGCCGTGGGCTGTACCTGCATCTTCTGAGACAGCACTCCCCATACCCCCTTGCCGAGCAAGGCGATGAAAAGTAAAGGCTGTCTTTTGTAAAGCAAGACTGTTTTTGCTCCTTGTGGCTCTGAAGCCAAAACTGGGTGGGAGGTAGATTTCAATCAATGTGGAGGAAGATTTTCCATCACCCATAGTTCAACACTGAGATGGGTTATTACAAAAACTACATTCATTTATACCATTTAAGTGTTAGTCGCTCAGTCGTGTCCGACTCTTTGCAACCTCATGGACTATAGCCTGCCAGGCTCCTCCGTCCTTGGAATTTTCCAGGCAAGAATACTAGAGTAGGTTGCTATTCCCTTCTCCAGGGCACTTTTCCCACCCAGGGACTGAACCTGGGTCTCCTACATTGCAGGCAGATTCTTTACCATCTGAGTCACCTAGGAAGTCCTTTCTACCATTTAGGACAGTCAGATACTTTCTTTGCATTTATAAGCCTTTATTTCAGTCACGTTATTGGAGTTTTATTAGTAGAAACCTATCTAGGAGTGAACAAGGGCTGATTCTCCCTGATGAAGTCATGGGCCATTGCAAACAAGCCCTTGCTGCCGGGGGTGGGGGGGAGGGGGGTTAGGGGGGTGGGGGCAGAGGAGGGTAGTGTGCAGCTGGGGGTGGGGCAGGGGGCAGGGGACTGAGACTTTGTGTTTCTAATGCAGTGGTTCCCAGGTGATACTGACGCTGCTGGTATGGGGACCACATTTTGAGAACTGCTGGCTTATACCAAGAATCTTTTCTGATCAAAAATGCAGTGTGGGGACTTCCCTGCAGTCCAGTGGTTAAACTCTGCCTTCCAATGCAGGCGGTGTGGCTTTGATCCCTGGTCGGAGAATTAAGATCCCACATGCCGTGGGGTACAGTCAAAAAGTTTAAAAAAAAAAAAAAGGCTGTATGGACTCACTTGTCCTAAAGCCCCTGCTAGCTTCTAACCCCTGGATGCTAATCCCTTGCCTGACCCCATCCATTAGACCCTTGCAATCAAATCCTCCTGTGCCCTCCTAGCCCCTGAAGCAAATCCTGAATCAGCTGTTCTAGGGGCTAAAAATACCTAGGCTCTCTGAAGACAGCTGAGGGGCTCAGGCGGTGTTTTCTGAAGGTAAGAATAGCTGGCACTTTAGAGTTAATTTTGAGAAGACGGCCAACCGCCAATGTAGAATACTTGGCTGCTCAAACTTCAGTGCCTAAAGCAGCCTTCGTTCTGAATGTTTTCAGGGTCTAATTCATGAAAGGGCAGTGGTTAGGTATGTGCCTGTCTGGGCTGGCAAGTAACTTACCTTTTTTGGTATTGTTCTAGAGTGGATACTGGTTAAAATTACCCTAGGAAGCTTCGGCCTGGTTCCAGACACATGGAAAATAGACTTCCCGTGCCAGCGCGTGCTGATGCCTTTTCAGCAGCCGCTTCTCCTCCCTGGGGGGTGGCTCTTCCCTGTGGCCCCTGCAGTCTGCTCTCCAGGCCTTAAGACTTCAGCAGCACATGAGGGGCCTCCAAGGCCTTTTTGTGGGGTAAGGGCCTGGGAGCCCCCCCAGGGTGCCCGGGGCATAGGGATCGGGTGAGGAAACTTCTAATGTGGGTGGGACTGCCTGTCCTCCTCCTATGAGAACATCAGACACGCAGAGGCTGGTGCTCAACAAACGCTCATTAATTTTATATGGATGTTGCCTTTCCCTTTTTCTGGGCTTCAGTTTTCTCAATTGTGAAGTAAGCAGTGGGATTTAGGGATCTCCAGGGTCTTCTCTGGTTTTACCATTCTGTGACTTAGGAGCCTGGCCTCATGAGCTTGGGCTGACAGTTGGCCTTTTCCAGTTCCCTGGTTTAAGGGCAGCAATGGGAAGTTCAGGATCTTTGGAGAGCCAGGTCTACACTTTTCGCCCAACTTTGTGTGCTCTAAGTGGGTTTCCTGTTTTCCACTGTCTGGTGAGAGACTCCCCCTCCACAAGAACAGAGGCCTCATCTAACTCCTTCAGAGCTCCATCTCCAACATCAGGGCAAAATAGAGGTGTAGGGATTCGTGAATGAATGCATGCACTCATCCACAGAAGCCTCTAGGGGGAGCCCATGATCTGCCCTTTGTTCCTGTTGCTTCTTCAAAGGTGGGTCAGTAGCAAGGCATTCCTCTCTCCCTCACTATTCCTCAGTTCAGTTCAGTTCAGTTCAGTCGCTCAGTTGTGTCCGACTCTTTGCGACCCCATGAATCGCAGCATGCCAGGCCTCCCTGTCCATCACCAACTCCCGGAGTTCACTCAGACTCACGTCCATCGAGTCAGTGATGCCATCCAGCCATCTCATCCTCTGTCGTCCCCTTCTCCTCCTGCCCCCAATCCCTCCCAGCATCAGAATCTTTTCCAATGAGTCAACTCTTCACATGAGGTGGCCAAAGTACTGGAGTTTCAGCTTTAGCATCATTCCTTCCAAAGAAATCCCAGGGCTGATCTCCTTCAGGATGGACTGGTTGGATCTTGCAGTCCAAAGGACTCTCAAGAGTCTTTTCCAACACCACAGTTCAAAAGCATCAATTCTTCAGCACTCAGCCTTCTTCACAGTCCAACTCTCACATCCATACATGACCACAGGAAAAACCATAGCCTTGACTAGACAGACCTTTGTTGGCAAAGTAATGTCTTTGCTTTTGAATATGCTATCTAGGTTAGTCATAACTTTCCTTCCAAGGAGTAAGCGTCTTTTCATTTCATGGCTGCAGTCACCATCTGCAGTGATTTTGGAGCCCCCCAAAATAAAGTCTGACACTGTTTCCACTGTTTCCCCATCTATTTCCCATGAAGTGATGGGACGGGATGCCATGATCTTAGTTTTCTGAATGTTGAGCTTTAAGCCAACTTTTTCACTCTCCACTTTCACTTTCATCAAGAGGCTTTTAGTTCCTCTTCACTTTCTGCCATAAGGGTGGTGTCATCTGCATATCTGAGGTTATTGATATTTCTCCCGGCAATCTTGATTGCAGCTTGTGTTTCTTCCAGTCCAGCGTTTCTCATGATGTACTCTGCATATACCCACCCCAAATTCTACCCTCTAACCACTCCTCCCCACAAAGTGCTGAGATTTTGCTTGGGTTACCTGCTCTAGGGGTGGAGTCTAGGGGGGAAGTTTTACCTGTCTATTACTTGTTGGAAAAGACTGATGCTGGGAAAGATTGAAGGCAGGAGGAGAGGGGGTTGACAGAGGATGAGATGGTTAGATTGTATCACTGACTCAATGGACATGAGTTTGCGCAAACTCCGGGAGATGGTGAAGGACAGGGAAGCCTGGTGTGCGGCAGTCCATGGGGTTGCAAAGAGTCTGTCACAACTGAGCGACTGAATAACAATGTTGCACCCAGGACTACTGAGGTGGTGTGACCTCTTTCCTGTTTCATTTGGCAGGTTGTAAGGCTGTCTTTGCAAATGCTGTCTTCTCCCAGAGAACTCTGGGCCCATGGGGCCTCTTTCCTGGCCTAAGAAGGCTAGGGTGGGCTCTGAGACCAAGGTTTCCTGCTGGTTTCCACACTCCCTTCTGCTGCCTTCAGGAATCTCTGGATTTTCCTTATAGGCAGAGAGGTAGTGGGATCCAGCTGTCATGTTTGGGCTTGTGGAAGAAGGTAGTGTAGGCATCTTGGCCTGTTTTTGTTCTGAGCTGTTCAGGCCTGCCTACCCAGACAAAGGAAGTTTCTGAGGACCAGTGAGCCCCACTGCAATCAGGCTGAGGATCAAGCGAATCTGTCCTGGTTGGCCTCTTCTGTGCACATAGCCTGAGGGATGAGAGGCTTATTAGGGACAAGTCTGATATTGGCCTTGGTCCTCCAGCCTAGTACCAGTGGTCATCAGTTACACCACGACAGCCCACAGCATCCTTATTTCAAACACAGGCCTTGACAAGAAATCATTGCATGTAGATTTCACCAGACCTGAGAGGAGGGGGAAGGAACAGCCCCATCCTGCATCTGGCTGACCTCCCTCCAGCACTCTTTCCACCCCTCTGATCTTGTATTCTGGAGATCACCTCTTCCTCAGGGCTGTTCTAAGCTGATTTGTTTAATCTCATCCCTTGTGTCCCAGGTACTGGTCTAGTAGCTAAGTCCTGAGCCATCTGCACGTGGTGTTCATTTGACCACAGGAATTGGTTCAGTAGGGGCCCAGTGAGCCCAGAGCCAGACTCTGCTTCAGGGGTTGTGAGAGAAGACCCTCTGGCCCTGGGAGCTGTTAGCGGCCATCTCTGACCACGAAAGAAATGATGACGCTGGCATTGCACTACACTCAATGCCTGCCCTGTGCCTGGACTTTAATAAGACCCTTTTATTGCTTAGGCTAGTTTGAGTTTGGTTTTTTACTACTGCCACAACCAAAAGTATTCTTACTGGTGTGTCGGCTTCCTATTTCCTATAATGACCAATGAGTGCACGCTATGTGCACTTCAAAGGCACCATCTCTTTCACTACCATCACTTCCGCATAATAAAAGCAGCTTCAGACAAGTTTGGGCCTCTGCTGCCTTGAAGGGTATTTTGTCCTATACTGAATTCAGTTAACTTTTAAGGAGAAGCTCTGGATTTCAGTTCTATGAATTCATCAAGAGACTGGGCAAATTTGTTCCTCACTTTGGGCTTTTATCTCCATCTCTACAAAAAGAGGGAAGTTAGCTGGATGATCTCTGGGACTCTTCCTGTTAGGAATTTACAATGCCAATGTCATTTGGCAGTGTCGTATCCTCATGGGGATCTGGGCCTTCCTCAGAACCAGCTTTAGCTGGTCTGGATAGGACTTGGGCATCCAGTCTCCAGCAGACTTCATCACAGCGTCCCTTTTCTCTTCTGGGTAGATATTTGGGGGGTGAGGCACAACTGCCTTCCACCAGCTGGGAACTTGTCTTCTTATAAGACAAGACTCTTAATGGACAGAATGGTCGTTTCTTCCAGTTGCCAAGGAAAAAAGTGTTCCTCTTCCTGTGGCCTGATATGTTTCCCTTTTTCCACTGGTTGCCAGGAGGCTCAGAGCTAGGCTGCCAGCTCTGCTGGGGTAACCATTTCTTCCTTGTATACTTCCAGGCATCTCCTTCAAATGCAGTGTTGTTTAAAAACTTGGATGGTGTCTAGTTAAAGTTCTTAACTAGGTACTTGCATCTAGGAAGCCTACCATAAATAGGAGCTATTATCCTGTCTTATTTATGTTTTCTCATCTTCCCTCTATTTGTAACTATCTGGTTACATATGTTTCATTGGAGGTGTTCCTTAGGTGCCTGTTGGGAGTAGACAATAAAGAAATTGGATTCAAAGTTTTCTGCCTTATATTCCCTACCACGGTTATCACCGTCTTCTACTTAGAAAACAAAGTCAGAAGCAGCTTAAGATGGACTTTTATTTCTTAAAAAAAAAAAAAATAAATAAGTGAATACATTGGCTTGAATGTTCTTCCTCTTCTTTTACTCTCCCCCTTCAAAAAAAAAAAAAAAAAAAACACCACTGTGAGAATCCTTAAGATGAAAAGGCAGAGAGTGGGTCACCAGGACCCACACTGGAGGGAAAGGACACTCCACACAGGAGGGGTCAGAGAAGGACTCTGTGGGTGCATGTGGCTTACACGATCTTGGCTGTTGTGAAGGGAGTCCTTCTTCAGCAGAGGCTGGACATTTCCAGCTCTCCTCGGAGCCCTCACAGCTCAGTCTTCACCTTATGCATCAAATCCTTTTGGTCAATCTTGTCTAGGTCCTGGTACCACCGGTTGAAAGCCAGCAGTGCCACGTTCTTGGCAGCCACAGCCGTCACCTCCACGGAGCTGGCCGCCCACTCCAGGGCATTGAGGTGGAAGAGCTGGTCATGCAGTGTGAACCGTGGGAGGGGGGTGTGGGGGCTATGGACGGGGTGGGCCTGCCACTCGGCCGTCTGGACTGAGTAATAGGAGCGAAAGAGGGTCTTCAGCTGGGACCGGAGGAGGGGCTGGGGGGACTGGACTCGCCAAACAGCGGCCTCCTGAGGCTGCTTTCGCCGGAAGCTGGCTGAGATGTTGACAGGACAGATGTTGTCCAGGGCACAGAAGAAGCTGGGGAAATCTGTGGTAAGGATATTGGCAAAGGGGAAAAGCTTAGGGTCGGGGAAGCCAAAGTAGGAAGAGTTGAGGTAGCCATGGACCAAGGAGACGACGGTGGGCTGGAAAGAGCCCTGGACGACATCGATGGGTGGGTCGAATCCTTCAAAGGCGATGGTGCTGCTGTTGTCCAGGTGCAGGGGGGTGGCGATGACCACTATGTCATAGTTGTCAGAGCCCGTGCCCGCCTCATTCTCATACCTGACCCGATACAAGGGTTTCCCCTCTGGATGGAGAGAGAGGAGAACACAAAAGTCAACTTCTTTCTCGGCTTCTACCCACTTATCTGCTGTCCAGGGCCTAGCACCGAGGGGACAAGACCCTGGGTGCAGCCGTGCCGTCCAGCTGCTGTGTCAGTTTTTCAATGCTGGTATGGTGGCAGGGCGAGCCCTGGACCGGAATCAGGAAACCCAAACTCTTTCTCTGGCTGTGGCGCTGACTAGCTAGGGAGCATGGGCAAGGCTGTGGCTCAGAGTCCTCAGTGGTCAAATGGATGGGGCTAGATGAGTGCAAGTCTCTGCTTTCTGCTCTGACATTTTAATCGGGACAACAGTGCCCTCTGGTGTCGCTTGGCAGTGCTGGGACCTGCACCCCAGCAGAGGAGTTTTAGGGATAGAGGAGGAAGTGTTCATTGTATAGGAAGGGAGTGGTTATGGCCCCTGCTCTGTCTATTTACCTGTTGGCTGCAGGGTCACAGTGGTCACCGTGGCATGGATCACGTTGGCCTTGGTGAGCTTCAGCAGACCAGAACAAACCAGCTTGTTGCCTCCCTCCACAGACCACAGGCTACCTTGGGCCCCCGCTAGAGACATGGCTCCTGGGCAAAAGGGGAGGGAGGGTGATCAGTGGCTTCTCAACCTCTAGGCAGTGGGGCTGGAGAGGCCAGCACCATCCTACTCAGGCCTCTGTCCCAGGCCAAGACTCCCCCCAACTCCTGCAGGGAGAGACAATACACAGAGATAGATACGATAGAATTCACAATGTTGTAAAGTAAAAACATTATGCTCAGTGCAAGAGCCCCTATAGAAGAACACAGATTGTATGATTCTATTTAAATAGACTGCCCAGAATGGGCAAATCCACAGAAACACAGAGCAGATTTGTGGTTGCCTAGGGCTGGAAGGCTAGGGGATGTTGGGGGAACTGATGGCTACAGGGATGAGTTTTGAGGGCAGTGAAAATGTTCTCAAATTGATTGTGGTGATGGAGACACGGGTGTATGTGTGTGCACGCTCAGTCTCTCAGTCATGTCTGGCTCTTTGCGACCCTGTGGACCGTAGCCCACCAGGCTCCTCTGTCCATGGGATTTTTTTCCAGTGAGAATTCTAGAGTGGGTTGCCATTTCTTCCTCCAGGGGATATTCCCGACCCAGGGATTGAACCCATTGCTTCTGTATTAGCAGGTGAATTCTTTATTGCTGTGTCACCAGGGAAGCCAGATGGAGACACAACTCTGAGTGGTCTGAAAGCCATTGACTCCTACATTTTAAATGCGTGCACTGCATGATACATGAATTATATATCAAAGGATACCTACAAGGTGCTGGGAGAATGAGCAGGGTCATCTTGCTGAGGGGACACTAGGCAGGACCAGAAGGCTGGGAAGGAACGAGCAGCGGCCAGAGGAAGAGTATCCTAGGCATGTGGGAGGTACTTGTTAATTATAAACCCTTTCATTCATTTATTTAGCAAAAATGGTCTGAGTGCCTATGATGGTCAGCACTGTTGTAAGGATTTCTCAGTAAACAAAGGAGAAAGATTCCCATTGGGAAGCCTGCATTCGAGTGGGAGGAGATAAAATAAGTCAATTCAGTAGCCTGGTAGGGCAAGGGGACCAGGACTCCTGGGGGTGGGAGAGGTTATGCAGCTTCAATGAAAAGGCAACATCTTCACAGAGACATGGGAAGCAAGAGTTTACTATGACTGCGTCTCCAGGAAGGTTCTTCCAGGCAGAGGGATGGCCACACAAAAGCCTCAAGGTGGGAGAGTACCTGGGACGCTGGAGACACGGCAAGAAGACCAGAGTGGCTGGTCTGGGGTGCGTGAGTGGTGAGATGGTGAGGCCTAGACCACAGGGCCCTGCAGACCACTGGAAGGACTTTGGATTTTCCCTGAAGGAAAGTAGGAGCCATTACAGTCTTACATGCAGGCCTGTCAGGATCTGTCTTTTGTTTTAAAAGGATCATCTGGGTGAGGTGTTGAGCTTGGAGGGGCCAGGGAGTGGGCAGAGGGTGGGGGACCTGGTAGGAGACTTGTAGCAATCCTGGTGAAGGATGCTAGTGCTTAGACCAAGGAAGAGGCATTGCTAGGAAGCAGTCAGGTTCTAGGTATACATGGAAGGCAAAGCAGATGGGATTTCTTGACATATGACACAAAGGGTATGAAAGAAAGCAATGATTCAAGGTTTTGGCTGTAGCAACCGAAAGGAGTAATTACCAGCCAGCCTATGGGGAGGCTGGGAGGGGCAGGCTTGAGGGGAAAGATCAGAAGCTCAGGTTTGGGTGCACTGAGTCTGAGATGCCCATTAGCTGTTCCAGTGTGGACACAGGGTGACGGCTGACACATGAGCTTGCAGTTCTGGAGACAGGTCTGGGCTAGAGGTCATGTTTGGGAGTCAGGTGGGTGGAACTGAAGCCCCAAGACTGGCTGAGCTCACCAAGGGAGGCTGAGTAGTTGAGAGCAGAGGAGGACACAGGACTGAGCCTGGGCCTTCCATGTTAGGAGGCAGGAGAGGAGAAGAACCCAGCCAAGCAGGCCAGTGAGTGCCTGTGTAGTTCCTTGGCCTTGAATGCCCCTCCCCAGCCCTCACCGCCCCAATAAAATCCTACTGTATCTTTCAAGGCCCAGAATAGTTACCACACCTTGGGGAAGATGTGCCTTGATGTCTTTCTTGGGCAGATCTGTGTCCTGTGCTGGAAGATGGTGGGTGATATATGTGCCTGCCCACCCCAGTAATGAGCTGGGAAGATGCAGTGCTCTAATAAGTGGAATCCCAGGGGCCCAGAGGTCTTAGCGGGGCAGATTATGAAACCAATCCAAACAGGAGTGGCAGAAACATCCCAGACCTGAGATCTGAGCTTCCCTTTCACTGTGAAGTGAGGTGAACACCATCTCCTGCCAACTGAGAGGACGGATGCCAGAATCAAAGGGTGTTGGGGTGATGTCATGTACTGAGTTGGGTAAATGTAAGGTTATTACAAGGAGGGCTGGGGAAGGGCAGGTGGGCAGGCTGAGGGCTGGAGGCTTACCGGCAAAGGCGGGCATCGCTGCTGACTGGCCATAGCTGGCCCGCAGAACGGCGGAGACTACGTCGTCGATAAAGCGCTGGGTGACGCCCACCTGGAGCAGGGACTCAGCCACGGAGCGCTGGGTCATGTTGACGAAGGCAGATTCTCCCAGCGAGTAGAGCAGTTCCTCCACACCCGAGAAGGCATAACCGTGGGCCTGGTACTTATAGATCCTGGGAGACATATGGACCCAGAGCTCTTGTGCAGAAAGGCCTTTCTGCTGACCACCTGCCGCTGGGTCACTGCACCTGGGGGCCCACCCCTCCTCTCCATGTAGGGGTGGGAGAGGAAGCTTGTTATGTTACCTTGGCCTATTTGCTGGCTATGGTGGGCCCGTCCCACCTTAAGGGACAGCCCAGAGGGAAGGGCAAACACTTTGGATCCCACCAGAACCTGGCTTCACATGGTGGCTCCTCTGAATGACAATCATATCACCTCTCAAGTCGCTCCCTGATGAGGTTGCAGTCCTCTTCTCACTCAGCTGGGACTGCCAAGCAGTGGTCCATGCCCACCCCCACTGACATATCCCCTCTCCAGCAACAACAGCTCTTCCCTGGCTTCTAGGACCACACTGGACCCCATGGCAGCTGCTTTATGCCAAAGTTGTCACCCTCTCTGCTGGCTTGGCCTGTCTTCCCCTGTGTCTTGGTCCAACGAGGCTCCCACTCACCCCCTCGCTAATGTCTTCTTCCCCCACGACTCTCCCCACCTTGAGGACTGGCATTTGCCTGGAGCTGTCGGCTGATGGACTTTTGGATAGTGGCCTTTGGAATGTTGCTTCTGCTCGGGCTGTTCTGTAAATGTGCCGGGTTTGGTTGTTGACAAGAAGCCCAAATGGAGGTATCCAGAAAGCAATTAGAGACTGCTTAGGTAGTGGGTCTGGAACTTAAGGGGAAACTGGGGCTCACAGGTGGAGGTTGTCTCCCACAAAAGGGAGAACTTGGTGCTGGGGTAAAATTGACAAGGGAGAAAAATATATGAAAGAGGAAAGAGAAGTGAAGAACTAACTTTGGGGATACCCAGAGAGTACAAGGAAGAAGTGCCATAAAAAAGCATAGTTATAGGAGTGGGAAGAGCAGAGAAGTGCCAGAAACCAGGAAGGAGGCCTGGAGGCCATGAACAAGTGTCTGATCCTGAAGTCTCTGCACCTAGGCCAGGAAACGGAGAACCTTTGGAAGGACTGACTGTCGGGGAGAGCTGGGGACTAGCCTGGTGAGTGAGTGGACTATGAGGGGTTGACAGAGTGACAACAGGATACTTATCCTTCTTATTTGGAGTTGATGGGGAGGGGGCTGGGGCATAAGGAGGAGGAACTGGTAAAGAAAGGTGTTTGTTCTAGATAGGCCTGGAGGACAGAAGAGTTTGTAAATGGTGGTCCACAGGTTGCTTGTGGCCTGCAGGTATGTCTTATTTGCCTTGTGAGATGAACTGGTTGCACATATTGAAAAACTAATCTCACATACAACTGGATTTCCAGTTTCTTCTGAAAAACCGGAATTTGCCCTGTAAGGCTGGCATTCCCACGTGGCCACAGGGGGTTTGAGCAGAGGGCTAGCTGCCCATTCCGATAGGGCCTGGCTCTTCAGGACCCCTCACTGCTTATCCTTCCCTTTCACTAAACTGCTTCATTTATTCATACCCCAGGCAGGCCCTTGAAGGTGGCTGAGTTTGCAACCCATGCTTTTTTTTGGCCAGAGCACAAGGGATGTGGGATTTTTTAGTTCCCTGACCAGGGATCAAACCCATGACCCTTGCACTAGAAACACAGAGTCTTAACCACTGGACCACCAGGGAAGTCTTGCAACCCATGCTTTTATTTACCAGTTTAGCTAAGGGAAAGAGGATGCCAGTGTGACAACAGGAGAGACAAGTACTGCTGTACTAAAGTAAGTCCCTTCCTGATGCTGGGGGTGTGCTCAGAGTCTGGGTGGAATTCTCACACCCAGTGAGTACCTTTTCCATTTTGACAATGTACAGTCAAGTTGGTTCCTTCTGCACCTCTTTTCCTCTCTCCCTCTGGAAGGCCCTCCCCAAGGCTCTGCCCAGCCCTACCTCATGAACTTCTCCATGACCTCCTCCACCCACATCTGCAGTCTCAGGAAGCTGATGCCGTAGTGCCACCAGAGGCGGAAGAGGTTCAGCAGGTACCAGTCTGTCTCCTCCAGCACGAAGTTCTCCCCATTGAAGATGGCGCTCCTGCCTCCCACCTCGCGCCGGTGCCGCAGCCCTGAGGAGACAATGAAGAGGCCCTTAGGTCCCCTACAGAGGCCCCCCTGAACCCCAGGGGAACCTAGCAATGCCAGAAGCTTAAATTCAGGGCCATCCTGAAGGATGGCTCCACTAAAGGGAATGTGACACTATGTTTGGTGCATCTGTGCTGCTTGTTCAACAACAGTAAACAGTGTGCTGGGGAGATGTCTGGCCCGCCTAGTCAACAAAGAAATGAAAATTAAACTCATATTCCGTTTTAGATGTTTTCCTAACAGGGATCCACTCAGCCATGAGTGAGGGAGATTCAGTCGTCATCCTGGATCGTCTAGGGGCTGAGAGCCACGGGGCTTGCTCTGGAATGGTGGCCCGGGGCACCAAGGCCACAGGGAAGAAATCACAGCTCCTGATAACCACCTGCACTCTACAACTAACAGAGCACCGAAGCTTTGGATCTCACTTCATCCTCTCACAGTCTCGGGAGAGGCAGAACAAGAGTCAGTATCCCCCAGGTAAAGATGGATGGATGGAAAATGAGGCTTAGAGATTATAGGGCCTGCCCTAAGTCATGGACTTTTCTTTCTTTCCCTCCTATTCCTGTCCCTAAATCACAAAGTTCCCCTACCCAGACGCAACCAGTAAGTATATTCCTTCACCATCCTTCTAGAGATCTTTTGTGCCAACACTTATAAATGTGTACACATCTGTGAGCTGTCTCTCCCTCCACCTACCCCCATATACTATTAATATACACAGTGGCCTGCACCTTACTGACATGTGCATCTTAAGAGAGTGTTCTATACCTGGGCATACAGGACTTGGCTACTGAATAGTCTGCTGTGTGCTTAAACAATATTTAGTCTCAGATCCTAGTGGATGGGCAGGTAGAATATTTTCAACTTTTTACTATTACAAACAGTGCTGTAACGAGTAACCTTGTGTGTCTGCTGCTCTGTACATCTGTGAGCACACTTACGGGATCACTTCTGAGAAGTGGAATTTCTGCATCCAGTGGTACATATATTTGTGGTTTTGACAGATGCTGCTGGGGTTGAATCTCAGCTCTCTCGCTTATTAGCTGTAGGGCCTTAGCCCAGGTGTATGAGCCTCAGTTGCCTTGGGAGGAGATACAGCACCCATCTTGCAGGCTGGTAGGAGGATTAGAAGTAATGTCTATGTATGACCCAGAAGGATGCCAGGTGCTTGGCAAGCACACAGCATGTGGAAGCCGTTATGATTATAGATTACTGAGAAGCAGTAAACTGATGGGGAGAGAAACTAGTCTGGGGGTGGGGCTGTCAAACCTGAATTCTAATCCGGGCTCTGCAACTAACTCACTGTGTAACCTCAGGCAAGTTCCTTCCCCTCTCTGGTCTCAGCTGCTCCATCTGTAAAATGAGGAGATTGGGCACATGACCTTCTGGCCTTGACCATCTGGGTCACCTGGGAAGGGCCCGAGGGCTGCCGCCAGCCCAAGGATGGTGCACTCACCCAGCTGCTTGACGAAACCCTGCATGTGGAGGCTCAGGGAGTGAAAGGAGGCGGCGCCACTCTCATAGTGCTGCTTGTTGACGGAGATGGTGGCTAGGCGGCCGCCCACGGTCCCCTTCTCAAACACGTCGATCTGCACCCGGGGGCCAAAGTGCTGTTGGAGGAAGTGGGCCACAGCAGAGCCCCCGATTCCAGCTCCAACCACAGCTGTCATCAGGCCCAGGAGGCAGGCGTGGGGAGAGACAGAGCAGGGGTGTGAGACTGTGGGTCACTCCTTCTCAGTCTCCTGGGCCAGTGGTTTCCTAGGTACTCGCATCTCATAGGCTTCTAACATCTCAAAAAGGAAATCTGTAGACTAGTGCTTAGTAAAGTGTTAGCTTCTCAGTCTTTCCGATTCTTTGCAACCCCATGAACTATAGCCTGCTAGGCTCCTCCACCATGGAATTCGCCAGGCAGTAAAGCTATCAAACAGCAAAGTACAACCTGCAAACTACCACCTACTATAACCCTTATTTTATAAAGAAAAAGACAAGTTAGCAGCAAAGGGGCAGGGAAGAATCTCAAAATTTATTTAAGGGAATAAATCTAGCTTTATACAAACTCATTGAAAGTCAAAGTGAAAGTCACTCAGTCGTGTCTGACTCTTTGCAACCCCATGGACTGTATGTAGCCTGCCTGGCTGCTCTGTCCATGGAATTCTCCAGGCCAGAATACTGTTCCCTTTTCTAGGGGATCTTCCCAACCCAGGGATCGAACCCAGGTCTCTCACATTGCAGGTGGATTCTTTACCATCTGAGCCACCAGGGATATTTTACTATGAATTGGTGAATACCTGGTCACTGCCAGGTAATTAGGTTAGATTAGTATTAGGAATCCACTCCTTAATCCAGGGGTTGGCAAACTACAGCCTGAGAGCCAAATCAAGGCAGATTTCTGTTTTTGTAAGGTGAAGCTTTATTGGAATGGAACCATGCACTTTCTTTTGCTTATTGGCTATGGCTCTTTCATGCCAGGCAGAGTTGAGTAAAGTTGGAACAGAGGCTATAAGCACAGCCTAAAATATTTACTCTCTGGCATTTAACTTAAGAAGTCAGCCAACCCTTGGTCTATTGCAACTTCTCACCTGACACTTAAGTCATTTCCACATCCATGTTTGCCAAGCCTCGAATGCACCCTGTGACAGATAACTAGTCACTATATAGGGCACTCTATTCCACTTTGGACTCTTGTTATAGTTTCAGCTTTTTGACATCTTTTTGGGTCTTACCTACTGTCTTTACTTCTCCTCCTTCTTTCCTTAGTTGCAAACTTAGTTCATATACCACCAATATTCTGATCCAAGTCACTGAGAAAAGTGTGTTACTGGTCAGGGCTCTGAGGTGCTGCTAGGAACCACTGACCAAACAGATAGTAATCATTACACAGCACTGAGAGGATAGTGAAGCAGCTGTGAAGCTACTGAGTTGGACAGCCACGCTACCCACAGTTTTTGCCCACCAGGTATCTAAGACACAGCTTTCCTCTCACCTGACAATCTAGTAACATATCAAAGAGAAGGAGATTTGTCCTTACTAGACCCATGTTGGGCTTTCCAGGTGGCGCAGTAGTCAAGAATTTGCCTGCCAATGTAGGAGGTACAAGAGACGCACGTTCGATCCTTGGATCAGGAAGATCCCCTGGAGGAGGAAATGGCAAAACCCACTCCAGTATTCGCGTGCGCACGTGTGCACGCGCACACACACACACACCCACTTGTTGGATCCTAAGACTACTAACTCTTGTCAAGAAGGCAAAACTACAAGTTGCTTTATGATCTGGTCTCCATTTACTTATTCCATGTCCTGCCTCAGCCTTGCAACACTCCACCTTTTTGTCTGCCTCAATTTCTTTTTTTGGCCATACCATGCAGCATATGGATCTTAATTCCTTGACCAGGGATAGAACTCGTGCCCCCTGTAGTGGAAGCACAGAGTCTCAACCACTGGACTGCCAGGTTAGTCCCCTGCCTCAGCTTCTTTTGCTGTGGAACAGACTTCGCCCTGTCAGGCCTGTGCCTTTGCCCACGTCGTTCCCTTTGTCAGAAACGCTCTGTTGTCTTTTGCCTTGCTGACCTCTGTGGCCCTTATATGTCATTCTTAGCTGGCTGGCCTGACCTGCCTAAGACAACTGTCCCTCCTACATATTCCCACAGCATACTCTCCTTACCCTGGCCTGGTCCATGGGACACTACTCAAATGATCTGTCAAGGACTGAGGGTCCCTATGTCCCCAGATTCTGGCAGGCAGTAGAGCTCACTATTGCATTTTGAAAGAACAAATTACTTCTTTATTCTCAGTGTTTACAAAGCCGCTTCCAAGGATACCCTTTAACCTTTTAAACCAAGTGCTTCCCACCCTTTCCATTTTTGACAAAGCCCTGAATTACCCTTTCCCCACCCCCCACCCCAGAGAAATTGCTATCACAAGACCTGGAAGCTGCCTAAAGGCTATAGGGAAGCAGAAGACCTCATCTCACTAAGAAATGGCTCCTTCAACACCAATGACCTGACACCTGCTCTCTAGTCTGTGGTAAGATTTGCTGGACATAGAATGAATGGAACAGAGAGGGCCCTGTAGCAATGTAGATTGGGATCCTGGAGGATAGTGGGTTTTACCAGTGAGCAGAAACCCATTCTCTGCAGAGAGAACAGCATAAGCAGGGCCCGGGTGGGATTCTGGGGGACTTTTAAGGGTCTGATGCCACACCGAGGTGTTCAGATTTGATCATGAAGCAGCCTGAGGGTTACAACATCTTAACAGGAAGCCCCTCATTCCCATTGTGGGTAGAGTCCAAGCCACTGAGGATGCACAGAGGCTCTTATCAGAGCAGTGAGGAAAATTAAGAAAGTTGCAGGAAGCTTGGCATTGCCAAATCTCTTGCCTTGATGATGCCTGGGGTGAAGTGGGTAGGACCAGCTGGAATGAGGCAGGCAGCAAGTTCTGCATTGGCAGAAATGGTTGAGCTGTGAGAAGGTCCTACCCCTTCCTCAGTGGTCACTGGTAAATGCCATGCTCTGCTGCCCTTTCTCAAGAGATGCGGGAGCCCTGCACATCAAGACCTTGCCTGCCTCATTCTTCCCCATCCTTCAAAGCCTGGCTCCAAATCCATCTCCTTCATCAAGCCTTCTCTATCCATTCCAGCTCTCAGGATTCTCTCTCCTCTGAAAACCCTAAATGTTTAGTCCTAAATTGATTTCTGGCACGCTTCAGCCTGTCTTAATCCTTTATGGCCTGAGCTGGGGTTTGGTAATGCAGACCTTAGCACTGCACTGGCCCCATTATGTCTGTGGTATTCCCATGGGGCAGCCCTCCCTCCGAGTGAGAGTCACTCCTCTCCCACACCAGAAACCCAGCATCTCTGTCTACAGGAATCTGATATATGAGGGACTTGAAAATCTTTGATTCATGTTGAATTAAAATGACAAATGTTAAGAGAAAAAAAGTATAAACAAATATGGAATGTTAGTCAGTTATATACATGATGAAGTATTTAGAAGTATGTCCTCATGTCTGCAATTTATTTTGAAAAGCATTAAAATCTAAGATGGATTAATGGACATGTGATAGGTCTGTGATAAAGCAAATATAGTAGCAGTTTCTTAACAACAGAATCTAGGTGCTGGGTAAAGAGATGATCAATGTGTAAGTCTTTCAACTTTGGTCTAGGTTTGAAAATTTTCAACATAAAATGTTGGGGGGAAAAAAGCAAATAAATAAGAAGACTGCTGTGAAAAATTCCTCATTTTGTCATTCAACAAATCTGTCCCCAGAGGACTTACCATGGTTTCTGTCTCTCCTAGAACTGTCTCCTACCCTCCATGAGGTTTTTGGCTTAGATGTTGCTTCTAGGAAGCCCTCCCAGAGCCCACAAAGACGGGTGACTGCCCTTCCTCTATATTCACAGTCTTTCTCAGCCTCAGCACTAACTTCCTTGTATTGTGCAGTCTCTCCTCCTCCGGACAGGAACTATGAACCAGTGCCTGCTACACAGACGACCCTCAATAAACCTGTGTGAATGACATCATCCAGACAGACCAGAGTCCTGGGGGCACCTGGCAAAGAGCCAGGTCGAGGGCAGATACTTAACGCCCCTGAACCTTCTGGTGAGATCAGTGACCAGTCCTGCCCCAAGGGTCTTTTCTGCCCCAGGTAGCCCTGGACACAGGCCCACGCCTCCCTCCCCATCAGCACCTTGCCTACTGCGGTCCCCTTCCTCGCCCAGTCGCAGTGCCTCGGCTCTTCTCCACCCAGCTCCTCTCCCGAGGACCCCTCCCTCGTCCAGCTGCCTTCCCCTTCCCCCATCCAGCTGCTCCCGGCTGACAACCCTTTTCCCTCGCAGCCCTCCCCAGATCTACACCCCACCCAGTCCTTCCCGCACCGATTTTACTGGGCCGGGCATCGCCTGTAGCGGCGGCAGCGAGGAGCGCGGCCAGCGCGGCGAGGAGCCGGGCAGCGTGGGCCATGGCGGGCAGCGATGGGGGCAGCACGCCGGGGCTCGGGCACTGGAGGGTTGGCGCTGGGCTCCCCGCCCCGCCCCAGCGCCCAGATGGCTCTTCCGCCTTCCAGCCTCGCTGGTCACAGCTTCTTATTGGACAAGCGGCAGTCCCTCTTCGGCACGAGGCCCTCATTAGCCGCATCTCTCTAGGGGCAGGCTCTGTCATTGGCAACTTCTCCGTCCCGCCTCCTGGATGCGGTTTCCTCATTGGCTGGCTTGTCTTGCTCCGGCGCAGGTGCGCGCGCTTTGGGTACTCAGCATCAGGACCCGGGCCCAGCTCCGGGGAGATTGATGATAGAGAAAGAACTGCAGCTTTGACGATCTCCGTTCAAATCCAACCTCTGAGCGTTAGTAGCTCTGTAACGTGCCTTCTCCGTGTCCCATACAGTCTCCTGCTCTACCTTTCTAGGTGGTTGTGACAATCACGTGAAATAAGGCACGTGAAATCACTTGGCAGTGTCTGCAAGTGCTGGAGATTGCTGACCAACCATGCAGCCAGGATGGCTAGACGCTACTTGTTTCAGCATGCTGAAACAAAGCCAGATGCTTTCCAGACTGCTGTTAGTTACCACGTGTCTTTGCGGCTTTGACACACAGTTTGTGTCTCTGCCTTCTGCTTCAAAAACAAAAGGTAAGAGTTTCATCCACTCTTAGAGGGGAGAGGAAAGGTAGAAAGAAGAGATAAACTCCATTTTCACTCTCTAAGGAAACAAAAGCAGCTTCACTATGGCTAGTTAGCTACAGTATAAAGGACAGATTTCCTCTCACAGAAAATAAAATTGGGGATGAGTTTCAAAATAAAATAAGGAAAATTCATGTGTATTCAGTCAGATTATGGCTAAGAATAGAAATAGAAAGGACTCTGTGAAGAGTAAAAGGTCATAGAGCTGAGATTACAGCCAACTTTGTGAGTCTTAACATGGCCAAACTGGATTATTAGTAAAATGGTAGATGAATAAATATGCATTTCTCATAAAAAAAAAAAAAAACCCCAAAAAACACTTTTTGGTAATATTTATGTTAAAATGCAAAACCAGACTCAAGATACTCCTTTAAATTACTATGTTTTCTTTTTGGCCTCACTCTGTGGCGTGTAATCTGCATTTCAACTTGTGCCCCCTGCATTGGGAGCAGTCTTAACCACTGGAATGCCAGGGAAGTGCCTTCCTTAATCATCTTTTAAAACAAGCATTCGTTGATCGCTTTGTGCCATGTTCTCTTATGTGCTAACAGTATGATCCATGCAGTATTTTTTTAATAGGGTAAAATCATATTAAAACTCAACTTTGCTTTTAATTTTAGTAAGTAAAGTAAATGTTGCTCAGTCATGTCCGACTCTTTGTGATCCCATGGACTGTAAACTACCAGGTTCCTCCGACCATAGGATTCTCCAGGCAAGAATACTGGAGTGGATTGCCATTTCCTTTTCCAGATCTTCCCAACCCAGGGATTGAACCCAGGTCTCCTGCATTGTAGGCAGACGGTTTACCATCTGAGCCAATTTTAGGGTCCTTGGTAATTCTAGATTTTACAGCTCTTTTCTCCTGTTAGGAAAAAATTCTTCCAATCCCACAATACCATGTGTATCAAAGTTGTAGGACAAATTCAAAAAAGCTGTTTAAGAGGAAAAGCAAGGAGCCATAATTCTGGTGGCCAAGGTACTAGTAGTGAGACTGGGAGTGGGGTTGGGTGATTCCATCAGTTATTTATTGCTGCATAACAAACTACCCCAAAACTTAGTGGCTAAAGGTAACACTTTTTTTTGCCCATAAATCTGCACATTGGGCAGGACTCAGTGAGATGTCATCTGTTCCATGTGATGTCAGATGGGGCTGTTCCACTGGGGACTGGAAAGTCCACTTTCAAAGTGGCTCACTAAGGTGGCTGGCAGGTTGGTGCTGGCTGTCAGCTAAAAGCTCAGCCATGGCCCTTGGTTCTACTCCACTGGCTACCTGAGTTGGCTCTTTGGTTTGATGGCCAGGTATCAAGAGTGAGCATCCAGAGACAGGAAGGTGTGGGTCAGAAACCAGCAGTGTCACCTCCCTATAATCTACTGGTTCAGATTCAAGGAGATTTCAAAGCTGTTTTAAAACCTCCAGTGAATTTGAGAATGGAAAAGAGTAAGGATATACTTACCAACTAGCTCTGGGATTGTGAGAAACAATGGATTATGGAGCCAGGGTGGGAAGAATGATGAAAATGCAAAGCCAAAACTACAGAAAAGGCTGGCTACAAAGAGGGGCACTTAGCCAGGAGGCTGGGTATGTGGAAGCCAGTGGAGAAGCAGAGGTAAAGACAAGGCTAGGCAAAGGTTGGGAAGAGCACGTGGAAGCAGGCAGCCACATGCCAGTAATTGGATTGAGAGGATGGTCAGAAGTTCTGCAGTTCGAGTAAAATGATTAAAGCAGGTAAGATGATTAGAACCAAGAAGCAGGCACAAGAATATAAGGCAGTGCCAGACAGAAAGGCAGAAATAAATAGGAGTCTAGATTGAAGAAATACATAGAAATTAGAAGGAAGCAAGTCAAGGAGGTAAAAAAACAGACAAGACTTCAACACCAAGGCAAAATGACTGCACTGCATCCACTGGCCTGGGCAGCTGTGAGACCCCAAGTTCCCTCCACTGAGCGTCAACAGGTCGGTCAGCAATCAGTGAAGTGACCATGTCAATACACAGTATGATTCTGGCAGACAGTAAATACATGAAACGCAGTAATTTCAATTAAGGTTTTATTAACGTTTCTGAAGATTATATTTCACCTTTGTCTTCTCTGATTTTGCTTTAGTGTTTAAGGATGTTTCTTCATTTATTAAATCCTTTGCCATGAAAGAGCACCACGTAACTTATGTCAGTACAAACTGAATGATTCTTTTATAGTGGTAAGGAAAATCCACCAAAGATTCATAAAATCTAAGTACTAAGACACCAAGGTCCCTCTTCACATAAGCCAAAGCTTCCTTACACATATCATCTACATGCCAACAGTATCTTTTTACTTTACCATCAAGATGAAAATAAGAGAGCCGAGACCACCTTATTTCTCCAGTCTAAAAATGTACACTTCCTCAGTATAGTTTAAACAGACACACACAAAAAACAGAAGTTGAAAGGAAAATAATTCACTGTGACTGATTAACTTACAATTATTTTTTTATAGTCAAGCACCAGTCTTCCCCTTCCCCTAGACTTTAGGCAACTATGAAAACAAACAAAAAACAATGTGTATAAAAAGCAATAAAAATAAATATTCGAGGGCCTACTGTAATAGGCAATTTGCACATTTCATTTAATCCTCGTAATAGTTTGAGAATTGTAACTATTTTACAAACATGGAAGCAGGCTCAGAAGAGTGAAGTGACTAGGCTGGGAATTATGTTCAAGTTGATGCTTACTAAGCATATGCTCTGTTATGCTGTGCTGGCTCCTGAAAGCCTTTCCACTTTTTGAGATTCTGTTACAGCTCCAGCTTCTAAATTTATACTTTTAACTCTGCAAAACTACTGAATAATAGAAGAATCTAAAATTATTCTCAATCTACTTGCTAAAACAGGAGGTTGCAAAGAATACTGAAAAACTCTTCAAGTAATCAGAACATTCCACACCTAAAATTATGGTTATTCTAATTCATTTGTAATGAATAGCTAGTGATCCAAGAACAAATGGAAAATCATAATTGCCTCACTTTCTTATTGTCACTATTTGTCATTCTCAAAGGAATGAAGGCAAAAGAGAAGAGACAAATTCCCATTGTGAAATCTGACTGCTCATTACATTTACAGGATGTACTTAGTGGAATGCCAAGAGGTTCTGGTTTTAAAATCTCACCACCAGTCTTGTTTGCATCTTAGAAGTATGCATTTGTTTTTTAAAGTGTCTAATCTGGTGGAGGTGGTAGTACCCATTAGGGGATGGTTTTGAGGATGCATCTGTGTCGTGTGCTGAACTATCTATGATGTCTAAGAGGCTGTTTCACCACCCCACAGAATGGGGTCATAGATTCTAGAAGAAATGGATTTATTTTATGGGAAAGTAACTTAAACCTAAACCTAACAACAGTTAATTGTCTGTTGGGGGTATATTTGCATGTTCATTATAGAACTGTTGAATCTTAAACACTGAAGTTAATATCTAGTTGTTTCTTACTTAAGTTCTCACTGAAATTTAGTTTACTAGTTTTAGAGATTTGTTTTTTTTGAGTCCAGTCCTAAAAAGACTGTTTTTACACATAGTCTGAAGAAACTGAAAGGGTGAGATTAGATCATTAAGGCGACTTCTAACATTAAAATATCTATAAAGACCTCCTTTCTAATGTTCGATTGATATATACATCATTCATTCACTAACTCATTTACTGAATAAATTTTTTATAGAACACTATCTATAAGACTGAAATAAAAAATATACACATAGGCTCATTACCTCTAGGAGGTCAGTACATAAAAGGGGAGCTAAATGTTTACATGTGACATAAGACAGATAAAAAAACTAGGATATAAAGCTAGTTAATGTAAGAGAGGTAGTGAATTGTGAGTACCCCCCCAAAAAAAACCCCAAAACAAAAACTCCAAGCCCATTATAACTAAATCAAATGAGGAATCATAAGAACCTAACATTTTTTGGTCCTGACCGCCTCCCTACATAATCTAATCATGGATCACAAGATAAATCTGACAAAGTGGCAGAGGATTTAAGGGCCAGTGGAAAGAGAAATTGTGGTAAACTACTTGCATAGACCAGTTTAGGTCATTAGCTGTTGGCGCTGCCTCAATTTCCCTGAAATGATTATACACCCAGGGAGGCTGAAAATAATTTGAAGACAACTCAGTAAGGAAAGCACAAGGTTTTTTGGCCAGACTTGCTTGCAAGGGACCTGGTATCTTGATTTCTTGCCAGTCTCTGTCTTCCAAGTCTTTCCTGGGGCCTTAGCCTTGTAAATGGGATTTGAAAAGGGAAATGAGTGTGAATATGAAGTCCACCTGGCAGAAACTATAAGGACAAAAGACGGTTAGAAGAAAAATAAAATGAAAAGAGTAGGCTCTGAAAATCTATGTGCATAAAAATCAATCCAAATGATTTAAATTCATACAGCTATAAAGCTTTATAATTTCAGTACCCAAATGTTAAACCAATCCCTACCACCTCCTCTTCCCACCAAATTCAAGATCGTATTCAATTTCTGTTATAGGGACCAGAAATGAACGTTTAGTTGAAAACACATAAACATACAACTCATTTCCACCTTTAAAAAAGATTTTGGATTGAAAGTCATCAGAGTACCAATTTTAAAATAATTTTCTTCAACACATTTTGATAAGGCCACAGGAACACTTGTCACATTGTTCAAATGCCCAATGGCAAGACTTCTGATGAGACCAAACAGGTCACATTAAATCAAGAGTATCTCAGAAATAAAGCCAATATGACTAAATCCAAAACAGATCACATGAAGTACCTCATGTACAATACGAACCTAGTTTAATAAATAAAGGAATCACAGGTGACTGCACTCTGGGAGAACATGCAGTTCCTCTGGGCCCATTCATAGTCTTCTCTGAGACTCTACTGCCACTTCCACCTGGGCAAGTCTAATGGTGCGGCCATGAAGCTTGTAGCCATCTTGCCTTACGAATGCCACGGTGCCAGGCTGCACCCCAACACCAGCTGGCACGTGACAAATGAGTTCATGCTCATGAGGGTCATATTTGTCACCGATGGGTGTCATCTTCTCCAGGCCGTGTTTGGCGAACACACTTTTCAGCTTTGCTTCTAAAAGTGACAATCCTCGGAAGATCTTCTCCAGAGTGAGCTTCTGGTCCGCAGGCTCTGTTTCTTCAGAAATACACTCTGTAGTCTTCTCCAAAATGTCTGCGACCTCCACCAAATCCTTACAGAAACTCTGAATTCCTACAGAGAAACCAGACACTTACTGTTTGTGAGGAAATCACTGTTCTTGAGAGCAGAGTTTGGGGAAGGCTCAAAGAGGTGGCTGGTATACTAGGTACCCCAGGAAATGCAAAGACTGCCACATGGGATTCGAGGATCATCACCAGTGATTACCCTCGCAACCAAACTGATGAGCCAACATTTCTCTTAAAACACATACATCTAGGAAGCCACTTAGGAGATGGGGAAGATCGTTAGAACCCAAGAACTAGGTAAGACTATGTACAAAAGGTTCAGAAACGTGTCTTTTTAAAAACTTGACTTAGTTTTATATGCTTGTTTTATCTATGGGGTGAAGGACAGGGAGGCCTGGTATGCTGCAGTCCATGGGGTGCAAAGAGTCGGAAGTGACTGAGTGACTGAACAACTCACCTTTACATATATTTTGAAAATTCCTGCCTGTCTCATTTGTGCTAAGGCATGCATTCTCAATAGGAAGAAGACGTTCATTGATGGGGGAATAATAAAAGAGGAGTTGACAAGACTGTACTAAGGAGGAGTAAAGGAGTGGTTTATTCTTGAGGATTAGCTAAACAGGAACAGGAAAGAAATATACTCCATAGATGAGGTAAGTCTCTAAATGCCTGCTACAAAGTTATATCTTATTGTTTGTGAGGAAATCACTCTGTTCTGTCCGCTGGAGACAGGCCACCAAGCTTGTCTAATTTTTTTAGAGTCACATAAACTTTATAAAAGTGAACTCAGTTGTTGAGAAATCTCATTACTTTCAATGCATCATTCTTCATTTTTCTTAATAGAAATGAAGGAATATCATTTTTGTGTGGTAACACAAAAGCCCTGGTAGGAGCTGGTGAGGGGCAAAGGACTTTGTTGATCTAGTTTTAACCCAGGGACAAGTTTAAGGCCCTGTATCAAAACACACAGCCAATAAGAGAGATAATGACAGAGGAGAGACTTCCCAGGTATGTACTGTCTGGATGGAAAGGCTGCAGTTTGCTGAGCCCTGATAGTTGGAAATATGCGACTAAAACTTGGATGAAATATCAGAAACACATTTGGGGGTCAGTACTGAGTTATTTAGGAATACAATTTCAGGGTTAGTATTTATTCAGAGTCTTGAAACATGGTATCTAAAGCACTGAATGAGAATCAGAAGGCTAAGCCAAAGGAACGGCGTTGGATGGGACACGAATGGAGTGAATCTCGTGTATGAATAGCAGATAAAATCCAGAGAACAGGAAGGAGTATGAGTGATACAAGGGAAAGAAAAATAGATTAGGGATCAGGGATCAGTGGATTCATATCTACATCTGACATCAAATAACTTTTTCTAGCTTGCCTGTAAGAGGAGACTGGACTAAATAGTATCCAAGGGCCCCTCGGGCACTCCATTCTATGTGCAGTAAAAGTATAATGCTCCATATTAAATTGTGAGTATAGCAAGTCATCACAGATTGCCTTTTACCCTTGAATCTCTGTTATTCAATTAACAGTTTCATGAACAGATTTGGAACAAGATGTGGTGCATTTAGGAAAAGATTTCTGAGAGACTTTGAAATGAACCAAGAAGATGATTCAACGCCATCAGTGAAAAAACAGATTGATCTAGCACAGCCATCAGGGTTATCTGATTCCATGTGGTCTGAGAGCCTCTGAGTTGTAACTGAGCAAGCTGTAGAACACTGACAGTAACACAAATGATTTTTGTCTCTAGTTGTGAAAGTTGTCTGGTAATTAATAGTTAATTATTACATTCTGGATATAGACCAGTTTTGCTAAGATGAAGCAAATTTTAGTATTTTCTTTGGATCCTTTTCTGAACATCTTAATGATTCACTTCACTTGTTCATTAAAGAGTTAAACAGAATTGCCTGTACAGGCACTAGAAAAACTGTACATGCTTGAAAAATAACAAAAGTCTGGTGAAAATAAAGGCAAACATTATTTCAGCAAATGGTTCATTTTCCAACATTCTCAATAAGCAGCGCAGAAAGCCTATGGAATAGAGGAAGGGTACAGTATAGGTTGGTTAAGGACCCAGATGTATTTTTTGCTAAGTTCAGTGTGCAGAACTGCTAGTAAGTGCCCTTAAACTAAAAAATATTTTTATTATTAATAAATCTCTCACCAAATATCTTGGCATCTTCTACACATCTCTGGGTTCGCCTTCTTATATTTTCACTGTCAGCTACAGCTCTCTGGTATCTCACCTGAGCATCAGAAGCAAAGTCAAATGATGAGAAAACAAATGCTTATTGGTAGAAAAGAAACTTTTTGCTTATTTTACAAATTTTACCCTTGGTATAGATTTTTATTAAAACAAACAAGCAAAAACATTAGGAGTTGTATAGGAATCTTGTATCAGCTACTCCAAATTCCCAGAGAAGCAATCTCTGTTTACAACAGTTCTGATAGGCTGTCATTTAGGCTGCAGTTTGAATCCGTAACAACTGTTTTCAAGCTCATTATCTTCAGAAAAAGCTTTTTCTGAAGTCTTCACCCAACACTGCCACCCTCCAACTTTCTTTTGTTGAACTGAAACTCTAGGACAACCAAGAGTAAGTTTTTAAAATATGTCATCTTGGGACTTCCTTGATGGTTCAGTGGTTAAGACTCCATGCTCCCAATGCAAGGGACCCAGGTTCGATTCCTGGTCAGGGAACTAGATCCCACATGCTGCAACTAAGACCCAGCACAGCCAATAAATATGTATTAAAAAACATATGTCATCTATTTGAAGGCAATTATTTAGCCTCTTTAGTGTTTTTTTCTTTCATTCTTATAATCCCTGGTTCCTTTCATTATTCTCGTAAGACATACTTTCTAACCTCATTGCCCTTTCTGGGTGGTCCTGCTTTGGAATTACTCTATTTCTCAAAATCTGTCAGTACAGTACTGGCACATTAAGCCAGATAGAGTCTGATTGGCAGAATAAAATGATAAATGACCACATTAATTCAACAAATATTTATTGAGTGTCTACTACATGCCAGGGATTGTACCTCCGTTGAAACTACCAGAATATCAGATATCTAAGTACTGTGACACACCAGGAAACTGAACAAAGATGAGTATCCGTAGTCGGCAATGTTTTTGAACTACTACAGATTATTTTGCTCAGTATATCTAACAAGAGGGAGTAAAGAGCTAATTAGAGGAAACAGTTTAAAAAACTGACTTAAAAAACTTTATGTGAATATTTAAGCCAGAGAGATGTGACTACAGGTAACATAAACAGATAATAGAAAATATGGTATATATTTCAGACGATATGAACAGATAATATAAAATCTACCTACTGTTAAATCTTGGACTTCCTTCTCCAGTTTAACAGCTTTTAGCTTTAAGGCTCGTTCTGCAAGAGAGGGTCCCAGTTCATCAGGGGGGTCCTCAGAATTGCAGTCTTCACCAGCAGTTCTCTGAGTGGCAGTGCTGAAAGGATGCAGCCATCCCCTAGCCATGACAAACAGCCAAAGTTACAACAAAGTTCAGAGACTGGAATGCTTCCCAGATTGACTCTCTCTAGCCAAAGTGCTTTCAGTTTCAATAACACCACAAACACTTATAATGTGCTTGTGAAGTGCCAGATACAGTTGACAAGATTTTATTAAATCATCTTTTCATCTCACAATATGTGAGATAAATACTATTATCATTCCTACTTTATAGATGAGAAAACCAAAGTTCAGAGAGGCTTATGCCTTGCTCAAGATCACATTGTTAGTATACTGTTGAATCAGGATACTGAGCATCAGGCAGTAGAAATAGCTGGAAGTGGGGATACAAAAGTCAGCAAGAGAACACCAAATTATAGTACCTAGAACCAGCAGAACAATGCCAGAAGCAAGAATTCAAAACAAAAAGCCATACAGTTCAGGTTCAGTCTCTCATTTTATAAATGGGGAAAATTAACCCCAGTAAAGGTACCTTATCAAATTGGAGTAAGGCCTAGAATTCTAAAGCTTTCTTGATATACAAGAAAAAAAAGCTTGTAATGCTTTTACAAGCTCTAAGTAAAAGGCTTTTATAGAAGAGAATTTGCATTAGGAGAAAATGAGTTGGGAAATTACCATGTAAAATCAAATCAATCAAAAACTTACAAAACATTTACTATATGTTGTGGACTGTGAACAGGTGAATGAAATAGATCATATAGATATGTAGTTCAGTTTACATAAACATTTTAGAATAGGGGTTTGTAGATTTTGGATTGCAGCAGTTTTGAACCCCCTGTTCAAGGAAGTTTCCATTACACCTCCTGGGTCCTCATAATTTAACTTGAAGTAAAACCATCAAGAAAATCTGTGGGTGCAAAAGGTCTTAAAAACAAATAGTTTATTTATATAAACTGGCATATACTGAAGAGTGGCCACTAAGGTGAAATCTAAATGAACGCTTAGTAGGGGTAAAGGAGTTTAGTTCAAGAAAGGGAAGAAGGAACCATCAGTTTAAGTGTGTGGTCAAGATTACTTTTTATCTTTCATGCTAGTCCTGAATTCAGTTATTACAATCTTATGTCAAATTATACATGATTACCAATTTTTAGTTCAGAAAATGTGGTCATCAAACAGGGTGAAATAGATCCTTCCTCCTAAAGTCCTAAAAAACAACATTTATCCAATTAAAAATAGGTCAAAATATCCTCAGGGCCAGTTTAAGGGAACATGGCTAGGGCCCAAATCATGAGAAAGAGGGAAGGTGTGGTGGATTCATTCAATTGCTACTCTTTCAGAACTGGAGTGGGGAAAAATTTTATTAGAAGGAACCATTTTGCTCCCGATCACTTCCCTACACCAAAAACTGCCAAAAAGATTAGGGGAAAAAAGCTTGAAACCCAGAATTCAACCTCTCATCCTAGTGCTGGGTCAGGTGTGTTATGGTAAAAAGGGGACAAATAGTTATGCAAAATTTTTGGATTTCACCGTAATTTACTTTTCAGAGATCCAACCTTACCCATCCCCCTACTCAGCAATTTTCATTTTTTCTGGTAAAGAAACTGTCAACAGGGAATCGTCCCTGAGAATAACGAACATTGGTCACTAATTAAAAGGGCCGATTCTACAGCCCTGACTGGTTTTCAGTCTGAATTCCACCACTTCATGGGTATTTAAGTTTGGAGACATTACTCAAAATTTCTAAACCACAGTTTCCCCCAATTAAACGGGAGAATAAAAAGAACTACCCATAGTTCTGCAATCGGCAAGATAAGTGATCAAAAAAAGCTGCTGCAATGATAAAAGCAGCAACCAGAACTTAAACTCCTGAAGGCAGGTGGAAGGGCCGTCTGGCAAAGTCCAACGCCCTCCTTTTACTTACAGGAAAAGTGAAGCTCAGATATTGGTTCCCCATTATGTTCATACAGGGTGCTAGGAAAGAAGCCAGTCACCTGTAAGCGCCAAAGCTGGAGAAAGGGGCGGGAAAGGCACGTCCCCAGTTCAGTCGGAAGAACAATTATCACCTCCGAGGGCGTGACCTCGGATCTTCCAACGTACGTCGGCCAGACAAGGAGGCGCGGCTGTGAACCTCAGTTTCCCGCTCTGCAAGATGGGGCCGTGAGCGCCCAGTTGTAGAAGCCGAGAGGCTAGAGAGGTCCCCGCGTCCTCCAGCCCTAAACTGCCCCTTCAGATCGCTCGTCCCTCATTGTCCTCAAGTTCCCAATCCCCACCTGCCTCGCTTACCTGCCCTCGGACGCGGCATGGGCGGCCAGGGGCTGTATCCGCCGACGGACCGCCCACAGGAGCCTGGCGGCCATGTTCCCACCTCGGCTTACGGAAGCAGCGCATGCGCACTTGCCCCAAATGACGAGCTACGTTCGCTTCAAAAACCACGCTTCCCAGCAGCCTTCGCGGGCTTTTTTCTCTTAGGGCCCCGGATGGGAACGCCACTTGTTGGTTGCTCCTGTGCAGTTCCCTACCCGGTCTTTAAGCAACGCAACTCTTCCGGTCCCTGGCGTGTTCCGCGGGTAGGTTGGTTTCCTGTGGCAAGGGAGTAGGTTCAGTGCTAGGCGCGGAATACGCGGCGACCACAGGGAGCAACACCTGTGCCCTCAAGGAGCTTACATGAGGTTTTACACAAGGTGCAAACACCATATGAGGTCAAAATATGACCCTTATTTAAATGCGAGGGGCTTGGCGTTGCGGAACCCTAGAATACGATATGACCTAGTGTGGGGCGTTTTCCCAGGGGAAATAACGTTTGAACTGAAAGCGGAGTAACGAGTAAATGAAAAGAGAAGGCAAATGGTTCAGGTAGAAAGAAACAGCATCTGCAAAGTCTTTTTCGTCAGTTCCCCCTCCCCCCTCGACTTACTGTGATTCGAAATGTGTATTTTTTAATTTCTCCTCACTAATGGGTACACTCCATTAGGGCAGAGATTTTATTTTTTCTTTTTGGTCTGTTCATATTTAATAAACAGTGGAACAGTGCCCTAGTGTAGTTGTTCAAAATCTTTTTGTCTAAAGAACTTGAATGTTACAGTGCCATTACGAGTTTAAGGGGCCACTGACCGTAGTGTGGAGGAGATTGGGTCTAAGAAGTGGGGAAACGAGCTGTTGGACGGGTCCATGCAGGGAAGGGGTGTGTCCTGTTCTGGGATTACCTCACCAGAGAGACGTTTGTAACCACCTTATCTAAAATAACTACTATTTTAGGTATATCCAGCAGTTTGTTTTTGTTTTTAGTGTAAGCTTCATGAGAGTGTCTGCCTTGTTCACAGCTGTGATTTCTGACATCTAGTACAGGGGCAGGGGAGCCTGGTGGGCTCCCGTCTATGGGGTCGCACAGAGTGAGATACGACTGAAGTGACTTAGCAGCAGCATGTACTGCTGCTCCTAAGTCACTTCAGTCGTATCTCACTCTGTGTGACCCCACCAGGCTCCTCTGACCTTGGGATTCTCCAGGCAAGAATACTGGAGTGGGTTGCCATTTCCTTCTCCAATGCATGCATGCCAAGTTGCTTCAGTCGTGTCTGACTCTCTGCGACCCTGTTGACAGCAGCCCACCAGGCCCCTTTGTCCACAGGATTCTCTAGGCAAGAATACTGGAGTGGGTTGCTATTTCCTTCTCCGGTAGATGTTCTAGTATTTGTTAAATGAATTAATGAAGTTGGATGGTGTCAGTGGAGATGGGAAGAAATGGATGAATTTTAGAGAGATTTAGTATGGAAAATTGACAGGTTGTGAGTTGTGGATACTTGGAGTTGCCAGACTAGTTACTGGATAATCCTTAACGTCAAAAAAGTTTTTTAAGGAAGGAGGAGTGTGCCTTCTTCTGAATCTTCACCTTAGCGTGGCTCGTTCGTACTGTAGCTATTTGAGTCATAGTTTTTCTCTGCTTGTTTGTGAGTTTCATAAAGAGAAAACTGGAGTCTCCTTATATTCTATCCAAGGCCTGGCTCAAATGTGTTATAATCAGCAACCTTCTGTTTCCTTTTGACCTTAGGAAAACATGGGTTAAGGAGTGATCATGATTCTCTTACATAGGAGAAAACAGGCTCAGAGAGGTTGGTGAACCTGCTCAAGGACCCCCACTGAGGATACAATGATACTAGAAATCTGATAATCTAAACGCTTTGCAATACTGGGGAGGATGGAGCTTCAAGTCCACCTTAGAACCATGGCCCTACCCTTTGAAAAAACAACCAGACCAGAAGTGGCATCCACGCTGTAGCCATTTTGTTAAAGCGTCTGGTAGCTAAGTTACACCAGGTGTGCTGCATCCACTCATTAGGTGCTTGTGTGCTTCTGAATGCTGCACTGTGAAGGAGGGAGGACATGAGTGAAGTAGAACCTTGGAACCAAGAGGAGGGGGATTCTAGGGTCAGACTCCATGTATTCAAATGCTGACTCCACCACTTCTTAAATGTGGACTTGAATAAATTACCTAACTTTTCTGGGCTTCCATTTCCTGAACTGTGAAACTGGGATAACAGAACCTATCTCACAGGGTTTTGGTGAAGATTAAAGGGAAAATACCTAGAGAAGTAATTAGCATCAGCTTTGGCTACATAAAAGGCAAAAGTAAAGTGTGGAGCCCTTTGCTCAAGATTACTGAGTGGGTAACAGAGCAATAAACCAAGCACAGAGCCCTGCTAGGCATGGGGCCCTCTGTGACTGCACGGGTTGTATGTCTTGTAAGCCAGTCATCGCTAACAGTGCCTGATGCATGGTGAGTGCTCAGTAAATGTTAATTATTAATTTTGTAGGGTAACCCCTTCAAAGAGCCAAGATCTATTGGTGGGAAAAGGCACTCAAAATAACTAAAAATAACTGTAGGAAAGAATGTGACACACATCACATACACAGTTGAATTGCTGGGTGCCATTCCAGGATCTATATTTTAAGGAAGAACATTGGCAGTGCAGTTTATGTGAGCTCCATTGTCATTGAAGACACTCAGGTGGAATTTGGATGAAAGATGTCAATTATGGATTGGTTACCTTTTAGCCTTTAATGGTTGTTAAAACCATGTGAAAGTCATTTCTTTAGTGGAAAGGACGCAAAATTTGAGTCAGGTGTTTCTTATCTAGCTAATAACCACTATGGCTGAACCTTTCCTATTTCTTGGACAGTGTGCAAGATGCTTCCTGTGTGTTATCTCATTGAATCCCCCCAGTAGTCTTGGGAGAAGAGTAACATTGTTAACATGGTTTTCACAGGTAAAACAATCAGAGGTCAAAGTCACAGCTGGTAAATGGCAGAGGCGGAGCTCAAGCAGCCTTGTCTGGATCCAGGCTTATCAGCCCTAAGCCTCATATTCTGCCACTGACAGCTGGGTGCTTTTGATCAGGTTATTTTACTTGCTTTGGTCTGCTGCTCCCTCAGAGGGTGATACAGTTTGGGTGAGGCTCAAGTGTGTAAAGCCTTAGGTAAGTAAAGTGTGTGCAGCCCAGAGTGTCCAGAGGCTTCTCTAGGATTTCCTTTCTTTCCCCTTGAGTTAACCTTTGAGCTTTTGCATTTAAATGATTTTTATCTTTATTGGAGGGAAAGGTGGTGAAGGCCTGTAATGGGCCTACACTGTTGATAAAGTAATGAATGGCACAGTTAGAAGACTGCCTGGGACTTGAGGTCCCTGCTCTTCTATAAACATATCAAATGTTTATAAACGGTTTAGCACCCCTGTGGCATAAATGAGCCACCATCCTCTTGGTTTTCTGTGATAGGTTTACTTGATAGTAGGGTTGAAAGGGTGGATGGTGGGTCTCCAAGTGCGAAGTAAGGTTAAAGACATAAAGAGTATCACCTGGATATCTGATCATAGTAATCATAGCTCCCAGAGCCTGAGTGCCGTATACATTATGTAGGGAACTTCATTGATAGCAAATGATCCCACCTTACAGTGCCTGCAACATTCTGTGGACATTAGAAACCTGTGCTTCTGAGTAGCACTGTGAGCTTAAAATATGTCAGCTGCTGAACTTCTTGGCCTGCTAAACTCCTCTGTGCCAGATCTCTGATTTGAAAACACTCAAATCTGGCATTCTAGAATCTGTGTCATGAGGAATGATTGTAGAATTTGCATAATCTCTGTAGTTTTTGTTCACTTCATGCGAATAGGGATAATGGTATTGATTTTTCAGCCTGTTTTGCCTAGAGATTGTCAGTAAAGCCCAGTGTGAATCCATTTGGCACAGGTGTTGTCAGATGATCAAGTCCCATCTCTCTGTACTGCACCACTGATGCCTCAAGACCTTCCTTTTTCCTATGGACTGGGAATGGGATGCTGAGAAGGGGATGGAATGGCTTATTCACATGTGCTTTCATTTTTCTTCTTCAGAGAGGAAGGCAAAGACATTCAACAAAACCTTACAACTGTAGAGATTTCTGTCTCCCTCCGCCCCCATTTCCACCCTCTGTAAAGTTATAAAGATGCCCTCTATTTCCCTTTTCTACTTCTTTTCTTCCCATATACCCTATAATCATGCAGACAATAAAGGTCTTTGGGATGGCCAGAGAGTTTGGGCTACTTCCAGTCTTCTGATGTCTCCTTGTGAAAAGGCTTCGCCTTGGATGGACAAGGTGTTATTTCCTTTGGATGAAATCCTCATCTTTTTTCTAGGTCTTCTTCATTTCCCATTCCTGAATAACAGAAAAACAGGAAAAAAAAATCGGTTTGTTGAATATTCAGATGTAACTTGCAGGATGAAAAGAAGGTAAAAACATCCTTGATTTCTTTCTTTTCCGTATCCTCCACATCCTCAGCAGCAAGTCCTTCTCTACCTCCAAAACCAGCTACTTCCTATCACCTCCACTAAACTTTTCTAATCTCTCGTCAGAATTCTCCTAACTGATCTCTCTATCCCCCCATCCATTTTCAACATAGTAGCCAGAATGGTCTTTTAAAAATGTAATTCATACCCCAGAATTCCTTGGTCCAGATTTGCCAATGACTTTCCATTATGTTAGAATAAAATCCAGAGTTCATCCAGTGGCCCATAAGGATCAAGGAGAAGCAAACTCTGGCTCATGGATCAAATCTGGCTCACTACATATTTTTGTATGACCCATCAGCTAAGAATGGTATTCAGATTTTAATATTTCAAAAAAATTTTTTTTCATGACACCTGAAATTTATGTGATATTCAAAGTTGTGTCCATAAACAAAGTTTTATTGGTCACTGACATGTCAGCCACTTCTTTACATATTGTCTATGACTACTTTCCTACTATGATGGCAGAGGTGAGTGGTTGTGAAAGAGACCGTGTGGTCCACAGAGCATCAAATATTTACTGTCTGGCCCTTTCCCGAAAAAGTTTGCTGATGTCTTGTCTAGGCGGTCTGGCCTTGGGCTGGTTACTTCTCTTATCTCCTGTCCTAATGCTCAGGTATTTGTTTTCAGGTCCACACTTTCTTATCTTCAATTTTGAAACCAGACAGCTCTGAGACCAGAATCTTTTTCAAGTGTTTTGGCACAGATTCAGTGGCCTGGCCTGTTTGAAGTCTGTTTATTTAATGTGCTGTGAATGTTTGTGTCTTGCTATAGAATTATCAACATGTTTGCTTACAGAGTACCTCCTGAGAACTTGGGGTTTTTCATCATATATAGTATATGCACCACATTACCTTTCTAAAATTCAAAAAGTTCTGGAACACAGCTGGCCCCAAGTTTCACTCCAATCTCATGGAGTGAGCTGTTGACTGGGAGCTGGAAGAGATGGGTTTGCATCCCAGCTTTCTCGGTGATGCCCTGCGTAACCCTGGGCAAGTCCCTTTACTCAGTTTCCTCACCTATTAAACAGGGCCTTTCTTGTCTCAAGACATACTGTAGGTTCAGAAACCAAAGCTTGGTAGAATTATGTATTAAGAGAGTAAATAGCTTCCAAAGGAGATTTGAGGGTCTTGCTTTCTGAGCAGAGTTTGAGTTTTACTGCATGGATATATTGGCAAATCTCTGTCTTTCTCACTAGCTGGTTTTTTTTATTCTTGGTGAGGTTCTATAGAAAGGAAGCTTCCGGGTCTCTGAATTTTGATTAGCCAAAGTGTCATGGTACCTTGGCTTTTTGTAGCACCCTTCCTTGATTGGAGTTTATGATGGATGGGCTCCTCTTCCGTAACTCGGAAACACAATTGACAGGGAGAGGTTGCTCTGGGACATTGTTCTGGGGTTTATTTGCAGTTTCCTGTTGATGACAAGACATAGTTACACTGGTGAAGTGTAGTACTCACACAGCCTGCCCTTCAAAGAATGCCAGTAGAAGACATTGTCCAAATATGTCAGCATCAAACAGGGTAAGGGGTGCAAAATACCTGAGGGCCTTGGAATAAATTTATGATTAAATGACTAAAATTACTAAAGTTAAAATATCTGAATCCTCACTGTGCACCAGACATTGCATAAATTGTCATAGTTCATTTAGCTTTTTCAGTATTTCAAGCAGATGCTTATTATATTGTTACATTTTACAGATAAGGAAAATGAGAAGGTAAAGTCACTGCTCAAGGCCATAAAGCTGGTGAGTGAGACAGCTGGGATTTAAATCCCACAGTCCTGTCTCTTAACCTCTCTTCTGCATTCCTTCACGTTTTTTACACTGCCTTTATTCCTTAAAATTTTCAGGTGATTGCTTAGTATCTTGCTGGATGTAGTTCCTTGAATGTAACATACCAATAGTTAAGCCTGTAGGGAATTTAGAGAAAACTTTGTCCAAAGGCCATCATAAGGATCAAAAGTGGAGGGAAAAGCTCTGTGGAATGTGAATGTCAGGGCTTGCTGGTGGGAGGAAGCATCTGGGATGAGGGAACCACTTCTACTCCTCCACCAGTCCTCTGTGATTCTCGGAAATTGTTTTGTCCCTCTGAGCTTTTCTGTAAATGAGGTTGGAAATGACCCCATGGAGAGGAAGTGTAGGAGTAGAAGAAACTGCTCTGGCTTCTGAGTCATGAGGTGTGGCCTGACCTTGGATGACAATAGGAATACTGTTTCCTTGTCTAAAAGCAGGTATAAACATTTATTAATTTGACAAGCATTTATTGCACTTCTACTATTTTTCAGATGTATATATGTACATACAAACTGTGGCTAAGTGCCATGAAGCAGAATAACAGATGGGACTGTTGGTAATTTAGACCAGTGGTTCCCAAATGGGGACAGTTTTGTCCTTCCTGGGGATGTTTGGCAATTTCTGGAGACATTTTTGGTTGCCATAACTGGGCATGGAACTCCTGGCATCACATGGGTAGAGGCTGGGGATGCTACTAAACATCCTACATGCACATGACAGGGCCTATACAAAATTACTAGTAGTCGTGCTGGGGTTGAGACACCGATACAGACTGAGGGCCCTGAAGAAATCCCATTCAGCATGAGGGTTGCTGGGAGCATTAGAGGCAATGGATGCAAAGCCCTGAGGATAGGGCCTGGTACACAGGGGATCCCAGGAGGGGGCCTGTACCAATGGCTAAAGCAAGCCTCTGGAGTCAGACTTCCTGGGTTTGGGATCCTGTAAAGAATGCTCAAACTACCACACAATTGCACTCATCTCACATGCTAGTAAAGTAATGCTCAAAATTCTCCAAGCCAGGCTTCAGCAATATGTGAATCGTGAACTTCCTGATGTTCAAGCTTGTTTTAGAAAAGGCAGAGGAACCATAGATCAAATTGCCAACATCCGCTGGATCATGGAAAAAGCAAGAGAGTTCCAGAAAAACATCTATTTCTGCTTTATTGACTATGCCAAAGCCTTGACTGTGTGGATCACAATAAACTGGAAAATTCTGAAAGAGATGGGAATACCAGACCACCTGACCTGCCTCTTGAAAAATCTGTATGCAAGTCAGGAAGCAACAGTGAGAACTGGACATGGAACAACAGACTGGTTCCAAATAGGAAAAGGAGTACGTCAAGGTTGTATATTGTCACCCTGCTTATTTAACTTCTATGCAGAGTACATCATGAGAAGCGCTGGGCTGGAAGAAGCACAAGCTGGAATCAAGATTGCCGGGAGAAATATCAATAACCTCAGATATGCAGAAGACACCACCCTTATGGCAGAAAGTGAAGAGGAACTCAAAAGCCTCTTGATGAAAGTGAAAGAAGAGAGTGAAAAAGTTGGCTTAAAGCTCAACATTCAGAAAACTAAGATCATGGCATCCGGTCCCATCACTTCATGGGAAATAGATGGGGAAACAGTGGAAACAGTGTCAGACTTTATTTTTTGGGGCTCCAAAATCACTGCAGATGGTGACTGCAGCCATGAAATTATAAGACACTTACTCCTTGGAAGGAAAGTTATGTCCATCCTATATAGCATATTCAAAAGCAGAGACATTACTTTGCCAACAAAGGTCCATCTAGTCAAGGCTATGGTTTTTCCTGTGGTCATGTATGGATGTGAGAGTTGGACTGTGAAGAAGGCTGAGCGCCGAAGAATTGATGCTTTTGAACTGTGGTGTTGGAGAAGACTCTTGAGAGTCCCTTGGACAGCAAGGAGATACAACCAGTCCATTCTGAAGGAGATCAGCCCTGGGATTTCTTTGGAAGGAATGATGCTGAAGCTGAAACTCCAGTCCTTTGGCCACCTCATGCAAAGAGTTGACTCATTGGAAAAGACTCTGATGCTGGGAGGGATTGGGGGCAGGAGGAGAAGGGGACGACAGAGGATGAGATGGCTGGGTGGCATCACTGACTTGATGGACATGCGTCTGAGTGAACTCCGGGAGTTTGTGATGGACAGGGAGGCCTGGCGTGCTGCGATTCATGGGGTCGCAAAGAGTGGGACACGACTGAGCAACTGAACTGAACTCCCATTTAGCTGAGTGACCTTGAGCATGTACTTTGACATCTGAACCTTAGTTTCCTTGTCTGTCAGATAGGGTGAATACACAATATTGCCTCATTGGATTGCTATGAAGATTGTGTGAAATCGTACAGGTTAAGATGCTGCACTAGCCTGTGGTAATTTATCAATACAAGTTTCTTATTCAATATAGTATATTATCAGTAACCCCAAGGCCACTTCTAAGATTACATTCAGGATAAAAAGTCAAATAATGGTGCTTCAGTGGAGAGAACACAGGCCGGAGAACTTGCTCCAAAGAGTCCCCTTCATAGGTGTACCACTTATGACATGTTCCCTCTCAGGGTTTTAGCTTTCTCATTTGTAAATAAGGATAGCTCCTACCCCTCAAAGAACGATCACGAAAGCCTGTAGCACGTGAGGGGATTAAGGAGCAGCTCACCCCACTCTTGTTCTTGCTGTTGACGGAGAGCCCCAGGGCTGGGCCCCCTGCCAGGGACTGCTGCAAGCGCTCCTTCACAGTCACCAGCCGCAGCTCCAGGTCGATCCGGTGCTCCTCCTTTGCCCGACACTGAGCTTCGAGGGTGGCCAGAGCCTCTTCAAGAGCCTTTAACTTTGCCCCTGTGTCCAAAGACATCTATGAGAAATAGCTGAGCCTGGCCAGAAACATCAGGGAGTTTGGCAGCCCCACAGGCCGTAACGTGCCTTCCCAGAGGGCCTTTCTAGCCTTACTTCTGGTTAAGGAATGGACTTGGGACCTGCAGTTCTAGCTCTGTGCTGGGTTTTGTGATCTTTATCTGCCCACTATCCATTTCCCCATTCCCCTCTCTTTCCCTATAGATTGAATGGGGTTGACCTCACTTCCAGTTCAGGAGATTGGCATATAACTTAGACCTGTTCCATAATTGTATCTCATTTTCTGGTCACAGTGGTTAAAGTGAATCCTAAGGTGCTTATGGGGCCCATTGGGAAGAGGAGCCTCTCTTCTGGAGTGGTTGCATGGACTGTGTGAGGGCTAGAGTTGTGAAGCCTTTATACTACCATGAGGGACAGAGAATGAAACCAAAGTAGGGAAAGGGAGAAGCAAGAATTAGAATATGCTTCCTGGTGACATCATTTAAGTTCCTGGACTTTGCTATACCTGATCACTTAAGTTTCCAGTTATGTTTTTCTTTTCATTTCTAAGCCGGTAAGTTTTCTGACTTGTAACCAAGAATCAACACAGGGCTTTACACTGATCACAAGACCTTGCTAGGATTTTGCTGCTTATTCAGTTTAAGCCAACAAACCTGTGTTAGGAGTTTGCTTGTGTCAGGAGGTGTGTTGCATCTTAATAGGTTTAAAAATTAGTTCCATTGTTTGCCCTGAAAGAGGTTGCACTGGAGGGTTTTCTGGTAATGGTGATTCTCTTTATTCATTCATTCAGTAAATATTGAGTGCTTGTTAGGTACCAGGCCGTGTTCTATGCCCTTGAGATATATTAGTGAACAAAACAGGGAAAGATCTTTGCCCTATTGAACTTATAATTGTGTGTTTATATGTATGTGTGTGAGAGAGAGAACAATATAAATACAATAAGTAATCTGTTAAAAAGTTATATGCTATAGAAAACAATTGAGCAGGACAAGTTGGACAGTCAAGTCAACCTGCTTCAGACTCTAGTTCTGACTCTTAGAAAGTTCTTTATATTGAAACCAAACTGTCTTCATGTGTCTCCTTCCCATTGATTCTGGTTCCTAACCACATAGAACAAGTCATTAAGCCAGAAGTTCTCAGTCTGAGGTTTGTGAATTCCTAGGCAATCTGTGGCTCTGGGTGCACTTGAGGTCCTGAAATTATTTGCAACATTGTGATTTGTGGGGGTTTTCTCCCTTAGGAAAGGGTCCATAGGTTCCATCAGATTCTCATGGGGCTATGTGACCTTGAACATATTTTATATAAGGATAGGACTTCCAGTTCCCTGCAACATGTTTAGAAACCTTAGTCTGAAAGTGTGCTGAACTGCAGCTATAGAGAGAATTCAACAGAAAAATGGCAGAAAGTGGGGCGTAGAGGAGCCCAGGGTATACAGGGCCTGCCGAGGTCATGGTCCTGGGTTTCAGAAGGGGATACTGGTGAAGTGTCACTGTCTATTACGCTCAGCACCTGGACCAATGTTTCACACATTTGGGTCCTTAGTACATAGCTGTGAATAATGAGTTAATGTGAGGTTCAAAATGATATCTCTTCCTTGATTCTAAAGCACACTCTGTTTTTCATGTTTTAAATTTTCTAAAATCAGATCTCATTTTACCACATTAAGTATATACATTTGTGTTACTTTTTCATCCCCTCACTCTAAAAACAGTTACTCAATCAGTGGCACTTTCATTAGTCAGGAGAGATGGTGATGGTGGTGGTGGTGAGGAGGAGTAGAAAGGGGAGGAGAAACCTACCTGTTCCTGGTAAGAAGCCAGGTGGCTAGTACTAGGAGAGGTGTCAAGGCTCAAGTGTGAGCCCCTCATATGCTCAGGGCCACACCCCATAGATACCTGGGTTGTTCCGAATGGCTTCCTTTAGTTCCCTCTTTTCCTGCCGCAGCGCCATCAGCTCTGTCCGGATTGTCTCTTTCTCTTTCTCCAGCTTCTCTTTTTCTACCAGGTACCTCCTGGCATCCTCCTCAGCTCGGTTCTTACCGTACTTATACTGATGGGCACCTGCAGAAATGAGGCAGGAAAAGGTCCTCAATTCTGAGCTCTGGTGAGAGTACTTGGGTGGTGCTAGCTTCTCTCTCAGCCTCAATCTGTCCATAAAATGGGAATATTTAGGTCCATACCCCTAGATATATTTAGTGTGAAGGAGAGGAAACTAGGAGCCAAAGGGAGGCCATAGTGCACAGGGGTGAGGAAGAAGGGCTTTGTTGTTGTTAGGTAGCTAGGTTGTGTCCAACTCTTGTGACCCCATGGCCTGTAGCCTGCCAGGCTCCTCTGTCCATGGGATTTCCCAGGCAAGAATGCTGGAGTGGGTTGCCATTTCCTTCTCTTGGGGATCTTCTGACGCGGTGTTGAACCTGCATCTCCTGCTCTGGCAGGCAGATTCTTTGCCACTGAGCCACCAGGGAAAGCCCTACAAGGGCCTTAGAACCAGACAGATGAAGGTCTGTGTTTTCTTTTGCCCATTACTGGTTGTGTGGCATCAGACAAAGTGGATGTGGTGTTTTTGTGCCTTCTCCTAGCTTTAGTTTCCTCATTTGTCAGTATGGATATCAATCAGATTTAGCTCTTGGCATTGTGATAAGGTTTTAAAGAGATAATTCACGAAAAGTGCTTGGTAAATAGTACCTGGCAAATAGAGCTTAGTAAATGTTAGATAATAATTTAAAATAGATTTTGTGATGTATATATATTTTTGTTTTAAAAGGGCATTTTTATAGTTAACTTTCAGTGCATAGAGGATAGACAGCTACATGTAACACAGATCTACAGAGAATTGAGACCTGGGGATAAAGTCAGGCATTGCCTGTTTTATTACTGGGAAAAGGAGGGGGGGAGGGGGAAGAGAGACCTAATATTCTACTATAGGCTTTACACTATGGTGGGCAGTAACAACAAATTATTATGGCAAAAATTTATTGACTGCTTACTATATACTAGATAATTTATCTGCATTTCTATTTAATCCTCACAAAAGTTACTGTTATTTGCTCTGCTTTATTGTTGGGAAAACTGAGGCGCAAGAGGTTAGGTCTCACTGCTAATGATGGGAGAACCCAGGTTTGAACTCATGTCTATCTGACTCAAGGATCCATGCTATGAAATACTGCCAAGCTTGAGCAAGGCCATAGTCTAACCTCTTAGTGAAAGTTTTATTTATTTATTTTTTTATGCTACAGTCAGTCACACATAGTCCTTTGTAAGTGGGTGTGGAGCAATTCCCACAGTTTGCTGGTAAATGGGGGATCTTGTCTCTGTAGCTCTGTAGGGATTGCAGTGGTCACCCATGGCCTATTTAAAAATCGGTTCCTACTTTAACTACTCTACAATTCAAACCTCATTATAAATAAAGCATGGAGGGCTGAGAAGGGGGCGCATGGCTCCCTGTACTTCCCAGCTATACAACAGCATCCCAAAGGAGTTGGCTTTCAGACTTTTGGATTTTATAAACTGGTAAAATTTAAATAGGGATATCCTGATTCACTTTACTGTACACTTGTAACTAACACCACATTGTAAATCAACTATCAGATCAGATCAGATCAGATCAGTCGCTCAGTCGTGTCCGACTCTTTGCGACCCCATGAATCGCAGTATGCCAGGCCTCCCTGTCCATCACCAACTCCCGGAGTTCACTGAGACTCACATACTTCAATTAAAAAAAAAAGTAAAAAAATATTCACAGAAAAAATAGGGATACCAACAAAGGACTGTCAGCATTATATTGTTGACAATATAAAGACCTTAAAACTACCAATATTATTATTATTGCCACTGTTTAGCAGAATAATATTTTAACATCAGAAGTTGGACACAAATGTAGAATAGTCATTTATATTGAGTAGAATTAACTTTATGAAAAACTTCATGTACTATGCTTATTTTTCTCATTTCATTGCAGATGAGTGAAAAATTTCTTATGGACCAAACCAGCAAGTAGACTTGCTTTTGGGAGCCACCATTCCGAGCCACCTTGCTGTGTCAGCACCGCGGAGAGCGGCTTACCTCACACCCAACCCTGTAATGCTTGAGTGTTAAAGATTTTCATCCTCTGTAAGTGATGAGTTGATTTTCTTTTCTACTTTCAAGATTTTCTCCTTGCTTTTGGCTTTAGCATTTTAGCATGATGTGTCTTTTAGAAATGGTTTATTTGTTGGTTGCACTGGGACTTGGTTGCTGCGTGCCTCTGGTTGTAGTGAGCAGGGCTGCTCCTTTTTGCCGTGCATGGGCTTGTCATTGCAGTGGTTCTCTTGTTGCGCAGCACAGGCTCTAGGTGCATGGCAGGCTTCAGTGTTTGCAGTGCAAGTGCTCAGTAATGGTGGTGCCTGGGCTTAGTTGCTGCACGGCATGTGCAATCTTCCTGGACCAGGCATTGGATTGAATCCGTGTCCCCTGCCTGCATTAGCAGGAGGATTCTTATTCACTGGACCTCCATGGAAGACCTCCAGGAAGTGTGATGTGTCTTTTGTGGATCTCTTTGCCTTTATCCTACTAGAACTTCACTGAATTTCCTATATGGTAAATTAATGATTTCAATAAATTTGGCAACTTTTCAGCTATTATTTCTTTTAATATTTCTTATGCTCCTCTTTTTCTTCTCTCCTTCTAATACTCCCTTTATGTATATGTTAGTACTCTTAATGGTGTGTCTCACATTTCTCTGAGGCTCTGTTTATTTTTCTTTGTTCTTTTTTCTGTTATTTTAAATGCAAAATCTCTATTGATTTATCATGAGGTTTACTGATTCTTTTGCCAGTTCAAATGTGCTATTGAGCCATTTGATAGAACAATGTCATCTTACTTGGTTTTTTTTTTTTTTTTTAACCAACTGAAGCTCATACTTCATTAAATTTACTTAGAATTTATCCAATGTCCTTTTCTGTTGCAGAGATACCACATTACATTTAGTCATCATGTCTCCTCAGGTTCTTGGCTGTGACATTTCTCAGACTTTTTTTCCCCAGTGTTATTGAAATAATTGACATAGCACTGTGTAAGTTTAAAGTATCGGCTTCCCTGGTGGCTCAGATGGTAAAGAATTTGCTTGCAATGAGGGAGACCTGGGTTCGATCCCTGGGTTGGGAAGATCCCCTGGAGGAGGGCATGGCAACCCATTCCAGTATTCCTGCCTGGAGAATCCCATGGACAGAGGAACCTGGTGGGCTACTGTCCATGGGGTCTCAAAGAGTTGGACATGACTGAGTGACTAAGCACAGCACACTGTGTAAGTTTAAAGTATACTGCATAATGATTTGACCTACATAAATCATGAAATGATTACCACAAGTTTAGTGAACAGCCATCATCTGTGCAGATACAAATTTAAAGAAATAGAAAAAAATGTTTTTCCTTGTGATGAGAACTCTTAGCATTTACTCTTTTCTCTTTCATATGTAACATAGAACGGTGTTAATTATATTCATCATGTTGTACATTACATCTCTAGTATTTATTCATCTTCGAACTGGAGTTTATACCTTTTGACTGTCCTCATCCAGTCCTTCTCCCCATACTCCCTGCCCCTGGTAGCCACAAATCTGATCTCTTTTTCTATAAGCTTGTTTGTTTTTGAACTATTAATGTATTGAACCTACAGTATTGTATATTAGTTCCTGGTATATAACATAGTGATTTGATATTTCTGTACATTTTAAAATGATCACCACGATAAGTCTAGTTACCAGCTGTCACCATACAAAGTTATCATGTAATTGTTGACTATATTCCCTGAACTGTACATTTCATACCCATGGCTCATTTATTTTATAACAGGAAATCTGTACCTCTTAATCTCCTTCACTGCTCTCCTCCCCCGGCCCCCTCCCCTCTGGCAACCCCCTATTGTTCTCTGTATCTATGACTTTGTTTCTATTTGTTATATTTGCTTGTTTTTTTCAGATTTCATGTATAAGTGAAATTATATGTATTTGCCTTTCTCTGTCTGACTTATTTCACTTAGCATGATACTGTTTAAGGCCATGTGTGTTCTTGCAAACGGCAGGACTTCACTCTTTTTAATGGCTGAGCAGTATTTCATTGTATATATGTATGTCACATCTGTATCCACTCTTTTTGTCTGTTTTTTTTTTAAAATTTTTACTGACATAGTTGATTTAAAATATTGTGCTTCAGTTGTACAGCAAAGTGACTAATTATACACATACATATATTCATTTTTTATCAGATTCTTTTCTCATATAGTTATCACAGAGTATTGAGTAGAGTTCCTTGTGCTATACAGTAGGCAGGTCCTTGTTGGTTTTCTATCCTCTCTATAGCTGTGTGTGTATGTTAATCTCAAGCTCCTGATTTATTCTCCACCCCCCATATTTACCCCTTGGTTACCATACATTTGTTTTGATATCTGTAAGTCTGTTTCTAGTTTGCAAATAAGTTCATTTATATCATTTAAAGAAATAGATTCCGCATATGAGTGATACCATATATTTGTCTTTTTCTGTCTGACTTCACTTAGTGTGATAATCTCTAGGTCCATCCATATTGCTGCAAATGGCATTATTTTGTTCTTTTTTATGGTTGAGTAATATTCCATTGCATTTATGTACCACATCTTTTTTATCCATTCCTCTGTTGATGGACATTTAGGTTGCTTCCATGTCTCTAGCTATTGTAAATGGTGTTGCAGTGAACATTGGGGTCCATGTGTCTTTTTAAAATTCATTGGGGTCCATATATCTTTTCAAATTGTTTTTTTTTCTGGATATATGCCCAGGAGTGGGATTGCTGGATCATATGGTAGTTCTATTTGTAGGTTTTTAAGGAGCCTCCATACTGTTCTCCATGGTGGTTGTACTAATTTACATTCCCACGAACAGTGTAGGTGGATTCCTTTTTCTCCACACCCTCTCCAGCATTTATTATTTATAGACTTTTTGATGATGTTTTGATTTGCATTTCTCATATACTATGATGTTGAGCATCTTTTTATATGCTTTCTGGCCACCTGTAGTGTCAGACTTTATTTTTTGGGGCTCCAAAATCACTGCAGATGGTGACTGCAGCCATGAAATTAAAAGACACTTACTCCTTGGAAGGAAAGTTATGACCAACCTAGATAGCATATTGAAAAGCAGAGACATTACTTTGCCAACACAGGTCTGTCTAGTCAAGGCTATGGTTTTTCCAGTGGTCATGTATGGATTGTGAGAGTTGGACTGTGAAGAAAGCTGAGCACCGAAGAATTGATGCTTTTGAACTGTGGTGTTGGAGAAGACTCTTGAGAGTCCCTTGGACTGCAAGGAGATCCAACCAGTCCATTCTGAAGGAGATCAGCCCTGGGATTTCTTTGAAAGGAATGATGCTAAAGCTGAAACTCCAGTACTTTGGCCACCTCATGCAAAGAGTTGACTCATTAGAAAAGACTCTGATGCTGGGAGGGATTGGGGGCAGGAGGAGAAGGGGACACCAGAGGATGAGATGGCTGGATGGCATCACTGACTCAATGGACGTGAGTCTGGGTGAACTCCAGGAGTTGGTGATGGACAGGGAGGCCTGGCGTGCTGCGATTCATGGGGTCGCAAAGAGTTGGACATTACTGAGTGACTGAACTGAACTGAATGTCTTCTTTGGAGAACTATTTAAATCATCTATCATCTTTTGATTGCATATTTTTAATGTAATGCTGTGTGAACTATTTGTATATTTTGGAGATTAATCCCTTGTCAATTGCTTTGTTTGCAGATATTTTCTCCCATGCATTCTATGGGTTGTCTTTTTGTTTTGTTTATAGTTTCCTTTGCTGTGCAGAAGCTTTTAAGTTTAATTATATCCTGTTTATTTTTTTTTAAATTTTCGTTACTCTAGGGGGTAATGTAATCTTCCAAAAAGATACTCCAAATAGATATTGCTGTGATTTATGTCAAAGAGTGTTCTGCCTATGTTTTTCTCTAGGAATTTTATAGTGTCCAGGCTCACACTTGGGTCTTTGACTCATTTTGAATTTATTTTTGTGTATGGTATAAGATAATATTCTAATTTCATTCTTTTACATGTAACTCTTCAGGTTCCCCAGCACCACTTAATTGAATAGATTCTATGCTTCATTGTATGTTCTTGCCTGTTTTGTTACAGACTAATTGACCAAGGGTGTTTGGGTTTATTTCTGGGCTTTTTATCCTTGTTCCATTGATCTATATTTCTGTTTCTGTACCAGTACCATACTGTTTTGATTGCTATAGCTTTGTAGTATAGTCTGAAATCAGGGAGCCCTATTCCTCCAGCTCCATTTTTCTTCTCAGGATTGCTTAGGCTATTCAGGGTCTTTAGGGTTTCCATACAAGTTAAAATTTTTTTTTTTTGTTTCTATTTATGTAAGACATGCTCTTGGTAATTTGATAGGAATTGCATTGGATCTGTAGATTGCCCTGCACAGTATAGTCATTTTGATAATATTGATTCTTCCAAGAATATGGTATATATCATTCCATCTGTTTATGTCATCTTTGACTTTTTCATCATTGTCTTATAGTTTTCAGAGTATGGTCTTTTGTCTCCTTAGGTAGCTTTTTATTTCTAGGTATTGCATTCTTTTTGATGCAATAGTAAGTGAGATTGTTTCCTTAATTTCTCTTTCTGATTTTTTCATTGTTAGTGTAAAGGAATGCAAGAGATTTCTGTGTATTAATTTTGTATCCTGCAACTTTACCAAATTCATTATTAAGCTCTAGTAGTTTTCTGGTAGCATCTTTGGGATTTTCTATGTGTAGTATCACGTCATCTGCAAACAGTGACAATTTTACTTCTTTTCCAATTTGAATTCCTTTTTATTCCTTTTTCTTCTCTGATTGCCATGGTTAGGATTTCACAACTATGTTGAATAAAAGTGATGACAGAGGACATTCTTGCATTGTTTCTGATCTTAGAGGGAATGCTTATAGCTTTTCACCATTGAGAATGATTTTAGCTGTGAATTTGTCATATATAGCCTTTATTATCTTGAGGTAAATTCCATTTATGCCTACTTTCTGGCGAGTTTTTATCATAAATCAGTGTTGAATTGTGTCAAAAGCTTTCTCTGCGTCTATTGAGATAATCATATGGTTTTTATCCTTCAGTTTGATACTATGGTGTACTACACTGATTGATTTGTGGATATTGAAGAATCCTTGCATCCCTGGGATAAATCCCTCTTAGTCACAGTGTGTGATCCTTTTAATGTATTATTGGGTTTGGTTTGCTAGTATCTTGAGAATTTTTGTGTCTATGTTCATCAGTGATACTGGCCTGTAGTTTTCTTTTTTGTGGTATCTTTCTCTGGTTTTGGTATCAGGGTGATGGTGGCCTCTGATGTTGATCCACAGAGGGTGCAGCCTTAGGCATATACGGTCACCTTGGAGGACAGTGATCTTAGCAGGATTTTCTTCCTGATCTCTCTGTTACACTGCCTGCCTCTTGGTATCATATCCAGCTGTTAGGTTCCACTAATTGTCTGCTGATTGTTATATTGTTTTTGATAATGCTTTGTATCATCATTTGCTCCACATTCTATTCCCACTAAAGTCAGTTCTTTTGAAGGAGAGCTTTGGAGTTCAGTGTTTTTTTTTTTTTTTAATTAGTTAATTTCTTTATGGCTGTGCTGGGTCTTTGCTGTGTGGGCTTCCTCTAGTTGCAGCAAGTGGGGTCTGTTCTCTTGTGGTGCATGAGCTTCTCACTGCGGTGGCTTCTGACTGTGGTGCACAGGCTCTGGGCTGCGTGGGCCTCAGTAGTTGTGGCATGTGGGCTCTAGAGCACAGGCTCAGTAGTTGTGGCGCGTGGGCCTAGTTGCCTCGCTGCAGGTGGGATCTTCCAGATCAGGGATTGAACCCATTTCCCTTGCAGTGGCAGGCAGATGCTCAACCACTGAACCACCAAGCAAGTCCCTGGAGTTCAATGTTTTTATGACTTGCCTTTCTTTTTATCCTGGGCACAAGTCTCAGAGTCACTGTTCTGAACAGTGGCCTGCTTCTCTTAGAGTGACATCTTTGTTTCGTGAGCTGGGTGCTGGGTGGGGACTGTTATCTCTGATCTTCTAAACTTGCCTCTCCTAGTGTGGAAGCCCTGCCTTATGAGTGATCTGGGGTGAGGGCATATCCTTGGCCTGCCCAACCTTGAGTACAGCATTTGCCCTATGAATGGAGTCTGGGAGCACCCTACTTGTGGGCTGCACTCATCTGTGATTTAATGTCAGTAGTACATAATTGGTGGTAATAAGAAATGCTGGTGACTTGATCTTACTGGGGAGATACTGCTGCTCTTAACTGGGAATGAGAGGAGAGAGAGCCCTGTTTTCTTGTCCACAGCTGCCTAGAGTAGAGATTCTGCCTCACTGAGTTGGGAAAGAGGTAAAGGAATGGGTTGTGGCTCAGATGTCGCAAAGTCTCAGTGTTTTAACTGAGATTTAGTAAATTATCTAGAGTAAATCTTCACTTGCCATATGCCCTTAGGACAGTTTCTGGAGACTTTAGATGACTGTTTCAGCAGTCCTCACTGGTTATGGTCGTTTTCTGGGAAACAGGTCTGTGGAGCTTCTAATGCCACCGTTTCCTCAGTAGTCCCTCGGTTCCCATGATTTTTGTGTTCTTGTGTTTGTGTCCTTTTGCCGTCCCCTTCCACTGTAGACAGGGCTGACCTGTGTAACCATTAGGATGTGGCAGAAGTGATCACAAAAGCCAGTCCACGAAAACAATGCAGCTTCTACTCTGTTCCTCCTTCCTGGGTCACGTGCTGTGGGGGAAGCCAGCTGTCTTGTCATGAGGACAAGCAGCCCAGTGATGAGGTCCCCATGGCAAGGAACTGACGCCTCCTTCCAAAAGCCAGCACAGACTTGCCAGGCATACACATGAACCACCTTGGGAGCAGATTCTCTAGCATGTCAAGCTATCAGATGATTTCAGGTGACCAGCTGGCTTCTTGACTGTGACCTCATGAGAGACCCTAAGCCAGAGCTACCTAACTCAGCTGTCTCGGGATTCCTGATCCATAGAAACACTGACATAACACATACTTATGTTTTGAGCTGTGGGATTTTGGGTAATTTGTTATGTAGCAATAGGTAATTAATACACGATCTTGGGTAAAACCTTTCTCTCCTGTTCTTGTTTCTTCATCTGAAAAACATTGCTGGGCTAGATCCATGGTTTCCAACCATCTTTGAGGAGCTGTATGATTTCACAATGATGGGTAACAGGCTACTATGTGGAGTAAAAGGGAAGCCAAGCGTCTCTGGACTCCAGGAAAAGCAGCTCCACTTTTTCTCTTTCTTATAAACTGAGCCTCAGTATAAGATTTGATATGAAGAATTTTTTTTATCTTTGTTCTAGTTTTTTTTTGTTACATTTTGTGATTTCTTCGATCTTATTTCATGCTTATTTCAATTCAGTTTCCCATTTTGAAATGGGTATTCCATAAGGCTGTGCATTTCTAGTGTCCACAAGCATAGAGCATAAGGAATGTTATAACAACCCTTTAATTGTTCAGAGAGGAAACTCTGGAGAGGGGAGGGACTTTTCCAAAGTTACATAGTAGTTTAGTGACCAAGTAAGGAATGGAATACAAATCTCCTGACTCTAGAAGAGATCATCTGTGCTAATGAAGTGGACTTCCCTGGTGGCTCAGTGGTAAAGAACCCACTTGCCAATACAGGAGAAGTGGGTTTGATCCCTGGGTTGGGAAGATCTCCTGGAGAAGGAAATGGCAACCCATTCCAGTATGCTTGCCTGGAGAATCCCATGGACAGAGGAGCCTGGTGGGCCTACAGTCCATGGGGGTCAAAGAGTCAGATACAACTGAGCAAATAAACAACAATGATATGGAGTTATCATAAAGTATTTTAAAAAATAAATCTTCAAAAAGCAAAGACTAGAACTTGACTCTGTTCAGGTACAGGGGGAAGAAAGTAAAAGCAACAGAAGACTCTTGGGACATGCTGTCCTACAGAAGGCTGGCTTGCTCATAAAGATAAATCATACAGGAGTAGAGATGTATGTTGGGAATCAAAGAGACCTTTTACCATAGAGTTTTCTGACACAGTTAGTCATTACTTTGCAGTGTGGCAATCAGGCAGTTCAACAAACTTTGATGAAGTGCTAGGCAGAGCCTGAGCTGGGACACAGAGGTGAACTCTCTCTCTCTATATATGTGGGTTTATGTAGTGTTAAAATTTTAAAATAATTGCTAACATTAAAAAATAAGTAGATTTCTGGTTTGTTTTGAATAATTGGCAAATCTGAGCTGGCAGTGCTGCCTGGGGGCGTTGGCTGGAGCTGAGTGTTGGCTGCCCCTAGAGCTGGGGCCTGAGCACTGCAGTTTCCTTCAGTCTCCCCCAACACATTCCTGTTGTTTTCCCTCTGAGGCCTCCTGCTCACTGCCGTTTATCACTCTGCTTGTGCTATTATTTTTCTTAAGAGTATTTTCTTACACCTCTCCTTACTCACTTACCACATGACCCCTGGAAGGATCTGATTTTGAGACCCCCACCCCACCCCGCCCTGCCTCTGTCCTAGACATTCCCCTCCCTTCCTCCCTTGCACACAGAACTTACTGGAGGCGTGGCGCTTGACTTTGACCTGTGGGTCCACCCGATGGGACTTCTCACTGCAGGTGGAGGCGTGGCGCTTGACCTGGGCTCCAGGGGGACGCTCAGGCTCCTCGTCCTAGGTGGGAGACGGAAGGAGAAGATAAAGCATGGGTGGGCTCTGAGCCCTCAGTGATGTGCACTTGATGGCTGAGTGCTGCCTGACCTCTGAGGTCTTGGCCTTACATTTTCAGTTGTGTGCAGTCTTCAGCAGTCTATAAACCACTTGCAGTGGCAGTGTTACTTGATCCTCATACCTTCCTAAAGGCAACCCTAAACTGGAATTTCTGCTGAGTGGAAAATTAGGAAGTCTCAAAAGACTTTGGGTGACCATATTTGATTTACCATAGATAATTTTGTCAGTACATCAATTGGATGTATAAATTTTCTGAATTGCTAAAATAAAGTCTTAAGTTAAAAAAAGTCAAAGTTGAGATCAGCCAGTGATAGAAGTGGCATAACTTAATAGACTGGCTATACATTTTCACGTGAAAGAGTAGTGAGAACACTCAACATCTTGTCAAAGCTCAGGAAACCATGAGTGGAATATAATAGTCATATAATAATGATATTGGTAATAGCAGTATTATTTACCCTCATTATAAGACCTTCCAGTGTTTAGGTACTGTGCTGAGCTTTTTCCATAAAATATTTCATTTAGTTCTTGAAAGACCTAGAGGTAAGAGCTCAGATGGTCACCTAGCACTGTCCAGGGCAGGGGTCCTGGCCTGCAGACACATCTGCTTTCCTTGGCACCTTGATTCCCTCTCTCTGTGCATGAGCTGTGAGGCCTGACTCACCAAACAATGCCTAGTCAGAATGTGGTCCTCTTGCTCTCCCGTGGCAGGAGGAGGCACAGGGCAGATTGTGGAGCAGTATGGGTCATGTGATGGCTACAGAGGCCTTACTGTAAGTTAATAAGCTGGCGTCTTCTTGGTTTAGTGAGCAAGACAGAGAGATTGTCCTGGGAACTGAAGCCCAGACTGTGGATGCCACCAGGTAAAGGGCTGTGGGGGCAGCCACTCAGTTATCATCCACCTGAGACAACTACTGAATCAGTCAGTTCACAGAGCTGTAACAGGGGTGGAGAGCCCCAGCCTGCTCAGACTGGAGCAGTGCTCTGTACCTTGCAGAGCCCTCTCTTCTTCCTGGCTAGGGGCTCTTTCCTCCACACTGCCCAGCCTCCTGTTCCAGAGATTCTCCCAAGCCACAGTCTGGGGCAAGAAGGTCCCCTCTCCCCTACCTTCCAGGTGCTGGTTAAACAGAAATGATTTCTCTGAGGCAAAGGAATAGGGAAGGAGAGGGGGAGAGCTAATAAGTGGCCTTTGCCATGTCCCCCAAAGAACCAAGGGACCATACCTGCATCTTTTCATAAGGAACATCATCATAGACTCGGGGCTCAGGCCACTGATCCTGGCAGGATCTTGCATATCTAGAAAATACAAGGGATGATGATGATGAAGTGACAATGATACTTATGCAGCTTACAGTGCTTTCCTGTCCACTTATTTGATTCTGGCAGCAGCTTTTAATGGAGGTCAGAAAGTTAGTGATAGCAGCCATGCCAGGCAGCACTGTGCCACTGATGTGTTTAGAGCTTATAGGCAGGGATGCATGGGATTCTCACAATCCAGGAAGCAGGTTATTCATCACCTCCATTCTGTACGTGAGAAAACAGAGGATCCAGGCTGGCAAGCAACCAACCCACCCAAGCTGTTGCTCATGATAGAGCCGTAATTCGAAGCTGGCACTTATAATGCAAACTCCGCAGATGAGCCTCATGTCTGCCCAGAGGCTCAAGGGTATGGGGACCCTAAATTTCTATGGCATGAGAGCAGAGCCCAGGCCATGGTCCAAAAGAGCTTCTCCTTTCTGGCTCATTCCATCCACAGCATCCTCAACCCTGAGCCTCCTCCTTTAACCAGCTTCTCTCCTCCTGCTGGAAGAGGAAGGCACCCTCTGACTTCCCAAGGAAGCAGTCTTTCTCAGCCCATCCTCCCTTCCCTCCCAATCCGCCTCTGAGAGGGAGCTGAGATAGGAAAGGTTGTAGGCAGCTTTGGGGGGCTGTGGGGTACTGGCCCTTACAAGAAGGAGTTGCGCCCTGCACTGACGATGCTGGTTAGGGTCTCCACATCCACATAGTCATAGTGCAATGCTTCGGGAGTGACTTTGGAGCCCATCTCCACTAGCAGCAGCCCAAGCCAGCGGCCCATGTCCTCTGAGCAGCTTGCCTGAGGGAGAGAAGGCATAAGCTGAGTTCACTGTGGCACATTCAGGGTCTCTGGCTACCCACTCACTTCAGCCAAACCCATATACGTATAGTATCTGTTTGGACCCAATACTTAGGGATCCAAGAGGAGCAAGACTAGAACACTCATCCAGAAAACCAAGTTTTCTGGGTAAGAAATAGAGACTCCCTCCCCAACTACCTCTTTAAAACATATAACCTCACTCATTATCCTCAGAGCCTTCCAGACCGATTGGATAGGAAAACAAAATTTAGGTGTTCTCTGAATTTTTTTTTAATATTTGCTTTTTATTAAATGAGGAGGCCATTTATCACATAACCCACATGTTTTTCTTGTATCATAAATGCCAATTATATATAATATTGTATACAGGAGAATCTCTAAGAAGTTGCTGGTCAACTAAACACATGTTTTTATTTAAAGAACATTATCATAAAATAAAATATATAATATATATATTAGAAAACTTATGAATTTTTGCCTAACTAAAAAAGTTATGACAGTTTGATTCCACCTGTTTGACTTAGTATGAATAGAATGCTAGATTTCTAATTTTAAAAAATAGATATGCAACAAGCAACAAAGATTTGCTGTAAACTACAGTCAATATCTTGCAATAACCTGTAATGGAAAATAATTTCAAAAATAATATATGTGTATATATAATTGAATCACACACAAAAAGAATTCTACTTTTTGAAATTTAGGAATGTTTATCTTTTTGCCAGTTTTTCTAAATATTCTATGGACATCTAATAACAACATATGAGATGCAGACTTTTAAATATATTTGTGTAGGATATAAGATTAATATAAGTTAATGTAAATAGAAATCTATTATGTTTAAATTACTAATGACATCATTCAAGATGCTCCTATTCTTATTTTTTTTGCACTTGATAAATACTCTCAGAGAAATGTTAAAGAGCATCATCATAAAATCAAGTTAGCACACAAAAACTAGAAACTTGAATTTAAAAAGCACAGTTTTTGCCAGAAAGCTCTTTGTGAAGAGAAAGGGAAAGCTTTTTCTGAAGAAAAGTAAAAGACCCATCTGAAGCTATCAAAAGTAGAAGTGACTTACAGAATCAATATTTCCTTACATTTAATAACTGAGAGAGGCAGTGGGTACTGGGCAAAGAAAACAATACCAAGAGGCTGGGTCTTAGTTGTAGGAAAAAAACCAAGAGGCCATCAGTCCTCTGTGGAGCTTCAGGTGAAGCATGTGACTGCCCTGGCCTCAGTTTCCTTATCTGTAATATGAGGGGGTAGTTTTTAGGTTTTCCTCCAGTTATATTTTAAATTTCTAAATAGCTGAAGGATTGACATGTAAAGAGAGATTCAGTGTATTCTGTATGACCCCAGAGAGGAGGCCTGGTGTCAGTGGGTAGTTAGGAAAAATGAGTGGGTGAAATGAAATCACATTGTCAGTCAGCCATTTGTCCAACAGATGTTAATTGAGTCCTTACTGTCCCTCATTGAGCCCAATACTGTCCAGCCCAGGATTGCTGGATATCAGGCTGGGTTCTGGAAAAACAAAAATATGCAGAACAGGTGTAGTTGCTTCCCACACAGAGTTTTAAGATTTCAACTCAATATGGAGAGAATCTTTGTAAAAATTTAGTTGCTTGGTGGGAGGAGCAATGGTTTATCTGAGATGAACAGTCACTGGTGGGAAGTAAATTGTAGAGAGGTTTCCAAAATTAGATCAGAGTTAGACTAGATGCCTTTCAGGCTTGGGACTATATTTATAAGGTAGAATAAACAAACCTTGGGTCTAGGGTTGCCAAATTTAACAAATAAAAATGCACAATTCTCTTAAATTTGAATTTCAGATAAACAATAGTTTATTAGCATAGGTATGTCGCAAATATGGGATATACTTGTACTAAAAAGAATTAGTTATCGTTTATCTGAAATTCACATTTAAGTGGGTGTTCTATAGTTTAACCGGCTACTTGGCGACAGTTGGCTCATTTTCCCTCTTCCTTAGTCCCTGTAATGTCAATAAGGTCCCCTGGACAAAAGCCAACCTCCAGGCCAGAGCTCCTCTTAGCTCCCACCCCTAAGCTATTTTCTCTTCTCACCTCTAAGATAGCGACCTCCTGCCGGTTGTGTAGGATCCTGAAGGCAAATGGGTGTCTGGGCCCAAAGCCTGGGGCCACCTCACAACCGCGGAGGGCAATGGCGTTCACGTGGGTCCGCAGGTCTGTGCGGTCCTTATGGAAATACAAGGTGTTGCACTTCAGGCGGCACCAGCGTTCCTTCCATCCGTGGTTCACCAGCACATTCAGATAACCTGGGAGGGAGAGACCAGCGATGCGACCTCCTGACAGTCCTGGGGGATACAAGTCAGGGTGCAGGGACAGAGGGCCTGGGTAACTCTTGTACTCGAGCTGGAGAGAGAGGCCTTCTGGGTCCTGAGTCGGCTCATTCCTGGTCTGTGACCTCAGGTTTCAGTTTGTTATCTGTGAACAGGGGACTGATAATCATATTTGTACATACCTGCACAGCCTTCAGACCGTACCAACCTTGATGAAAAGGACAGAACTACTATATATAATGAATGAAAGACACAACTCTTCCTTCTGCCTTTCTGCCTAAAATAGCAAAAACTAATTGCAGAGGACAGAAAACAATGGCTGATGCTGACACCTGGTGGCAGATGTGGGAACAAAAAACATGTAGCCAGGATGAAGAATTAAAAACAAGTGAGGGGCAGGCTGGTGGCTGATGACTTTAGAATTCCCTTTAATGTTTTAGGTCTTAATTTATTTTTTACCATAACAGTGTCCTCGTCCACTTACAAAATATTTCTTTATATCCATGTTCTTTATATATAATGTTCTTTCCAGGTTAGCAGAATATTATCATTTACCTAAAACACATGATTTCTTTTATTGGATTCCAGTACATGGAACAATGGGTTTAGATGAACAATGTTTCTTTTCTTTCAAACTACTTTTAATTCGCATTTTATGTGTTTACAATAAAGTCCTTAAATATTTTTATTCAAGAAATATCCTTGTAAGACTGGACCATAACTCAAACACTTGGTATATTATATTATATACTGGGAAGTTAAGATACTCTCCTCTTGTCATAGTAGAGGAAACTGAGGCCCAGAGATGGGCAGTGATTGGCACGAATGTCATAGGGAGCATAGAAATAGGACAGTTGGTTGACTTTTCCTTCTGTTAGGTGTCAGGGCCTCATGGAGGAGAAGTGGTGGATGGGCATGGATTATTGATGGAGTGGGGGGTTAGTCGTCTAGGAGGATTCTATCCTCTGCCTTAGGAATGAGGTAGATTAGGCCTGGAGGGTCTTCTGGCTTGGCCCCATCAACAGGGTCTGAATTCTCTGCATGCATGGTACCCACCACAGCACGGAACCTCCTCAGTAGAGGACGCCTGCAGGTCATCAGCCAGTGCCTTCTTCTTAGAGAAGCTGATGATACGGGTGATCTTGCGGCCTGCAGCTCTGCTCATTGAACCCTTCAGCTCTGACAGGCTGCTCTTCTTCCCTTTGCCTGTTACCGTGGAGATGGGTTAGATGAGGGGAGGGAGCCCCAAGTTCCAGATCCACCTGCCCCTAGCCTTCCCCCCAGCCTTTGAATCTGCATACAAGGCCTAGCCCAGTATGGATAGTCCAGGTCACATCAGCTAGGTCTCCAGAATGGTCAGGACCTGATCTGCACTGCGTGTGCTCATGGCAAGGCCCCTCCCAGCTCTAGCATTTTCCCACCTGAGCCCCCAGAGGCTCCTACCATGTTCACGGCCCAGAGTGGAACAGCTGTCACCCATGCCTAGGCTGTCAGAATCCGAGGTCTGCTTCTCTTGGGACAGCCTCTGGGGAGGAACACAGACAGCCCCCTGTCAGAGGCACACTCAAAGTCTCCCTTTCTTGGTTCAGTCTCCCCTTGACCCCTGTACATGAGGATTAGCTAAAGAAATATTTGTCAGCAACTGTCATACTGGTATGAGGAGGACAGCTATGACTTAGGGTGGTTGTGTCTTCCATTTATTTGGAAGTGAGGAATTCAGTCTATTTGGGGAGTGAGAAATTCAGTATAATAGGCTGAGATTAGAATCCTGGGAGTTTGGACCATATTTGGTAGGTGATGGGGAGGTAAGAAGGTATTTAAGTGGGACAGTGGTGAAGTTGGTCTTGTAAGCCCCCGAGCTGCATCATGGGAGATGGACAAGGAGGGGGCAAGACTGGAAGCAAAAGGGGCAGTACGAATGTCATCCTGGGCAATGTGAGACTTGATAGGAGGGTGAGCCAAGCACTTGTGAGGATGAGGAAAAAGATGAGCTGGCATTTTCAAAACAGTCGTAACAGGACTCGGTGATCAGTAAATGTGAATGGTGATGAGAGAGGAATCCATTACAATTCTAGCTTGGATGAGAGAATGGCAAAGATACCACACACACACACACACCCCACCCCCACCCAGCCCATGGTAACAACTTCATGGTCAGCCAGCAGTATTTTTACTTATTATGCCAACTTTGGATCAGTCATTCATTCATTCCTATTAAGGAGTGGGGTAGAATAGTCAAGATGGGCCTTGGAAGAAATGATGTCTCTCCTTAGCTGTGGGGATATGGGAAAATCCTTTCATCTCTCCAAGCCTTCTCACTTGAATTACCCTCCTGTCAGTGGGCTGCTGTGAGGCACTAGGGAACTGGCACAAGTGAAATTGTGAGGCCAATTGTTAGAAATTGTCATTTCTAACATCTGTGTGATATGTGACTGTCCCACTTTAAGAAGCTAAACTGTGCCAGCCAGACTCAGGACAAGACTACAATGATACCTATCCACTTAAAAAGGTGAACTTACAGAGCTCTGAGGCCCCTAAACCTTTTCTGGGGATACCCCAGACCAGGCTCAGGGATGCTTTGCTATAAGCATAGTACTAGAAGGCAGGGGAAATGAGAGAGTCTGTGCATTCTCTCAAGTTTCCAAAGGTTGGAAAAATGGCAACTGTCAGAAATGGGACAGAACTGTCAAGTATAAAGAATCACCTCTGTAAATTGTGAAACAGAAGTTGTGGCTCCTGTTTGTTCTGTGATGATGTACAGATGTTAAGGTTTTCATCAAGATAGACAGCAAATATAAAGAAACACTGTGTGCACTTTGGAATTGGCTTGATGATGATGACAGCTCAATCACAGGAGTCTGTGGAGAGAGAGCCACCAGTAACACATGCTCACTCCCACTCTTCTCCAGAAACGCCACCTGAACATTTTAGCTACCCTCCTGCTGTACACTCAGCCACCGGTCGGCTGGCTGGGTGTGATCAGCTAGCTCTGTTCTTATTATGTGTGACTTTGGGCAAATATCTTTTTGCCATGGCTTCCTTTTCTGAAAATGCAGTTCATCAAAGAATTATAGAAATTAAATTCAGTACACACACACAAAGCATTTAGAACAGTGCCGGCCACAGTCACATTTTCTATAATGCTAGCCTTTATTATGTCGTGCGAGACCCTTATGTGGGGGTCTTAACCTCCCTTAGGATTTGGGGCTGAGTCCCATGATCACCCACAGCACCTAGTGAAACGTAGGCTTTTTAGCATGTATTTGCCGGTGGCCTGATAGAATGAAACGACTGCTTCATTTATGTCCCAGTGGACACTCCTTGTCTGACTGACTGATTCCAATTTGGTGTTCATGGCTTGGTTCAAACGTGACCTCTTCCTGTCCTGGCAGGGTAGGCACTCCCTCCTCTGGCTTGTGCTGCACCTTGGACATGGGCATTCATGAATTCAGTAGACGTTTATTAAGTGCCTGGTCAATGTCTGGCTTCACCAGCAGCCTGCGCGTCCCTTGGGACAGAGCCTGTGCTGAGCTCCCACTGTCTGTCTCAGAGGGACCCTGTGAAGACAGAGGTACCTTGTCCAGGTCCGCCTTGCACAGGAGGACTGGGGATCTGGGCACGTCTGCCCCCTCAGTGCCCCCGACGGGTTTGCTGACCTCTCGGATGACCTGTGGAGAGGACACACACTGTGAGCAGGTGGCAGAGGTGCTGTGGAGACAGCAGCAAGAACGAGGCCCAGCAGAGCGGTTGGGATCACTGGGTGGGACACAGGTTGACATGGCCTCCTGCCCCATGTGTAGGGCACATCAGGATCTGAACAGGCTTTCTCCTGTGTCTGTCCCTTAAATTGAAAACGTAAGGAGCTGGGAGCTTAGAGGCTTGGCTTCTAGACCTGGAGCCATTACTAATTAGTTGCATGGCCTTGGCAAAGCCATGTCCCTGCTCTGGGATTTCATTTCCCCATCTGTAACACGGGGATGCTATGGGTCCTCTGCTACCTCCTTGGGGGTGTGAGGACCATTGAGATGATGGGTGTGAAGGGCCATGTGTATGCCCCGCACAGGAATGAGGAACTCACTTCTGTGACATGTTGGAACTTTACAACAACCTGCAGAATAGCTAGGATTATTCTCTTCATTTCAAAGATGTGGAAACGGAGACCCCAAGGCACTCCCCTGCGGCCATGCAGCACAAGCATCCTGATCATGAAATAGTAACAGACCGCTGCTGCTCATCTGTCAGGTGGCTTTGCCTGGATTATCCCCTTGTATATCCCCACAGCAGCCTTGTGGGGTGGGGTACTTTGGTCCCCAAATTACAAATGAGGATGATGAGGCTCTGCCCTACTGTTTGCGCTAATTGGGGTACCAAGACAGGCCTCTTTAACTCCAAGTCTAGGACTTTTTCTTACCCAACCACAGTCCCTTAGGACAGAGCACTCCCCTCACCCCCACCCCAGCAGGCAGGTTGTCTCTCTTCCTTCCCCTCCTGAGACAAAGGCAGTAATGAGAATCAGTAAACATCCCAGTGGGAGAGCTGGTTATCACAGGAAGGAAGAGAGGATGGGGAGGGAGGGAATGGGGGCTTTGGTTTCTTTGTTCGGAAGATCAGAGGTGGAGAGGTCTGCTGTAAGGGCCTGGGGGTGAGGGCTTCACTATCACCGTCACAGTAGTTGCTGACAGTTACTGAGGACTTGCTGCCTGGCAGGCTCTATGTCAGGTATGCTCTAGAATGCTTACAAGAGCCATTTTATAGAGGCAGAATCTGAGGCACAGGGAAGTGAAGTCCTTTGCAGAAGATCACATAGTCAGTAAATGCTGCTTAGGTCCGGGACTTGAACTTCAGGTCTGTATAGCACCGAAGTCTTCCCTCGTCAACACTATGCCATCCTGTCACCTTTGGGCTAGATTTCCGTAGATTTTCCTTGGAATTGGATTCACTTCCAATTCTGGTCCGAACCACTGGTGGTTGACCTTGGGTGAGTCACAGAAGCTCTTGTGCCTCAGCTTCCTCATCTATAAAATGGGGACAATATTAGTCCCACAGTGAATAGTAAATGAAGTCATGTGTATAAAGCTCTTACCACAATGCATGGCACAAAGTAAGTGCTCAGTGCATGGTAACTCTAATTGTTGTGTAAGATGCAGGAACTGGGTCATAGGTGGATCTTATAAGTATGCACATTTCATCTAAGATAAAGAATTTCTCCTTTATTAAAAAAAAAAGGATTAGCCTGTCTAATGATAAAATCAGCTTCTTCTATAGGAGGTCTTAAGCTCTCTATTCCTGGAGATGTACATTGCAGGTAGGATAAACGCACAGTAGGCATGTTAGGGGATTCACATAGCTAGAAGGAACATAGGTCTCTAGGCTGAGGTCTGTCTCCTGGAGATATCCGAGGCCCATTTCCACATAAAGCCCTAGCCATGTGAAAGGTACTGATCCTCTGAGCCAGGCCTGTTCTTCCAGTGACAGGGGCCCACCCCACTGAGGGCTGGGCCTGGGGAAGAGAGGAAGGAAGGGAGGGAGGGAGGGTGGAAGGGTGGGTGAAGGGCACAGGCCCTCCTGTACCTTCAGCCACTCCTCGGCCTGCTCCCGGCTCTGCAGGGCCAGCACCAGGACTTCAGTAGCCCCCTGGGAGAAGCGCAGCTCGTGCCTCTTGTGCCGGCTGTCCTTGGGCACATAGATGACACTGCAGACATCCAGCGCTAGCCTCAGATGCGGCTGCCGGTCCTTGGAGCTTTTGTAACACTGGACAGGAAGAGAAGGGGTTAGGGCCTCCTGGAGTGGAGAGTGGAGGGAGGAGACTGAAACTCAACCTACCCCAAAGAGACCTCCCCGCCCATCCCGACTGTGGGCACTGCATGAAGACAGGGCCTGTGACTGTTCACCACAGAGATGAAAAGCCTGGGAGGGGCATCTTTGGGAAAGCTCCAGATCTCAAGGGCTGCTGAGCGGTCTCAAGGGTCACAACTACTTATTTAGGAAGAGGCAGGTTTTAGCACAATACCAGGAAGACCATTCTAGTCTAAAGAACCAGAGAAGAAACAGGCTGTCTTGGGAGGAAGCCAGCTCTCTGCTATTAATGGGCTACAAGGCAAGAATGTGGGAGAGAGTTATAGCAGAGATGGAGGGCTGGGCTTGGGAAGTCCATAGTTGATGAATAATGATTCTCACTTCCCAGTTCTTACTATGAGGCTCACATTACCTTGATACCAGAACCTGACAATGACATTAAAAAAAGGAAAGTCATAGGCTAATGTCTCTTGTAACATAGTTGTAAAAACTATAAACAAAATATTAGCATATAATATCCAGACATATAAAAACCATATTGCATAGAGATCAAACTTATTCTAAGAGTGCAAGAGTGGGTTATCGTTCAAAAACTAACCATGTAATTTATTGTAGGACCAGAAAAAAGGAGAAAAACCACATGTTTCAATAGAAGCAGAAAAAATATTTGATAAAATTCTGGATTCATTTGTAACATAAACTCTTAGAAAACTCTTAGAGGAAAACTTGCTTAATGTGATAATAAGGAATACCTACGAAAAAACCCCACAAGCAAACATTAGCCTTAATGGTACATTATTGAACTTTTTTTTGAGATCTGGATTGAATACCTACCAAAAAACCCCACAAGCAAACATCAGCCTTAATGGTGAATTATTGAACTTTCCTTTGAGATCTGGATTGAGACAAATATGCCTACTCTCACCACTTCTATTTATATCACACTAGAGGTCCTTTGTTGTTCTTGTTTAGTCACTAAGTTGTGTCCAACTCTTTGTGACCCCATGGACTATAGCCCGCCAGGTCCTCTGTCCATGGGAGTCTCCAAGCAAGAATACTGGAGTGGGTTGCCGCTTCCTTCTTCAGGGGATCTTCCTGACCCAGGGTTTGAATGTGCATCTCCTGCATTGGCAGGTGGATTCTTTACCACTGAGCCACCAGAGAATCTCCACTGGAGGTCATAGCCATTGCAGTAAGTCAAGAAAAAGAAGGCATAATGTGTGGAAAGAAGTATGTCATGATTCTTGGCCTGATTCTGACCTGGGATGAACTTTTCATTGCTCCAAGGTGAGAAGAGGTCATGTTTCAATGCGTACATGTTTAGTAAGATGCCAGGCTTCAGCAATACGTGAACCGTGAACTTCCAGATGTTCAAGCTGGTTTTAGAAAAGGCAGAGGAACCAGAGATCAAATTTCCAACATCCGCTGGATCATGGAAAAAGCAAGAGAGTTCCAGAAAAGCATCTATTTCTGCTTTATTGACTATGCCAAAGCCTTTGACTGTGTGGATCACAATAAACTGTGGAAAATTCTTCAAGAGATGGGAATACCAGACCACCTGACCTGCCTCTTGAGAAATCTGTATGCAGGTCAGGAAGCAACAGTGAGAACTGGACATGGAACAACAGACTGGTTCCAAATAGGAAAAGGAGTACATCAAGGCTGTATATTGTCACCCGGCTTATTTAACTTCTATGCAGAGTACGTCATGAGAAACACTGGGCTGGAAGAAGCACAAGCTGGAAATGAAGATTGCCGGGAGAAACATCAATAACCTCAGATATGCAGATGACACCACCCTTATGGCAGAAAGTGAAGAGGAACTCAAAAGCCTCTTGATGAAAGTGAAAGTGGAGAGTGAAAAAGTTGGCTTAAAGCTCAACATTCAAAAAAAAAAAAAAGCTCAACATTCAGAAAAGTAAGATCATGGCATCTGGTCCCATCACTTTATGGGAAATAGATGGGGAAACAGTGGAAACAGTGTCAGACTTTATTTTTTTGGGCTCCAAAATCACTGCAGATGGTGATTGCAACCATGAAATTAAAAGACGCTTACTCCTTGGAAGGAAAGTTATGACCAACCTAGATAGCATGTTAAAAAGCAGAGACATTACTTTGCCAACAAAGGTCCATCTAATCAAGGCTATGGTTTTTCCAGTGGTCATGTATGGATGTGAGAGTTGGACTGTGAAGAAGGCTGAGCACCGAAGAATTAATGCTTTTGAACTGTGGTGTTGGAGAAGACTCTTGAGAGTCCCTTGGACAGCAAGGAGATCTAACCAGTCCATTCTGAAGGAGATCAGCCCTGGGATTTCTTTGGAAGGAATGATGCTAAAGCTGAAACTCCAATACTTTGATCACCTCATGTGAAGAGTTGACTCATTGGAAAAGACTCTGATGCTGGGAGGGATTGGGGGCAGGAGGATAAGGGGATGACAGAGGATGAGATGGCTGGATGGCATCACCGACTTGATGGACGTGAGTTTGAGTGAACTTCGGGAGTTGGTGGTGGACAGGGAGGCCTGGCGTGCTGCAATTCATGGGGTCGCAAAGAGTTGGACACGACTGAGCGACTGAACTGAACTGAACAGGTAAAGAGGTGTCATTTTTCCCCAGAAATTATGTCCATCCTTATACTTACTTTACTTACTTTGGAATTAAAAGTGTATTTCTTTTATGAAATGATAATGATGAGACATGATAAATTAAAAAAAATGTTTCAAGTTATATGATAACAAGTATTACATGGGCTCAGTTTCAGAAAAGACAGATGTATGGAAATGAGGGTGGAAGTTTATGCATCAAAACTTAATAGTGGTTAGCTCTTGGTCAATGGGATTTTTAAAAAAAAAATCATTTTTCATTTTTTTTTCTAGGTTTATAAGTAAATACATTTACTTAGTGAAAAACGATAAACATTGTTTTTTTTTTTTTTTTTTTTTTTTACTCTCCGGCCGGTCCGGCGGCGGCGGCGGCGGCGGCGGAGGAGGAGGTAGCGGCGGGCACGATCGCTTCCCCTAAACATTGTTTTAAAGTGATAAAAAAAAATCACGTTTTGGAAAAACAAAACTTGGTAAAGTCGATCAGTTCTTCACGTTTTGTATTGTTTGTTTTTTTTTAATTCTGCCTGGGTAGGAGAGCTCTGTTCTCAGAAGAACTGTCCTTTGAGCCTCTGTGCACAAAGCAAACCCAGAGGAACAGAGGCAGGCACGCCTGCACGCACACACACATATGCGCACACACACGCAAGTCCACGTGAGGCCAAGAGGCTGTCGTCTGTGGCCACTCACCAGGAGCTGGTCCTCCTTGATGACAGTCAACTGCTTGGCCCACTGCCCGAAGCGCTTTTTCCGCAGCAGGAAGGCACATATCCTGCAGTCCCTCACCAGGTGCATGGAGGCCTCCTCTGAGGGCCACTGGTGTGTGGGCTGTGGCCCTTTCCCTTCCTCCTCCTCCTCATCGTACGACTCGTAGGAGCTGCTCATGGCGTCAGAGTCATTGTCTGCAGGAGCCACAGGAAAGGACCTGTCCCTGTGCTGTCACCCGGTGTGGGGGGAGGTGGGCCTTCTTACTCTTTTGCAGATATCCCTGCTCTGGGGCCCAAGGGGTGGGTGTGAGGTGTGATCCTGGTAATGACCTAGCTCCCACACGGGCCCTGTTTCTTTCAGATTTACCACTTGCTTTGTGATCTCAGTGACTTTACCTCTCGAGGTTCAGTTTCCTCATCAATGAAATGGTCATAATAAATTATAATACCTACCTCACTAGGCTATTTTGAGCAGCAACAAATGCAAAACGTTTAGCTGAGTGTTTGGCACTCACTGAGGGCTCAGTAAACATCAGCTATTGTCTTTACCCATCATCTTTGCATCTGTTGTCTCAGGTCATTTTCATGGCCCTCAGCAAGTCCCTGTTTGATACAGAGGAATCTGGAGGCTCAGGGAGAGTAAATCACTTGCTTAAGGTCAGTCACCAAGAATCAGGGCAAGGGCTTCGTCGGGGGCTCCTAACTCCACTCAGCAGTCTTCCCACTGAACCCCAGGATCACTGAGAACAAGGGCTTTGAGGCCTCTGTGGTGACCCCAGGGAGTTGAGGGGGGCAGTGGGTATGGGCACGCCAAGGTCAGGTCAAGGTTTGCTCTCCCTGAGGACACACCTGGACTGAACGTCCACCCAGTACTTACAAGAATTCTTCAGCTCCCCGTTCATCCTGGTGGCAGGGTAGCTGCTGTCTGCATCCTCATAGTAGCCGTCCATAAGCGAGTGGGCTGGGCTGCAGCCATCTGTGGGGTTGGCAGAAAGAGCAGTACTTGGAGAAATGCAGGCAGACTCCAGGTGCCAGGGCTGGCAAAGATCTTGGACACGGTGTCCTCCTCGGGAAGAGGGAGTGGAGCTTCTAGTCATTGCCTGGCCAGAGTGTGGGGCCTCCTCTCCGTATCTCATCTGCCTTAGACCACACCTGCCCCCTATGCTCCTGTCACCCAGAATGGCCCTACCAGGCCCTGTCACACTTCCAGGCCTGTGTTCATGCTCTTCCCTGTGCCCTCTTAGCAACAGCTAGAAAATTCCTACTCAGCCTCCAATACCCAGCTCAAAGATCTTTCCTCTGACCTTCCCAGGCACAGCGTGGTCAGCCTCTCTCCTCTGACCCCAGAACACTGGTATGTGTGGGTGTGTGTCGTGGTCACAGTTCCAGTCACTGGACTACAGGGAGTGGTGTGTCAGCACCTGGGCCCAGACCCCCTTTCTGCTTTGCCCTTGTCTCTTCTTCCACCTCAGCCCCTCTGCTCACTTCTTAATGCATCCACTCCCTCCTCTCCTTCTAAACCTGCAGAGGAGGAAGTGGACTAGAGGAAATAACAATAACACATACAATAGTGAATATATACAATACATACAATAGATGCTAATGCTGAATTTTGGTGCTTTTCCCATTCATGGGAGTCAGTATAATATAGGAATGGAGGTATCCTAAATTGTATTTTTATCACAACTACCAAGGGTCTTTTAATTTATTTTTCTTTTCCATTATTATTATAAGATACTGAATATAGTTCCCTGTGCTGTACATAGGATCTTGCTGGTTATTTTTTTTGTATTTCCTAGCTTGATCTATTAAATCCCAAACTCCTAATTTATCCCCTTCTTTCCTCGTTGGTAACCACAGGTTTATTTTCTATGTCTGAGTCTGTATCTGTTTTGTAAATAAGTTCATTTGTATCATACTTTAGATTCCACATATAAGTAATATCTTCAGGTATTTGTCTTTCTCTGATTTACTTCACTTAGTATGAAAATCTCTAGGTCTGTGCATGCTGCTGCAAGTGGCATTATTTCATTCTTTTTTCCTATGGCCTAGTAATATTCCATTGTGTGTGTGTGTGTATGTATGTGTATATATAATATCTTTACCCATTCATCTGTTGATGTACATTTAGGTTGCTTCCATGTCTTGGCTGTTGTAAATAACACTGCTATGAACATCAGGGTTACATGTATCTTTTCTCTTTTCAAAAAATTTATTAATTTGTGTTTGGCTGTGCTGGGTTTTTGTTGTTGCCCTAAGGCTTTCTCTTGTTGCAGTGGGCAGGCTTCTCGTTGCTGTGGCATCTCTTGTTGCAGGGCACAGGTTCTAGGGCATATGGGCTCTGTAGCTGTGGCACACAGGCTTAGTTGCCCTGTGGCGTGTGGCATCTTCCAGGATCAGGGATCGAATCTATGTCCTCTTCATTGGCAGGTGGATTCTTAACCACTAGACCACCAGGGAAGCCCTATGTATCTTTTCGAATTAGAGTTTTCTCCAGGTGTATGCCCAGGAGTGGGGTTGCTAGATCATAACTCTTATTTTTAGTTTTTTGAGGAACCTCCATATTTTTCCCTTAATGGCTGCACCAACTTACATTCATTTGGGGTCTTTTAAAAAATGCAGATCCCTATAGCTGACTCATGTTGATATATGGCAGAAATCAACATAATGCTATAAAACAATTATCCTCCAATTAAAAATAAATAAAAAGGAAGAAAAAATTTAGATCCCTGAACTATATCTCCACAGATTCTGAGTCACTGGTGTGGGCTGAACTGAGGAATCTGCACTATGGAAAAACCTATTTAACTGGATAGTTTTAAACATATGTAAAAATAGAAAATGTATGGAATTCCAAGGAATCAGATTTTTTTTTTAACATTTAAGATTATTTTAATACGGATGGTCTCTGGAGCATACTTTGAAGCTCAGTGGGTTAATGGCATGTGCTTTGGGGTTAATGAGATCTGAGTTCAAATCTATCTCCATTATTTACTGAGTGACCTTGGAAAGAAAACAGTTTCTCTGCATTTCAGATTCTTTACCTATAAAATTGACATGAACAATTCCTACCCTGGATTAGTGATATAATGCATATGAACTCTCAGTATAAAGTCTGGCACATAAAACGTCTTAGACAAATGCTAGACATCATTATAACTATCTTGATTTCTGTAGTGCAGGGAGGGAGGTATCAGACCCACTTCACAAATGAAGAAACTGAGGCCACACACTTTTCTAGTGATAGAACCTGGATCAGAACTGAAGTTGCTAGCTCAGGGGACAGGTGCCCACCCCCTCCTCCAGGAAGCCTGCCTTCTTTCAGACCAACTTGCTCTCACACCACGCTGTTCATCAGAGCACTGCTCTGGGCTCTCAGCCCTACTGTTTTTCTGAGGATGGCAGCACTCAAATTCCCAGTGACTGGGATGCCCAGTTATATCTCTCAAGTGAGGCTCACAGCCTGCTTTTCCCAGCAGACATCCTGAGGTCTCAGATGCTAGAGACATCCCTGTGGGGTGGAATGGGGTACTCAGGCCAGGAGTGAGGGTGGGAAAGGAGGAGGCGCAGGTGGGAGAGGGAGGGAGCACCGAAAGCCCTCAGACACCTGGCAGGCTGGTGAGAGGGGAAGGATACTTCCTGTCGGGCGTGGCGCCCTCTTCCTGGACAAGGTCCTTGGCCTTTCCTGAGGCACTCCCTTCCCTCCCACCCCAGGATCCCCACTGCTCGAGGAGGCAGCTTCTCTGCCCCATCTGAGCTCTCTGGGGAGGGGAAAGAGCCTCACCCAGCTGAGGGCTTGTCCTGGGATTAAGGGTCTAGCAGCACTTCATCCCCTCCTTCTCTGTCCTCAAGTGGATAAAATAAAGTCAGCTGCTTCACATAAACAGCTGCTGGCAGTGACATAGGTCCCAAGTCTGAAGAGGGCCATGGATCACCTGGTCCAAGTCCACCATTTCACTAGTTTTGTTTAAACTAGTTTATTAATCATAAGAATAATATATCATAATAGCCCGAAGATGGAAACAACTCAAACGTCCATCAACTGACAGATGGATAAACGAAATATGGTATATTCATACAATAGAGTATTATTTGTCCATAAAAAGGAAGTACTGATACATGCAGTGACATGAATGAAGCTCAAAAGCACTATGCTGAGTGAAATAACGCAGACATAAAAGGTCACATATTGTATGATTCTGTTTAAATGGAATATTCAGATGAGGCAAATTATAGAGACAAAGCAGATTGGTTGAGAGGGGAATAGGAAGTGACTGCTTACTGGGTATGGGCTTTCCTTCTGGACTGACGAAGATGTTTGGGAACTTGATAGTGGTGATGGCTACGCAACACTGTGAATGCACTAAACGCCAGTGATTGGACACTTGAAAACAGTTGGAGTGGTCAGTTCTATGTCATGTGTATTTTACTACAACATGATGAAAAGCACAATCACTACAAAAGAGTGTGAATGGGAAAATATGTTCCCTTTCACCCAGATTTCTGCTCATTCATTTCCTATAGGAAAATACTGTCAAGAGTTTCTTGCATATCCTAGAAAAACTGTTAAATGCATGTGTGAGTACCCTATTTAAAAGCAAATGGGATCATGTTATATGCAGTATTCTGATTTTTTTTTCCAGTATGTATCCTGGGATTCATTTCTGATCAGCACAGATAGACCCATCTCATGTAGTTTTTGATGGTTGAAGAATATTCCTCTGTGCTGCCAAATGATAGGATAGATATCTTATGCAGGCTCAACTACACATGGTGCATCACCCAAAACCGTAATAGAGTTTCTTGTATGTGATGTTAAGTCCCTATACCCAGGCCGCAGCACTCGTGACCTTCCACCCTAATACCTTGATATGTGTGCATCTAGCCCCTCTTTCTTATTTCAAGGGTAGAGGAACAGAAGCCCAGAGAGGGGAAGAGGCTTGTTCAAGGTCACATAGAACTGGGTCTGGAACCCCAGCCCCTGAGCCCCAGGCCATGCCTACTGGCCCACCCACCCAGGCTGTCACTGGAGAGGTCAGGGTCTCCCACGCTCCTCCCCAGTAGGTGGGTATGGCGGAATGGTGCCAGGCTTGGCGCTTTAGCCCCAGCAGGACACACAGGAGCTTCAGGACAGGAGCCTTCTCCCCCTCACCCCCAACCCTCAGGGACCAGAACTTACTGTGGGAGCTGATGTACTCAGGGGACTTGCCAGGTCCCAGGGGAAGGGCCTCCTCATAGTAGTCCTCAGGCGGAGGCCTGTTGGGGAGTGGTGGAGGCAGGTCAGCTGTCTGAAAGAGGACAGAGGAAGTGTGTGAAAACCAGAAGACCAGGAGAGCATGGGGAGCAGGGTGACAGGGAGGGGCCTGGGGGTGAGGGGGACAGGAGCTCCTAGAAGGCAGGATGCAGTCTCTGAATATGAAAGGACATGCTGCTGCTGCTGCGGCTGCTAAGTCGCTTCAGTTGTGTGCAACCCCATAGACAGCAGCCCACCAGGGTTCCCCGTCCCTGGGATTCTCCAGGCAAGAACACTTGAGTGGGTTGGCATTTCCTTCTCCAATGCATGAAAGTGACAAGTGAAAGTGAAGTCGCTCAGTTGTGTCCGACTCTTAGCGACCCCATGGACTGCAGCCCACCAGGCTCCTCCGTCCATGGGATTTTCCAGGCAGGAGTGCTGGAAGGACATGATGAGTGGTCAACAACTGGTGCCATTTATGGTGGTGATGATAGTGAATTATGCAGTCAACAGATAATGTTTGATGTGATTTGGGCCCCCTGCTCTAATTTCATGGCCCCAAAGGCTGGGAACTTCATTTTTGGTCTGTGATCCAGACCTTCATTTTTGTAGGTGAAAACTCAGGCTCAGAGATGGGAAGTGATCTGCCACACAGCAGAAGGGAGGAAGGCAAAGGCCATCCATCTTGTGATCCAGAGCTTTCCACATCACTCCTCCTGTGCTCCTGAAATCAGAAGTTGGGGTGGGCAAGTCCTTTGGGCCTGAAGGGACAGGTCAGTTTACCACATTATCCCTGCTCGGCACTGGCACAGTGAGCTCATCATCATGAATCATTGAAATGTTCTCACAGTGCTGTTTATGCCCTTAACCATCACACTGAAGAGAGAGTAGATCTCTCATGGTCAAGAGGATCCCCAGCATTAGAGTTTAGAGTTTCTCTACCTCCTCCAGAGGAAAAGAGGGCCAGAGAGTGTAATAACTCACGTGTCTCAGAGATGGACTCTTGGCTGGCTCAGGACTGGCTGCTTTGCAGGACTCCGCCTCATCCTCTGGCATATCTTGAAGGCCGCTCAGGTCACAGTCTATGAGGAGTCGGGCCATTAGGACAGAGTAGGTGGAGGATGAGCACGGCAGGGTGAGAAGAGGACTAGATTTGGGGTCAGGAAGCCCAAGTACCCCCTCCATTAGTAATCCGGGGCGAGTGACTTCATCCCTCTTATCCATAAAGTGGTCACAATAATCCCAGTGTTTCAGGGAATCAAATGGGATAATGCAGTTTGGTACAGTGCTTTGGAAGTTTTCAAGGGTTATTTAATGAAGGCACGGTGTTTTCCCAAAGTCTGTCAGTCCGTGAATCCTCTCATCTGACCCACAGCTTTCTCCCTGTGTTGTATAGTGCTGTTCTCCCTTGGGATAGATCAGGGATTGCACACACCCGGCACGCGGCCTGGCTTGGCTGCTCCCATATGCTAGGTGCCTCTGCTAGTCCCTCACAGCTCCATTTTCTGCTGAGCTGCCAGACCGCTCAGCTCAGAGACCAGGCAGCTACTAAGATGGATGTTAGCAGCAGACGAGACAAGGCCCTGTTGCCAGCATTCTTCGGCCTGTGTGTACATCCCTACCCTTCCTCAAATCTAGGGGATGATTTCCTGTAACTATGGATTTTGACTAGACTTCAGACCTGGCAGGGCCCAGAGAGGCAAAGGGACTTTTCTGAGGTAACTCAATTTTGTAATGTTAGAGCCAGACCCAGATGCAGGGGACCCTTCTAGAGACTGAGATGGTGGACATGCATGATGCGCATGAGCTGGAAGGACAGATTCCAGCTGAGGTCAGCAGAGAGTAGCTTACCAAATTCTTCGAAGAGGGACTCCACGAAGCTGGGCCCAGAGTGGAGGTCCGCTGTGTTCACATACAGGTAGGAGACTTCTTTGGCTGTGAGGAAGGAGGAGAGCAGGCCAGCAGTGAGGGGCATGGGGGCCAGGACTGCTGCTGCTGCTGAGGATGGCTAGTCCCCCCCGCCCACTCAGACTTCTGTCCTGCACAGGACACAGCACTCAGGTAGCAAAGCATGTGCTTATCCTAAATCATCTCCAAAGCTTTCAAACTTTGTTTCCTTTTTTCCATTGTTATTGAGGATCTCCTTCTCTGAGTGAAAGGATGCCCAGAGCCCAATATAAAGGACAAAGTAGAGGCGCTGCTCTGGGGACAGCTGGGGGCCAGTCGGCAAACTGCTGCCCCTTTCATTCTCCAGCAGTCCTGTGAGAGTGGCTGAGGACATTGTCCGTGGGAAGTGAGGCTCAGTTTCAACCAATGGTGACCCCCCCCCCGATGTCACTCAGACCCCTCCAACCCTGCGGGACAGGACACAGCCCCTTTAGAGTTTACTGAGCTCTTGATTTACACATACCATCTTGTGCGCTCACTTGAGGTTGGGGAAAGGCTGGAGCAGAGGAGAAAGCTTTGCTGCTGAGAACACAGTGAGGCAGAGAGTCTGTGGGGAGTTAGAGGGAGGGCCCGAGTGGAGATGGAGGGGCAGGCATACTACCCATAAAGCCAAGAGGGAGTGTGTGAGCGTGCATCTGAGTGCAGGACAGTGTGATGTGTATGTGATACGTCTGTCAGAGTGTGCATGAGTGTTGTGCATATATGCTATGTGTATGTGATAAGTGAGTGTGTTGCGTGTGATAGAACATGTGGGGTATGTTATGTGTGATGTGTGTTTGTTACTGTGTGAGGTCTATGTGAGAGCATGTTGTGTGTGTGAGTGTGTGGTAGTGGTGTGTACATGAGTGTGTATGGCATGTGTGTTGTGTGAGTTTGTAGAGGGCCAGGGGTGGAGGAGGACCAGGAGCACAGCCAGGGCTGTGGTGGACGAAGCTTGGAGTGCATGGGGACGCTGGTTAGACCATGAAGAGAGCTGAATGGCCATGCTGTGAGGTTTCCTTCCTCCTGCCAGCAGGCCCTGGGGAGTTACTGAGGGTTCTTGAGAAGCTCTGGGCAGCATGCTGACGGCTACCTGGGAGGGGCTGCAGGCTCTGCAGGATGGAGGCCACGGCCATCTTCTTCTCCAGAGTGGTGTCACTGAGGTACTCGTGGTCCAGGAGGCTGAGCAGCCCTGTGAGCTCAGGGAGGAGCTGCTCCAGCACTGAGGAGGAAGCCCGTGGAGCACAGTCACGGCTGTGTCCAGGGTGTGGGCCCCACCCCCACCCTGCGGGACCCGGGGAAGCAGGAGCCAGAGGACAGGGCCCAGGGCAACACGGAGACCTCAGAGGCCCTCACACAGCTGTCCCAGCGCTGGCCACCAGCCTCCCTTGGGAGAGCCCTGCTCAGTTAACTGTGACGTTTTTCCGGCCTCCCTGCTCCCCGCTTCTCCTCCTCAGACCTCATCTGGGCTTGGCCTGAGGACTGAGCCTCTCAGTTAGTTTGAGCAGAGGCATCGAGCCCTCTGTTTGTCCCAGCCTGCCCTCTGCTCTGCAGGCCCAGGGTCCTTCCTCCCTGAGCTCAAGGGTCAGCGCAGGTCCCAGGCAGGAGCTCTGGCCGTCCAGGACACAAGGCAGGAAGGAAGCCTTCCTGTCCCATCAGTCTATACACTTCAATCTCTGGAACCTTCTGTTTCCGGTGACTTGACAGGAGCCAAACTAAACATTAACCCTTCCCACCCCTGGCCAAAAACTCTTGTTGCTGTTCTTTTCTCTATGCTACACCAGTGTTTCTCAGACTTGAGTGTATACAAGGAATTACCAGGGGATTTTGTCAAAATGCAGATTCTGACTTGGGAGGTCTGGTGTGGGGCCTGAGATTCTGCATTGCTGACGAGCTCCCAGCTAAAACTGACGCTGCTGGTCTGAGACCACACAGAGTTGCAAAGCCTAGAGCACAGAGTCCTTTAAAAAGACTGAAGCATACCAAGACCATGATGTCATCAATGTCTCTCTGTCCCAAAGCAGTATCTTGGGACTTGGTTTGCCTTAGAGCCAAAGACTGACTTCTCTATAGAAGTAGTATTGTCCCTCTTTGCAGCTTGCCAATCACTTGTGCCTAATAATATGAGCTCACGTGTATTGAACAGTTATTTCCAGCTGTGCTAATCCCTTTCATACATATTGTCTTATTTAAATCTCAGGCCGTGTATTTTATTATCTCCATCACGTGGAGGATGCAGCTAAGGCTCAGAGAGGTTAAACAGCTTCTCCAGGGCCATACAGCCAGCAGAACCTCAACAGAATTTCCTCACTTTGTACTTTATACTATAGCACTTACATTGCTTTGCAGTATTTTATAGGGCCCTACCAAGTTGAGATTGGTCTGATGGTCAAGCCCATTTTTTGGTTGAAGAAACTAAGGTTCAGAGAAGGTAAGTAACTTGCTTAAAGTTACATGGACAAGTAGAAGAGTCAAGATTTAAGCCCTGGTCTCTTGACTCCCAAATCCACGTGCTTCTCCCCACTAGGACCTCCTGAGAAAGAGGTGAGACTGACTTGCAGCTACAGGTCGGGTTGTGTAAGAGGGGCTGTAACATGGAGCATGACAGAATCAGTCCTGGAGCCAGATTTCCTGGGTTCATGTTCAGGCTCTGTTATTCATCAGCCATGGGACCTTTGGCAAGTTGCTTAACCTGTATGACTCAATTTCCCCCTCTGTAAAGGGGAAATAACAGCACTTGCCTCACAGTATCATGTATGGAAAGTGCCTGGCCCGTACATAGTAAATCCCACCCCAAGTCAGCTATGAATACTGTCACTGTAGTATCTGCCGTGCTGATCTGTGCTGTGAGGTCTGCATGTCTGTCTCAGGAAGAGGGGAGGCTGTGGGCTCTGGGAGGTGTGAACTGTCAGTCTTAGCTTCCTTAGCATCTAGTTCACCTGCTCAGACTGGGTGCTCTATATGTGTTAGATGAGAGAGGGAATGGAGAGACGACCACATGAGGACTTTTTAAAAAACAGAAATTTTATGTACAGAGAGTAGCACTCATTGGAAAAATATGATGATGTAATCTTTCTGTGCCATTCCAAAATCACCCCAAATTTGTTGGAAATGAGCTTGAGGCTGTTACTGACAGCCCCTACCTCGTTGGCTCTCTCTAGCGCTGGGCTCTGAGTAGGGGCTTTCCATGCCATGTTTTATCTCATCCCTGCAGCACGCCTGTGAGTAGGGCCTCCAGGATACCTATTTTCTAGGAGCTGACTCTCAAGCTGAGGGGGACCTGTGAGATGGTAGCACAGCTCAAAAGAGGAGGAGCCAGGCTGATCCCAGGTTTGCATGATTCTTGGAGCTGCTGTGTGGTACACCTCCAGGCATCACTCCAGAGCTCAAGTGAAAGGAGCTGGCACCCTCTGAGGTGCCACTGGGCAAGGGTTCTGGAAGGGAAAGGCTCTCTCTTTGAAGCAAAAAATTGTTTAAAGTCATTTTAGCCAGGTTTTAGCTTCCCTGGTGCTCAGATGGTAAAGCATCTGCCTGCAATGCAGGATCCCCCGGGTTTGATCCCTGGGTCACAAAGATCCCCTGAAGAAGTAAATGGCACCCTACTCTAGTGTTCTTGCCTGGAAAATCCTATGGTCGGAGGAGCCTGATAGGTTACAGTCCATGGGGTCACGAAAAGTTGGACACGACTATAGATGGGGAAACAGTGGAAATAGTGGCTGACTTTATTTTTTGGGGCTCCAAAATCACTACAGATGGTGATTGCAGCCATGAAATTAAAAGACGCTTACTCCTTGGAAGTAAAGTTATGACCAACCTAGACAGTATATTTAAAAGCAGAGACATTACTTTGCCAACAAAGGTCAGTCTAGTCAAGGCTATGGTTTTTCCAGTGGTCATGTATGGATGTGAGAGTTGGACTGTGAAGAAAGCTGAGCGCCGAAGAATTAATGCTTTTGACCTGTGTTGTTGGAGAAGGCCCTTGAGAGTCCCTTGGACAGCAAGGAGATCCAACCAGTCCATCCTAAAGGAGATCAGTCCTGAGTGTTCATTGGAAGGACTGATGCTGAAGATGAAACTCCAATACTTTGGGCCTCCTGATGCGACGAGCTGACTCATTTGAAAAGACCCTGATGCTGGGAAAGATTGAAGGCAGGAGGAAAAGGGGATGACAGAGGAAGAGATGGTTGGATGGCATCACCAACTCAATGGACATGAGTTTGGGTAAACTCCGGGAGTTGGTGATGGACAGGGAGGCCTAGCGTGCTGCAGTCCATGGTGTCGCAAAGAGTCAGACATGACTGAGCAACTGAACTGAAGAGACTTCACTTTTTTTTTTTGGCCAAGTTGTATCTGTTTTGGAGGAAATCTTTTCAAATGGAAACACAAACCTCTTTGGCACCAACAGACACACCAAAAGTCAGTAACTCAATTCCAAAATATTTCCTTATTTACTCTAATTTTGTGCCAGTCTGGCCACTTGGGGAAATTAGAAAATGAATAAGATACTGTTCTGGGGTATCACTCTCTCTCTCTCCCACTGTATTTCTCCTCCATTCCTGTCGTACACACAGACAGACACACACATATATTAGAAATTAATTTGTCACCAGGAAGTCTGTGGATGTGCTATAAGGAAGGCACCACAGGGTAACCATAGGAACTTTCCTGTGGCCTGCAGCCGTGGTTCATGTTTGAAAATCTCTGACGCTGCTCTGCTATCATGCAGGGGTGTCAAGGTTACAGGGTGCAGTGGCTGTTTATCTCTCTACCAGTGGTTGTGAAATTTTCTGGCCTCAATATTACTGTACAATTTTAACAATTATTGAAGACCCCCAAAGGGCTTTTGGTGTGAGTTGTATCTACCAGTATTGGCTTTGCATGCATGCGTGCTCTGTTGTCTCTGACTCTTTGCTACACTATGGAATTTTCCAGTCAAGAGTACTAGAGTGGGTTGCCATTTCCTCCTCCAGGGAATCTTCCTGACCCAGGGATTGAAGCCAGGTCTCCTGCATTGAAGGTGGATTCTTTACCACTGAGCTACTGGGGAAACCAGTATGAGTTTAACATCACTTAAAATTGAGAATCAGATCTCAATTAGGATTAGATCTAATAGAGTGCCTGAAGAACTATGGACGGAGGTTTGTGACACTGTACAGGAGGCAGTGATCAAGACCATCCCCAAGAAAAGAAATGCAAAAAGGCAAAATGGATGTCTGAGGAGGCCTTACAAATAGCTGAGGAAAGAAGAGAAGTGAAATGCAAAGCAGAAAAGGAAAGATATAGCTATTTGAATGCAGAGTTCCAAAGAATAACACAGAGAGATAAAAAAGCCTTCCAGTGCTCAATGCAAAGAAATAGAGGAAAACAATAGAATGGGAAAGACTAGAGATCTCTTCAAGAAAATTAGTGATACCAAGAGAACATTTCATGAAAAATGGGCACAATAAAGGATTGCAATGGTATGGACCTAACAGCAGCAGAAGATATTAAGAGGTGGCAAGAATACACAGAACTATACAAAAAAGGTCTTCATGGTCTAGATACCCACGATGGTGTGATCACCCACCTTGAGCCAGACATCCTGGAATGCAAAGTGAACATCATTACGAACAAAGCTAGTGGAGGTGATGGAATTCCAGTTGAGCTATTTCAAATCCTAAAAGATGATGCTGAGAAAGTGCTGTACTCAACATGCCAGCAAATTTGGAAAACTCAGCAGTGGCCACAGAACTGGAAAAGGTCAGTTTTCATTCCAATCCCAAAGAAAGGCAATGCCAAAGAATGTTCAAACTACTGCACAATTGGACTAATCTCACATGCCAGCAAAGTAATGCTCAAAATTCTCCAATTCTATTGAATTCACAATTCAATAGAATGTGAACCGTGAACTTCAGATGTTCAAGCTGGATTTAGAAAAGGCAGAGGAACCAGAGATCAAATTCCCAACATCCACTGGATCATCAAAAAAGCAAGAGAGTTCCAGAAAAACATCTACCTCTGCTAAAGCCTTTGAATGTGTGGATCACAACAAACTATGGAAAATTCTTAAAGAGATGGGACAATACCAGACCACCTTACCTGCCTCCTGAGAAATCTGTATGCAGGCCAAGAAGCAACAGTTAGAACTAGACATAGTTCTAACAGACTGGTTCCAAATTGGGAAAGGAGTACATCAAGGCTGTATACTGTCATCCTGCTTATTTAAGTTATATGCAGAGTACATCATGCGAAATGCCAAGCTGGGTGAAGCACAAGCTGGAATCAAGATTGCCAGGAGAAATATCAATAACTTCAGATATGCAGATGACACCACCCTTATGGCAGAAAGCAAAGAAGAACTAAAGAGCCTCTTGATGAAAGTGAAAGAGGAGAGTGAAAAAGTAGGCTTAAAACTCAATATTCAGAAAACTAAGATCATGGCATCCGGTCCCATCACTTCATGGCAAATAGATGGGGAAACAATGGAAACAGTGTCAGACTTTATTTTCTTGCGCTCCAAAATCACTGCAGATGGTGACTGCAGCCATGAAATTAAAAGATGCTTGCTCCTTGGAAGAAAAATCTATGACCAACCAAGACAGCATATTAAAAAGCAGAGACATTACTTTGCCAACAAAGGTCCATCTAGTCAAAGCTATCATTTTTCCAGTAGTCATGTATGGATGTGAGAGTTGGACTATAAAGCTGAGTGTTGAAGAATTGATGCTTTTGACCTGTGTTGTGGGAGAAGACTCTTGAGAGTCCCTTGGACAGCAAGGAGATTCAACCAATCCATCCTAAAGGAAATCAGTCCTGAATGTTCATTGGAAGGACTGATGCTGAAGCTGAAACTCTAATACTGTGGCCACCTGATGTGAAGGACAGACTCATTGGAAAAGACCCTGATGCTGGGAAAGACTGAAGGTGGGAGGAGAAGGGGACAACAGAGGATGAGATGATTGGATGGTATCACTGACTTGATGGACATGAGTTTGAACAAGCTTCAGGAGTTGGTGATGGACAAGGAAGCCTGATGTGCTGCAGTCCATGGGGTCACAAAGAATCGGACACTATTGAGCAACTGAACTGAAAACTGAGAAAAGCTTGAATTGAAAACATTGAAAAAATTGAAAAAAATACATAGTCACACATCCCATTAACCTTGAAAGCTACCACACTGTCACACATCATATAGCCTTTGGAAAACTCTGCTGTGTACCCGTAAGAGAATGAGAATGAAGAGGGCATGTAAGGTCTCAATACTATGTAAAAGTAGGTGTGACCTTAGGGGTACCCCTGGAAAGCATCTTGGGGACCCCCAAGCATTCCTGTCCCCAGCCACATCTTTCTGAGAATTGCTGTCCTTCAGTAAATGATCTCAGATTGCTAAGCCTTTGTATTCCTTAAATCAGTCTGTCTGTTTCTCCCTCCTTCCTCCTCTTCCTATCTCCCTCTCTTTTGTCTGTGAGGTTTTATCTCACAAATTTCCTCTTGCTGCTATCAGCAAGTGCCTCTTGTGGCAGCATTCTGGTTTCTAAAAGCTCTCCTGCTTCTAAAGGGAGGACAGGTAGTTTCTGAGTGAGATTCGTGCATTTAAAAACACGAGTTTAAGTACCCAAGCATTATAACACCTTTTTTTGCTTTTGTTTTTCCTGGTACTCGATAGGATTTCTAACATGGGCCCTTGACTTCTAAGTGTTTTTCGTTTAACTGATCTGTGATCACAAAAGTCCAAATAGAGCAAAGGAGGGAGCTGAGTAAATCTGGGAGTAGCACATGGGGAGTGAGGAGCTGCTTCATCCTGGTGGCATTGGTTTCTGGAGCCTGTTACGAAGTGGTGGGCAGCAGATGGTGGAGGGAGCGTGAGCCCTGGGAGAAAGCTCAGCCTGTAGCTTTAGTGGGCAAGAACCATTCATTGAGCTGAGTAGTTACCATTATGCTGGGCAGTTAACACACATCATCTCATTTAATCCTCGCAAACTACACAGGTGTCTGTGTTCTATGAGGGAGGAAGCAGAGGCTTAGAGAATTGAGGTCACCCAGCCAGTAAGTTGTAAGGTCAGGCTCTCTGACTTCAAAGCTTCCATTTCCCTGTGACTCTTGGGTCATCTATCAGAGAACTTGGGCTCAGAGAAAGGGAGGCCAGGTTGGGGCAGGGAGGAGACGGATGGCCCCACAAAGCCTGCTTGCTGAGCTGGGTCACTGGGGGTCTTTATCTGGAAGTCCTCTCACTGGATGAGTGGGAGACCCTTATTGTGGGGCTGAGATCCTGCTCAGTGGGTCTTTCTCCACTGAGCCCACTGAACTTTAGAGCCCTAACTATGTCGATCTCAGAGGAAAAAAACAAGTGATTCAAGCTTATACCTGACTTACCAGCAGAATGTCATCCCAGGGAGAAGCTTCTACATCGTGGTTACAAGAAAGCTTTTGGCCAGTAATAGAGTTTTGCCAAGAAAATGCACTGATCATAACAAACACCCTCTTCCAACAACACAAGAGAAGACTGTACATATGGACATCACCAGATGGTCAACACCAAAATCAGACTGATTATATTCTTTGCAGCCAAAGATGGAGAAGCTCTATACAGTCAGCAAAAACAAGACCAGGAGCTGACTGTGGCTCAGATCGTGAACTCCTTATTGCCAAATTCAAACTCAAATTGAAGAAAGTAGGGAAAACCACTAGACCATTCAGGTATGACCTAAATCAAATCCCTTATGATTATACAGTAGAAGTGAGAAATAGATTTAAGGGCCTAGATCTGATAGATAGAGTGCCTGATGAACTATGGAATGAGGTTCGTGACATTGTACAGGAGACAGGGATCAAGACCATCCCCATGGAAAAGAAATGCAGAAAAGCAAAATGGCTGTCTGGGGAGGCCTTACAAATAGCTGTGAAAAGAAGAGAAGCGAAAAGCAAAGGAGAAAAGGAAAGATACAAGCATCTGAAGGCAGAGTTCCAAAGAATAGCAAGAAGAGATAAGAAAGCCTTCCTCAGCGATCAATGCAAAGAAATAGAGGAAAACAACAGAATGGGAAAGACTAGAGATCTCTTCAAGAAAATTAGAGATACCAAGGGAACATTTCATGCAAAGATGGGCACGATAAAGGACAGAAATGATATGGACCTAATAGAAGCAGAAGATATTAAGAAGAGATGGCAAGAATACACAGAAGAACTGTACAAAAGAGATCTTCATGACCCAGATAATCATGATGGTGTGATCACTGACCTAGAGCCAGACATCCTGGAATGTGAAGTCAAGTGGGCCTTAGAAAGCATCACTACGAACAAAGCTAGTGGAGGTGATGGAATTCCAGTTGAGCTGTTTCAAATCCTGAAAGATGATGCTGTGAAAGTGCTGCACTCAATATGCCAGCAAATTTAGAAAAACTCAGCAGTGGCCACAGGACTGGAAAAGGTCAGTTTTCATTCCAATCCCAAAGAAAGGCAATGCCAAAGAATGCTCAAACTACCACACAATTGCACTCATCTCACACGCTAGTAAAGTAATGCTCAAAATTCTCCAAGCCAGGCTTCAGCAATACGTGAACCGTGAACTTCCTGATGTTCAAGCTGGTTTTAGAAAAGGCAGAGGAACCAGAGATCAAATTGCCAACATCTGCTGGATCATGGAAAAAGCAAGAGCGTTCCAGAAAAACATCTATTTCTGCTTTATTGACTATGCCAAAGCCTTTGACTGTGTGGATCACAATAAACTGTGGAAAATTCTGAAAGAGATGGGAATACCAGAACACCTGATTTGCCTCTTGAGAAATTTGTATGCAGGTCAGGAAGCAACAGTGAGAACTGGACATGGAACAACAGACTGGTTCCAAATAGGAAAAGGAGTATATGTCAAGGCTGTATATTGTCACCCTGCTTATTTAACTTATATGCAGAGTACATCATGAGAAACGCTGGACTGGAAGAAACACAAGCTGGAATCAAGATTGCCGGGAGAAATATCAATAACCTCAGATATGCAGATGACACCACCCTTATGGCAGAAAGTGAAGGGGAATTAAAAGCCTCTTGATGAAAGTGAAAGTGGAGAGTGAAAAAGTTGGCTTAAAGCTCAACATTCAGAAAAGTAAGATCATGGCATCTGGTCCCATCACTTCATGGGAAATAGATGGGGAAACAGTGGAAACAGTGTCAGACTTTATTTTGGGGGGCTCCAAAATCACTGCAGATGGTGACTGCAGCCATGAAATTAAAAGACGCTTACTCCTTGGAAGGAAAGTTATGACCAACCTAGATAGCATATTCAAAAGCAGAGACATTACTTTGCCAACAAAGGTTCGTCTAGTCAAGGCTATGGTTTTTTCTGTGGTCATGTATGGATGTGAGAGTTGGACTGTGAAGAAGGCTGAGTGCCGAAGAATTGATGCTTTTGAACTGTGGTGTTGGAGAAGACTCTTGAGAGTCCCTTGGACTGCAAGGAGATCCAACCAGTCCATTCTGAAGGAGATCAGCCCTGGGATTTCTTTGGAAGGAATGATGCTAAAGCTGAAACTCCAGTACTTTGGCCACTTCATGCGAAGAGTTGACTCATTGGAAAAGACTCTGATGCTGGGAGGGATTGTGGGCAGGAGGAGAAGGGGACGCCAGAGGATGAGATGGCTGGATGGCATCACTGACTCGATGGATGTGAGTTTGAGTGAACTCCGGGAGTTGGTGATGGACAGGGAGGCCTGGCGTACTGCGATTCATGGGGTCGCAAAGAGTCGGACACGACTGAGCGACTGAACTGAACTGAACTGTTCTTTAAAGACAATAAGGACTCTCCCCCCAAAGCTAGCTTTCAGGTGTGGTGAATACAGATGTGCCTTTGAGAGTACCTTCGTCTTTAACACCGTAGAATTCAAACCACAAGGATTTAAGCTATCAAAGAGTTTAATTTGGAGAGAAATCATATACATATAATGATGCTTATGACAAATGGTCATACCTCTCCCAGGGTTTTGCTGGACCTCCTATCTGAGAGTCTCATTTAGTAGGCTCTATACTAGGACCCAGGAATCTACATTTTTAAGGAGTATTCCAGGTGATTCCAAGGTTAAACCTCTGAAAAATATGCCACCAGAAAACTTACTAGAGGGCATGTCCGTGAACATACAGACTGTGGGAAGACCTCCCTCTTCCTTAAAAAATTGTCATTAGACATCTCTTTCTGAAACAACTGAGTGAAGGTGGGAATAAGAGCCCCTGCAGACGACTGTAACTAGCTGGAACATGAAGTCTTGCTTGGGAGAGCACAGTGATTAGGGCTTTGGGGCAAGACCTCTGAGCTGGACTTCTTGTACTGCCACTTCCGAGTTGTACAAAGATGGGCACATTAGAGAGCTCTGAGCCATGGTTTTCTCATGTGTAAAGTGAGAATACTGGGGTCCCAGCCTCCTAGGCTGGGGTAACTAGGTTAAGGGCACTTTGTTCGGTGCTGTGCCTGGAGCCATCAACAGGGCCACATTATTGTTGTTGCTGCTTCCTAATATTCCCCAGAATTGTGCACATCCAGAGTATTGACCAGATAGTATTTAGTGACAGATTTGCTATAGTTGTGGTAACAGACTTTGTGAGGACATGTCTTAATCTGTGCCTCAATCACAGTAGATGCCCAACAAGCATCCATTCATTGAATATTTTGATGACCCAGTCTAACACTCTGATTTTAAAGATGTGGAATGTGAGGGTTCAAGAGTTTATGTGACTTAGCTACAGTCACACAACTAATTGAAAATAAGAATATCTAGTGTTAGATTTACACTAGGTTTGATGCTTATATGTCATAGAAGAGTGGCTGAGAGCTCAGGGTATACAAAATCTGGGCCCCCACCCAGCTCTGCCATTTTCTGCTTGGGGAAACGTCTTAACTTTCCTTAGCATTCAATTCTTCATCTGTAAACAGTGGGGGTAAAACAGTAGCTTCTGTGCATGATTGCTATAGAGATGAAATAAAAAGATATGGTGCTCAGTGATCTCAATGGCATTCTCTTCATTTGTGTAACTCCCCAACAGATTCAGGTGTGCTAGGCACAAGGGAAGGGAGTTCTCAGGGCAGGAGGACATTGTGGGATTCTGTAAGCACCCTCCTCCCGACATGGACTATTCATGGCCCTGGGCCTGACACTGAGCGTGTGTGGTTATGGCAGTTGGAGGTGGTAGAGCCCCTTTTGGAGAAGGCAATGGCACCCCACTCCAGTACTCTTGCCTGGAAAATCCCATAGACGGAGGAGCCTGGTAGGCCGCAGTCCATGGGGTCACTAAGAGTCGGACACGACTGAGCGACTTCACTTTCACTTTTCACTTTCATGCATTGGAGAAGGAAATGGCAACCCACTCCAGTATTCTTGCCTGGAGAATCCCAGGGACGGGGGAGCCTGGTGGGCTGCTGTCAATGGGGTCTCACAGAGTCGGACACGACTGAAGTGACTTAGCAGTAGCAGCAGAGCCCCTTTTCTCAGAGTGCTCCCCTCCCAAGGACTCCCTCCATGCCATGTGGAGGGCCAGCATCTTTCAGCTGGAGGGGCAGTGATACAGCCCAGAATCCTGTCCCTGCCATCCCAGGAAAAATCTCCACTAGTTCCTACCCCACCCACCTCCCATCTTTGCTCCTGGTCCAGGTCATCTCTGGTGTCTGTGGGCAGACGGGGCATCAGGACAAGGTTTCCTTTTATGATTAGATTTTATTTAGAACCATGAATACATTTCATTGATCTTGTTTGGTTTAGTTGAGCCTTAGGGAGGTACAGTGAATTCCAATCAAGAAAAACCAGGGAGAAGTAGTCTAATCATTGTTATAAGTCTTCATTTTTTTTTTTTTTTTTACCAGGTGGGACAGAAAGTGGCATAGAAATCCGAGTTGATAACTGTTCACAGGGATGCAAAAAAGTTTGTCAAATAAAATTAGAAACCTACTTAAAAATTTATCTAAGGTTATACCACTCTGTGCTTATTGTTCCTGGTGAATACCCAACTAAGACTAAGATCAGTTTTCTGTCTGCTCCTCCACCCTCCCCACCTAAGTGAAAACAGTATGAGGTGGTAGAGAGCAGAAATTTAAGCCACAGGCAAAAAGCACTGCCACCTGTTCCCAGGACTGCATCCCTGGTGCAGTCTAAGTGAAACCTTGAAGCAAAAGGCCTCCATTACAACCAGTATGGGCTCCCAGTGCAAAGAAGGTCAGATTTATTTAGAGATCTGAAAGGTAAAAGGTCTAATTTCCATGACAAAAAGCAAGTAAATAACACATCTTCAGCAAGCCACAGGAATAAGAAACCCTGTTTGGGTTCCTACCTAGGCAGCTGGTGGGCTCTTTGACTTGTGATCTCATTGCCGGGCACCTTTTAGTCTCTGAAATTTACAAAAATGCTTGGAAACAGCTTGCAAGTTATAATCTCATTAAATGCAAAGCAGTAGGAGGAAACCAATTTCTCTTTTCCCCACTTCACTACTTGACAAGCCTCTTTAGGACAAAAACAACTCATACTTCTTTGTTATCAAAGTCAGAGAAAATGCAAACAATGTGGTTGAAAAATGAAAAATAGGAAGAGTTGTCGGAATGTGGTTTTATGATGTTAGAGATGACATTTAGTAAACTGTTTTAACAGCCTAGCATGTCAATGAGGTATGACCCATTATAGCAGTGGGGAGTTAACTCACCTTAGAAAGGAAAGCAGTATACTTAGTAGAGGTGGTCTCAACAGTTGGGTAGGAGGAAGGAAGGAAAGAGGAGACTTTTCTGTGGCCTTCCAACCCTGCATGCCCTTCCAGACAGACCTTTCTCCAGGCTGCTTTCTGCTCTGTTCCTCAGCCTCTTAACCCCAGGTCTCTGCATATGTGGTTCCCTCTTCCTGTCAGAATTCCCTTCTCCTCCTAACCAGTAATGGCCCCCTCCAGCCCTCTACTCACTCATGACTTTCTCACAGACCTTCACTGTCCTCCTGACCACATACACTCCCTCTATTTTATGCTGTCATAGCATCACTCTCCCTGTGGTACTTCTTGTGGTGAAATGTTACACTTTTCATTGGCTCTCTGGATGGATCCCTGGATGAAAAACTTGAGGATGCAGAACCCATGGGACTGACTGTGAGGGAATTGAGTATCTGAGGATTTTGGTGTTGGTGAAGGTCCTGGAACCAATTCCCTGCAGATCCCAGAGGATGGCTGTATTTAAATACGTATATCTCTTATTAGCATCTGGTATATCTCTGATTAGCATCTGTTTCCCCCACTTGAGCCTTAACTTCTTGAGGGTAAGAATAGGGCAAGCTTTTGCTAGTGCCTGACATAGAATACATGCTTAAGTATTTGTGGAATGAGTAAATTCTTGAAGCAAAGTTTTCTTAAGAGTTGATAAAGTCCAACAGCTAGTTAGACAAAAGCTATGACAAACCTAGACAGCAAATTTAAAAGCAGAGACATTACTTTGCCAACAAAGGTCTGTGTAGTCAAAGCTATGGTTTTTCCAGTAGTCATGTATGGATATGAGATTTGGACCATAAGAAAGGCTGAGTGCTGAAGAACCGATGCTTCTGAACTGTGGTGTTGGAGACAACTCTTGAGAGTCCCTTGGACTGCAAGGGGATCAAACCAGTCAATTCTAAAGGAAATCAATTCTGAACATTCACTGGAAGGACTGATGCTGAAACTCTAATACTTTGGTCACCTGATGCGAAGAGCTGACTCATTGGAAAAGAGCCTGATGCTGGGAAAGATTGAAGGCAGGAGGAGAAGGGGACGACAGAGGATGAGATGGTTGGATGGCATCACCAACTCGATGGACATGAGTTTGAGCAAGCTCCAGGAGATGGTGAAGGACAGGGAAACCTGGGTGTGCTGCAGTCCAGGGGGTTGCAAAGAATTGGACACGACTGAGCGACTAAATAACACTGACAACTAGTTAATGTCTAGTTAACCATGTTTGGTCTCATGGTGACTCAGGATAATAAAAAAGATGCTTGAAAGAAAAAAAAAAAACAACAGGTAGCAAAAAGCCCAGGGTACAAAAGGGAGCAGAAGCCCAATTTCTCATGTGGCTAAGCTCCCCAAACCCTGTTTGTTTGAACTTGTACCCCTCGTGTGAATATGGTTTCCAGTTGGTTTAGCGATGCATGTTTTGTAGTTTGTGGATTTTAATCCTAACATAGTAACATTAATACAGGAACTATGTGAGTTCAAGTCTTATTCCGTTTTCTAGCTGTATACCTTTGGGATAATTACATAACTGCCTGATGTACATCATTGGTGACCTGTGAAGCTTATCTACCTCAACAGTGAGCCCTAGTACAGTGAGAATGTGCCTAAAACAGTGTCTGGCACACAGTAAATACTCAGTACATGTTAGCTGTTTACATTATTCTTCCTTTACTATTATGTGTTATACCCTGCTTTAAGCGATTTACATGTGTTCTTTACATAATTAAATTATGAATTTTGGTAAATTCTTAATGAAATTCATAACTTAATTCTTACAGATGTGGGAACTGAGGACTGCAGAATGGGAAGAATCCTGAGGCCATTTGGAGATGCCTCTCCCAGTGCTCCTTCAGAATGCTGCGTGCATCTATGCTAAGTCCTGCATTAACTCTGCAGAGAGGCCCCAGCCACACAGGTGAGGCTGAGGGAATTGACCCCTCACTTCATGGGTACAGAAATGCTTCATTCCTCTGCCCAGTTTCTTCCAAGTTATTGCAGATCTACCCATCTGGGGCCATGAAGATGTCTCACTTCCTTCCTCTGAATTTACAAGCACTTCACGGAGTCCAAATGAAGGCCAAACAGTGGGCAGGACGTTGGAGGGGACCTCACTGATTGGACTAGCATTGTTGATCACTAAAACAAATACATCCTGTTGTCCTAGAGCATACAGGGAAGACCGTGGTTCATGTGGGCTGGGAAAGAATAGAAAAGGAGCAGCAAAGAAACCCAGCTGCAAAGCCAATGCCTTGTGCTGACTGCTTTCCAGGAGTTAAATATAGCTCCTGTGTGAGGCAGGCAGAGGGTTGTCGAGGTCACCTTGAAAGGCTTTTGTGTGTGATAATTACGGCTTATGCAGGAAACAGAATATCCTTTATGCTGAAGAGAATAGTACAGTTTGACTCCTTGGGAGAGAAGCCCAGAATCCTGAGGGAGGTGGAAAAGAAGAGTGGAGGATCTGGGATTTGGTAGGAGAACCGACTCTTTGGAAAAGACCCTGATGCTGGGAAAGACTGAAGGCAAGAGGAGAAGGGGATGACAGAGGATGAGATGGTTGGATGGCATCACTGATGCGATGGAAATGAGTTTGAGTAGGCTCTGGGAATTCGTGATGGACAGGGAAGCCTGGCATGCTGCAGTCGATGGGGTTGCAAAGTCGGACACGGCTGACCGACTGAACTGATCTGAGGAGAGTATCTGGTTTGGGTTCTGACTCCTCCCACTTGCTAGTGTGGAATTGGGTAAATCAGCCCCTCAGAGCATCATCTTCCTGTTCTGGAAGAAGGGATTTAGAATCCTTGTGTGTGGGAATCCTTTGTGGGAGGGGAAATGGGCAATGGTGGGGTAAGGGTTTGTAAACTGTGGGGATTCTTACTGGGGATCCTCTGTGGCACAGTTCTGTGATGTACTCTTGTTTCAGGAAGGTAAAAGGTCAGGGAGGTGGCAGGTCAGTGGGGAAGCAGGTTGTGGGGATGTTTTGGGGTGACTGTGTTCTGGGAGGTGGGCCAGGGTGACAAGCTCATGGAAGCCCTGCATCTTAATGGCCTTTTGAGCAGCAGCTCTGCCCATGTCTTGTCATCCACCAGGACAGCTCTCATTCTGAACACCTTGTTTCTCAGCCCTGGATGGCCAGGGAAGTGGTAGTTCCCCCTCATTAAGACATTTCCAGACAAGAGTGGGGTGGGGCAAGGAAATAGCTTTTGGCAGTGGGGCTGGATTCTCCCAGAATTGTTCCTTTGTGTGCAGATTCCTCCCTGTTTGGCTCACAAAGGAAATGGTTCCAGGAGGAAGTGGAAAACTGTGACACACACATGCTCAGCCCTCACACACAAGATGGCAGCTGTTTCCGCTTGGTGGAAGTCCCTACCGTCTCCTTCACTGAATGGGGTGGCCTGGGATACCGGATGATAAAGGCAGGGGGTGTTTTTGAGCTCTTAAGTGATGTTCCAGATGTTATGCTAAGCATTTTGCATGGATTACCTCATTTAATTCTCATAATGGCCCTGTGAGGTAGTTACTGTTCTCACCCTCTGTTTTATACATAAACCAAGTGAGGCTCAGAGGCTCAATTGTTTGTTTAAAGGCACATGGCAAAAAGAACCTAGACCTAAGTCTAGGGCCTAGACTCCTAACTGTCGCATCATAATTCTTTCTGGCCACCTTCTTCTAAAAGAGGTTCCCTATCTCTGAAGCTTGGTAGAACCACCAGTGAGCCACTCATGACCACTCCCCACTAGTGTCCCTTCATAGGATGGGTGCCTGGTCTGAGGCCTAGATGGAGCTGGGCTTGCCATTCTGAGAAGTTTGAGTTTGAGAAGCTATCTTACAGTTGCCTGCAACAGACACTGAGGATGTCTGGCTAGGGGTTTGCGAATAATGCTGATAATAATAAAGATAGTCAACGATGACAGCGAACGTTTATTGAACACATTTTACAAAGTGGGCCTAGCACTTACATTTCTTTAATAAATTAGGACCTCAAGTGGACAAAAATTGGATTAATCCTAATCGTTGTTTCGTGAGATACTGTCATCATTGGTCCATGCATGCTTCATTTTTATTTATTTATGTAATCAGTTATTTTTGCTAATGTAGTAAGTACCCACAAGTCCACCATTCAAAGCGGAATCCTGGATCTAGACAATATCATACATCTAACTATGATCTCATGCTTCTGCTTACCCTTTTGCAGTCTGTCATCCTGAATGCTGTATTCACCACATCCTTGTTTTCCCTTATAGATTGCAACTAGATTTACCCATAAAAATTAAAAAATTTTAGTTGTTATAAAAGCCGGGAGAAATATCAATAACCTCAGGTATGCAGATGAACCACCCTTATGGCAGAAAGTGAAGAGGAACTAAAAAGGCTCTTGATAAAAGTGAAAGAGGAGAGTGAAAAAGTTGGCTTAAAGCTCAACATTCAGAAAACTAAGATCATGGCATCTGGTCCCATCATTTCATGGGAAATAGATGGGGAAACAGTGGAAACAGTGTCACATTTTATTTTTGGGGGCTCCAAAATCACTACAGATGGTGATTGCAGCCATGAAATTAAAAGACGCTTACTCCTTGGAAGGAAAGTTATGACCAACCTAGATAGCATGTTAAAAAGCAGAGACATTACTTTGCCAACACAGGTCCGTCTGGTCAAGGCTATGGTTTTTCCAGTGGTCATGTATGGATGTGAGAGTTGGACTGTGAAGAAAGCCGAGTGCCAAAGAATTGATGCTTTTGAACTGTGGTGTTGGAGAAGACTCTTGAGAGTCCCTTGGACTGCAAGGAGATCCAACCAGTCCATCCTAAAGGAGATCAGTCCTGGGTGTTCATTGGAAGGACTGATGTTGAAGCTGAAACTCCAGTACTTTGGCCGCCTGATGTGAAGAGGTGGCTCATTTGAAAAGACCCTGATGCTGGGAAGGATTGAGGGCAGGAGAAGAAGGGGATGACAGAGGATAAATGATTGGATGGCATCACTGACTCAATGGACATGGGTTTGGGTAAACTCCAGGAGTTGGTGATGGACAGGGAGGCCTGGCGTGCTGCGATTCATGGGGTCACAAAGAGTCGGACAGGACTGAGAGACTGAACTGAACTGAAACTTTATTAAAAGGGCATAATGTTATTGGTAACTTTTTGTGACTTTTTTCTTACTGTGATACTGCTAAGATTTATCCATATCGTTGCCTGTCATTGTGTTCATTTATTGTGCTGTATGATACTCCATTGTGAGGATATTCTCCATGGCTAACACTCTGTGCCTATTATGTTTATTTCATCTTTGCAGCAACTGCATATGGTAGGAGCTCTTCTTATCTCAGTTTTACTGACAAGAAACTAAGGCCTAGAGAGGCTGAAGAGCTTGCTGGAGGTCATAGGTGCCAGGTTCACATCTTTCTGGCCTTCACTGTTCGCTGTGTTTTGGTGTAGAGGGGAAAACACAGGAGTTGGAGCCAAAAACCTAGGGCTCAAGCTCCATGCTTACTGGCTGTGTGGGCTCCGGCAAGTTGCCTCTATGTCCTCAGCATTAAAGTGGAGTGATGGTAACTGCTCTATCTCTTAGGCCTGTTGTGAGACTCAAACCTGACAGTATCTGTGGAAAGTGATAGTAAACAGTCTGTAAACAGAAGTTTTTATAAATTGGTATGTTGTGATTAATGATCACATTAATGATCACATGTGTGTCATCTGCTCCACCTTTCCCTCAATCAAACAACAGAATGTGTGTAGGATTCAAGACATGAGCATCCCTATTCAGAAAAGCAAGGGTTAGGTTGACAATCAGCCCATAGAAACCTTCGTGTGATTAAAGAATTATAAAATTATCAACAGAGGCCTCAGGCTGCACTAATGGGAACAGTGTATTTATCTTTGTTCTGTTCAGTAGAGTTTAAAAACTTTTTTTTTTTTTTTTTACTATTTATTACCTGTTTTCAATATCTGAGCCCCCACCCCACTACTGTTTGCTCGTGGTGTTTCCTTTGCATGTCTTGTTCTCCAGCTACTATACTATATGACCCCGGGCAGGTTACTTCACTTTTCTGAGTCTCCACATCTGAATAATGGGGATAATAATAATAATTACATCTTACAGGGCTGTCATGAGGGTCCAGTGAGGTGTTGTATGAACTGCTTAGAACAGTTCCTGACACATACCAAACTGACTAATGTCATTATTTAAACTCTCCCCTATTCCCTAGATGGTGCCCATTTATTCTTTGAGAATTAGTTTAGAGGCCACTTCCTCCAGGAGGCCTGTCCTGCTCTTCTGGACAAGTGAGGTTACCTGTTAAGAGCCTCCAGGGCAGACAGTTTGTTCAATGACCTCCATTAAAGTGTGAACTGTGAGAGTAGAGATGCTGCCTGATTTAATATCTGCTGCTGCTCCCTGGTGCCCAGTACCGTAATGGGCACAAAGCACATGCACTGCAGAGAGATTAACTAACAGCCCAGAATTCAGAGGAACAACCACAGGTTAGGCAGAGGGCTGCTAATTCTGCCTGTGACAGCCTTCTCCAAGAGCAGAAAGGCTTACAGCGATGGGGGAAGAGGCAAGAGGAGGCAGACTTGTTCCCTTGGGCTCTGGAGGACAGTCCAGACCAGCGGTGGCAGCTCCCAGACCATATTATTAGGTCCACTATATGTAGGAACTTTCCAGAAATTTGAACTAAGAAGAGAGCCAGCTATCCCTTCCAAGAGGGGCTGAGTCTTGGTGGACTGCCTCTTGGCAGGAAGGTGGGGGTGAGTTAGTATAGTGGGTAATTGTGACACCGGTGACTATGGTGAGAAGCACACAGAATCACACCTGGGGTTTGTCCTTCCTAGCCCAGCGACCCCGGGCAGGTGACATCAGTTTTCTCATCTGTGAGGCAGAGGTAATAAGACCACTCATGTCGGAAGGTTGTGGTGAGCAGAAAGGGAGATAACGTAGAAAAAGTGTTAAGCTCTGTGCCAAGCACATATGAGACCTCCTACAAAGGTTGGTTGTTACTATTAATGTTGTTGATGTTAGTAATCACAGGGGATTCAGGTATCTCCCAGAGTTTAGTCTAGATATTCTAGGTGGGAGGCTAAAGGTTCTGCTCAGAATGGCCACCCTGCCTGCTGCCCAGGTGGTAACTCCATCCTCTTCCCTCTCTTCCTTCCTTCCTTCCCCTTGCTTGCAAAAGCCTTCCAGTGCTAACCTTGGATCATGTTCTGGGCCAGGCCCCTGTGAGTGCAGCCCACAGGGAGCCGAGCCACCCCTGGGAGGCTTTGGGAGATGCCCAGAGTGATTTCCTGCCTCCAGAGCTGGGGGTGAGATTGAGAAAATGATGCTTAAAGGTCCCGGGAATGACTGTCTTGAGTCTTGAAGAACCCTGGACAGATGTCTCCTCTGCTCTCCCATGAGATCAACAATTCTACATGCTCTCTTTGAAAGTGGACGGAGTGTGAAGTTTTCTGTTTTTCTGTTCTTAAACAGGAAGGTGAGGTAGTCTTACGAAGTTTGCTGCTCACATGCAGTATTTGCTGCAGTTCCTAACTGGTCTCCTTTCTCTAATCTCTCCCTTTCTACTCTAATGTGAGCTTTAATTTTCCCCAAGTGGCAACACACAGCATAACCCCCTCCTGCTCACACGGCTTCAGAGCTCCCCAGGGCCTAGACACCAGTTTCCTTTGTGACTCAGATGATGAAAGAGCTTCCTATGCTCCCTATACTCCCTGTGGTTTATTCCCTCTGTAATTCCATCCCTTTCCAGGATGGGCAGGCAAGAAGTGAGAGGAATCCATCCTGATTTTTAAAGAAAGGTGATCATTTAAAGAAAGGAGATCATTTATAGAAGTTTTGTTTAAACATTGGCTTTTTTTTTTTTTAATTGTGTGCTTCCTGCATGCTGACTGCTTTTCTTGCAGAAATCCAATTGTCCCCCATAGTCAGACAGGAGATTGTTATCTCCATTTTTAGCTGAAGAAACTGAGACCCGGTATTAAATAGAAGGAGCAGAGGGGATTCAAACCCTGGCAACCTGACACCGCAGCCAGTGCACTCGGCTCCCACAGTATGCTGCCTCTATTATTAGTTACCAGTCACAGCCAGAGTTGTGGACCTGGAGAATAAAGCCCTTCTTGAGGCCCCATTTACCTCTGCCTGCTTCTCTGGGCTGTAGGCACACTGACCAACCTGTGCTCTGAGCACGGCTTCTGTGCCTCTCCCCTTCCAACTCGCCATTGTCTCTACTTAGAATGCTAATCCCCCAGTGTTTCTGAGGTTCCTGGCTAAAAAGTGTCCCTTGAGTCTTCTGAGCCTTTATGTATTCTCTTTGATGGACACTAACCAGATATGACTTCATGTCACAGGCATTGGTGACAGTCTTAGTTTTTCTGCCTCACTAGGAGGTTTGGGGTGTGGGAACCCTATGCTTCCCCCTGTTACCCCTTAGAGCTGGTTGCTGGCTGGAGGTGAGGAAATGCGATCGGTCCCTCTGGCTTCCCAGCACACCCCTAGATCAGTTTTCTTTTTGCTTCAAGTAAAGCTTTAAAAAAAAAAAATCCCACTTGGTTTCATGTCGGCTGGATCTACCCTTTGCAAACTCTTCAACAAGAATGGGCAGGAAGAATAAATATTTATTCTACAAATGAATAAATCTGATTCCATCTTCAAAAGAAAGACTTAGTATAAATTATCATAATTTCTCCATTCTAAGATTTCACTGATTTAAAGATATTTTATCTATTAAATAATAGTTTTTTGAAAAAAGAAAACAGAAAAAATGAACAAATTGATGTAGCAAATTTACAATGTTCTTTCAAAAGTATGTTTGGTATCAATGAAATATTTTTAAGAATATGGTCCAATTCAATTTTGATTTTTTTCTTTTGATTCTGGTGGTCTCAGAAAAAAGTTTTCTAAGCCTTGAGTAGATCACCATGAAGCATAGGCAAGTGTCAGCGGTGTCCCAGCCCTGAACCCCTGGGGTTGCTGGGTCAGCAAGGGCATGTAAAGCCAGTCATGTACCAGTGGCAGCCCTGAGGCCCCCAAGGCCAGTGGACAGGCTTTCTCCCCAGCAGAACTCTGTGCTCCACTGACATCTCTTGACCAAGTCAGTGGTTCTGGGGAAAGCTGACTGGGAGTCCCTCATGTGATCTGAGGCGCGACACCACCCCTTGAGCCTCCGTTTCCCCGGCTGTAAAGTGAGAGGCATAAGATTAGACAGGCGGTTTTCAAATGTTCTGCAGATGGAGCTCTGGGGTCTGGGAGGCTTCTTTGGGGGCTGCCTTGGGAGTAGGAAGATGAAGTGGACTGTACTCAGTATTTTCATTCCTACTTCCCCCAAAGCAACTCTTTGTTTAAGATTTTATTTGCAGAAGGATTCTGAGGCTAAATGCAGTTTGAAAAACACTGGTAAATGGCATTCTGGGGCCTTTCCAAATATTAGTCTTAAGTACGTTCTCTTGAATGATCTGAGGACAGGGCTTCATTCCTTGGCCTGGACACACCCTCAGAATCTTTCTCACCACAGTACTCTAGGCAGACACTCCCAAACTCGACAGATTAATTCAGGGGTTGGCAAACTTTTTGTGTAAAAGACCAGATAGTACATATTTTAGGCTTTTCAGGCCACATGTGGGCCTCTGTTGCAACTACTCAACTCTGCTCTTTTGGCAAAAAAGCAGCCTTAGACAAAACAAAATGAATGGACATGGCTGTGGGCCAGTACAATTTTATTTACAAAAAGATGTGGGGGTCTGGATTTGGTCTAACAGCCAAGGTGTACTGCTACCCATGCTGTAATAAACACCTCGACCTGACAGGTGAAGAAACTGAAGCCCAAGGAGGAGATTCAAGTCAGGATCCCTGTACCTTGGTCAGCGAACATGCTTTCAGCACTCCACACTGCTCACTTAGCCATAACCCTTACCCTGATTTGGACTGTGGGCATCTGAGATTGCATGATTGAGGGAATGGTGCCCAGAAAAGACACGTGCCCCACTTATCCCCTCTCAGGAGATGAGTTTTCCCCTAGGTTCTTAGAGGGCTATAAAAAGCCCCTGAGCTTGCCTCCTGTGGGACGTTCTGTCAGTAAATTCCCCAGAGCTGGAATGACTGCAATGTGGTGCCACATTCTGCCCCCTCTGCAGCCTGACAGCTGTGCAGGGAGAAGAATTAGGGCAGTCAAGCTCTGCACCTCCACCCCCACTTGGGGTGTGGCTGGGATTCCCCGAATGGAATTTTAGGTGGAGGACAAAACCCTGCCTGGGCCCTCCTGGGGCAGGATCTTTGCCAGTTCCAGGAGGATGAATGTTTCTTGAATTCTAAACACCAGAACTACAAGGGCCATAGTGGGAGGAGTGTGAAGGGTAAGAAATAAAGTCTCACACCAGCTGCCTGGCTGTACCATTCACTGATGGAAGCTGTCCCTCCTGGAACTGTTTAGATTCCCTTTCCCTCCCCTGCTTCCCACCTTGAAATCTTCACCTATTAAGTCTTTGTGGCTT